>NC_141698.1:4183748-4783748 GCF_964263255.1 Lissotriton vulgaris
AGGGGCTTGAGGGTGAGTGAGGACTGAGTGAGAGGTGAGGGTGAGTGAGGGGTTGAGGGTGAGGGGTTGAGGGGTGAGTGAGGGGTGAGGGGTTGAGGGTGAGTGAGGGGTGAGGGTGAGTGAGGGTGAGTGAGGGTGAGGGGTTGAGGGTGAGTGAGGGTGAGGGTGAGGGTGAGTGAGGGTGAGTGAGGGTGAGTGAGGGTGAGGGGTTGAGGGTGAGTGAGGGTGAGTGAGGGTGAGGGTGAGTGAGGGTGAGTGAGGGTGAGGGGTTGAGGGTGAGTGAGGGTGAGGGGTTGAGGGTGAGTGAGGGTGAGTGAGGGTGAGTGAGGGTGAGGGGTTGAGGGTGAGTGAGGGTGAGGGTGAGGGTGAGTGAGGGTGAGGGGTTGAGGGTGAGTGAGGGTGAGGGTGAGGGTGGTGAGGGTGAGGGTTGAGGGTGAGTGAGGGTGAGGGTGAGGGGTGAGGGTGAGTGAGGTGAGGGAGGTGAGGGTTGAGGGTGAGGGGTTGAGGGTGAGTGAGGGTGAGGGTGAGGGGTTGAGGGTGAGTGAGGGTGAGGGTGAGGTGGGGTGAGGGTGAGGTGGGTGAGGGTGGGTGAGGGGTTGAGGGTGAGTGAGGGTGAGGGTTGAGGGTTGAGGGTGAGGTGAGTGAGGGTGAGGGTGAGTGAGGGTGAGGGTGAGTGAGGGTGAGGGTTGAGGGTTGAGGTGAGGGTTGAGGGTGAGTGAGGGTGAGGGGTGAGTGAGGGTGAGGGTGAGGGGTTGAGGGTGAGTGAGGGTTGAGGGTGAGTGAGGGTGAGGGTGAGGGGTTGAGGGTGAGTGAGGGTGAGTGAGGATGAGGGGTTGAGGGTGGGTGAGGGTGAGTGAGGGTGAGTGAGGGTGCAGTGAGGGTGAGTGAGGGTGAGGGTGAGGGTGAGTGAGGGTGAGGGTGAGGGGTTGAGGGTGAGTGAGGGTGAGGGTTGAGGGTGAGTGAGGGTGAGGGTGAGTGAGGGTGAGGGGTTGAGGGTGAGGTGAGGGTGAGGGTGAGTAGGGTGAGGGGTTGAGGGTGAGGTGAGGGTGAGTGGGGTGAGGGTGAGGGGTTGAGGGTGAGTGAGGGTGAGTGAGGTGAGGGTGAGTGAGGGTGAGTGAGGGTGAGGGGTTGAGGGTGAGTGAGGGTGAGGGTGAGGGGTGAGGGTGAGTGAGGGTGAGGTGAGGGGTTGAGGGTGAGTGTGGGTGAGGGTGAGTGAGGGTGAGGGTGAGTGAGGGTGAGTGAGGGTGAGGGGTTGAGGTGAGTGAGGGTGAGGGAGTGAGGGTGAGTGAGGGTGAGGGTGGGTGAGGGTGAGGGTGAGTGAGGGTGAGGGTGAGGGTGTGAGGGTGAGTGAGGGTGAGTGAGGGTGAGTGAGGGTGAGGTGAGGGTGAGTGAGGGTGAGGGGTTGAGGGTGAGTGAGGGTGAGGGGTTGAGGGTGAGTGAGGGTGAGGGTGAGGGTGAGTGAGGGTGAGGGGTGAGGGTGAGGGGTGAGGGTGAGTGAGGGTGAGGGGTTGAGGGTGAGTGAGGGTGAGGGGTTGAGGGTGAGTGAGGGTGAGGGGTTGAGGGTGAGTGAGGGTGAGGGGTGAGGGTGAGGGGTTGAGGTGAGTGAGGGTGAGGGGTTGAGGGTGAGTGAGGGTGAGGGGTGAGGGTGAGTGAGGGTGAGGGTGAGTGAGGGTGAGGGTGAGTGAGGGTGAGGGGTTGAGGGTGAGTGAGGGTGAGTGAGGGTGAGTGAGGGTGAGGGTGAGTGAGGGTGAGGGGTTGAGGGTGAGTGAGGGTGAGTGAGGGTGAGGGTGAGTGAGGGTGAGGGTGAGGGGTTGAGGGTGAGTGAGGGTGAGTGAGGTGAGGGGTTGAGGGTGAGTGAGGGTGAGGGGTTGAGGGTGAGTGAGGGTGAGGGTGAGGTGAGGGTGAGGGGTTGAGGGTGAGGTGAGGGTGTGAGGGTGAGGGTGAGGGGTTGAGGGTGAGTGAGGGTGAGGGGTTGAGGGTGAGTGAGGGTGAGGGTGAGTGGGGTGAGGGTGAGTGAGGGTGAGGGGTTGAGGGTGAGTGAGGGTTAGTGAGGGTGAGGGTGAGTGAGGGTGAGGGGTTGAGGGTGAGTGAGGGTGAGGGGTTGAGGGTGAGTGAGGGTGTGGGGTGAGGGTGAGGGGTTGAGGGGGAGTGAGGGTGAGTGAGGTGAGGGTGAGTGAGGGGTTGAGGGTGAGTGAGGGTGAGGGGTTGAGGGTGAGTGAGGGTGAGGGTGTGAGGGTGAGTGAGGGTGAGGGGTTGAGGGTGAGGGTGAGTGAGGGTGAGGGGTTGAGGGTGAGTGAGGGTGAGTGAGGTGAGGGTTGAGGGTGAGTGAGGGTGAGGGGTTGAGGGTGAGTGAGGGTGAGTGAGGTGAGGGGTTGAGGGTGGGTGAGGGTGAGTGAGGGTGAGGGTGAGTGAGGGTGAGTGAGGGGTGAGGGTGTGAGGGTGAGTGTGAGGGTGAGGGGTTGAGGGTGAGTGAGGGTGAGGGGTGTGTGAGGGTGAGTGAGGGTGAGTGAGGGTTGAGGGGTTGAGGGTGAGTGAGGGTGGGGTGAGTTAGGGTGAGGGGTTGAGGGTGAGGTGAGGGTGAGTGAGGGTGAGGGTGAGGGTGAGGGTGAGGGTGAGTGAGGTGAGTGAGGTGAGGGTAGTGAGGGGTTGAGGGTGAGGGGTTGAGGGTGAGTGAGGGTGAGGGGTTGAGGGTGAGTGAGGGTGAGGGTGAGGGGTTGAGGGTGAGTGAGGGTGAGGGGGTGAGGTGAGTGAGGGTGAGGGGTTGAGGGTGAGTGAGGGTGAGGTGAGGTGAGGGTGAGGGTGAGTGAGGGTGAGGGGTTGAGGGTGGTGAGGGTGAGGGGTGAGTGGAGGGTGAGGGTGAGTGAGGGTGAGGGTGGGAGTGAGGGTGTGAGGGTGAGGGGTGAGGGTGAGTGAGGGTTGAGGGTGAGGGGTTGAGGGTGAGTGAGGGTGAGTGAGGGTGAGGGGTTGAGGGTGAGGGGTTGAGGGTGAGTGAGGGTGAGGGTTGAGGGTGAGTGAGGGTGAGGGGTGAGGTGTGAGGGGTTGAGGGTGAGTGAGGGTGAGGGGTTGAGGGTGAGTGAGGGTGAGGGTTGAGGGTGAGTGTGGGGTGATGGGTTGAGGGTGAGTGAGGGTGAGGGGTTGAGGGTGAGTGAGGTGAGTGAGGTGAGGGTGAGTGAGGGTGAGGGTGTGGGGTGAGGGTGAGTGAGGGTGAGGGGTTGAGGGGTGAGTGAGGTGTGAGGGGTTGAGGGTGAGTGAGGGTGAGGGTGAGTGAGGGTGAGGGGTGAGTGAGGGTGAGGTGAGGGTGAGGGTGAGGGGTTGAGGGTGAGTGAGGGTGAGTGAGGGTGAGGGGTTGAGGGTGTGAGTGAGGGTGAGTGAGGGTGGTGGTTGAGGGTGAGTGAGGGTGAGGGTTGAGGGTGGTGAGGGTGAGGTGAGTGAGTGAGGGTGAGGTGAGGGGTGAGGGGTTGAGTGGTGAGGGTTGAGGTGTGAGTGAGGGTGAGGGGTTGAGGGTGAGTGAGGGTGAGGTGGGTGAGGGTGTGTTGAGTGAGGGTGAGTGAGGGTGAGGGTGAGTGAGGGTGAGGGGTTGAGGGTGAGGTGAGGGGTGAGGGTGAGTGAGGGTGAGGGGTTGAGGGTGAGTGAGGGTGAGGGGTTGAGGGTGAGTGAGGGTGAGGGTGAGTGAGGGTGAGGGGTTGAGGGTGAGGGGTTGAGGGTGAGGGTGGTGAGGGTGAGTGAGGGTGAGGGGTTGAGGGTGAGTGAGGGTGAGGGGTTGAGGGTGAGTGAGGGTGAGGGGTTGAGGGTGAGTGAGGGTGAGGGGTTGAGGGTGAGGGGTGAGGGTGAGTGAGTGAGGGTGAGGGGTGAGGTGAGGGTGAGTGAGGGTGAGGGTTGAGGGTGAGTGAGGGTGAGGGGTTGAGGTGAGTGAGGGTGAGGGTGAGGGTGAGTGGGTGAGGGTGAGTGAGGGTGAGGGTGAGTGAGGGTGAGGGGTTGAGGTGTGAGTGAGGGTGAGTGATGGGTGAGGGTGAGTGAGGGTGTGGGGTGAGGGTGAGGGGTTGAGGGTGAGTGAGGGGAGTGAGGGTGAGGGTGAGGGGTGGTGAGGGTGAGTGGTTGAGGTGAGGGTGTGAGTGAGGGTGAGGGGTTGAGGGTGAGTGAGGGTGAGGGGTTGAGGGTGAGTGAGGGTGAGGGTGAGGGTGAGTGAGGGTGAGGGTGTGAGGGTGAGGGGTTGAGGGTGAGTGAGGGTGAGTGAGGGTGAGGGGTTGAGGGTGAGTGAGGGTGAGGGGTTGAGGGTGAGTGAGGGTGAGGGGTTGAGGGTGAGTGAGGGTGAGGGGTTGGGGTGAGTGAGGTGAGTGAGTGTGAGGGTGAGTGAGGGTTGAGGGTGAGGGGTTGAGGGTGAGTGAGGGTGTGGGGTGAGGGTGAGTGAGGGTGAGGGGTGAGGGTGAGTGAGGGTGAGGGTGAGTGAGGGTGAGGGTGAGTGAGGGTGGTGAGGGTGAGGGGTTGAGGGTGAGTGAGGGTGAGTGAGGGTGAGTGAGGTGTGAGTGAGGGTGAGGGTGAGTGAGGGTGTGTGAGGGTGAGTGAGGGTGAGGGGTTGAGGGTGAGTGAGGTGAGGTGAGTGAGGGTGAGGGGTTGAGGGTGAGTGAGGGTGAGGGGTTGAGGGTGAGTGAGGGTGAGGGTGAGTGAGGGTGAGGGGTGAGGGTGAGGGGTTGAGGGTGAGGGTGTGAGGGGGTGAGGGGTGGGTGAGTGAGGTGAGTGAGGGTGAGGGTGAGTGAGTGGGTTGAGGGTGAGGGGTTGAGGGTGAGTGAGGGTGAGGGGTTGAGGGTGAGTGAGGGTGAGGGGTTGAGGGTGAGTGAGGGTGAGGGGTGAGTGAGGGTGAGGGTGAGTGAGGGTGAGTGAGGGTGAGGGTGAGGGGTTGAGGGTGAGTGAGGGTGAGTGAGGGTGAGGGGTTGAGGGTGAGTGAGGGGTGAGGTGAGGGGTTGAGGGTGAGTGAGGGTGAGGGGTTGAGGGTGAGTGAGGGTGAGGGTGAGTGAGGGTGAGGGGTTGAGGGTGAGGGTTGAGGGTGAGTGAGGGTGAGGGGTTGAGGGTGAGTGAGGGTGAGGGTGAGTGAGGGTGATGGTGAGTGAGGGTGTGGGGTGAGGGTGAGTGAGGGTGAGGGGTTGAGGGTGAGTGAGGGTGAGGGTGAGTGAGGGTGAGGGGTTGAGGGTGAGTGAGGGTGAGGGGTTGAGGGTGAGTGAGGGTGAGGGTGAGTGAGGGTGAGGGGTGAGGGTGAGGGGTTGAGGGTGAGGGGTGAGGGTGAGTGAGGGTGAGGGGTTGAGGGTGAGTGAGGGTGAGGGGTTGAGGGTGAGTGAGGGTGAGGGGTTGAGGGTGAGTGAGGGTGAGGGGTGAGGGTGAGGGGTGAGGGTGAGTGAGGTGAGTGAGGGTGTGGTGAGGGGTTGTGGGTGAGGGTGTGAGGGTGAGTGAGGGTGAGGGGTTGAGGGTGAGTGAGGGTGAGTGAGGGTGAGTGGTGAGGTGAGTGAGGGTGAGGGTGAGTGAGGGTGAGGGGTTGAGGGTGAGTGAGGGTGAGGGTGGTGAGGGTGAGTGAGGGTGTGAGGGGTGAGGGTGAGGGGTTGAGGGTGAGTGAGGGTGAGGTGAGGGTGAGGGGTTGAGGGGTGAGGGTGAGGGTGAGGGTGGTGGGGTGTGTGGGGTGAGGGTGAGTGAGGGTGAGGGGTTGAGGGTGAGTGAGGGTGAGGGTGAGGGTGAGTGAGGGTGAGGGGTTGAGGGTGAGGGGTGAGGGTGAGTGAGGGTGAGTGAGGGTGAGGGGTGAGGGTGGTGAGGGTGAGGGGTTGAGGGTGAGTGAGGGTGAGGGGTTGAGGGTGAGTGAGGGTGAGGGGTTGAGGGTGAGTGAGGTGAGTGAGGTGAGGGTGGTGAGGGGTGAGGGTGAGGGGTGAGGGTGAGTGAGGGTGAGGGGTTGAGGGTGAGTGAGGGTGAGGGGTTGAGGGTGGTGAGGGTGAGGGTGGTGAGGGTGAGGGGTGGTGAGGGTGAGTGAGGGTGGAGGGGTGAGGGTGAGTGAGGGTGAGTGAGGGTGAGGGTGAGGGTGAGTGGGGTGGGGTGGTGAGGGTGAGTGAGGGTGTGTGAGGGTGAGGGGTTGAGGGTGAGTGAGGGTGAGGGGTTGAGGGTGAGTGAGGGTGTGGGGTGAGGGTGAGTGAGGGTGAGGGGTTGAGGGTGAGTGAGGGTGAGGGGTTGAGGGTGAGGGGTTGAGGGTGAGTGAGGGTGAGTGAGGTGAGGGTGAGTGAGGGGTGTGGGTGAGGGTGAGGGTGAGTGAGGGTGAGGGGTTGAGGGTGAGTGAGGGTGAGGGGTTGAGGGTGAGTGAGGGTGAGTGAGGGTGAGGGGTTGAGGGTGAGTGAGGGTGAGGGGTTGAGGGTGAGTGAGGGTGTGGGTGAGGGTGAGTGAGGGTGAGGGGTTGAGGGTGAGGGGTTGAGGGTGAGTGAGGGTGAGTGAGGGTGAGGGGTGAGGGTGAGTGAGGTGAGGTGAGGGTGAGGTGAGGGTGAGGGGTTGAGGGTGAGTGAGGATGAGTGAGAGTGAGGGTGAGTGAGGGGTTGAGGGTGAGGGGTGAGGGTGAGTGAGGGTGAGGGGTGAGGGTGAGTGAGGGTGAGGGGTGAGGGTGAGTGAGGGGGTTGAGGGTGAGTGAGGGTGAGTGAGGGTGAGGGGTTGAGGGTGAGTGAGGGTGAGTGAGGGTGAGTGAGGGTGAGGGTGAGTGAGGGTGAGTGAGGGTGAGTGAGGGTGATGTGTGGGTGAGGGGTTGAGGGTGAGGGTGAGGGTGAGTGAGGGTGAGGGTGAGTGAGGGTGAGGGGTTGAGGGTGAGTGAGGGTGAGGGGTTGAGGGTGAGTGAGGGTGAGGGTTGAGGGTTGAGGGTGAGGGGTGAGGGTGAGTGAGGAGTGAGGGAGGGTGAGTGAGGGTGAGGGTGATGGGGTTGAGGGTGAGTGAGGGTGAGGGGTTGAGGGTGAGTGAGGGTGAGGGGTTGAGGGTGAGTGAGGGTGAGGGTGAGGTGAGGGTTGAGGGTGAGTGAGGGTGAGGGGTTGAGGGTGAGTGAGGGTGAGGGTGAGTGAGGGTGAGGGTGAGGTGAGGGTGAGGGTGAGGGGGTGAGGGGTTGAGGGGTGTGAGGGTGAGGGTTGAGGGTGAGTGAGGTGGTGAGGGTGAGGGGTTGAGGGTGAGTGAGGGTGAGGGGTTGAGGGTGAGTGTGGGTGAGGGGGTTGAGGGTGAGTGAGGGTGAGGGTGAGGTGTGAGTGAGGGTGAGGGGTTGAGGGTGAGTGAGGTGTGAGGGTGAGTGAGGGTGAGGGTGAGGGGTTGAGGGTGAGTGGAGGTGGGGTGTGTGAGGGGTTGAGGGTGAGGGGTTGAGGGTGAGTGGGGTGAGGGGTTGAGGGTGAGTGAGGGTGAGGGGTTGAGGGTGGGTGAGGGTGGGTGAGGGTGAGTGAGGGTGAGTGAGGGTGAGGGGTTGAGGTAGAGGGGTTGAGGGTGAGTGAGGGTGAGGGGTGAGGGTGAGTGAGGGTGAGGGGTTGAGGATGAGTGAGGGTGAGGGGTTGAGGGTGGGTGAGGGTGAGGGTGGGTGTGGGTGAGTGAGGGTGAGGGTGAGTGAGGGTGAGGGGTTGAGTGAGGGTGAGGGTGAGGGGTTGAGGGTGAGTGAGGTGAGGGTGTGAGGGTTGAGGGTGAGGGGTTGAGGGTGAGTGAGGGTGAGGTGAGGGGTTGAGGGTGAGTGAGGGTGAGGGGTTGAGGTGGGTGAGGGTGTGAGGGTGGGTGAGGGTGAGTGAGGGTGAGGGTGAGTGAGGGTGAGGGGTTGAGGGTGAGGGTGAGGGGTTGAGGGTGAGTGAGGGTGAGGGTGAGTGAGGGTGAGGGTGAGGGGTTGAGGGTGAGTGAGGGTGAGGGGTTGAGGGTGAGTGAGGGTGAGGGTGAGGGTACATGCTTTTCACTTTCTTCAAAGGTTGTCCGTGCATCAAGGGTAGTTGACTGAACTTTAAGTATAATAATTGTACGTACTCTTCGGTGGCATTGAGCTCACACCCTCGAATGGTCTTCGGTAGTATTGTTTCCTGTAGAATTCTATTTCCTGCTTATAAAGCGCATGTCTCGGTCAGTATCAGCAAAGTGGTATGTGCATGTGAAAGTCGGAGAGTTGGAGGCAGTTAAGGAAATGCAGAACATTCTGCAAAAGTAATTGAAACCATTTTTATCTTGAAACTGTTTTTAACCGACAGTCTTTTATTCCTAATCATAGATGAGTGGGAGTAATACAGGGACTGGAGCAGCAGCGCCTCAGTTTGGATTGGTGTGGCAGGCAGGAGAAAGTCAGGAGAGGGAGGAGAGGGAGGAGGGGGAACTGCTTGCGAAATGAAATTTAAAAGCGGCTGGGCGGGAAATGCTCTCGGTAGCATTCGTTTGAAGTGTGAAGCAGGGGGCGGGAGCAGCCTTTGATGTGCGGATAATTAGGGGAGGAGAAGCCAGGAGATCCAAGCTGGGGAACAGATGGCTGGCGATTTGGTGCTGTGCACGCGCATCTTAGGTCAATGCACTTGCACATTGACCTAAAAGCCACGGGCACAGCACCAAATCGCCCAGTTAGTTTAACTCTGGTTAAAGC
Organism: Lissotriton vulgaris; assembly: GCF_964263255.1. Lineage (NCBI taxonomy): Eukaryota > Metazoa > Chordata > Amphibia > Caudata > Salamandridae > Lissotriton > Lissotriton vulgaris. The sequence continues at coordinate 4,192,342 of NC_141698.1, forward strand.
CCTATATCCTCGCAAGCTCGATGCGCATGCGCATCGAATAGCGAGACCTAAAAAACAAGTCAGCCGAGGATGGTTTCCACACATCTCAGATTTCTCATCCAAAGAAAGGCACTGAGTAAGCGCCTAGAAGCTGCACATCATGTGTGTCAGCGCCCTCAGGACGTTGACTGGTTACAAAAGGGGCTGAACTGAGCCGTACCCTGCTCTGTGGGTTATAACACTACTGGGGCAACCGAGAGCAGGAGGGGTATCTGTGCACCTGCTGGTGGGGCATCTGTGACTTCTGTTCTGTCCTGTCTGCCTCTTCTCTGCAGTTGGTCCATCAGAAGGAGCGCCTGAGAGCCCTGCAGCGCCACCTGGAGGCGGACAACTGTGCACAGACCAGCTCACAGACCCCCTCTAGCACGGTAAGTGACACTTTATCGCCTTGTACTCTACTAAACGAGGGGGCTCAGTCTTTTTTCAGCACTTCGAGCTAATTGAGCAGGTGGTTGGCGCTATACTTGAATACCGTTATCACAAGCAATTGCAGTGCAATAGGTCTCGCATTTACGAGAGTTTGAGGTATTGGCGTTGTAAACGACAGTGCCTTTTATTATTGTGTTTTGAAAACCTGCCAGCGGTGCGTAAACATGCACTTTATACTTTGCATGTTTTCTTAATACATACATAAAAGGCAATGCCATATTGCATTGTAAATGCCTTTCTCAGTGTTCATTCTATAAACCATCCCTTCGGTGCCTTCCTTCTGAAGTCTTTTTCCCTCATTCTCTCCTTTTCCGCGGTACGTTTACAGTGTAAACGTCAATGTAGTTCAAGTAAAGCGGATCAATGCAGCTATCCATACGCTTCTTGGTGCTTGGATCTTTCAGGGAAACAACAGGCTGCAGCTAGAGAATAAATAATTCATGGTCCTGGAAAGCACTTTTGAGTGTGACCGTGCAAATATGGTTGTGGATAATGGTTCTCACGACTGGCTAGGCTGAGTTCATTAACTTACACAGACTAAAAACATCAATTTGGAAGTGAAGGATGACAGTGAAGTCTGAGTGAGAAAGGCGTGTGTTAGAAATGGGATCCCGGCTGGCCAAGACTCGCGTCAAGGTCAGTCAGGGATCACCATTCCTAAGGTCAGGGCAAGGGAGTTACACGCCAAGATAACCCCTACTCGCCCTCTAGGTAACGTGGCGCGAGCAGCAAGGCTAAACTTGGAGGCGATGTAGGCTAAGTATTTGCGCATGCACCCCAGCAACAACACCCAAGGCCCACCACAAAGGAAACTCCACACAAGGTTATATATAAAAATAGCCTTTGTATTACACCAAAATACATTAGATAAAACACACACTTTACAATGTGCCAGAGGCACGGGCAGAATTTACAGGGGATATTGTACAAGACAGGGCCACCTGGACCACTGTCAGGAATCAGAAGTAACACTTTCAGAAATAGCACTTAGTACGTAGAATATAGCACAAAATAGCACCCAACCAGTAATCACTGGTAACCAGGATCTCACTAGCACCACCTGTACTAGGGAGAAAACAACCACCTATGTATCACAATACCTGTAGGGGTGTAAGAACATACACATGATGCAATGCATGACATTCATTCAGAGGTGTAAAGGCACATGACGCATAAACAATACATTCAGAGGTGCAGAGAAAGTACAATTGCGCCAAACTCACGTAAGTCACCACCTGTGACTGTCCCTAGGCCCTCTGGCCATGTTGGGGCTAGGACGCCCTGTGTCCAAAGTGTCAGGGTCCTAAACGTGGCAGCTGCCCACGAAGTGCTGGGCAGCTGAATCACTGTTGGGCCACTGCTGGAGCCTCGCAGGCTCTGGCCAGAACAATGTGGGCAACAAGGGAGAGCCTCTCAGGGCTCTAAAACAACAATGGGGCCAATGTGGGAGCCTCGCTGGGCTCTCAAGAACTAAATTGGCCCCCTGAGCCTCTCAGGGCTCCAAGTAAATCAATGCAGCCCCTCTGGGCTCTGAATGCACAGATGCAGCCTTGTTGCGCCTCGTGGGCTCGAAGAACAAATGCCCCCCTGAGCCCCACTGGGCTCTGCACACAAGGCCTGGAGCCCCTTTCCGGGCTCCGAACACAAAATGGGGGCGTAGTTGGAGTCCCCCTCCTGGGGACTCAGCGAACCAAGTAATGCCCACACGAGCCTCTCGGGCTCTGAAAACAACTGCTGCCCTGAGCCTCGCAGGCTCAAACAACAGGTAAGGCCCCCACGAGCCTTTTACTAGGGGGGAGGGGCGGGCACCGAAAATGCGCCCCGACGCCCCCTCCCCTCCCGGGCACTCACCGGTCTCTGCAGGCTGCAGCACTTTCTGCCTCTGACTCCTGGCGGGCGGGGAACTCCTCTTTCGTGCTCCGCCCGGGGCACACGTCCAGGCTCTGTCTCTCCCTCGGGGCTCTCCCTGCAGGCAGCAGCTTCCGCCTGCCTCTCTCCTGCCCCCGGCCTGCCTGACTTCCAGGTCGCGGGTGCGGGGCGGGACTTCCGGACGGCCCGCTCTTGGATTGGCCGGCCGGCAGAAACACTTCCGGGTCGTCGCGGGCAGCGCGGCGGCCCGTCTCCGGTGCTTCTAGGCGGGGGCTGAATTTACCGAGGGGTGGCCTCCCTCGAGGTAAATTATAAAAACAGCGGCAAGGTCCCTGGCAGGGTGGGCACCTGCCAGGCGACAAAACACTCGAGAATAAGCGAGGTGGCACTCGCTTGGGGCGGCCAATGCCGGGTGGGCACCGGCCTCTTCAAATAAAGCGCTCCCCAGCGCTACAAGCCACAAGAAAGCGCTCCAAAGCGCTATAGCAGAACAAAAGCGCTTCCAAGCGCTAAGAGGCAATTCCAGCGCTCCCAGCGCTAGAGGACAGCCCAAAGTCCAGCAAAAGTCCTCCAGGGGGGCAGGGGGGGGCAAGGCTGGGCCCAGAGCCAGCACACTGGGTCTCCAGGCAGGGAGACACCCCAAGTGGCGGTCCTCTGGCCCAGCAGCAGCAGCCACAGCCCCCTCAGGATCCTAGAAGAGAACAACTTCAGTGGGGACACAGCCCCATTTTTATACAGTGCATTCCTTTGTCCAAGGGTGCAGAGTGGGGGCGGAACCAGTCGCAGCTGGTTCTTGAGTACTCTGTTTACCTCAACCACCCTCTCTATTCACTGGCAGGGCTTGGGTCATTAGACGCACCACAGGGGGGCGGAGCCAGCATTGTGTGGGGAAAACCCAGCCCCTCCAGGACACAGGTACACTCCTCCCACACATCACTCATGCTAATCTCCCACTCACCACCGGGGCAGACCCATCCAGACTTCCTGGAGCCTGGCATGCCAGCCAGCTCCAGCCAATCACACGCCAGCGCCCTCACAGCACACGTACAGCCATGTCTAGAAATGGCGCTTCCCTACTAGACACATACATGCTGCATACACCATCTCGCAGCATTCACTCTCACGAGTTCACACATACCAGACTCAAGCCTGTACACCCCACGCATCAGGAACTACCAGGGACACATACATTCCCCATGCATTCCTATGGACGGGCAGGCCTAGCTCAGCACATGCACTCAGAGTGCGCACGCACTTTCCACTGGGACACAGTGAAAGTGCGCAGAATCCCTAAAATCATCATTGCCAGGTCACCATTTCACGCAAAAAGTCTAGGGGTGAACCTGCCCTAAGGGCCAAAGTCCAACAGCGTGGAACTGAGGGTAAAAGCAGAGAGGGTGGAGACAGTACCCCTTCCCTGCACCGTGAATTCCACCACGGCACGGGGAAGGGCTAGGGTGCAGGGGTGGCGCTTCAGTACTTATGACTGCTCCACGCCGTCATGAGTCACGGGCGGCGTGTGCTCATGACGGCGTGGTGCCGTCATGACCCCGCCCACTCATTAATTCGCCTGCACAGGCGGGGAATTAGTGCCGCGTGGGCAGAGCAGCAGCAGCAGGATGGCTCCATGCTGTCATGAGCACACGCCGCCCGTGACTCACGGCGGCGAAGAGCCGTCATGAGCACCCAAAGGGTAAGCAAGAGTGGGAGGGGCACCTGCATCCAAGCACCGGGGGGAGTTACCCCTTCCAAGCATCAACCTGCGTCCAAGGATGGGGGGAGGAGAGGCAATCTGCGTCCAAGGAAGGAGGGGGGGGGTAGCACCTGTGTCCAAGGATGGGGGGGTGGGGTGGCACCTGCAATCAAGCACATGAGGTGGAGGCAGAGGGTGATTTAGGGACCGCTGAAGTCTAAGCACAAGGGTGATCTGCGGTCCAAGCCGGGGTGAGAGTCCCTGAAGTGCAAACACGGCGGAATTTGTGTAATTGTGTTACGCAAATCTCGCGAAACGGTCAAAAATCTCTGCGAACACGCAGAAATTCCATGAACATACGGAATTGCTTGTTCGCGATGCTTTTTTACTGTTCGCAATCGCTGTTTGCGTGCTCGGGGGGAAATATCTTTCGAACACACATTTGAGAACGCGAACAAGCAAAATATTTTGCAAAGTTGCAGAACGCGAGGTAGTGTGGCTCACTGGTTAGAGGCGGCAGACCCGAGAGCAGAGGACGGCCCGGGACCAGGGTTCGATTCCCGGCGCGGCAGGTTTCTGGACCAGGGTCAGCGGACTCGATAATTCTCTCGCCTCGGTGCCAACTCTGATCAGCTATCACACTCGGCAACTCTGGGCATTAGCTTGCCTCATCCTCACTAACGGCCCCACCAGACCGCCGGGGATGCCTGGTCTCACCCTGGAGATACCCATTAAGGGACCATCTCTCAGGGAAGCCAGGAAGGGTTTCGCAGCGGTCGAAGCGCCTTGGGACCCTCCGGGTAAGTAGTGCGCTATATAAATGCCTATACATACACATACGCAGAATTTTTGGCAATTTCGCGTTCTCCGTGGAACGCGAAATTACCCAAGTTACCCAAATTCCGTGAGCGGAACAGAATTAACCGCCCAGGCCTGGAAGGATGCATGTAACTGCAGCAGGAAGAAAAGATTAAAAGCAGTGTCAGAGAAGTTAAATAAGAGGGGATAAGGAACACAATAACACAGAGGTAGAAAAAGCATTACAGAGGTACAGAGGGAACCAATCGAAAACATCCAAGGCACATGTACAGCTGAGGTAGGGGAGGGAGGCCCAGAGGGTCAATCACATACAGGACATGGAGAGGATCAGTGAATTAAACATTAATAATAGAGGCAGACTTTAGAAAATGACTGCAGGTAAATGTGGGCCTTGAAGCCCAGCCGCGGTGCTACGAGGCGAGGATTGTCACCTTTGTTAAGAAAATACCAGTCATACTGCGCATGGCACAAGTTGCAGAGCTTACTTCACTCACTGACAGCTTCTGAAATTTGTAAGGGAGTGAACCCTGTATGTAATTCGACTGACTGAGCAAGTGAAGCGCGCGTGCCCCAACATCCAAAGTAGGTGAGGGTCAGCTCAAGGCGAAGGGACACACAGCAAGGAGGCGGGCTTCACGGTGGGTTACATGCAGGGTTGTTTTTGTGCAGGAAGGGAATGAGGGGGGCACAGATTTGTTTCTGTTTATTTATTTATTTACACAAAGCAGCAGAAATCCTGCTTGGAGCATCGGGCCCAGAAGTGTTGGCCCCGTGGAGTGGGCAGAGTAGACGGCCTTCTTCGCAGAGCGGTAGGTATCATTGGTCCTGTAGCTGCAGGGGTTCTTGCTGCGCCAATGCTTCTTTGGGCCTCAGAGCCACGGCCCAAGGGCGGCCACCATTAGTGCAGCAGGTGGAGCTGCATTGACGCCCACACACCCCAATAATAGTGTTTTCAGTGATTCTGTTTTTGTTTGATACCTGTGCTCTTTTATAAGTCTCACATTTAGGGTGGATTATGAGCTACAGAAAGCACCCCTGAAACAGTCCCTTGATCTCGGACACCCCGCGATCAGCCCTGCACCTCCTGCACCTCAAATCTTTGCCATGTAGTCTTGGAGGGGGCCCAACACAAAAGCATTTTGCTTAGGGGAGGCTGAGAGCAAAAATGTTTGAAGAGCTCTGCCGTAGACCCACAAGGACGGTGGCAGCAAGTGTAGACACTCAACAGGGTGCTACTAGGCGCCTCTTTAGAGGATGAATCTTATTTTAACAATACTTAGACAATGTATTGTTTTGCACATAAAGTCAATAAAGGAAGATGTGACCTGAGATTGCTGAATAAAGATGTATTTCTAGTTGTATATTTATACGCAGCGTTCGTCTGTGCAGGGAGTGTGCGATGCATCATGTGGATGGTGCACTAAGGTGCTCAACGGCAGAGGGAACATGTCTCTCAAACCAATGAATATTCTTCTATTCTGCAATCCCTCGCTGCATTCTCCTGTCTGCACAGCGATGGCATTTTGAGTTTGAGTTATACTCTTGCTCGGTCCTTGTGACCACTGATGGGAGGCACGCGACACGTGACGTATCACTTATGACTATAATATCATCTCCAGCCTGAAACACCCACAACAGAGGCACAAAGAGGCCTGAGGTTCCTGTCTTTAGCCCAGCTGAACAGTGATCAGAGGAGACGAAAGGACGGACCCCTCCTAAAGGGCGCCTTCGGCTGCCCCCACAGAATCTACAATGCCACCCTCAGCCTGTCACCTACCAAGGGCATCGCTTCCGAATCGGATCAGCTGGGCCTCTTCCAATCAAAGGCTTCATTACGTTTCGAAAGAGGGTCCAGCCCCCATCCTGACCCCCCAGCCCCCATACAGCCCCCAAGCCCCCATCCTGACCCCCCAGCCCCCATCCAGCCCCCCAGCCCCCATCCTGACCCCCTGCAGCCCCCATCCTGACCCCCAGCCCCATCCTGAACCCCCAGCCCCCATCCAGACCCTCCCACCCCTCATCCTGACCGCCCAGCCCCCATCCAGACCACCCCCAGCCCCCATCCAGACCACCCCACAGCCCCCTTCCTGAACCCACCAGCCCCCATCCAGCCCCCAGCCCCCATCCTGACCCCCCAGCCCCAATCCAGACCCACCAGACCCCATCCAGACCCTCCCACCCCTCATTCTGACCGCCCAACCCCCATCCAGACCACCCCGCAGCCCCCATCCTGACCCCCAGCCCCCATCCTGACCCCCCAGCCCCCATCCAGATCCCCCAGCCCCCATCCAGACACCCCCAGCCCCCATCCAGACCCCCAAGCCCCCATCCAGACCCCCCAGGCCCACCCCCAGCCCCCATCCAGACCACCCCACAGCCCCTTCCTGAACCCACCAGCCCCCATCCAGCCCCCATCCTGACCCCCCAGCCCCAATCCAGACCCACCAGACCCCATCCAGAACCTCCCACCCCTCATTCTGACCGCCCAACCCCCATCCAGACCACCCCGCAGCCCCCATCCTGACCCCCAGCCCCCATCCTGACCCCCCAGCCCCCATCCAGATCCCCCAGCCCCCATCCAGACACCCCCAGCCCCCATCCAGACCCCCAAGCCCCCATCCAGACCCCCCAGGCCCCCCCCAGCCCCCATCCTGACCCCCTGCAGCCCCCATCCTGACCCCCCCCAGCCCCCATCCTGACCCCCAGCCCCCATCCTGACCCCCCCCCCAGCCCCCATCCAGACCCCCCAGCCCCCATCCAGAAACCCCCAGCCCCCATCCTGACCCCCAGCCCCCATCCTGATCCCAGCCCCCATCCAGACCCCCCAGCCCCCATCCAGACACCTCCAGCCCCCATCCTGACCCCCAGCCCCATCCTGAACCCCTGCAGCCCCCATCCTGACCCCCAGCCCCATCCTGAACCCCCAGCCCCCATCCAGACCCTCCCACCCCTCATCCTGACCGCCCAGCCCCCATCCAGACCACCCCCAGCCCCCATCCAGACCACCCCACAGCCCCCTTCTTGAACCCACCAGCCCCCATCCAGCCCCCAGCCTGACCCCCCAGCCCCAATCCAGACCCCCCAGACCCCATCCAGACCCTCCCACCCCTCATTCTGACCGCCCAACCCCCATCCAGACCACCCCGCAGCCCCCATCCTGACCCCCAGCCCCCATCCTGACCCCCCCAGCCCCCATCCAGACCCCCCAGCCCCCATCCAGCCCCCCCCCAGCCCCCATCCAGACACCCCCAACCCCCATCCAGACCCCCAAGCCCCCATCCAGACCCCCCAGGCCCCCCAGCCCCCATCCTGACCCCCTGCAGCCCCCATCCTGACCCCCCCAGCCCCCATCCTGACCCCCCCCCAGCCCCCATCCAGACCCCCCATCCCCCATCCAGACCCCCCAGCCCCCATCCAGACACCCCATCCCCATCCTGACCCCCAGCCCCCATCCTGATCCCAGCCCCCATCCTGACCCCCAGCCCCCATCCTAACCCCCAGCCCCCATCCAGACCCCCCAGCCCCCATCCAGACACCCCCAGCCCCCATCCTGACCCCCAGCCCCCATCCTGATCCCAGCCCCCATCCTGACTCCCAGCCCCCATCCTGACCCCCCCCCCAGCCCCCATCCAGACACCCCCAGCCCCCATCCAGACCCCCGCAGCCCCCATCCAGACCCCCCATCCGGTGCCAAACATGAACCCAACCACACATGTCTGTCTTAGCTTCTGTCATGAATACTGTGAGACAAACTGGAGCATGAAGTGAACATCTGGGGGCGTCACGCCAGCGGTTTCAGTCTTTGCATCTGTTGCACATTTATTTTTCTTACTTCGTTCGTCTCTCCCTTTCTTGCTTTTCTTTTTCCTTCCCTTCCATCCTCTGCAGCCTCCTCTCCTCCTCTCGCCGGGCACCGCCTGCTCCATTAATCTCTATTATTGTATTTCTGCAAACGCCTTGCCAGGGGGTGTACGCGCTATATAAAGAGAGTGAAAGTGTGGAGTGAGTGAGGTGCTTTAGGCCACTGCCGCACTTCACTTCAGAGCACAGTGGGTGCTGACCCCCAACATCACCAGTGTGATACCACTGATTGATGCTGAGACTGGACTCTGTGTCATTTAAAGAACGCCCCTGCCCTCTAGTGGCAAGAATAATAATGGCAACATCACAAGCGCAATGGCACTGATGGGAGAATGGAGTCTATGTCCATGGAATGACGCCGCTGCCATCTAGTGGCAAGATTAATAATCACATCATCAGGGACGCGTTTCTTAATTGTCCGCATACTCAAAGGAAGCGAGAAGGCGCGGAGAGCCACCACAGATCTGGGTTATTTAACGATGCCCTGCTGGCAGTCCCAGGGTCGGACTTTTTACATTTATCAAGCATTCGTCCATTTTGTGAAAACGATGATTTGAGGAGAATTTGTTTGCATCTTTAATGCTCAGAGAATGTGTTCATTGAAGGGCGCGGGATGTCAAACAGGTAAAGTGCAGACTATTTTCAAATTAATAAAGAGAAAAGCATCACTCGTTCCAAGAGATCTGTGGGGCATCTGACATGGGAAAGAAGCACCGGCGCATTTAATCTTTGAAGAAGTAAATTGTCGATTTTGGATTTATATATATATATATATATACTTGTGACAGAACTTAAAAAACTGCAAATTAAGACAATGAAACAGCGCAAACATCAAGACCACAGAATGAGAGCATATCACACCCTTATGAACAAGCTGCAAAAAGAAACCAAAGTTGTCATCAACCAATCGGACAAGGGTGGTAATATAGTTCTCTGGGCTAAAGAGGACTACATCCAAGAGGCATATCACCAACTCAATGATCCTGCTTGTTATAGTAGAATTGATATGAAAACGGTTAAAACCATAGAAGATGTATATGCTAAGAAATTACAACAATGGAAGAGGGAGGGTCTAATCTCTAAAGATGAACTAAAATTTTTGCACAAATTACACCCAGTGATTCCAAATATTTATTTCATCCCGAAAGTGCACAAGCAAACCACCCCAGTGCCCGGGAGGCCAATTGTATCCGCCATCAACGGTATCTTTGAAAACTCCTCAAAGTACATTGATTTTTATCTTCAAGACTTTGTTCTGAAATTACCAGCATATCTCAAGGACTCAACTGATTTTTTACACAAACTTAATCAATGCACTTGGTCTGCTGATCATCTGTTAATCACCATGGACATTGCCTCGCTCTATACGAGCATTGAACACAAGGATGGAATCAGGGCGGTAAAATATTTTCTTGACCAAAGACCTATAGAATTTCACTGCCATAATAAGATGCTTCTATCCATGATAGAAATATGCTTGAATAATAATGTATTTCTATTTAACAATGAAGTGTTCAAACAACAGAGAGGGGTGGCGATGGGGGCATGTTTTTCCCCCACCTACGCGGGTCTCCACGTGGGGTGGTGGGAGGAACATGTCCTCAAAGTAACCCATAAACCATGGTGGGACTTGAATATCGTCAAATATTGGCGGTATATAGATGATATTTTCATCATATGGCGGGGCAACATGATGGAAGCTGAAACATTTGTCAGAGATATTAATAACAACTGTCTAAATTTACAGTTTTCAGCAGACATTAGTAGGGATGTGGCCACATTCCTAGATGTGCGTGTCAAAATTATTGAGGGTAAAATCACCACAGAATTGTTCAGGAAAACCACCTCAGGGAACACCATCCTCCATGCACATAGTTTCCATCCAGGACACACTATAGCTGCCATCCCATATGGAGAATTTTTAAGAATTCATCGATCATGCAGCACCACAGAAATAAGAGATTACCATCAGAAGGAATGTAGACGTCGTCTACTTGCGAGGGGTTATGAGGATAAAAAACTGCTATCTAGCATGGCAAAAGCCAATAGAATGGATAGGCAAGTACTGTTAGACCCCCTCAGACCGAGAATCAATGTGACCCATTCTGAAACACAGGACAGCAATACCATACGTTTAATAACGGGGTACAGCCGTCAAGCCAAAGCAATCACCAAACTCATTAAGCGTGAATGGCCTATTGTCCTGACCGACAACGTCCTTAGAGACATTATGCCAGAATCACCCACTGTCACCTTCAAGAGGGCATATTCTATGCGTAATAACCTAGTCAGAAACAGCCCGGAAACACCACCTGATAACTGGCTATCCCCACGTAAAGGTTTCTTTCGCTACATAAGCTGCAGGGCATGTAAATTTGGAGTGAATATGAAATCTTTCTCAACTCCATTTGAAATACAACCTATCATGCTTAAGTCTCATTACACTTGTCGTACTGAGCTAGCAGTTTATGTATTACAATGCAGCTGTAACTTAATATATGTGGGGAGCACCAAAGGGGCGGTATATTTGCGCATCTTACAACATTTGCGGGCCATAGTAAATGCAGATCCCACCTATCCGGTGGCTAGGCATTTCCAATTGGTTCACAAACAGAATCTAAACCACTTGAAATACTTCGTGATAGATGCGATAATCCCCAACAAAAGAGGAGGCGATAATGAAAGACGCTTACGCCAACTGGAGTCGAGATATATAGTTATGCTCAATAGTAAACATCCCGGGGGTTTGAACACAGGGGAAGACCTGCACAATTTCCTGTAGACCATTTCATACTCAGGTCACCTATATGTCATCAACACGAGTGTATTGGAAATAGGGGCTTAGTCAAAATGGTGAATGTGAATTTGTAAGGCTGTATTATAGTTCCAACATGTGTCCACAGTTCGCATTGGATCTGTCTACAGGCACCATAATTTCTCTTATGGGTCAGTTGTTAAAGAAATGTCCAGCACAGCCTGTATTTAATCATAAAATCTGAGCAATTGTACATGAATAGTAACTGGGGCATCGAGATCTTTTTTCTTGTAACTATTTGTTTATACATTTTACACTTTAGCACTTTATTAGTTCAAACGCACATTATCACGGCTCTCATGATATTTATATGAGTAGTACCGTTTTTAAGCCTTCACTTTTTTGGAGTGTTCAACATTTAACATAAGACCATCCCTGCATATTTGATGACGAGCAGAACAGATTTTGCGTTGACAAACTCATCACAGGTTGATCATTGGGGAACACAATGGTTGGCTAATTCTTACCATTAGCCACATTTGTGGGATCATCCCATGTAAGATATTTCAAGTTCGAGGTATCTGTGAAAACATATTTCATAGCGAGTACCAAGGGGTACGGTTAATATATGGAATCATATCTCGAGTTAGATCTATTTGTCTGATTTAATTTCTAGACATTTATTGCCAATAAATTTATTGTCTTAAGAATAAATGTAGACACATTTGGCTTTCGAGTTTCTAAACGTATTTGTACGGACATTGCCTTCTCGTCTTTAATTTCAATAACATGCTGTTGTTTATACACAGTACATCGAGTAAATTGATTTAAACAGGACAAAGAGATTATCGCCTTGTCCTACAGTTATAGCATGAGGAGATACATAACAGCAGCGCATTGTACAGTTCCAACTGTTACACTGTAAGGCACTCATAAACTTGTTGAACTAACGTGCATCTGAGTAAAATTTCACATACTATGTCCATACCCATTTGTGAAATGTGCCACAATGCTCTCCTCCTGTATGCATATATGTCAAAAATCATTCATTAATTTTTATGACATGTTTCAATCTCATTATACTCGATGTAACTATAACAATGCAAATTATTTGTTTATGCATGTGATGGTCTGAGCACGCATTTGTATTCCACCTAACACCATTACAAAATGGCGCCCATCATTTAGGGTTTGGTATATGACTTTACATGTGAGTCCACCAACTATGTCTAGCTTTTTGGTTCAGGCGCGAAATGCAAATGTGTACTAACTCTGTATATATAGTTGACCTCCATTTCACTCGCTCATCAGTGAGCAAGGACGTAAGTCCGAAACGCGTCTGATGACTGGCGCCACCTTTACCATTTAACCGGTAATAAATTTTTCTGCAAAAAAAGCCTGGTTTGCGGTAATCATTGAAGAAGTCTGTGTACGTGTGTGCTGGCTGACGGCCGCCGCCGGCAACAGGTTGGATTCTATATATATATATATATATATATATATATATATATATATATATATATATATATATATATATATATATTTATATATATATTTATAAAAGAACATACCCTTTAAGCCTTAGAGTGCCGCAAAAAATGATGCGCGAACATAGGGATTATATATATATATATATATATATATATATTCAACAAAAGTTGGTTCCAGGCAGGGGCGCAACTAGGTCTTAATTTCGGGGGGGGGGCTAACATGGCAGATGAAGGGGCGTGGCTAATGTAAATCAATGGGGCGGAGCTAAAATGGCAGATAATCAGGATCGGTTAATGCTCAGGTCAAGCTGAGAAAAAAATGTGGTGAATTCTGCATTTGAAACTGGACAACAATTAAAGCACACATTTTTGTTAGTTTGATGCATTGCCCCCCAAAACCCATACTCACCCTGAATCGTAAAATTACCCCTGGCACACCAAAACACATACCCACGCTGAACCATAAAATTAACCCCCTCACACCCTAAAACCCATACCCGCCCTGAAATCTATAATTACCCCTGACACCCCAAAACCCATACCCATCCTATCCCTAAAATTATCCCTCCCCGGCACCCCAAAACCCATACCCACCCCACACCCTAAAATTACCCCCTGGCACCCCAAAACCCAATACCACCCTGAACCCTAAAATCACCCCCCTGGAGCCCCAAAATCGATACCCGCCCTGAACCTTAAATTACCCCTGGCACCCCAGAAACCATACCCATGCTGAACCATAAATTCCCCCTTGCCCCCCAAAACCCAAACCCACCCTGAACCTTAAAATTACTCCAGGCACCCCAAAACCCATACCCATGCTGAACCATAAATTCCCATCTGGCACCCCATAACCCATACCCACCCTGAACCCTAAAATTGCCCCTGGCACACCAAAACACATACCCACGCTGAACCCTAAAATGTCCCCTGGCACCCCATAACCCATACCCACCCTGTCCCCTAAAGTAGCCCCCTGACATCCCAAAACCCACACCTGCCCTAAACCCTAAAATTACCTCTGGCACTATAAAACACATACCCACGCTGAACCCTAAAATTAATCCCATGGCACCCCAAAACCCACACCCACCCTGTACCTTAAAATTACCCCTGGCACCCCAAACCCCATACCCATGCTGAACCATAAATTCCCCCCCGGCACCTCATAACCCATACCCACCCTGAACTATAAATTCCCCGCTGGCACCCCATAACCCATACCCACCCTGAACCCTAAAATTGCCCCCTGACACCCCAAAACCCTGAAACCTAAAATTACCCCTGGCACACCAAAACACATACCCACGCTGAACCCTAAAATGTCCCCTGACACCCCATACCCACCCTGAACCTTAAAATAGCCCCCTGACATCCGAAAATCCACTCCTGCCCTAAACCCTAAAATTACCCCTGGCACCCCAAAACCCATACCCATGCTGAACCATAAATTCCCCCGGCACCCCATAACCCATACCCACCCTGAACCATAAATTCCCCCCTTGGCACCCCATAACCCATACCCAACCTGAACTCTAAAATTACCCACTAGCACCCCCAAAAAAAATGAACACTACAAACTTACACTACATTTGCATATTTGGAGGGGACTGTCCTCTTTGACGTTTCTATGTATGTAAGTCAAGAACAACATTCACAGTAACCTAGATATGCAGGCAGTAGGTAATGCTGTGCTGAAAAATGCATTAAAGTTACTGGAACTTACACAAAAAACTGCTGCCTGCTCTTCTGATACTATACTGCGGAGTCTGGCTGATCAGCAGCACTGTGTCCTGGCATCCAGCGCCTCCCGAAGGTCTCACTGTGCAGATCAATGTGGGTCAAATGCACAGGCAGCAGGGGGAAAGGGATGGCCAGTGCAGGTGAAGCTTTTCCTTTGTAAATTAATTCCTGCTGGCGCCATAACCCAGGGTGTGCTGTCTGTGCACTTGTGTGGAATACACATCTATACAAGTGCACAGACAGCACACCATGGGCTAAGATGCCAGCAGAAATTCCTTTACAAAGGAAAAGCATCACCTTAACTGGCCATGCCTTCCCCCTGTTGTGCACATCTTCACACCCCATGCTCACAACCCATCAAGAGCTTGGGTGAAATCCCTGCCTTCAGGCAAGGATTTCACCTCTGCGCCACTCTAAAGGAAAACAAGAGGTCAGGGCAGGGGGGTTCACTCGCTGAAACTGTTCAGAGGCTCGCTGTCTGGCTCGGGCTGCTGGGCCTCTCAGAAATCATTAAAACAATCACATTCTCGGATCGGATGCGCAGCCTTCCTGCACCATTTCAGTGCGTGTCATCTTAGCCCGGGCAGAGGAGGCGACGGGGGGGGGGGGGGGGCTGAAGCCCGGTGAGCCCAATGGGTGTTGCGCGCCTGGTTCCAGGTTTCCTCCGTATGGCGCTGCCTGCAGGTGCGTAGCTTTTTGCGGTAGAACCTCACCGCTTCATATTACAACAATGTCTCCCATAGAAACTGATATTCCATAGAAGACCAAAAAAGCCGCCACTCCAGCCACTCAGGTTTTTCGTGAGACAACAATTAATTTATTCTTGAATCCATTAACAGCATATTCACAGCATAAACCAACGCGTTTCGGTAGCTCCCCACTACCTTGATCACGGTTGTTCAAAACACTGTTTGCTGGTTGTGATTTAAAATTGGGAGTTCCCACCCACCTCGGTCACATGACAACATCCATATGTTTTTGCACAATGGGATTCTGGGATATGTAGTTCAGCTCCATTTCATACACAATCAATTCATTACTGTTGCATAATGTCTGCAGATTTACAATCCTACTTCCCTTCTTATTTAGAGTATGTAGTAGTGAATTCGTTCCCACATTTTCTTTTATAATAACAACATGCTCAAGCTATTAATTTCATACGCTCTGCAATTTTTAAATGTTTAAATGTTTCTCTCCACTACAATCCTTTGTTGTTTATGTAATCCCATAGATTTACACAGAAAGAGGGAAGTGGCAAGGGGAAGGAAAGAGAGACAAGGTTATTTTTACCCATTGCTATCCCCATTTCCCATTTGGAGCCCTCGAGTGGGCTGACATTAATGATTTAAAATATCGAAGCTCATGTTTTATATACATTCTCGATTGGTGTATGAAGCTGTTTCTGTTCATGCTACTTTCTCACCCACCGGTGGGTTTACTTTATCTTACATCCCAGATTCATTTTAGCGTTCATCCCCAGATGAACCTTGTGTGGGGATAGGGAAAAAGAATAATTCAGTTCAATTTCTTTAGTCTTTCATATGTGTACATACAGTTCTTCCGACTGGTTAAGTCCGAAGGGGGTCATCGTTCGAAAGTTCAAAATATGCCGTGACTCCTTTGGGCGTAACAATTTTTCGCGGTGTCCCCCTCTCTCTCAAAGTGACATAGTTTCCAATCCCTGGAATTTTAACAGTTTCCAATTCCCGTTGTGATGTGTCTCCATATGTTTGGCCACTGCGTTTCCTCTGTCCTTGTTCACAGTGGCCCGTACATGCTCCAAGATTCGCTTTTTCAGTTCACAGATTGTGCTTCCTATATAACGAAGTTGACAAGGACATTCAATCATATAGATGGTGTATTGACTTTTACAGGTTATCGGTTCTCTTATTTTCCAGACCTTTTGGTTTGCCATGGTTATTTCTTTAGTTGGTTTAGCTATTTCGCATACTTTGCAGTTATAGCATTTGGTGAATCCAGTAGTTTTTAACCATGTTGTCTTCTTCTTTTTATTGACATAATGACTTAAGGTTTTTTGTTCTTCTATATGTCACTACCGGATGAGCTCCCATTTTCTGGGTTATGGTTGGATCAAGTTTTAGAATTCCCCAATTCTTTTTCAGGATTTTGATTATTTGTTTTGATTCCTTACTGTAATCCAATATTAGTCTGATTGGTTCCTCCGACGTTTTCTCCTTTATTTGTGGTTTTAGACAATCTGATCTTGATTTCTCATTTGCTCCCTCCCTACAATTTTTTATCAAATTTTTTCCATACTTTCTTTTTTGGAATATTTTCATAGTTCCTGCACTGTGTTTCTCCCATTCTGTATTTTCACTACAGATCCGTTTTATTCGAAGAAACTCTCCGTAGGGTATACTTGAAATCAGGGCCGGTTGATGGAAGCTCGAAGCCTCAAGGGTGGCGTTTGTTGCCGTGACCTTTCTATGCAGTGTTGTTTCCACCTGATTATTTTTTATGTATACTTCTGTATCCAGGAATGATATTCGTTCTTTGCTCTTTGTACATGTGAATTTTAATCCTGGAGTACTTTTATTTAAAAGTTCGAAGTACTGGTCAAATTCTTTTTCACTTCCGTCCCACACTATGAACAAATCATCAATGAATCTTTTCCATTGTATAATGTGTCGGGTGAATCTCGAGTTTTGTGCATTCCAGGCCACCTCCTCCTCCCACCAGCCCATAGCTATGCAAGCATAGCTTGGGCGGAATGAGAACCCCATAGCAGCCCCATTGCGCTGGCGAAAAGTCTGTCGTGTCTTTGAGGTATGATTTTAAATCCTCAACATAGGGTCTCAAGAAATAATCAATAAAATTTGCCATTGGTTCCATATTTTATTGATTATTTCCTGAGACCCTATGTTGAGGATTTAAAATCATACCTCAAAGACACGACAGACTTTTTATGCATGTTTCTAATTTGAAATGGCAAGACAATTATCTCCTAATATCCATGGACGTCATCACCCTATATACAAATATTGACAATGACTTGGGCTTACAGGCTTGTAAACTTTTCTTGAAACAGCGAAACATACACTATAAAGAACACAACGAGATGCTGTTCGAAATGATTACTCTAATGCTAACAAACAACATTTTTCTTTTTGGGGAACAACTCTATCGCCAGCGCAAGGGTGCTTGTGAGGACTTGTGCGCTGCCACACTTCAACAGTTAATGCGTACAGAGAAGGGGGCAGAGGGTCTCGTACGCATTTTCAGATCGCATAATGAAACATTCCGGGCAGATTTACAATGAAAGTGCCTCAGTGCGTTCCGCGTTGTGCACCACCAGTCTTTCTTGTTTCCCGTGTTCGTTAATTGCCCTTTACATGCGTTCTAATTATGGTCTAATATGTCCAATCTGTGGCTCGACACCTTAATTTTTCATTATGTATATGCAAAGTGCACAATGGATATCGTGTCTATCTCGCTGTTTAAGTGGCCCTTTCATTGTTCCTTAGTTGCCTTGTAATGTTGCTCACTATTATTTATGTATCTGTTGCTCGTGGGATATTGTTTGTTCAGTGCATCCTTCTACCCTGATCCCACCCTGGTCTAAGGGTCATACTCCTGTTGTTCATTACAACGTTAAATTTCTTGCAGCGCTGCGTCATTTCCTTGTAAATATGCCCCTGGGTGTCAGACACCAGGACTGCAGGAGGTGCACCCCACTCCTCCTTATACACTTCTTAGAGTCGGTTCCTTCACTCGCACCCCATCTTACTCCCCAGAAATCAAGCTCTGAAGTAACCCTATTTTGTACTGTTAGATCATTTCTGGTCCTACAAGATTTTTCTGCAGCCCCACAAGTAACGTGGGAGGTTCTGGTCCTGCGCGATCCCTCAGCAGCCCCACAGGTAACAGGTGATGTTGTCTGCACAGCGGATGGCAGAGGCGCCCGCCTGCTGGTCCTGCGACTTCCTAGCAGCCCTTGACCCTCTCGACCATCACACACGATGCTCCATGTGTCCCCAGAGTGAGGAACCGAGAGCCCGGCCCTTCATAGGAGCCCCGCATCCCATGGGGATCCTGTGCACGTTCTTGGTGGATTTTTAAGGTCATGTCTGGATTAGAAACCTCTTCTTGAACTCGCGTGCTGGGGGCCACATTCAGGCTGGGAGACCCCCCTCCTTAGGGGACGGGGCAGCGCGTGGGTGGGTGGGACTGGCTTGTGGTCGCAAATCTGCAACAATACTAGACGTGAAACCCATGTGTATGGTTTATATTTGTTGCTTTTATCTAAAGCCTCTTTTTTGTGGCCCTCAGCCGAGCTTGCGGTGTTAAGCGGCGGCCCTTACCACACTCAGGCATGTGAGGGGGTGCGGGTCACACATGAGGTGGGTCACACACGAGGTGGGTCATACACATGATGCAGATCACACATGAGGCGGGTCACATGCATGATGCTGGTCACACACATGATGCGG
This sequence comes from Lissotriton vulgaris, assembly GCF_964263255.1. NCBI lineage: Eukaryota > Metazoa > Chordata > Amphibia > Caudata > Salamandridae > Lissotriton > Lissotriton vulgaris. The sequence goes on from NC_141698.1 coordinate 4,211,491, forward strand.
GTCACACACATGATGCGGGTCACGCGCATGATGTGGGTCACACATGAGGTGGGTCACACACGAGGCGGGTCACACGTATGATGCGGGTCACACTCATGATACGGGTCACACATGAGGCGGGTCACACACACATGTTGCGGGTCACACACATGATGCGGGTCACACACATGATGCGAGTCACGCGCATGATGTGGGTCACACATGAGGCGGGTCAAACACACATGTTGCGGGTCACACACATGATGCGGGTCACGCGCATGATGTGGGTCACACATGAGGCGGGTCACACTCATGATGCGGGTCACACATGAGGCAGGTCACACACATGTTGCAGGTCACACGCATGATGCGGGTCCTTCTCTGGTATGAATGCATGAACCAGCGCCGGCTCAGCTCACCTGCCTTATGAGGAACATGTCACAAGCGAGGCTGAGTCTGATATAGAAACAGATCTAGGGGTGGCAGCGCAGGCCCCTCAGGAGGCGGGGCCAGGGGTGAGTACCTGTGACAGCCATGTTCACACCTGTGTATGAAGACCCGGGGGGGCCTGAGCTTATTGTTGTGGGACATCTTTAGAGGGGGGCTGTGGGGTTCCCTAAGGCTCTGTTTAGGACTCGCAGACTGTCCTTCGACCCACCCTGTACCCGCGTAATCCCGGAAGAGGTTCCCTGCAGTCAAGGGGGCACCTCGGTGACACCTTGTCACTTCCTGTCCTGTCTCCTGTGGCCGGAAGTCAGAGTCTACCGGCATTATATCTATAGGTATTACCCTTATGAGTTATAGCTTCGCTCTAACCCTACATTCCAGTTACCCAGCAGCAAATGGGGAATCGGCTGATACACTTGGTGCCTTGACAACTTAAAACCATGACCCCAGCTGGCCACCTTCAGACACAGGTCACCACAACTGTCCATCACTGCAGACCAGGTGACCGCATGACTGTTCTCTCCTTCAATTGCACCTACCCCAGGCACCCAGTATCCCAGTTAACTGGACATGGAGACATGTGAACTCGGTTCTACTCACTACGGAGCATATTATCAAGGGCCATTTCGCCGCATTTTTGGCTTTAAAAGACAAAAAAACTGTGAAAATGACATCACCCTATCTACAAGGGGATGCTAGCATACAGTAGCGCGCATGTTAGCACCCGTTTTCCCAACGCCTCCACTTTGCGTCTATAATGTGATGCAAAGTGGGCGTCACTGGGCAGTACAACCTTGCAAATATCGCTGATGTTGTCATGTGCTTATCTAGGTTCCTGATCGATACTGTGACCTTATGCCCCTATTCGGCTATAAAGCCCTTTATTCCCTATATTGGCATAACCGTTCAAGTGCGATTTTCTGAAAAGTCATCTCTGGCCTCACACGAGCAGAGCCACAGAGCCACATTCCAGCATGACTCTCTGCTACTTCCTTTGCAACCAATTAGTGCAATGACAGAGCAGCAGTCACTATCTGATATTCCTAGATAACACTCCGAGTTCTTCAACAAGATAAAAACTTAGCAAAACCTGGAAATCCCCGCTTGCTATGTTTTGATTAGTAATAGAACTCTAATGAGCAACTGATAGCTGCCACTTCCTAGTGACATCTTTTATTGACGTCTTATGTCCAGCAAACTTGCGTCAAACCCGGCACCTGTCAGGTATAAATATTACCAACGTTGCCTTAAGCAATGTGAGAGCGAAGCTAGCTGTTGTTGAGCGAGAGCTACTGTTGCTGATGCCAGCTGCCTGCATGACCAGTGTTGGTAAAAACTAGCACTCTGTCGCTGCAGCCTGCTATCCTGTGGTGGTGAAGCTACTGATTACCATTATCGCCGCTACAGCGCGAACTGTGGTTCAGTACGCTTGAGGAGCCGTGCAGCCGTCCTCTGCGAAGACATCCAGCCCAGCTGCCCGCGGACGCTGTCACCCCTCCTTCCTCCCGATGCGCTGAAAGAAGCCGCTGCCTTTCTCGTGCAGAGAAATCCAGTCCCGGCGCTTCCAGTTTACCCTCGCAGGTGACTGGGATATCGAGAGAGACCCCTGAAGGAGATACCAATCCTCCATCATTCTATTCAGAGGTATGGTGTTGACTAAACCCTTAGAAGAGAATTCTTGAAACAAACCTTGGCAAAACCAACTTAACTTAAGCTACTTACTTACTCCCCTTCTCACGTGTTAGGCTTAGGTCAGGCACACCGGGGTAGGCTTAGTTAGAAGCACCAGTTGAGTTTGTTAGCCTAATGTATATATGACTGTATATATGTTTTATTACTTTTAAACCATTGTATGGCTAAGAAACCATATCAATGCTTTTACAGTTCTATTTCGCAATTCTTATCTTACTGTACGTACTTTTTATAATAACAGTTATTGCAATTGTGGCAATACATTTCTCTTGTACGAGAAGAAAGACTGTTCAATAAATGTCAACCTTTATTGATAAACGCCCGTCTCTCTATTCTCTACATATTGTGAAAGTAAACTGCACCAGACTGACTGAGTGAAATCTATGTCTATTGTTTCACACGACCCTAGAGATCGACTCTTGATCTGAGGAGCAAAGTTGTCATGTTGCACGGTTGTTGGAAAACTGAATCCCTTCTTGTCTGTGCCAAGGAAGCTGATCACTTCCTATGCAGAGAAGAAAGTTTCCAGTGACCTCTGAGCTAGTTGGTAACACAACCCAATTAAGTTTAGCATAGTCAGTGGAGGCCTGGAATATCCGCAGTTCCACGTCGATACTACTGTTTATGTTATTCCAATGCGCAGGGCCTAGTGGGAAACTAGGAACTACACTACATGGCGCCCAACGTTTGGTAAGGCGATAAACTAACGTAAGACTTGTAGAGTAACTCAGTCGTGCATATTTCACACCCCTTTCACCCGTAAAAACTCCAATAGACGTCTGGAGTGGGTGAAAGGTTAAAATCCGCCCGACCTTAGTAGGAAGAGATTCCTATGTAAAGCTCCGGTTTATTCAACGTTGAAGGATACAGTGTTCCAAAATATTGTGCATCTAATCTTTGTCTCCTTGGAGACCTACTCTGCAAAACTGCATTTTTAAAATGTCAGACAATGAGGAAGCAGTTAGACTAGCTTCCATACTAATAGAGGAAGACACAAGTCTCCTCGAAGCAGACCCGGATGCTATTATCATCCCGGTCCAGTTAAGAAGATCTATAACTTTAAAACTTATAGAAAACGGACTGACACCTCAAGGTGGTACAGTAATTTTCGTGATAGAGGCTCACGAGTATCGGCAGACAGAGGTATTCTATTCATGGATAAACTTTCCAGCGGTAAACGCTATAACACAAGAGTTTCACTATTACAAAATAGAGGAACCTCCGGGAGAGTACGCTCCTTTCGAGGAGATTGAAATCCCACTTAAATTTCAAGAGCACCTGCTCTGGTTTAATGGCGCCCTAAAACACAATGATCACATAACTAGGCTCGGTCCACTAGGTAGACCAGGAGCCACGTGGCCGGTTCTAGCCAGCTACACACCACATCCTGACATTGCAAGAATGTCAAAAGAAGAGCTGTTAGCACAGCTAAACACATTAATAAAAATACATAGGCAATTAGTCCAATATGTAATACGGACTGCAACAGTCCAGCCAGCTGTTAATTCACACCAGCTGACCCCTCATCAGGGGAACACAAATAAAATTACACCACAGAACATACAGTCATGTCTTGGTAAAACACCCGTGAAACGGGAACAAATTCCTTTCTGGTTAGCCCAGAAAATCACTCAAATAGAGGCAGTATTTCCTGATACTACCCCTATTGAGAAACACAGAATCTTGACCATCTGCCTTCCTATGGGAATCGCACCACACGTGGAGGACTGCGACACTTGGGGTACAGTCTTTGCTTCCATTTACACAAAAACACACGGTGTTCCGTCTATGGCGGTAATACCAGACGTGCTAAAACAGATTCAAAATGAATTCGGTCCAGAACCAGCTTTAAATCTAGGTATGAAATTACTGAAAGACTTCAAGCAGGTCACGGCTATATTATTAGCCAATGTAAAGGGAGAAGCAGCATCTGTGGCGATTCGCCAGAAGTTGAGGGAAACAGATATAAAAGATCCTGTTGAGCTTGCAAAAATCATAGAAAAATGCTATGAAGAATTAGGTAGAGACAGCTTGGGTGGAAAACCAGTTAAGCCCCAACTGCTCGAAAATCCTGAAAAATTATTTATTAAAAATAATTTAAATACTCCTAAAAAGAGCTGGGATGGAAATAAACAATCCACTCCCAAGGAAAAAGTTTTCCAGACCAGAGGAAGATCTCCTCGACGGAGGGAAAGAACTCCGACTCGAGAACGCCAGTCTCCCCAACGGGAGCCCTCTGAGAAAAGATATAACCTTAGAAATAGGGATAATATAAAAAAACCTGATAGATATCAAAATATTGATACACGTCCCTCTCGATCTCTTCCACAGAATTCGGAAAGAAGAGGACGGTCAGACCCAGGAGAGCACACCAAGTCCAAAGACAAGGAACCTGCTCAAAATAAGAAATCTCAATTTCAGAAAAAGAAGGTAGCCAGTATTAGAGTAATCAACCATGCCGAGAATACTGAGGACACAGTTGAAAAACGGGGAGTGGGCCTTGACAATGTTGGACAGTGCAGCAGAGATCAGTATAGCGCGCAAGAACTTGATGAGTCATCTGGAGACAGTGGACACGAATGAATACATTCAGGTTGAAACTGCCGACGCCAGACTTAGCGAGCCCCATAAAATATACGAAATAACATTGCGTATGGAGGGTGATAAGACTAGGAAAATTAAGGGTCTATTTTGGGATAAGCTCTCAAAAGGCTATGATATTCTGTTAGCTGAAAAAGATTGGCCCCCGGAGTTTGTCAGGGAGTGCCCTCGTGGCGAAGAAGTGATTATGCCTGCCTTCTCGGATCACATTCCGATTCACAAAAAATACACATATGCCAGGAAATGGGCAGTAGCCCAGGCACCTGCATTGTATAAAAATCACGTAGGATGGGATGAGGATTCACCGCCTCACAAAATCCAATTAAAAAGTGAACCAACTGCCCAACGGCAGTATCCCATAAAGCAAGAAGCTAAAAAACAAGTCAGGGAGATCTTAGATCAACTTGAGTACCAGGGGGTGATTGAAACATGCACCTCTCAAATGAACGATCCTTTGTTTCCTGTCTCCAAGCCAGACAATTCATATCGTCTAGTTTTGGACTACAGACATCTTAATACATGTTGCAAAACTTTTGCAGTACAAAACTCGCATAGTGCAGCCCTAATGAATAACATAGTTAGGAAAAGATACAAAACGACATTAGACATTTCTAATGGTTTCTTTTGTCAAAACATTGCACCAGAAAGCAGATACTTGACCGCTTTCTCCGCATTTGGGTCGCAGAAAAAATTCTGTCGACTCCCACAGGGGTTCAAGAACAGCCCAGGACTATTCTCAGCTAGGGTAACAGAGTTACTACAGATCTATGATGATGAAGCATTATCTTACGTAGATGATATTTATCTCACAGACGACGACTTGGATACTCACTTGAAAAGAGTGAACACCATTATACTTGGGTTCGCAGCGGAGGGTTACAAATTCAACTTTAAAAAGTCCCGAATTGCCCATCTGACAGTACTATTTTTAGGGTACGAATTATCAAGTGAAGGGAAAAGCCTAGCGGACAACTTCTTAGAGAAGTGCGCTGTACTCCAAGCTCCAAAAACGCTGAAGAATTTACAATCAATACTAGGTTTTCTGAATTTCGGAAGAACTTACATCCTAAATTACGCAGAGAGGGTTAAACCTCTCTACGAACTAATTAAAACTGATTTAAAACAAATCAATTGGACTCAAAAACACACAGAAATTTTGAGATCACTGCAAACAGACATGTTAGCAAAAACAAAATTAGATACACGTGACAACACACGTGATCTTGTAATCCGAGTCATCCCAGGAAGATGCGGATTCACGTACCTAACCTCTAATGAGGGAGAAAAGGTACCAATAGCTTACAAATCACATTTGTACACAAAGGCTGAAATAAAATTCAGTTCAACGGAGAAAATTCTAACTGCGGTTCAGACTGCTGTAGCGAAAGAAAGGCCCCTAGCACAAGGTAAACGAATAATTATCGTAACTCCTATACCGGCTTTAGAAGCGGTAACTAAAGCAAGCATTCCTAATGCTAAAGCTTTGCATCCGAGATGGATTCAGTGGGTTAATTCTCTTGCTGCAACAGACGTAGTTTACGAATTTGATCCTAACTTAAAAACACAGGAATTTTTACAATATGAATATGAATGTCCTCTGCCAATTGAAATCCTGCCTCTCGAAGAGTACGGAAGTATTATATATACTGACGGATCAGCACAACCCGCAGTTGGGGGTAAGCAAGCTTACAGTGCTGCGTGCGCGATTGTTAAAGGTCGCTGGCACAAAGGTAAATTTAGACCATTGGTCACTAAAACACAATCTCTAGGAGATTGCTCGGCTCAACGAGCTGAATTAGTAGCATTTAAGATGGCGCTAGAAAATACTGATCGCGAATTCCCCACACTAATAGTGTGCGATTCTTTTTATTGCGTACAATCTTATAATGAATACTTGCAGAATTGGGTGGAAAATGGTTTCAAAGATGCAAAAGGTGGCACAATAAAGCATAAAGTGCTTTGGGAACAGGTAGTTCTTTTACAAAAAGAACTACAAAAGACTCACGTGATACATACACTGAGTCATCAACGTGATGGCGTTCACGTTGCAGGGAATTCATTGGCTGATGAAGCCGCGAAGGCAGCTGTGCAAACGGCTTCCGTAGCCGCGATAACTCGGTCACAAACAAAAATAGACAGCGATGTTCTACAAGCTGTCAGTGCGTCAGTAAAAAATGATAAGAAAACACTCCCAAAAGGCTTTCCTAAAAAGTACTTGTACTTAACGGATACAAATAATGTTCCTTTTGCTCGAATCCCTGGAGTGGGGGATAGAGTAATTCCAAACAGGGAACACAGACTAGGACTGATCAAAGCGGCACACGAAGGGCTTGCTTCTGCACACGCTGGCATTTCCGCAACAGTATCACTATTAAAACAGAGATATTGGTGGCCTCGCTTGAGAATACAAACTAAAAAGTATGTATTAGAATGCGACATATGCCAAAGGATAAAAGTATCAACAGTGAAACGACCAGCGCAGACACCCCTTCTCATCTCGGATAAACCATTTGCATGCGTTTACCTGGACCACTGTGGTCCCCTACAAAGGGACGGTAACTATAGATATATCATGGTAGCAGTGGATTCCTGTACGAGGTTCATATGGATGTGGCCCCAGCGCTCGGCTGACGCTAGAACGGTTATAAAAGATTTGCGAGTCTTTATCGGCACATACGCAATTACCACGTTCCATTCTGACCAGGGTCCTGCTTTTAGCTCTCGAGCTTATAGGGAGGCCATGGCCAGCATGGGAATTGGGTTGCGGTATTCTTATCCATCGCACAAGTGTGATGGAAAGAAAAAACCGGGACATAAAGCAATCTATAACAGCGAAGGTATTAGGTTCAGGCGCTGGGTGGGTCAAACATTTAATAAGTGTCCAGACTAGTCTTAACAACATGCCAAGAAATTCTCTAAAAGGTTTCAGCCCATACGAACTATTGTTCGGAATTAGAATGAACGTTCAGGACCTCGATAGTCAGATGTCAGTGGTACAAAAAGAAACAAAGCAGTTTGAAGTAAAAGACCGTTTGGCTGTTTTACAGGAACTGAATGAAACAAGAAAATCATTAAGCAACATAAAGTTAAAGCAACAGCCAAGTACCACTGACGAGGCACCACCCGCAACAGCCCCAGCAAGGCCTGTCTGGATTCCAAAGATTGGGGATCTAGTCAGAGAAAAGATCGCGGTGAAGAAGGAATTTGGGCCTTCTTACAGAAAAGCAGTACCTGTCTTGGCAGTCACCGGAACAAGATCAGTTGTGCTACCGCCCCTTGCTGGTAAAAAGGAGAACAGAATCGTGTCCATCGATCTGGTAAAACCACAAGCATGTGGCCTATAATCAACAGTAGGCCCAGTGGACTCCCAAGAAACAACAGAATACCCAAACTTGCAACAATCCAAGAGGTTCAAACTGAAAGACTCATCACATTCGATCAGCCTGTAGTGCACAATGAAGGACTATGCAATACAGCCATGGAACTCGTGCCTCTTGAAACACAGATTGAAACAGTTCGTCAAGAAACAACACCAGTCTACAATGATGTGGCATCGGAAAGTGCTACCGAAAGACAGATTGAAAGAACAATCCCATCAATTGACAGAACTGCCTCTGGTTATTTCATCAACTTCGACAACTTCTCTGAAGATGAAAACGACCCCGAAGTGATGCCAGAAACAAAAAAATCTTTTAAAGAAAAAGCAACGGAACTCTTTCATCAACTGAAGAAAATCTACCTTGTTTCCCCTTGGCTAGAGTTCTGGTTCGGTCTAGGTGTATTTTTCCTCCTGCTTTGGCTCATCATGGTACTGTGTTTGGGAAAATTCATTGAAGGAAAATATATTACAATGGACACAGCAAGTCAGAACATCAACCTAGTCCTGAAACCACACAGATCATCCCACGTGAAGAAAAGAGAACTGTCAACAGTAAATGTCACAGCAATTCCAATACCTGGTGGGGTAGTATGGGAGAAAACAGACTATGAGATCTATGGTCCGGTCGAAATCCTGAAGTATCCTCATCAACTAAAGGTTTCCTTAAGTGACTTTGTTACACCAAGTACATTCTCTGATGATTGGGACTTTAACAGTATTAATGACATGATGTCTGATTTAGTAATGTCTGCTAGATTCACAGATCATGATTATTTACAAGGTTCATCTAGTTATGAGCAGTTATTCTGTTACACCCACTATGGGGATCATTACTTGCATAAATCTGCACAGCCTAGAAATGTTTTTATGTATAATCAATGGGAACATTGTTCTACACCACCCAAAAGCAGTTCTAAAGCATTTTTTGAGAAATTCAAATATTTTTCAGGGTTTAACACCAGTGATGCAGAAACGTTTTATTATAAACTGTTAGAGAAAACAGGAATGAAAACAATGCTGACAAATTCAAAATTGATATATTCAGAAGCATTTTATGATAAAATGATGAAATTTGGTTTTGATTATTGGAAAAATAATATTGAAACGAAAACAATTTGGGGTACAAAAGATTGGCAGGTGCAAGGCTTAGAAGCACTGTTTAGAACCTGCATGATACCAGAACAAATGTTATTTTTAAATGACACTGTACACCAAACATCCTGTCTTGGCCTAGCTAAGAACAAAGAAATGAAAACACCGTCTATACCAAAGCCAATAGCTGAGAATGCAACTGCAGATAATGAGTTAGACGTGTCACACATTTTACATTTCAACAGAACACATCCTGATTGGAAAAAGTGGTTAATCTGGCCTACAGACACAAATAGCTGTCAAGATAGATTCCTGAATAAAACACAGGGTTTAAAAATGACCAGATTAGACTCAAGATATTCCCAGAGACAACATCCAGGAATAATAACAACATACAGTGTAGGTAAACTCTGCCTAGAATGGCTAGCTACATCCACACTGGCTGAAATTAAGCAACACTTGTCTTTATTAAAAGATGGTGCTGATTTGCGCGATTTCATTCTTGGACCACGCAAACAGCGTCAAAAGCGTTTCATAGCGACCAGTATCTATGCTGCTTACAACGAGGCTTGGAAAGTAAAGCAAATTGAAACTGCTGAAAAAATACGAGAAATTGATCGTATTAATTTGGAGAAATCACTTTCTGTGGTAGACAATGGGTTAATGACTCTGTCTTCCAGAATATATTCTTTGGACAATATTGTATCCTCTGCCTTTGATGTGATAGACAGAGATTTGCTAATGTTACAACATGGCCAGTCTCAACTACGCTCTATTATAGAACTAGGCTGGACGCTGCAAAATCTTCGTTCAGGCTATGTGCCTTGGCGTTTAATTAACACAACGTCATTGTTTTCCATTTTTAACCTTACTGATAAACAGATCAGTTTGGCACAGAAAGGAGCAGACTATACAATTTTGAGCATCGAGAAACTCGAGAGATTACCATTGACAATGTCAGAGAGTCCTGTCATTGAATGGATAATACACGGAATTATCACAATTCCGATAACAACTTTCCGATTTCATAAGTGCCTTGAATACATACCTGCTGGCCAGTATGAACAATTGGGTAAAGGATATATTAAATCCGAATGGAAATTACCATACACTCATTCTTGCTATAGTGACAGTGACAAAAATGTATTTCTTAGTGGTGACAACTGTAAACACTCACTAAGCGGTATACTTTTGTGTCAGGGTATTAATTTACACGGAGCATGTGATGGAAATTCAAACAACCTTTCATGCCACCAGCTAGTCACACCTGCAACTCAGATAGAGCCCTTCTTTATGCAACTCGCAAACGGGAGTTACATTCTAAGAACGGATCACAGGTGCTGTGGCCTCGCGCCCGGACTAAGTTATCTAGTAGAAGTAACGTCCATGGTCAAATGCTGTATGCAAGCATTGTTCCCGAGCGGGCCTCCAGACATAGTGACTCCCATCTGGCCTCGTCTGAATCTCTATTCTATACGAATTGATACATTAAGCAAAATGAAATCTGTGCTTTTACAGACAACAGTGCCTTTAACGTCATCTAAAGAGACGTATGATCTTCTAGTCGCAAGGACGGCTACTGAGGTTCATGACCTTTTATCAACAAATTGCCCCGTGCATTTCGTACAAATGCTCGACCAACTCCTTAACATGTCTAGTGCCACGAGCATCCCAGGCATATTTAAGACAGTCTTTACGGGACTGCTAACACCCTTCCAGGCAATTTTGGGAATCTTTCCTAATTTTGTGCACTCCATCTTTGGTGGTATTCCACTATTTTTGGGACTCATCGCAGGGATTCTATTTTTGACCCTCCTGCTTCGTTATGGCAAGCCTCGGCTCAGACATAGCTCCCATGGGAATGGAAGAGACAATCCTAGCAATGCGCTACAGGGACAGGATAACTAACGTCCTCGGATTGGCCAGGCTGAGAGATCTAAACATGACCTGGTTCCTTTCATTCAGACCGATATGGCAAAATTGCATTTTACCTGTGCTACGGTGTATGCTTTGCGGCGAGGAATGCGTGTTGGACATCTGTCTTTCACTTCCATCAGCAGTACCAATGGACGCCGATACTTTGCTAAGTCCAATAACGGCTCACGCATTGTGTTGTCCCCAGCGGCTACCAATCCTGATGACGGCATTCGTGGAGACTCCTGTACTACAGCCAAGTGGTAACAGTGGAGCGAGTGACAAAAGCAACATCATCCAGGTACAACATTCTGTGAGCATTGCTGATCCTGCCTTCGATGACAGCAATCATTCTCACACCTGCCAAGTTTCAGCGCTATCTAATTTGGTTGAACTATCACCTGATTTTGTAGACCAATTCTTTGCGAGCCTGTCTGATACGATGTTCTCACCCATAGAGAAACAATAACTTTTGAAAAGCTTTCCGACACACAGCGTTCCTATGAACTCTGGATTCGGCCTTCAGTTTTGATCAACAAAAACTGCCAGGAGCTTTGGTAAACTGATTTTTCTTTGAATTGGACAATTTTTCGAATATTGACCCTTTTACTTTTTTTGGCACGAACAATTCTTTGCTTAACGTAAAAACTATTCTTAGAGAACAGAAGCTTCACACTTCTATTTCTAAACACTTCTAGAGACATAACAACATTACACCAGCCTCTAGCACACATGTTATTACAATACATTTTTATGTGATGATTTATCTCGCATTTCTTCTGTCAGAGATACTTCATGTGTAATTCTCTTTGCATAATCGTTCATTGATTTTATATGCAATAATTTTTTGAATGATTACTATGCTTTTAAAACTACGTACAGTACCTAAATTCCATGTATTACAAGTACGCCTATTTTCGAATGCATTTATGTATTTTGGGGTGGGCTATGTTACACATTGTTACACATGCATCTAATTGCTTAGTTTTAGTAATTTTGATGGACATGAATTCGTGGAGTGGGTGTCATGTGCTTATCTAGGTTCCTGATCGATACTGTGACCTTATGCCCCTATTCGGCTATAAAGCCCTTTATTCCCTATATTGGCATAACCGTTCAAGTGCGATTTTCTGAAAAGTCATCTCTGGCCTCACACGAGCAGAGCCACAGAGCCACATTCCAGCATGACTCTCTGCTACTTCCTTTGCAACCAATTAGTGCAATGACAGAGCAGCAGTCACTATCTGATATTCCTAGATAACACTCCGAGTTCTTCAACAAGATAAAAACTTAGCAAAACCTGGAAATCCCCGCTTGCTATGTTTTGATTAGTAATAGAACTCTAATGAGCAACTGATAGCTGCCACTTCCTAGTGACATCTTTTATTGACGTCTTATGTCCAGCAAACTTGCGTCAAACCCGGCACCTGTCAGGTATAAATATTACCAACGTTGCCTTAAGCAATGTGAGAGCGAAGCTAGCTGTTGTTGAGCGAGAGCTACTGTTGCTGATGCCAGCTGCCTGCATGACCAGTGTTGGTAAAAACTAGCACTCTGTCGCTGCAGCCTGCTATCCTGTGGTGGTGAAGCTACTGATTACCATTATCGCCGCTACAGCGCGAACTGTGGTTCAGTACGCTTGAGGAGCCGTGCAGCCGTCCTCTGCGAAGACATCCAGCCCAGCTGCCCGCGGACGCTGTCACCCCTCCTTCCTCCCGACGCGCTGAAAGAAGCCGCTGCCTTTCTCGTGCAGAGAAATCCAGTCCCGGCGCTTCCAGTTTACCCTCGCAGGTGACTGGGATATCGAGAGAGACCCCTGAAGGAGATACCAATCCTCCATCATTCTATTCAGAGGTATGGTGTTGACTAAACCCTTAGAAGAGAATTCTTGAAACAAACCTTGGCAAAACCAACTTAACTTAAGCTACTTACTTACTCCCCTTCTCACGTGTTAGGCTTAGGTCAGGCACACCGGGGTAGGCTTAGTTAGAAGCACCAGTTGAGTTTGTTAGCCTAATGTATATATGACTGTATATATGTTTTATTACTTTTAAACCATTGTATGGCTAAGAAACCATATCAATGCTTTTACAGTTCTATTTCGCAATTCTTATCTTACTGTACGTACTTTTTATAATAACAGTTATTGCAATTGTGGCAATACATTTCTCTTGTACGAGAAGAAAGACTGTTCAATAAATGTCAACCTTTATTGATAAACGCCCGTCTCTCTATTCTCTACATATTGTGAAAGTAAACTGCACCAGACTGACTGAGTGAAATCTATGTCTATTGTTTCACACGACCCTAGAGATCGACTCTTGATCTGAGGAGCAAAGTTGTCATGTTGCACGGTTGTTGGAAAACTGAATCCCTTCTTGTCTGTGCCAAGGAAGCTGATCACTTCCTATGCAGAGAAGAAAGTTTCCAGTGACCTCTGAGCTAGTTGGTAACACAACCCAATTAAGTTTAGCATAGTCAGTGGAGGCCTGGAATATCCGCAGTTCCACGTCGATACTACTGTTTATGTTATTCCAATGCGCAGGGCCTAGTGGGAAACTAGGAACTACACTACAATGTGCACATCGCAATATTTACAAGGACGCCTACGCATTTTTGCAGACGTTCGTTTTTGGCGAAAACCGTGGTTTTTGCCAAAAACTTAAGTCTGCAAAAATGCTGACTTGGGTATACTTACCATTGGGGGTGGATTATGCTGATACGACCACAGAGTCGTATCTGCAAGGTTATCGCCATTTTCCATGGAACATCGCTGGAAAACCAGCGATGTTCCATGGAAAACACCGCTATCGCAGGAATAATTATCGCCATTGCACTATGCGTTGTTAATACAGCGCTAGCATGGCGATAATAACCAGCGATAGCCGGCGATAACATTTTTCACCCTGGTGCACCCAGCGATAATTATCTCTGCCGCTTGATAATATGCCCCATGATACTGCAGTGGGCATCTCCCTATGTAGGCGCTATAATAGCCTCCATGCTCTTAGTTCCTTACCCTCTGCCCCTCCAGGAGGGAGCCTTGACTGCCCCCCCTCACCACCACTGGGAGTCAGCGATGGAAAAGGAGTGAGCTGGTCAGAGGGAGGGCAGTGCCGAGGCCTGAGGCTGCCGTGGGGGCCACAGACTGACCAGGGGCCCAGACCCCCGCCACTGACCGCTCCAGGGCCCAGGGAAGACCCCTGGCTCTGGCTTGTTGCCTGGTTCAGTGACTGGCAGCGATGCTGCCCTGCCCCAGTCTCGCCTGGTACCCGGACAGATGCCCTTTACCCCTGCCTCGTACTGAAGCGCCCCCCTCTGGCCGGGGCAGGTGTCGCTGAAGGGTCTGGTGCGTTGGGGTCTCCAATGGCAAACGATGACTCGGTCTTTCTTCTCTTTTCAGGGACCTGTCAGTGATGTGGGGGCCGGCGAGGGACCCCCCAGGGACACTTCGGCACCCCCCACCCAGCTCAGCATGGAGGCCTCCAGGACCCCCCAGAGGAGCGGGGCGGAGACCCCCCTGGAATGGAAGAAGCCCCTGTGGCAGAGAGGGGGCGCCAGTCTTTTCCAAGGTGACGTCACGGGGCGTGGTTCCCTCTTCAACACTTTATACTGAAGGCAGAGATCATGCCAGAGGGACCAGCCAGTGAAATGTAGAGCTTTGCGGGTTCACTTCCCACCGAGGCCACAACCAAGCACTACCTCATGGTGCAACCAGCTGCCAACCCCAGTGCGCCTCCTCTGGGGCGCGAAGCGCTACATACATAAAATCACAATTCAGCCCATAAGCTGCAGAACTATAGTGAAACCTTCTAGAGAAGCATGTGTGTGTCTGCCCCCACCCCTCCCCACCGACTCACCACTGCAGCACACAGATGTGCACGCAGCACGGAGCTTCCCACATGCACGAAGATATAGAGGCGCCCCCTGGTCTGCATTTTACCAGCCTGGTTACATCTGCAAAAAGCCAACATTTCTCTGCCCTTGAAACAAACCGAGAACTGCAGGCACAGCTAGAAATGCTTTCACATGTATGTTAGAGCTGTCCAAACTATTGCTACATGTGTGTTACTGCAAACAGAGGCTGAATTCCCATGGTAGACACGAATGCAGGGAATTTACTGAAATCCCTATTAATGTACAACCCCCTGCCCCCCACACCCTAAAACATGAACAAATATCGGGGAATCTGTTCTACAAAGAGAGCTCCTGACTCGTGTGCATGACACGCAGGGCCTGGACGCACCACATGTGCAGTGTGCTTATGCACCGCTCGGCTAACTGAGAAACATCACATACAACCGTGGGCATGCACACATGCAAACAAGCACTGCAAACACACACCTGCAGAACAACCACAATGCAAACGCACACAATCACAGCAGCGCCAGGGTGTCCTGATAGATACAAGAAGCGGTTCCTGACCCTAGGGCACAGATGGAAAAGGCCTGCTGTGCTGTCCTGTGCTTTGCTGCCCTGTGTTGTGCTGTGCTGCCATGTGCTGTCATTTCCTGGGCTGTGCTGTGCTGTCCTGTGCTGCCCTGTGCTGTCATCTCCTGGGCTGTGCTGTGCTGTCCTGTGCTGTGCTGCCCTGTGCTGTCCTGTGCCGCCCTGTGCTGTCATTTCCTGGGCTGTGCTATGCTGTCCTGTGCTGCCCTGTGCTGTCCTGTGCTGCCCTGTGCTGTCATCTCCTGGGCTGTGCTATGCCGTCCTGTGCTGCCCTGTGCTGCCCCATGCTGTCCTGTGCTGCCCGTGCTGCCCCGTGCTGCCCTGTGCTGTCATCTCCTGGGTTGTGCTATGCTGTCCTGTGCTGCCCCGTGCTGTCATCTCCTGGGCTGTGCTATGCTGTCCTGTGCTGTCCTGTGCTGCCCTGTGTTGTGTTGTGCTGCCATGTGCTGCCCTGTACTGCCATGTGCTGCCCTGTGCTGTCCTGTTCTGCCCTGTGCTGTCCTGTGCTGTCCTGTGCTGCCCTGTGCTGCCCTGTGCTGTCATGTCCTGGGCTGTCCTGTGCTGTCCTGTGCTGTCCTGTGCTGCCCTGTGCTGTCATCTCCTGGGCTGTGCTATGCTGTCCTGTGCTGTCCTGTGCTGTCCTGTGCTGCCCCGTGCTGTCATCTCCTGGGCTGTGCTATGCTGTCCTGTGCTGTGCTGTCCTGTGCTGTGCTGCCATGTGCTGCCCTGTGCTGCCCTGTACTGCCATGTGCTGCCCTGTGCTGTCTTGTGCTGCCCTGTGCTGTCATGTCCTGGGCTGTGCTATGCTGTCCTGTGCTGCCCTGTGCTGCCCCGTGCTGCCCTGCCCTGTCCTGTGTTGTGCTATGCTGTGCTGTCCTGTGCTGTGTTAGGCTGTGCTGTCCTGTGCTGCCCTGTGTTGTGCTTTGCTGTCCTGTGCTGTCCTGTGCTGTGCTTTGTTGTTCTGTCCTGCCCTGTGCTGTCCTGTGCTGTCCTGCACTGTCTGCCCTGTCCTGTGCTGCCCTGTGCTGCCATGTGCTGCCCTGTGCTGTCCTGTGCTGCCCTGTGCTGTCCTGTGCTGTGCTGCCCTGTGCTGTCCTGTGCTGTCATGTCCTGGGCTGTGCTATGCTGTCCTGTGCTGCCCTGTGCTGCCCCGTGCTGCCCTGTCCTGTCCTGTGTTGTGCTATGCTGTGCTGTCCTGTGCTGTGCTATGCTGTGCTGTCCTGTGCTGCCCTGTGTTGTGCTTTGCTGTTCTGTGCTGTCCTGTGCTGTGCTTTGTTGTTCTGTCCTGCCCTGTGCTGTCCTGTGCTGTCCTGCACTGTCTGCCCTGTGCTGCCCTGTGCTGTGCTGTCCTCTCCTGTGCTGTGCTGTCCTGTGCTGTACTGACCTACCCTGTGCTGTGCTGTCCTGTGCTGTGCTATGCTGTGCTGTCCTGTTCCCCCTGGACAGGTGGGCGGGGCTGGGGTCCCAGTGCACTGTGGGCGGCTCATGTAGGTGGGTGAATACGTGGGGTGGGCGTCCGGCGAGGGAGGGGTCCACCGCTGCCAGGGTCTGACGGGAGCTCTCTCTTCTGCCCCCACAGATCTGCTCCACAATGCACAGTACTATAAGGTGGACCCGGTGCGACCCCCCGGTACCTACGCGGCCCTCATCCGATGGGTAAGTGCACAGACTCCGGGCTCCTCTTGCTGGGGGTAAACAGGCCACAGATGTAAAACATGCTGCAATAGCACTTTGTTGGACCTGGCCCTCTTTTAAAGGTTAACCCCTAAACTTTGAGAGATATTTACCCTTTTCTCTAACCTATTTGGGTTCCTTTGCTACATATCAGACGCCCCTATGGTCGGCCCTTGGGCAGGGTGCGTTGTCAGCTGACGGCAGGTCGTGCCCTGATGTGTGTGGCTTGACCTAGTGATGAATTACCGCCATCTTCGTTTTATTATTGTAAGGATACCTGTCTCCCTTAGGCCAGAATGGGCAGCTTTTGCTTATTACCTCTTATTATTTATCTGACCCAGGGAACATGGTAAAAATATCAGACTAGCGTCCCTGAATTCAGAATTAATTAGTGCACTCTTGAGGATGGATGATTTCTACCGTCTGAGTTTGGAAATAGTGTTTTTAGGAAGTGACGGGTTCCTCGTCCACTCTTGCTGGGTGCTGCTGGAATGTGTATTCACCATCTGGAGATCGTGACAGGTCTGGGGAAACTCCAGCATCTGGCGTTAGCTGTCTCTGCATTTTAGATCAGGGGGAGGAGTAGTTTCAGGGCTGTGTCCTGCTCTTCACAAGGCTGACCCCGCTTCCTGCTGGGCGGCTGATGACCCTGCCTCCCTGCTTCAAAGAGTGAGGCGTCCCATGACTGGGGACACCCACCACCAGGATCTGGGGAGGGGAACTCCCTGCCTACATCAAAGACTTCAAAGGCAATTTTTGGTATAAAGGAAAGACCCTTGCCCTAGAGAAGCAGACTAACTTTGGAAAAACTCCAGAAGTCTGCTGGACTGCAGGAGGAGAGAACTTTAAAGAAAAAGAACTGGCCTCAAGGCTTGAGAAAAGGAAGATCTCCAAGGGCCTTGGACTGAGCGGGCCCCCTGACGGAAGTCTCAGGAGCAGTAGGCTTCACCTTCCTGCCTTCCCCTGAAACCCCTTGCTGTGGGTATGGAGTGCCAGCCGCCGCTTGAGCACTTCCCGGTGACCCCTCGTCACTGGCAGACTGGAAGCGCCGAACGCAACTTCTTCAAGAGCCCTGCTGACTTTGTCGCTGCTCCAAGACTGTGCAACTTCAAGAGCCCTGCTGACTTCATTACAGCTCCGGACCTCGCAACTTCAAGAGCCCTGCTGACTTCATCGCAGCTCCAGACCTCGCAACTTCAAGAGCCCTGCTGACTTCGTCACAGCTCCAAGACCTCACCACTTCAAGTGCCCTGCTGACTTCGTCGCAGCTCCAAGACCTAGCCACTTCGAGAGCCCTACTGACCTTGTCGGGGCTCAAACGCCTCGTACCCATCGCACATACCAGCCGGTGCGCTTCGTACTGCAGCTTTCAAACAGCATCAAGTACGCCTCGTACTCATCGCACGCACCAGCCGTGCGCTTCGTACTGCAGCTTTCAAACAGCATCGAGTACGCCTCGTCCTGTCTCCTCGCACCAGCCGGTGCGCCTTGTATGTATCCTCAAACAGTACGCCTCGTACTGTCTACACTCCCCAGCCGGTGCGCATCGTATTTAACCAGATCGTCCGGTATGCCTCGTACCGACCACCCGCACAAGTTGTGTGCAGCCTTGCCATTCCACGTCGCCCCAGCTGAAGGGGCCCGGTCATTTGTTCAACGTCGTCGCAGATGACGGGGCCTAGCCTTTTGTTCAACGTCGCCCCCGCTGAAGGGGCCTGGTCTTTTGTTCAACGTCGCCCCAGCTGAAGGGGCCTGGTCTTGTGTTTAAAGTCGCCCCAGGTGAAGGGTCCCTGTTCTCCGTTATTCCACAGTTATCTTGAGACACTGTGAGTACAAGTGGCGCTGCTTAAAGGCTTACCCTACCCTGACCTGAACTAAAACAACCTAAGCATTTTTTTGTATAAGACTCAACCCCCTTTTTTTTAATATTGGGGATTTTCTTTATCGTGATTGGTCTTGTGATAAAGTTATATCAAGAAACGGATATTTTTACATAAAACCTGCGTAGTGTCCATCTGTAGTGGGTCTCTTGTATTACTGTATGTTGTCATAAACTCCTTACACACTGCCTCTGAAGTAAGCCTGTCTGCTCGTGCTACGTTACCATAAGGGTGAGCAGGGGTTATTTTTGGGAGAGTACCCCCCCCCTTTCCTTGGAAGTGGGGGCTCCTGCTTGGCTTTGGTGCAACCCTCAGCCAACTGGGAATCCCATTTCCAACACCGTTACAAAGCACTGTTGCTCGAAAACACTAACATTTCGACCTCAGATCAGGGCTTTGGTCTGTGACTTCCAATAGCTAATTCTGCTGAAAAGAAGTTTACTGCGCCTTCTTCCATAATCTTAGGGGGAGATTCTGAAACCTTTTGCACTGGTTTAGTGTCACCAAAGGGACCCTAACCAGTGCCATTTTTTGGGGGGTATATTCTTTCCAGCGCAAAACGTGTTTTGTGCTGGATTGCGCCCTCTAAGTAGCGCAAAGCACTGCTTTACATTACTTAGCACTGAGGGGGCGTTACACGGGGGTACCTGTGTGTGTTCCCATGCAACAACCCATGCCTTTTGACGCAAAACCTTATTTACAAAGATTTGTAAACATGTTTGTGCCACAAGTTAAAGCCCCTTCAAAAGAGACACTAACAGGAGAAATGCTTTCATTTGTCCGTGCTTTTCTGACTTTGCGTGTGTGCTGCTCTGTGCAGCACAGATGCAAAGTGGGAAAAGCTTTGCATTGTGCCTGGCCTTTGTATTTTATAAAAAACCTATGCCACACTCATCCACACACCCTAGCGCTGTGCATGGTGCACGGCAGCTGAAATCAGCGCCGGTGCAAGGGCAAGGGGAGGAGAGAGCCATATCCCTGAAGATATATCGCTCTCCTGCTCCCTCCGAGTCGTGCAACGCAGCACAGCCTCGCGGGGCTGCACTGCGTGACTTTTTGGAAAATCTCCCCCTTAGTGTGTTGTGATTGTGTCAGATGCACGGTCTTAAAGGTCCGGTGCCAAGAAAACCACAGTAAAGCTGTTGAAACAGACCTGGTGCCTGGCACACACGCTCTGCCCAGTGTTTGTTTTGCACCCGCAGTTTGCACGCGGTCTGCATCGGTCACACATATCTACATAGACTTTGCTTCCTTGTATCCGAGCCCGTGGCCTGGCTCTCCCCTGCAGTGTGTCGAGCCCGCACTGGCCAGGATCCATGCCTCCCCGGCAGGGTTACCACCTTCAGACCCCGGTGGGTGGTGCCAGGATACCCTGAGGGTCAGCGAAGAACGGCTGCGAGTTACTGACGTCCTGTAGGAAAGGGAAGACTCTTCACCCTCTGGGACCCATGACAGGGCTCCACTGCTGGCGTTTTTGATAGCGAGGAGACAAAGGAGGATTCATGTCGTTTACTTTCACCAGGCCAATCACAAATGCCCGTTAATGCTCTGATCCCACCCACCAACCTTTATATCCCAGACCCCTGGCGAGCGGCTCCCCGCGTGCACACACACAACAGGAAGGAAGGACAGGGGGGGAGACAGGAGAATGTAGGACAGAGACAGGTACAAGGCACTGCAGGATATCACATCTTCTCCCTTTCATCAACCGTTAGTTCATTACATACTTTTGAAAGCCCATAGGTGGAGCCAGGACGTTGCCAGCGATCTTGGCTCCATCCGTGGATGAGGAAGCAACGATAGACCCTTCACCATTCATACCTGCACGCCGCATCTCACCTCGCTGTCCACCGTCAACATCATCAACCATCACTGGCTCACCATCTCGAACAGCTTCAGTATTGTTCCAAGGCTCCGCGGTTTTTAATGCTGGCAATGTTCACCCATTCCACCATTGTCCATTAAGACGGTGGTACCTCTAGTTTCGATCACATGTCTAGGTTCACTGTACTTGCTCATAATCACTCGTGTTTTGCTATCCTACTCTCAACTTGTCACCGACACACACAGACTTCACCTCACCGCATTTCCTGCATCACGGTTAATGCACACATGCATTTGACGGTTCTGAACCAAGTGTCACATTGTGATATATTTATCCACAATGTTTTCGTTCTCCCATTTTCCCCACTAATGGCCGGTAGGGCTGCAGTTGCGTGACGGCTAATCTACCCCAGAGCCATTCCAAGGGGGTCCTGCCCGTGGTGTTGTGCCGAGTAGTGCGATACGACCACAATCTAGTTCTAAGAGCCACTTCAATCTGGATGTGGGACTTTAATGGCATTTGAATGGTTTCTCATTGCTTTGGGGATGTTACAGGGACAACCTAATATATTCTTTTCCAATAACCAATTCTTCAGACACAAATTATACCCCGTTGTTCGTTTGTTTCTGTCACTTGCCCAGTTGTCTATACACTGTTAGCTTTAGCGCTTGGACGCCTCTGGGCAGCTAATCGCGCTTTACAAAACACATTTTCATTTCATTTTTATTTCATTTCACTGGCCAATTGGCGTGGAAACCCTCCCCTACAAAATAATTCCTTAAGGTTCATACCATCTATAGAGCCTTTCCCACGGCCACGCCCTCTGGTGAAGGGTTTCAAAGCCCTCCAAGGCAGGTTGTTTTAGATTCTCTTCCCTGCCTTACACCGGAAAGTTTTAAGATACTGGCCCATCAAGTTAAGTCAGGGTCTCCGGTAGATCCATTAAAGCCTGCGGTGTTTAGAGACTTGGCATCTTCCAATCTTTTGCCAGTCTGCTCTTTGATTAACATCTCGCTCACATCTGGTCTGGTACCTCCCTAGTGGAAACAGGCAGTGGTAATGCCCATTCTGAAGAAGCCTTCTCTCGATACCAGCAAACCAGAGAATTATCGGCCGATATCGCTCCTTCCTTGGCCGGCTAAAGTCACGGAGGCGCATGTTAATATCGCCCTCACAGACCATCTCTCGCGTACTAACATTCTGGATGACACGCAGAATGGATTCCGAGCCGGCCACAGCACGGAGACTGCCCTCCTATTTATGGTGGAGCATCTTCGCGCTGTGCTTGATGCGGGTCAAACGGCGGCGCTTGTTTTATTAGATCTGAGCGCCGCCTTTGACACAGTCTCGCACGGGATTCTTCTGCAGCGCCTGGAGGAAGCGGGCGTGGTTGGCTCCGCTCTTCAGTGGTTCCGCTCTTTCCTTGCTGACCGTTCTTTCTGCGTGGCCGTTCCGCCCCATCAGTCCAAATCACATCCCCTGGCCCTTGGGGTCCTGCAAGGATCCTCGCTGAGTCCCACGTTGTTCAATCTTTACGTGAGGCTGCTGGCTGAGGTCGTCAAGCAGTGGGGTATGACCATGGTGTCATACGCTGACAACACTCAGCTAGCGGTCACGATCAGCGGGGATTCAGAGATGGAGGCCCCAAGATTCCAGGATGGACTTCGGGCGGTTGCCAGTTGGATGACTTCCAACTGTCTCCAACTAAACGCAAAAAAACCCAGAAATTATGGTCTTCGGCAAACAAGCAGAACTCTGGGGCGATGCATGGTGGCCCTCAGAGCTAGGTCCCACCCCTACTCCGGTCTCGGAGATAAAAAACTTAGGGGTGTGGTTAGATCCTACCCTTAGCTTTGTCTGCCACACTAAACACACTGCGGCCTGCTGCTTTGGCATCCTGCGCAGCATGAGACCTGTACTTAAATTCTTCGACGCCTCGACTAGACAGCTCGTGGTACAGGCGACGGTGATGTCTCGGCTTGATTATGCCAGCTCCCTTTTGATAGGGATAAACCAGACCGAACTCACTCGCCTCCAACGCGTGCAAAATGCAGCTGCCAGAGCAGTCGTAGGCTTACCCAGGTTCTGCTCCGTCTCTAACACCTTGCGCTCTCTTCATTGGCTGCCGATTAGGCAGAGGATCCAGTTCAAAGTGCTTTGCATGTCCCACAAGATCCTTAAAGGTTCCCCTGCTCAGATTCTTCAGAACCTTTTGTCTCCCTATGTTCCATGTCGCTCACTACGCTCATCGGACCTTGAACTAGCAGTAGTTCCACGGTTTAAGCGTAGTCGGGCTGGGGGACGTTCTTTTCGTGTACGTGCTGCTGTCCTGTGGAATGCCCTACCATTTGAAATACGTACCCTTGCTGATTTGTTCTCATTTCGCAGGGCTGTCAAGACTTTTCTGTTCCCTTAGTTTTTTCCCTTTTATCAGTCCACTCTTTTAAGTTATGTTATGTTGCTCCCTTGTCAGGCGCCGGGACGCTCCTTTGCTGGAGCAGCTGTGCGCGTAATAAATGCTCGTAACATAACATAACATAACATAACATAACAAGGAATGTGAGTACCATCAATGTAATCGGATATGACACAAATCTGGCTTCAATCCATTTGCTGAAATAATCAATTACAACAGAACATGACACATGTCAAGGGGTCCTATGAAGTAAATCCCGACTTTTATCCAAGGACCTTCGGGTAACTCAGTAAAAAGGTCATGGGGTAGTTATGCTTAACCACAGTTTTAACAGCATTGTTACAAATGGTACACCAACTGACATACATGGCTACGTCATTGTCCATTGAGGGCCACCAATGCCTTTCCCTTAGTTCTTTTTTTTGTTCCAGTCATACCCACATGGCCTTTTTGAGCCAAGGATACGAACTTTCCCCTCCATACTGGGGGCACAATTAAGGTGTCTCCACGTAAGATGATTTCAACAATTATGGTGATATCAGCTCTTATTTTCCAAAACGGCATGGTGACTTCATTCAGTTTTTTTCACAGGCCCACCCCTTAACAATATATCTTTTAACTTCTGTTAAACATTGTCATTACTGGCAGCCGCCACCCATTATTTCTTCGTGATGATACAATTAGCACCGTCACAGTCAAACAGACATGCAACCTGTAAACCATCGTCCTCCTCAGTATCATCGCAGTCTGATACATTGTCAAGTGGGCTTGTGACACATATTCAGCAGGAATGATCAGCCTTCTGGAGGAATGTTCCATTTTGATTTGTTACACTTGTAACTTAGCTACTCTGTGTGATGTCCTTCCTGATCCACTTCCTTCAAAAATGCTAACAAGAGGTTTGTGATCTGTACTCAACGAATAATACATTCTTTACACCCCAAAAAATGTCAATTTTAGTGACTGCCCAAAGACAAGCTAATAGCTCTCGTTCAGTTACTGAATATTTGGGCCCTGATCCCCTTTGTTTTCGTGATGCAAAGGCAATGGCTTCTTTTTGCCTGTTTCTGATTTCCGACTGAGTACCGCCTCTATCCAGCTTGACTCACATCAGTTGTTACAATGCTTTGTGATTTTTCGACAAATAACTGCAGGGTTCGATGCAAGTTCAAGTTCTTTCTTGATCTCTCTCATGCAGCTCTCACACTCATCATTCACTCAAATTCAGCATCCTCCTTTATCAATATCTGCAGAGGTTCCACTTTAACGGCATAGTTCTGTATGAATTCAGAATGGAATTCACACATCTCCAAGCAAGACGACAATTCCTCTTTGTTACACGGAGTGGGTGACTTTGTGATTGCTGTTATTAAGGGTGGGTATGGACGAATACCGTGCTCATCGATGAGGTGCCCAAGGTACTCCACTGTTCCTTTGAAAAATGTTCATTTGTTTTTCTGTAAAGTCAGACCGCTAACCTGAATTATTTGTAGCACTTGTATTAGTATGGATAAATGTTCCTCAATTGTCTTACTGTAAATCAGTATATCATCCTGAAATGTCCTTACACCATCCGTGCCCGCAAACATTTGTTTTGTTACACAGAAGATAGCAGATGCAGAACATAACCCAAAAAGTAATCTACAAAACTGGTACGCCCCTTCAGGATGAATTTGAGGATAAACTGGACTAAACTGAACTAAAATCCAGGGTCATAAACATTTTAGCTTGCTTCAATGTCATCCCCATTCAGTTTATCAAAGGTAACGGCTGACAGTCTGTTACTACATGAATGTTGTGTTGCCAAAGATCAATGCATAAGTGAATAGAGCCATTCTTTTTCTTTGCCATGACTACAGCTGAAAGCCCTGCTGAGGCGTTGACTGGTTGTATTATTCAACTGTCACGCCAATCCTTGAGTATGGCTTCAACTTTGGTTCTGGCTGATAAGGGTATTTTCCAGACAAAACTGGATGTGAATTAACTTTTATAATTATTTAGTGCTTGAAATCCCTTTAGCATCCTAGCTTCCCACAAAACACCTCCTTCTATTCTTCAAGAATAGTATCCAGCCTGTCCTCTTGGATACTAAACACAGCAGGTAGTTGACGTGGATTTATCATCATTCTCAGTTTTTGTTGTTCTAGCCATCCAATAATGTTCACATTGTAATCCACCACAAAGAGTTTTCTAAAACTACTTTTCTCGTTGAATGCCAGATCTATTTAAACGCTCAAGAGTTTAATTGTGTGGCCTCTATAAGCTCCAGAAACTATTCTGCTGGCTTCTAGTGGTGTTTTGCATTCCAGAACATTATGAGTGTCCTTTAGTATAGTCATTCTTGACCCGGTGTCAACGAGCATTTCAACCCTCTGTCCATTTACTTCGACACAGCCTCTAGGTTCATTCTTTCCTGCTTCCTTATGGCTGATGGCCACAAGTACACCAAATTTTCCATCAGCTCGTTCTCATCGGAAATTTCCTACAGTTTAAACTCTTCCACTGTGAATACTTTCTTGGTGTGCGTGGTTCTGAACACTTTGTAGAAATGCCCTTTCTTTGCACACCCCCTTACATATCTTCCTTAATGCTGGGCAATTTTTGATTGGATGATAAGTGGGTATTAGATCCACTGTGTCAACAAAAGAGGAGGGGGACCGGGAGCTAATTATGGTCCAGTGCCCGTGCTCCACGATCAAGTTGTCAAACCAAAAAAGAGGGTCACTGTTCCGTCGGTGGGGGTACAAAACAGTCACCCACTCACCAGCAAGAGAAGTAAAAGAAGTAGAGGAATAAGCAAGGGGGTAAACCTAGGTCTAGAACCCACTCTGCAGGGGGAAGGAAAAGTCTTGTCTTATGTTGCCCTCACACACTCCGAAGGATGTCATGCTTCATCATCGAGCGTTTGCTCATCGTCGGGCCGCCGGCCCTGCAATGCCCCAAGGGTCTCCCGAAGGGTCATTTTTAGCCGAGATCTTTTTGAGAACAGCCGTTAGATGAGTGCCGGTGTGTGGGGTGGGTCCTATGTGCATGGAGAAAGTGTATGTGAAGGATAAAAATGGCTAAGGGATACCAGAGAAGGGGTATCTTTATTGTGGCGGTACCCTTGTCATACTAAAAAAAAACGAAGGTTGTATTTTACTCCTGTGGGCAGTGATGTGCCCTTGGTAACTAAAAGGTCTGGTTGCAATGTTTCACACCTAGACGGTCATAAGGATCTGTGGTGCTTCCTCAGGACCAAGAATAAATAGTGAAGTGAAAAGTGCAAGTGAGTGGAGGGGTTCTGACCCTCAGTGCAGTCAGGGCGTTCGCTCGTCTCCCTGGCACAACCGGCAGCCGGCACACTGTGCCCACTCGGCGGCCACCCTTGCGGGGGCCTGTCCCATGGTAGAGGCATTGTCAGCCTCATGCGCATTGTGCGCGGTTTTATGTTTTCTATTGAGGCACACATTGAAGTCTATGATTTATACTTCATGTGTGTCTTGTTGTTTTTCTGTCTCCCTTTTTACTCCTAGGTCACATTAGGAGGGGATCAACTATTTAGTTGTAGCTGAGCTCACATTTTGGCTTCCATAATCCCCCTACCTTGGTTCCCCATTCACCAACACATTCTCTTTGTGCCTCACTCACCGGGTGATGCAAAGCTCTGGAGCAGCTCTCTTATGCAGAACCAAGATCTTCCACACACTCCTTGTTTCCGGCGTCTTTCAAGAGTAGGTGGACCAGTGCTCCACCTGAGATCCAAGGGGCATATTAACAAGGTGGTGATAAATACATTATAGCCGCTTTAGTGTCCGTTTTCGGACGCTAAGCGACGATAATTTTATCGCCGTATCAATAAGGCCACTTAGCGTTGGTTTTCAATGCTTAGAGACCTGATTTTTTTTCGCCTAGCCTCGCATCGTTAATGAGATGCAAGGTAGGCATGTGGTAGGCGTGTCTGGGAATACTTCAGGGAAATCTATCGCTAACGGGGCTTCGCGATATTAACAACGGGGCCCCGTCAGTGTTAGTGTTGCGATTTATATCGGTAACAGGGGCTTAACTCAGGAATTTAACGTCTGCTAAATTCCTGACTTAGGCATACCTGTAATGGGGGGTGGATTATGTGGCTAAAACCACAGGCCCTATCAACAAGGTTGGAATGGAAACCGGCATTGACCGAGTATCCCTAGCAGAGGCGAGTCGTCATTCAGACTGACGCCTGAACGCCACATTGTTGGTGCGCTGCGTGTATGGCCATTGATGCCTACACTTTAAATCCCGTACCTCGCTCTCACGCAGAGTGGAGAAAGTGCGGCCACCAGACAAAACCGAAAACGGGTAACAAGTTTTATTTTCAATTGTTAAAAACTAACATTGCGACTGGACCCCAATAAGGACCTCCACGACATACAACCCCGTGCCTGGCGCGACAACCTCCGCCAAAACCTAGAAGTGCAGGAAACCTCCCATGTGAGGCTTCTTACCTCGAACAACAGAGGCTTTATTTCATTCAGGCATGCTTTGTTTATTGTTAAAGTCCTGATGATGATCCCATGTATCTAGCTGAGCAATAGGGATCGAAACGTCGACACC
Organism: Lissotriton vulgaris; assembly: GCF_964263255.1. Classification (NCBI taxonomy): domain Eukaryota; kingdom Metazoa; phylum Chordata; class Amphibia; order Caudata; family Salamandridae; genus Lissotriton; species Lissotriton vulgaris. The sequence continues at coordinate 4,239,417 of NC_141698.1, forward strand.
CATGAGTGGGTTTACACTCACAATATTGTCAAATGAGATTGTGTACACTCCACTCCAGGCGACACTGCCATTGATCTTTAATTTATCTACAGTGCCCTGTTCTTGCTCCCTTCCTTTGCCTGAAAAACACCCCTTTCACCCTACTCCTATTTTTCCTTTTCCTTTGTCGGTATGGCACAGGCTTGTGTCATGTTATTTCATTTGTATTGTATATTGGATATTGTTTCTTGAGAATAAATTCCTTTCCCGGCTGGGTCAGGAAACCTTAAATCGTATAGTATTCCATTGTGTTCCTATACTGTATTGCATTTATGTTGAATAAGCTAGGCACCTTTGTTTTCTATAACGCTATCAACAAGGTTATCACCATTTTCAATGGAATATCGCTGGAAAATCTCCATGGCATTAAGCGTTGTTAATACAACGCTAACATGGAGATTACTGCTAGCGATAGCCGGCGATAGATTTCCTCACTCTAACAGCAGTCAGCGATAATTATTGCTGCCGCTTGTTAACATGCCCACAAGATCTTCCACACACTCCTTGCTTCACGTACCACAGGTCCACCTCTGAAGAGTACACGACCACTGCCCACCTGAGAACCTGGATCTTCCTCACAGCTCTTGCTTGAGGTACCACGGATCCGCCTCTCACTTCTCCCGCTTGAAACCAAAACATGGAATTCTCTGCCGCTGCCCCTTCGCAAATACCTGCAAAAATTCGCAAAAACTCACAGCCCAGTTGTTCTAAAAAATGGTAACCTGCCAAGAGAACACTAGAGTAATGAAGGCAAAGCTTTGGGCTCAGATGGAGGACATGATATAAAAATGGCCTCAACTACACCCCAGGATTCCCAGGAGGCGGGAAGGAAGCGGACTGGCTGCAGTAAGAGGGGAAGTGGGCCAGGAATGGTCAGTGTTGTGACACCCAAAGGGGCGAGCTAGGGGCGGGGAAAGAGCTGACTGGTGGGAAAGAGCCTTCCAGGGACCCAGAGAAGAACTGACGACCTCGGGGGCAACTCTTCAGCAATCCACTAACCCCACATATGTCCCTGCCTTTCTTCTGCCCTCTCTGCTGCACTGTGTGCCCCTCAGCACCTGAACGGGTGAGGGATGGGAGTGAGAGAGGTGGTGAGGTCTCGCGGCTGCTCTGCCAACCTTGGAACCAGCCTGGTGCTTTTGGGTCTTGGCACTCAAATGACAGTCATGTGATTCTGGACACATCCTTCCCCCGCTCAGCCTTCTGAAGGAGGCCACTTTGTTTCCACCCCTTGTTTGCTTTCATTGAAGTGAGTCCCCAGGAGAGTCTTTTCTCTGTTTCTGTTGTTGATGTACCCGAGCCAGGAATGGTAAAGCATGCTTTCAGTAATCCCTGACCTTGTAAACCCTCTGCACAGGCCACCCCCCCCCCCCACCAAGGAATACCCCCTGACCTTGTAAACTCTGCCTTCTCTCCACAGGCCACCCTGCATCCCCCCCACCAAGGAATACCCCCTGACCTTGTAAACTCTGCCTTCCCTCCACAGGACACCCTGCATCCCCCCACCAAGGAATACCCCCTGACCTTGTAAACTCTGCCTTCCCTCCACAGGCCACCCTGCATCCCCCCACCAAGGAATACCCCCTGACCTTGTAAACTCTGCCTTCCCTCCACAGGCCACCCTGCATCCCCCCACCAAGGAATACCCCCTGACCTTGTAAACTCTGCCTTCCCTCTGCACAGGCCACCCCCCCCCCCCCCCCACCAAGGAATACCCCCTGACCTTGTAAACTCTGCCTTCCCTCCACAGGCCACCCTGCATCCCCCCCACCAAGGAATACCCCCTGACCTTGTAAACTCTGCCTTCTCTCCACAGGCCACCCTGCATCCCCCCCACCAAGGAATACCCCCTGACCTTGTAAACTCTGCCTTCCCTCCACAGGCCACCCTGCATCCCCCCCACCAAGGAATACCCCCTGACCTTGTAAACTCTGCCTTCCCTCCACAGGCCACCCTGCATCCCCCCCACCAAGGAATACCCCCTGACCTTGTAAACTCTGCCTTCCCTCCACAGGCCACCCTGCATCCCCCCCACCAAGGAATACCCCCTGACCTTGTAAACTCTGCCTTCCCTCCACAGGCCACCCTGCATCCCCCCCACCAAGGAATACCCCCTGACCTTGTAAACTCTGCCTTCCCTCCACAGGCCACCCTGCATCCCCCCCACCAAGGAATACCCCCTGACCTTGTAAACTCTGCCTTCCCTCCACAGGCCACCCTGCATCCCCCCCACCAAGGAATACCCCCTGACCTTGTAAACTCTGCCTTCCCTCCACAGGCCACCCTGCATCCCCCCACCAAGGAATACCCCCTGACCTTGTAAACTCTGCCTTCCCTCCACAGGCCACCCCCCCCCCCCCCCCCACCAAGGAATACCCCCTGACCTTGTAAACTCTGCCTTCCCTCCACAGGCCACCCTGCATCCCCCCACCAAGGAATACCCCCTGACCTTGTAAACTCTGCCTTCTCTCCACAGGCCACCCTGCATCCCCCCCACCAAGGAATACCCCCTGACCTTGTAAACTCTGCCTTCCCTCCACAGGCCACCCTGCATCCCCCCCACCAAGGAATACCCCCTGACCTTGTAAACTCTGCCTTCCCTCCACAGGACACCCTGCATCCCCCCACCAAGGAATACCCCCTGACCTTGTAAACTCTGCCTTCCCTCCACAGGCCACCCTGCATCCCCCCACCAAGGAATACCCCCTGACCTTGTAAACTCTGCCTTCTCTCCACAGGCCACCCTGCATCCCCCCCACCAAGGAATACCCCCTGACCTTGTAAACTCTGCCTTCCCTCCACAGGCCACCCTGCATCCCCCCACCAAGGAATACCCCCTGACCTTGTAAACTCTGCCTTCCCTCCACAGGCCACCCTGCATCCCCCCACCAAGGAATACCCCCTGACCTTGTAAACTCTGCCTTCCCTCCACAGGCCACCCTGCATCCCCCCACCAAGGAATACCCCCTGACCTTGTAAACTCTGCCTTCTCTCCACAGGCCACCCTGCATCCCCCCCACCAAGGAATACCCCCTGACCTTGTAAACTCTGCCTTCCCTCCACAGGCCACCCTGCATCCCCCCCACAAAGGAATACCCCCTGACCTTGTAAACTCTGCCTTCCCTCCACAGGACACCCTGCATCCCCCCACCAAGGAATACCCCCTGACCTTGTAAACTCTGCCTTCCCTCCACAGGCCACCCTGCATCCCCCCACCAAGGAATACCCCCTGACCTTGTAAACTCTGCCTTCTCTCCACAGGCCACCCTGCATCCCCCCCACCAAGGAATACCCCCTGACCTTGTAAACTCTGCCTTCCCTCCACAGGCCACCCTGCATCCCCCCACCAAGGAATACCCCCTGACCTTGTAAACTCTGCCTTCCCTCCACAGGCCACCCTGCATCCCCCCACCAAGGAATACCCCCTGACCTTGTAAACTCTGCCTTCCCTCCACAGGCCACCCTGCATCCCCCCCACCAAGGAATACCCCCTGACCTTGTAAACTCTGCCTTCCCTCCACAGGCCACCCTGCATCCCCCCACCAAGGAATACCCCCTGACCTTGTAAACTCTGCCTTCCCTCCACAGGCCACCCTGCATCCCCCCCACCAAGGAATACCCCCTGACCTTGTAAACTCTGCCTTCCCTCCACAGGCCACCCTGCATCCCCCCACCAAGGAATACCCCCTGACCTTGTAAACTCTGCCTTCCCTCCACAGGCCACCCTGCATCCCCCCCACCAAGGAATACCCCCTGACCTTGTAAACTCTGCCTTCCCTCCACAGGCCACCCTGCATCCCCCCCACCAAGGAATACCCCCTGACCTTGTAAACTCTGCCTTCCCTCCACAGGCCACCCTGCATCCCCCCACCAAGGAATACCCCCTGACCTTGTAAACTCTGCCTTCCCTCCACAGGCCACCCTGCATCCCCCCCACCAAGGAATACCCCCTGACCTTGTAAACTCTGCCTTCCCTCCACAGGCCACCCTGCATCCCCCCCACCAAGGAATACCCCCTGACCTTGTAAACTCTGCCTTCCCTCCACAGGCCACCCTGCATCCCCCCCACCAAGGAATACCCCCTGACCTTGTAAACTCTGCCTTCTCTCCACAGGCCACCCTGCATCCCCCCACCAAGGAATACCCCCTGACCTTGTAAACTCTGCCTTCCCTCCACAGGCCACCCTGCATCCCCCCCACCAAGGAATACCCCCTGACCTTGTAAACTCTGCCTTCCCTCCACAGGCCACCCTGCATCCCCCCCACCAAGGAATACCCCCTGACCTTGTAAACTCTGCCTTCTCTCCACAGGCCACCCTGCACCCCCCCACCAAGGAATACCCCCTGACCTTGTAAACTCTGCCTTCTCTCCACAGGCCACCCTGCATCCCCCCCACCAAGGAATACCCCCTGACCTTGTAAACTCTGCCTTCCCTCCACAGGACACCCTGCATCCCCCCACCAAGGAATACCCCCTGACCTTGTAAACTCTGCCTTCCCTCCACAGGCCACCCTGCATCCCCCCACCAAGGAATACCCCCTGACCTTGTAAACTCTGCCTTCCCTCCACAGGCCACCCTGCATCCCCCCACCAAGGAATACCCCCTGACCTTGTAAACTCTGCCTTCCCTCTGCACAGGCCACCCCCCCCCCCCCCCCACCAAGGAATACCCCCTGACCTTGTAAACTCTGCCTTCCCTCCACAGGCCACCCTGCATCCCCCCCACCAAGGAATACCCCCTGACCTTGTAAACTCTGCCTTCTCTCCACAGGCCACCCTGCATCCCCCCCACCAAGGAATACCCCCTGACCTTGTAAACTCTGCCTTCCCTCCACAGGCCACCCTGCATCCCCCCCACCAAGGAATACCCCCTGACCTTGTAAACTCTGCCTTCCCTCCACAGGCCACCCTGCATCCCCCCCACCAAGGAATACCCCCTGACCTTGTAAACTCTGCCTTCCCTCCACAGGCCACCCTGCATCCCCCCCACCAAGGAATACCCCCTGACCTTGTAAACTCTGCCTTCCCTCCACAGGCCACCCTGCATCCCCCCCACCAAGGAATACCCCCTGACCTTGTAAACTCTGCCTTCCCTCCACAGGCCACCCTGCATCCCCCCCACCAAGGAATACCCCCTGACCTTGTAAACTCTGCCTTCCCTCCACAGGCCACCCTGCATCCCCCCCACCAAGGAATACCCCCTGACCTTGTAAACTCTGCCTTCCCTCCACAGGCCACCCTGCATCCCCCCACCAAGGAATACCCCCTGACCTTGTAAACTCTGCCTTCCCTCCACAGGCCACCCTGCATCCCCCCACCAAGGAATACCCCCTGACCTTGTAAACTCTGCCTTCCCTCTGCACAGGCCACCCCCCCCCCCCCCCCCCCCACCAAGGAATACCCCCTGACCTTGTAAACTCTGCCTTCCCTCCACAGGCCACCCTGCATCCCCCCCACCAAGGAATACCCCCTGACCTTGTAAACTCTGCCTTCTCTCCACAGGCCACCCTGCATCCCCCCCACCAAGGAATACCCCCTGACCTTGTAAACTCTGCCTTCCCTCCACAGGCCACCCTGCATCCCCCCCACCAAGGAATACCCCCTGACCTTGTAAACTCTGCCTTCCCTCCACAGGCCACCCTGCATCCCCCCCACCAAGGAATACCCCCTGACCTTGTAAACTCTGCCTTCCCTCCACAGGCCACCCTGCATCCCCCCCACCAAGGAATACCCCCTGACCTTGTAAACTCTGCCTTCCCTCCACAGGCCACCCTGCATCCCCCCCACCAAGGAATACCCCCTGACCTTGTAAACTCTGCCTTCCCTCCACAGGCCACCCTGCATCCCCCCCACCAAGGAATACCCCCTGACCTTGTAAACTCTGCCTTCCCTCCACAGGCCACCCTGCATCCCCCCCACCAAGGAATACCCCCTGACCTTGTAAACTCTGCCTTCCCTCCACAGGCCACCCTGCATCCCCCCACCAAGGAATACCCCCTGACCTTGTAAACTCTGCCTTCCCTCCACAGGCCACCCCCCCCCCCCCCCACCAAGGAATACCCCCTGACCTTGTAAACTCTGCCTTCCCTCCACAGGCCACCCTGCATCCCCCCACCAAGGAATACCCCCTGACCTTGTAAACTCTGCCTTCTCTCCACAGGCCACCCTGCATCCCCCCCACCAAGGAATACCCCCTGACCTTGTAAACTCTGCCTTCCCTCCACAGGCCACCCTGCATCCCCCCCACCAAGGAATACCCCCTGACCTTGTAAACTCTGCCTTCCCTCCACAGGACACCCTGCATCCCCCCACCAAGGAATACCCCCTGACCTTGTAAACTCTGCCTTCCCTCCACAGGCCACCCTGCATCCCCCCACCAAGGAATACCCCCTGACCTTGTAAACTCTGCCTTCTCTCCACAGGCCACCCTGCATCCCCCCCACCAAGGAATACCCCCTGACCTTGTAAACTCTGCCTTCCCTCCACAGGCCACCCTGCATCCCCCCACCAAGGAATACCCCCTGACCTTGTAAACTCTGCCTTCCCTCCACAGGCCACCCTGCATCCCCCCACCAAGGAATACCCCCTGACCTTGTAAACTCTGCCTTCCCTCCACAGGCCACCCTGCATCCCCCCACCAAGGAATACCCCCTGACCTTGTAAACTCTGCCTTCTCTCCACAGGCCACCCTGCATCCCCCCCACCAAGGAATACCCCTGACCTTGTAAACTCTGCCTTCCCTCCACAGGCCACCCTGCATCCCCCCCACAAAGGAATACCCCCTGACCTTGTAAACTCTGCCTTCCCTCCACAGGACACCCTGCATCCCCCCACCAAGGAATACCCCCTGACCTTGTAAACTCTGCCTTCCCTCCACAGGCCACCCTGCATCCCCCCACCAAGGAATACCCCCTGACCTTGTAAACTCTGCCTTCTCTCCACAGGCCACCCTGCATCCCCCCCACCAAGGAATACCCCCTGACCTTGTAAACTCTGCCTTCCCTCCACAGGCCACCCTGCATCCCCCCACCAAGGAATACCCCCTGACCTTGTAAACTCTGCCTTCCCTCCACAGGCCACCCTGCATCCCCCCACCAAGGAATACCCCCTGACCTTGTAAACTCTGCCTTCCCTCCACAGGCCACCCTGCATCCCCCCCACCAAGGAATACCCCCTGACCTTGTAAACTCTGCCTTCCCTCCACAGGCCACCCTGCATCCCCCCACCAAGGAATACCCCCTGACCTTGTAAACTCTGCCTTCCCTCCACAGGCCACCTTGCATCCCCCCCACCAAGGAATACCCCCTGACCTTGTAAACTCTGCCTTCCCTCCACAGGCCACCCTGCATCCCCCCACCAAGGAATACCCCCTGACCTTGTAAACTCTGCCTTCCCTCCACAGGCCACCCTGCATCCCCCCCACCAAGGAATACCCCCTGACCTTGTAAACTCTGCCTTCCCTCCACAGGCCACCCTGCATCCCCCCCACCAAGGAATACCCCCTGACCTTGTAAACTCTGCCTTCCCTCCACAGGCCACCCTGCATCCCCCCACCAAGGAATACCCCCTGACCTTGTAAACTCTGCCTTCCCTCCACAGGCCACCCTGCATCCCCCCCACCAAGGAATACCCCCTGACCTTGTAAACTCTGCCTTCCCTCCACAGGCCACCCTGCATCCCCCCCACCAAGGAATACCCCCTGACCTTGTAAACTCTGCCTTCCCTCCACAGGCCACCCTGCATCCCCCCCACCAAGGAATACCCCCTGACCTTGTAAACTCTGCCTTCTCTCCACAGGCCACCCTGCATCCCCCCCACCAAGGAATACCCCCTGACCTTGTAAACTCTGCCTTCCCTCCACAGGCCACCCTGCATCCCCCCCACCAAGGAATACCCCCTGACCTTGTAAACTCTGCCTTCCCTCCACAGGCCACCCTGCATCCCCCCCACCAAGGAATACCCCCTGACCTTGTAAACTCTGCCTTCTCTCCACAGGCCACCCTGCACCCCCCCACCAAGGAATACCCCCTGACCTTGTAAACTCTGCCTTCTCTCCACAGGCCACCCTGCATCCCCCCCACCAAGGAATACCCCCTGACCTTGTAAACTCTGCCTTCCCTCCACAGGACACCCTGCATCCCCCCACCAAGGAATACCCCCTGACCTTGTAAACTCTGCCTTCCCTCCACAGGCCACCCTGCATCCCCCCACCAAGGAATACCCCCTGACCTTGTAAACTCTGCCTTCCCTCCACAGGCCACCCTGCATCCCCCCACCAAGGAATACCCCCTGACCTTGTAAACTCTGCCTTCCCTCTGCACAGGCCACCCCCCCCCCCCCCCCCACCAAGGAATACCCCCTGACCTTGTAAACTCTGCCTTCCCTCCACAGGCCACCCTGCATCCCCCCCACCAAGGAATACCCCCTGACCTTGTAAACTCTGCCTTCTCTCCACAGGCCACCCTGCATCCCCCCCACCAAGGAATACCCCCTGACCTTGTAAACTCTGCCTTCCCTCCACAGGCCACCCTGCATCCCCCCCACCAAGGAATACCCCCTGACCTTGTAAACTCTGCCTTCCCTCCACAGGCCACCCTGCATCCCCCCCACCAAGGAATACCCCCTGACCTTGTAAACTCTGCCTTCCCTCCACAGGCCACCCTGCATCCCCCCCACCAAGGAATACCCCCTGACCTTGTAAACTCTGCCTTCCCTCCACAGGCCACCCTGCATCCCCCCCACCAAGGAATACCCCCTGACCTTGTAAACTCTGCCTTCCCTCCACAGGCCACCCTGCATCCCCCCCACCAAGGAATACCCCCTGACCTTGTAAACTCTGCCTTCCCTCCACAGGCCACCCTGCATCCCCCCCACCAAGGAATACCCCCTGACCTTGTAAACTCTGCCTTCCCTCCACAGGCCACCCTGCATCCCCCCACCAAGGAATACCCCCTGACCTTGTAAACTCTGCCTTCCCTCCACAGGCCACCCCCCCCCCCCCCCACCAAGGAATACCCCCTGACCTTGTAAACTCTGCCTTCCCTCCACAGGCCACCCTGCATCCCCCCACCAAGGAATACCCCCTGACCTTGTAAACTCTGCCTTCTCTCCACAGGCCACCCTGCATCCCCCCCACCAAGGAATACCCCCTGACCTTGTAAACTCTGCCTTCCCTCCACAGGCCACCCTGCATCCCCCCCACCAAGGAATACCCCCTGACCTTGTAAACTCTGCCTTCCCTCCACAGGACACCCTGCATCCCCCCACCAAGGAATACCCCCTGACCTTGTAACTCTGCCTTCCCTCCACAGGCCACCCTGCATCCCCCCACCAAGGAATACCCCCTGACCTTGTAAACTCTGCCTTCTCTCCACAGGCCACCCTGCATCCCCCCCACCAAGGAATACCCCCTGACCTTGTAAACTCTGCCTTCCCTCCACAGGCCACCCTGCATCCCCCCACCAAGGAATACCCCCTGACCTTGTAAACTCTGCCTTCCCTCCACAGGCCACCCTGCATCCCCCCACCAAGGAATACCCCCTGACCTTGTAAACTCTGCCTTCCCTCCACAGGCCACCCTGCATCCCCCCACCAAGGAATACCCCCTGACCTTGTAAACTCTGCCTTCCTCTCCACAGGCCACCCTGCATCCCCCCCACCAAGGAATACCCCCTGACCTTGTAAACTCTGCCTTCCCTCCACAGGCCACCCTGCATCCCCCCCACCAAGGAATACCCCCTGACCTTGTAAACTCTGCCTTCCCTCCACAGGCCACCCTGCATCCCCCCACCAAGGAATACCCCCTGACCTTGTAAACTCTGCCTTCCCTCCACAGGCCACCCTGCATCCCCCCACCAAGGAATACCCCCTGACCTTGTAAACTCTGCCTTCCCTCCACAGGCCACCCTGCATCCCCCCCACCAAGGAATACCCCCTGACCTTGTAAACTCTGCCTTCCCTCCACAGGCCACCCTGCATCCCCCCACCAAGGAATACCCCCTGACCTTGTAAACTCTGCCTTCCCTCCACAGGCCACCCTGCATCCCCCCCACCAAGGAATACCCCCTGACCTTGTAAACTCTGCCTTCCCTCCACAGGCCACCCTGCATCCCCCCCACCAAGGAATACCCCCTGACCTTGTAAACTCTGCCTTCCCTCCACAGGCCACCCTGCATCCCCCCACCAAGGAATACCCCCTGACCTTGTAAACTCTGCCTTCCCTCCACAGGCCACCCTGCATCCCCCCCACCAAGGAATACCCCCTGACCTTGTAAACTCTGCCTTCCCTCCACAGGCCACCCTGCATCCCCCCACCAAGGAATACCCCCTGACCTTGTAAACTCTGCCTTCCCTCCACAGGCCACCCTGCATCCCCCCCACCAAGGAATACCCCCTGACCTTGTAAACTCTGCCTTCCCTCCACAGGCCACCCTGCATCCCCCCCACCAAGGAATACCCCCTGACCTTGTAAACTCTGCCTTCCCTCCACAGGCCACCCTGCATCCCCCCCACCAAGGAATACCCCCTGACCTTGTAAACTCTGCCTTCCCTCCACAGGCCACCCTGCATCCCCCCCACCAAGGAATACCCCCTGACCTTGTAAACTCTGCCTTCCCTCCACAGGCCACCCTGCATCCCCCCCACCAAGGAATACCCCCTGACCTTGTAAACTCTGCCTTCCCTCCACAGGCCACCCTGCATCCCCCCCACCAAGGAATACCCCCTGACCTTGTAAACTCTGCCTTCTCTCCACAGGCCACCCTGCATCCCCCCCACCAAGGAATACCCCCTGACCTTGTAAACTCTGCCTTCCCTCCACAGGCCACCCTGCATCCCCCCACCAAGGAATACCCCCTGACCTTGTAAACTCTGCCTTCCCTCCACAGGCCACCCTGCATCCCCCCCACCAAGGAATACCCCCTGACCTTGTAAACTCTGCCTTCCCTCCACAGGCCACCCTGCATCCCCCCCACCAAGGAATACCCCCTGACCTTGTAAACTCTGCCTTCTCTCCACAGGCCACCCTGCATCCCCCCCACCAAGGAATACCCCCTGACCTTGTAAACTCTGCCTTCCCTCCACAGGCCACCCTGCATCCCCCCACCAAGGAATACCCCCTGACCTTGTAAACTCTGCCTTCCCTCCACAGGCCACCCTGCATCCCCCCACCAAGGAATACCCCCTGACCTTGTAAACTCTGCCTTCCCTCCTCCACAGGCCACCCTGCATCCCCCCCACCAAGGAATACCCCCTGACCTTGTAAACTCTGCCTTCCCTCCACAGGCCACCCTGCATCCCCCCCACCAAGGAATACCCCCTGACCTTGTAAACTCTGCCTTCCCTCCACAGGCCACCCTGCATCCCCCCCACCAAGGAATACCCCCTGACCTTGTAAACTCTGCCTTCCCTCCACAGGCCACCCTGCATCCCCCCCACCAAGGAATACCCCCTGACCTTGTAAACTCTGCCTTCCCTCCACAGGCCACCCTGCATCCCCCCCACCAAGGAATACCCCCTGACCTTGTAAACTCTGCCTTCCCTCCACAGGCCACCCTGCATCCCCCCCACCAAGGAATACCCCCTGACCTTGTAAACTCTGCCTTCCCTCCACAGGCCACCCTGCATCCCCCCCACCAAGGAATACCCCCTGACCTTGTAAACTCTGCCTTCCCTCCACAGGCCACCCTGCATCCCCCCCACCAAGGAATACCCCCTGACCTTGTAAACTCTGCCTTCCCTCCACAGGCCACCCTGCATCCCCCCCACCAAGGAATACCCCCTGACCTTGTAAACTCTGCCTTCCCTCCACAGGCCACCCTGCATCCCCCCCACCAAGGAATACCCCCTGACCTTGTAAACTCTGCCTTCCCTCCACAGGCCACCCTGCATCCCCCCCACCAAGGAATACCCCCTGACCTTGTAAACTCTGCCTTCCCTCCACAGGCCACCCTGCATCCCCCCCACCAAGGAATACCCCCTGACCTTGTAAACTCTGCCTTCCCTCCACAGGCCACCCTGCATCCCCCCCACCAAGGAATACCCCCTGACCTTGTAAACTCTGCCTTCCCTCCACAGGCCACCCTGCATCCCCCCCACCAAGGAATACCCCCTGACCTTGTAAACTCTGCCTTCCCTCCACAGGCCACCCTGCATCCCCCCCACCAAGGAATACCCCCTGACCTTGTAAACTCTGCCTTCCCTCCACAGGCCACCCTGCATCCCCCCCACCAAGGAATACCCCCTGACCTTGTAAACTCTGCCTTCCCTCCACAGGCCACCCTGCATCCCCCCCACCAAGGAATACCCCCTGACCTTGTAAACTCTGCCTTCCCTCCACAGGCCACCCTGCATCCCCCCCACCAAGGAATACCCCCTGACCTTGTAAACTCTGCCTTCCCTCCACAGGCCACCCTGCATCCCCCCCACCAAGGAATACCCCCTGACCTTGTAAACTCTGCCTTCCCTCCACAGGCCACCCTGCATCCCCCCCACCAAGGAATACCCCCTGACCTTGTAAACTCTGCCTTCCCTCCACAGGCCACCCTGCATCCCCCCCACCAAGGAATACCCCCTGACCTTGTAAACTCTGCCTTCCCTCCACAGGCCACCCTGCATCCCCCCCACCAAGGAATACCCCCTGACCTTGTAAACTCTGCCTTCCCTCCACAGGCCACCCTGCATCCCCCCCACCAAGGAATACCCCCTGACCTTGTAAACTCTGCCTTCCCTCCACAGGCCACCCTGCATCCCCCCCACCAAGGAATACCCCCTGACCTTGTAAACTCTGCCTTCCCTCCACAGGCCACCCTGCATCCCCCCCACCAAGGAATACCCCCTGACCTTGTAAACTCTGCCTTCCCTCCACAGGCCACCCTGCATCCCCCCCACCAAGGAATACCCCCTGACCTTGTAAACTCTGCCTTCCCTCCACAGGCCACCCTGCATCCCCCCCACCAAGGAATACCCCCTGACCTTGTAAACTCTGCCTTCCCTCCACAGGCCACCCTGCATCCCCCCCACCAAGGAATACCCCCTGACCTTGTAAACTCTGCCTTCCCTCCACAGGCCACCCTGCATCCCCCCCACCAAGGAATACCCCCTGACCTTGTAAACTCTGCCTTCCCTCCACAGGCCACCCTGCATCCCCCCCACCAAGGAATACCCCCTGACCTTGTAAACTCTGCCTTCCCTCCACAGGCCACCCTGCATCCCCCCCACCAAGGAATACCCCCTGACCTTGTAAACTCTGCCTTCCCTCCACAGGCCACCCTGCATCCCCCCCACCAAGGAATACCCCCTGACCTTGTAAACTCTGCCTTCCCTCCACAGGCCACCCTGCATCCCCCCCACCAAGGAATACCCCCTGACCTTGTAAACTCTGCCTTCCCTCCACAGGCCACCCTGCATCCCCCCCACCAAGGAATACCCCCTGACCTTGTAAACTCTGCCTTCCCTCCACAGGCCACCCTGCATCCCCCCCACCAAGGAATACCCCCTGACCTTGTAAACTCTGCCTTCCCTCCACAGGCCACCCTGCATCCCCCCCACCAAGGAATACCCCCTGACCTTGTAAACTCTGCCTTCCCTCCACAGGCCACCCTGCATCCCCCCCACCAAGGAATACCCCCTGACCTTGTAAACTCTGCCTTCCCTCCACAGGCCACCCTGCATCCCCCCCACCAAGGAATACCCCCTGACCTTGTAAACTCTGCCTTCCCTCCACAGGCCACCCTGCATCCCCCCCACCAAGGAATACCCCCTGACCTTGTAAACTCTGCCTTCCCTCCACAGGCCACCCTGCATCCCCCCCACCAAGGAATACCCCCTGACCTTGTAAACTCTGCCTTCCCTCCACAGGCCACCCTGCATCCCCCCCACCAAGGAATACCCCCTGACCTTGTAAACTCTGCCTTCCCTCCACAGGCCACCCTGCATCCCCCCCACCAAGGAATACCCCCTGACCTTGTAAACTCTGCCTTCCCTCCACAGGCCACCCTGCATCCCCCCCACCAAGGAATACCCCCTGACCTTGTAAACTCTGCCTTCCCTCCACAGGCCACCCTGCATCCCCCCCACCAAGGAATACCCCCTGACCTTGTAAACTCTGCCTTCCCTCCACAGGCCACCCTGCATCCCCCCCACCAAGGAATACCCCCTGACCTTGTAAACTCTGCCTTCCCTCCACAGGCCACCCTGCATCCCCCCCACCAAGGAATACCCCCTGACCTTGTAAACTCTGCCTTCCCTCCACAGGCCACCCTGCATCCCCCCCACCAAGGAATACCCCCTGACCTTGTAAACTCTGCCTTCCCTCCACAGGCCACCCTGCATCCCCCCCACCAAGGAATACCCCCTGACCTTGTAAACTCTGCCTTCCCTCCACAGGCCACCCTGCATCCCCCCCACCAAGGAATACCCCCTGACCTTGTAAACTCTGCCTTCCCTCCACAGGCCACCCTGCATCCCCCCCACCAAGGAATACCCCCTGACCTTGTAAACTCTGCCTTCCCTCCACAGGCCACCCTGCATCCCCCCCACCAAGGAATACCCCCTGACCTTGTAAACTCTGCCTTCCCTCCACAGGCCACCCTGCATCCCCCCCACCAAGGAATACCCCCTGACCTTGTAAACTCTGCCTTCCCTCCACAGGCCACCCTGCATCCCCCCCACCAAGGAATACCCCCTGACCTTGTAAACTCTGCCTTCCCTCCACAGGCCACCCTGCATCCCCCCCACCAAGGAATACCCCCTGACCTTGTAAACTCTGCCTTCCCTCCACAGGCCACCCTGCATCCCCCCCACCAAGGAATACCCCCTGACCTTGTAAACTCTGCCTTCCCTCCACAGGCCACCCTGCATCCCCCCCACCAAGGAATACCCCCTGACCTTGTAAACTCTGCCTTCCCTCCACAGGCCACCCTGCATCCCCCCCACCAAGGAATACCCCCTGACCTTGTAAACTCTGCCTTCCCTCCACAGGCCACCCTGCATCCCCCCCACCAAGGAATACCCCCTGACCTTGTAAACTCTGCCTTCCCTCCACAGGCCACCCTGCATCCCCCCCACCAAGGAATACCCCCTGACCTTGTAAACTCTGCCTTCCCTCCACAGGCCACCCTGCATCCCCCCCACCAAGGAATACCCCCTGACCTTGTAAACTCTGCCTTCCCTCCACAGGCCACCCTGCATCCCCCCCACCAAGGAATACCCCCTGACCTTGTAAACTCTGCCTTCCCTCCACAGGCCACCCTGCATCCCCCCCACCAAGGAATACCCCCTGACCTTGTAAACTCTGCCTTCCCTCCACAGGCCACCCTGCATCCCCCCCACCAAGGAATACCCCCTGACCTTGTAAACTCTGCCTTCCCTCCACAGGCCACCCTGCATCCCCCCCACCAAGGAATACCCCCTGACCTTGTAAACTCTGCCTTCCCTCCACAGGCCACCCTGCATCCCCCCCACCAAGGAATACCCCCTGACCTTGTAAACTCTGCCTTCCCTCCACAGGCCACCCTGCATCCCCCCCACCAAGGAATACCCCCTGACCTTGTAAACTCTGCCTTCCCTCCACAGGCCACCCTGCATCCCCCCCACCAAGGAATACCCCCTGACCTTGTAAACTCTGCCTTCTCTCCACAGGCCATCCTGCATCCCCCCCACCAAGGAATACCCCCTGACCTTGTAAACTCTGCCTTCCCTCCACAGGCCACCCTGCATCCCCCCCACCAAGGAATACCCCCTGACCTTGTAAACTCTGCCTTCCCTCCACAGGCCATCCTGCATCCCCCCCACCAAGGAATACCCCCTGACCTTGTAAACTCTGCCTTCCCTCCACAGGCCACCCTGCATCCCCCCCACCAAGGAATACCCCCTGACCTTGTAAACTCTGCCTTCCCTCCACAGGCCACCCTGCATCCCCCCCACCAAGGAATACCCCCTGACCTTGTAAACTCTGCCTTCCCTCCACAGGCCACCCTGCATCCCCCCCACCAAGGAATACCCCCTGACCTTGTAAACTCTGCCTTCCCTCCACAGGCCACCCTGCATCCCCCCCACCAAGGAATACCCCCTGACCTTGTAAACTCTGCCTTCCCTCCACAGGCCACCCTGCATCCCCCCCACCAAGGAATACCCCCTGACCTTGTAAACTCTGCCTTCTCTCCACAGGCCATCCTGCAGTCCCCCTCCAAGCAGCTCACCCTGAGTGAGATTTACAACCGGCTCAGCGAGATGTTCGCCTACTTCAGAGAGAACAAGACCACCTGGAAGGTGAGTGCCTGGAGGACACTAGAAGCAGGCTGTAGGCGCTATGGGAGGGAAGGTGCTCCGGACGCCAGGGAGAACTCTTCAAAACCTGCACAGAGAGGGCCAGATGGCGTGATAGGCACGGGCTACTGGGCGCCAGGCGCTAGAGAGGGGCTGAGCGGCCACAGGTAGAAATCTTTAGACCATTAGTTGGTGGGGATTAGGGCACAGCGCTAGAAGAAAGCCCTAAGTTCTGAGGCGCTACATGAGGGGAGCATCTATCTCCACGTGGGTCCAGGCGACCACTAAGGAGAACCAAGTAACATCTCGAAGATAATGGCTAAACACTGGCCGTGCGGCACCAGGGCGCTAGAGGTTGGGCCTGGCTCCAGAAGGGACGTGTGGGAAAGGGAGAAAGATTTCAAACCCTGGAATGGGAGGGCCAGGATAGAGCGCTAGACATCGGCCCTCTGAGGTCAGCACTAAAGGAGAGAACCACATACAACAAAGAGAAACCTGTTCACCAGGGGCCAGAATAGGGTGTGGAAAGACCTTAGGGTGTCGAAGCGCTTAAGAAGAGGAGCCGCTCTAGGGAGCCAGAGGAACCTTAGGGGAAACTCTGAAAACCTGGAAGGTCCGGACTGGACAGGGAGGTAGCTGCAGACCTCAGGGTATTGAGGCGCTAAAGAAAAGGGCGCAGAGAGGACCCAATAGTCAGAGGAAGGGAGGGCCCCTGGAGGCTGATATTCGGGGGCGGTGCCATTTTCTCTAATGTGTAGTGCAGATACTGCACCTTACCAAAGGATCTCTTCGCAGCGCTTTATTAGTTAGTAGTAAATGAATACAAAGAGCAAACAAGGTGATTGAATGTGACTCTTTAAGGATGGATGGATGGATGGATGGATAGGGCATTTGTTTGAGATTCATAAATATTCACTGAAAGAAAACAAAGGTTAAAGCAACGTTATAGTTAGGTGAAAATTTCAGTGGCGACCTAACATTCTAAACTATAAAAAACACAATAAATTCACCAGTTTTAGTTATCTACGTGCCCCCCTCCCAGGCCTTTGCAGCCCTGGAGACGCCATACCCCTTGGCCAAAACATACTGTTAGAGGGGAGGGGTACGCACAACCCCATACGCCGGGGCCTTCCTTTACTTAATAAGACGATGGGGCACACGACCCTCCAGAGCCACGATGGGCCCTGGGGGCCACTTCCCTAGGGCCTACTTTTGTTTTTATAAAGTGGAGGAGGGTCTCTAGTATCCCATTTGCCCAGACGCCCACGGGCAAACGTATGCGCTTTATAAATTGTATTAATAAATAAATAAATAAATAGCAGGGGCAGGTAAACAAAAGGCTGCTCCCACCCACTACCCGGGAGCACATTTGCTGTCTCTGGCCCATGTTCCTGCGGGTCCTGGGCTTCCCGGGGCCCAGTGTATAAGCCGGCCCCAGGGGATGGGGTCTCCGAAGCCTATGCAAGGTCGAGGAGGGGATTGCATGCCGCCCCCTCCTTTTTTAAAAGAAGTGTCCCTGGGAGATTGGGTTCCTGGGACTGTAATTGGCCCAGGGAGTGGTGGACACGCACCCTCCTATCTTATGTTTAAACTTTGGTTGTGGGGGTTGGAAGCCCCCTACCCTTTAATTTTGACTGTGGCCCAGCCACCATTTTATTTTGTTTTTAAATGCTGCAATCCTGTGGGATTGCAGCTTTTATTTTTGTATTATTATTTTGGCCTTGGAGTGTTCCCACAGGGCCTCAGTGGGCAAGGTATCCCTACCCTGCCTACCTTATATTATAATTTTTTTAATTAAACTCAGGACCTGGGACTATGCGGCTGAGTCCTGTAATGACTGCCTGCAACAGTTTTCTTCATGTTGCGAGCAGAAAATCAGACCGCTCACTCCCGCAGGAACATGGGAAAAAACCCCGCGGGACAATCAGCGCGCTCTATTTTTAAAAATTGGATTTAAGGGACTCTCACAAGAGTCCTCCATATCCAAGCGTCCAGATACACAAATATTTTTTAACCCTGAAATCTGAAAAACTACTAAACAGATGTACAGCAAATCACAAAAGCATGCTTTCTGGACCAAGATCCAGCTTACTGCCAACCTTGGTGTCATTCTGTTCAGCCATTTTGGCAGGAGCAATGTTTAACGTTCACTTTGGAAATTACATGGGGAAACTGCATCTTGGGACCCCCTCTTTTCCTTGCCCCTCCTTTCCCGCTTGATGGATCACCCAAAATCTTACAGGAATGAGCTGAGGTGGATCCATCTTTTTGGGAAAGTGTTGTGAAGATTTTATAATAAAATCATAACTATGTACTATTGTACTATTTTGTGTATTATTAAATATTTTGTAGACATTAAATTATGTCTAACTATTTTAGATAATCTAATTTCATATATTTTTTTAAGGTTTTAAGTCCCAACCTCCATTATTCTCTGTGGGAGGGTGTTGGAGTGCCAGTGGTTGGCCATGTACAGTGTTTGACTTATTACAACAGGGTAAATTACTACACAAGTGCAGATTGTGCATACCAAAGAGTAGTAAACTTACTCAAAAGTGAAGTTCATGAATCTGCCCTTTAGTATGTAAAGTACAAAATATTCAGGTCAAAAATAACTGTAAAACATATTGTAAACAAAAAAAAAACGTGAAAAATATTTACTACAAAAATATGGTACTTTAAAAAATAACAATCTATACCCAGGTATTGATTTAAAAAAAAAAGTTGTTTACAAAATAAACTGTATAATGATTCAAAATAATTGTATTCTTAAATAATACATTAATAATCTAAAATAAAAATGTAATTATTATTAATATTTTTAACAGAATATTACCTCATATAGAGTCATAAAACATTTTCTTGGAAGTATAATTAAAAAAACAATTTACATTTTAAAAGATTAAATTAGAGAAATTAATTTCATGTAAAAGAATGTATACATGTTTTAATATATATTTAATTTTAAAATATACATTTATTTTTTCAACATGTAAAAAAATACAAAACAAATTTGTAAAAATCCCCTACAAAAAATGTAGAACAAAAAACTAAATATAATTAGATGCATAATCTAGTAAAGCATGCAATTTTATAATCAGTAATTTGTTAAGTAGAAAAGCTTTTTTTTACTTTATTCATAATAACAAACAATTATTTAAAGAACAAAAGAACATCAGAAAAATTACCAAAATTAAATAGTTAAAAAACACAACAATATTACATAGTATCCCACAAAGAAAGAAAAGTGCGGTCGGTGCGGGGTTTAGATTAACTGTTCTAACTCCAGTGCCAAAACCGTTATGGAAAGAGCCCATATTCTGGGAGGGACGATCGATTTATTACTCTAACTCCATTCCTTCTAACATTGGAGAAATCATGGTGCCATGTTGCATGCATGAGAGCGCTGGGAGGCAGAGCCGAGGCGCTCTTTGGCGTTGAGAGGTTTGTGAATGCATTCGACAGGTTTGGTGCCTCATAAATAACAACCTTCTTCTCCCATAGAATGCGGTGAGGCACAACCTGAGTCTGCACAAGTGCTTCCAGCGCGTGGAGAGCGTGAAAGGGTCGGTGTGGACCACCGACGAGCTGGAGTATCAGAAGAAGCGGCGGTCCACGCATGGCCGGTGAGGAGTGTGGGCTGCAGTGGTCTGGAGAGGGTCAGCTGGATGGGGAGTGGGACCAGTGTGTGTGCATCAGCCTCAGACTGTGCGCCTCCCGCAGGCCGCGCAGCTAGATGGGCAACCCAAGCCCCCCTGTTATTTGATGGCTTGCCCATCTCTCCATTTATACCGCCATCTCCCTGGTGAATATACAGGGACTGACCCTGGGTCCTAAGACAGGCACTGAACACCCTTCAGATTTCTTTGAATCTGGGATATTGACTGTCCCATCTGATTCTTCTCGCATAGCTTCAGGAACACTCCCCTCTCCTCTGAGTAATCACGAGTGCCATGGAGTGGGGGTGTCTTTATCCCTTACATTCTAGTGTTTGGGTTCTCTCCCTGCCTCAAGGCCTCACAAGGTGGTGTTGGGTTTTCTCCTTGTCTCTAGCCGGTACAATGGGTTGTTGGGGCTCAAGGTTTATCCCTAGCCCCTGCAAGGGGGTGTTGAGAGTCTCTCCTTGCTTCTATCCCTTACAGTGGGGTTTAAGGGTTCCCGCCCTGCCTCATGGACTTCAAACACTAGACACCCATACCATCCCAACAGAATGTTGAAGGACTACTGACAAATCAGGGTAAAAAAAGTCTGGAGGGCACCTTACCGCCTACCCACTGGGTCAGCAGGTTACGAGGACCAGTGGGGCCCAGCGGGTACCAGGACGGTACCTCATGTGCTCTTGGATCTCACCAGGGGCCCCATGGTGCCTTCCCTTCAGGTGTCCTGGCCCCTGGCATGAGAGGAGCTGGGGTTGCAGCTTCCAGAGATCTGGCTTAAGATTCATCCTCCCTCATGGTGACTACAAAGATTAAGACAAAGTTTGCACCAGTAGAGAAAAGACGGTCTGTGCATCCACCGACCACTTAAGCAATCCCTTGTGTCGGTGGCAACCCTCACCAGGGGAAAGGGCTTGCACCCTCTTCTTCCTGCTGCTGAACAAAGAGACTCCATGTCCTGAGCCCCCGGCTTGAAGACCTTCTGTAAAGTCTCCAGAATTTAGTCAGTGCCATCCTGTTGGGCGGCAGAAACAAATGTCTCAAGCCCTCGACAGACCTCTTGCCTATTGAAGAGCCCACCGTCTCACCCTCTGAAGACAAGACTGGGGAAGAAGCACTGCTTCATCCTCTAAAGACAGGCTTGCAGAAGGGTATAAGGCCACATCCTATGAGGATAGGCCTGTGGAAGGGCCCAACACCTCATCCTATAAAGACAGGCTTGTGAAAGTCCCACTAGCTTATTCAATAAGGACAGCCCTATGGGAAGCCCCACCCCCTCATCCTATAAAAATAGGCCAGTCAAAGGTTTCTTTGCCTCATTCTGTAAAGATACTCTTGTGGAAAGAATCACATCCTCCTCCTCCTATAAAGGCAGGCCTGTGGAAGGGCCAGCCTCCTCCTCCTCTAGAGACAAGCATGTGGAAGGGGCCATCGCCTCATCCTATAAAGGGTGCTGCAGTGGTTTGACATTTCACCAACCATCGAAGTGACACCACGATATCCACGCTGGCCCTGAGCCTAACCGAAGTGGCGGGAGCCTGAACGCCAATCCCATCAAGCTCTGCCCAGATACTACCAAGACCTCCAGATGTGGATATTGACCACAGACACAGAGGATCCCTGCCTGGCCCACAGGCCTAGGAGCAGCACCATCACAGACACAAACAAGAAGTCATCCTACATGCAGACTTTACCCTGGAACGTCACGCAGATGCCGAGTGAAACCCTCGAAAGCACAGAATCCTAAGGCAGATGTTCCCTACCCAGGTCTCCTCTGCAGAGTTTGCATTAAAGTATGGATAGAAGGGACATGCTTGTGTCCGGTTCAGGGAGGACCTGGCCTCACAGTTCAGACTGGACTATTCCGATTGGAGCAGGGTCAAGACTGATTTACATATTTCCAGGTCCAAACTGAGGTGGCGTGGTGAGCACAGTAACCATGGACTTGGGTTGCGTCCCGAGGGGTTACCAGTGGCTGATTAACTCAAGCATCCATCACTTTTGTATACTTCAGTGCGACGCCAAATCACGGCCATCCAACATGGATCCCACTGGCTTCAGGGCTTAGACTCACCCACACACTCAAAGTCCTACTAGCATTTATGTGCGACACATGCACCGCACACACACGTGCTAGAATTGTACACAGGATGTCATCGCAATGTTCTGGGTTTCACATCACACCAAACTTTACACAAGTAGGGTCAGTGGACGCCCTCACAGCGATGCAGGGAAAAAGCCTGGTCAGACTAAAGATTCAGAACAGCTTATGCTGCCACGATCGCTCCATGCGATACACTCAGGGCTTGGGCAGCGGTCACTGCTAACATGAGGGGGCCCTTGGAGGGCCCTTCCAGATCAAAGGACAGGTCCTGACCTCGCGCTACCAAAGACCAGCCTAGGCCAATGTGCACATGCTAGAGGAGTGTGATGACAGGTCCAAAAGAAGACAGGATTCCAGTTTCATATGCAGCCAGGCACCCGGGGCAGGGAAATACCCCGTGTACCTGAAATGGACATTCCTATCCCAACAACATATTTAAATATTAAAGGACTTACAAAATGTCTTTGTAGCAGAGTTTTCCTCTGAAAATGCCACAATGAGGCATCGTCCAATCTTGAAAGAAGGTGGAATTTATTTCTACCAGTTAGAAGTCCCCAGGCTCTATGGAACCTCACTCTGGTTTTCTGTTTCGACTCGGAACTCTCTGGTACCGATACCGTGTACTGCTGCCGTGGAAGGCTGTGTGCTTAGTCAGCGTTAGTTTAGTATGCAAGTTCCTGAGTTGCAGAATCTCCTATTCTGAGTCTCTATCAAGGATAAGGCGCGTCTTTGTACCGGTTCTTCATTTTTGCGTATGGTGTTGTAGTTTTACGTTAATCAGGATGTGGTGTTCCTACTTTTTTTCCAGGAACTTCCTGGGCATATGCGGAGTGGCTGCACCATGTTTTGTTTGTAATTTCATGTTGGAAGCTCTGTCTGGGCAGCTCATAGGTCGTTCAAGAAGCTCTTGTCACTAGGACACCCTGCACGTGAGTAAAGGACAGCATCGGTTTATGTTGACCCAACTGCTAGATTGCAAGCCTCGAAGCCTTATACGCGCGAGTAATATGAGATCGCTCATCGTCCTGCTCCAGCTTTGTATAAACGAGTGAGTAGATTCACATAAGGCTCACTGTGTATCAAACCATCTCCCAAGCATGTGGCCCACCTGCATCATGTCTCCCTGGAAGTCATCTTCAAAGCAGCCACGTCAGCTTCATCCCATGCACTCTTTGAACATTGACTTGTGAATGGCAGGATACCAGCCGGTGTTTCATACACCCTGCCTTTCTGCTCATAAGGTTTCTCCCCCTAGTAATAGGTCCTATGTGTCTGGAGGAAGGGGCGAAGGACACAGGTGTATCCGGGAGCACAGGGTACTCACCGCAGCGACTCTGGCACTGCACCTCCTCAGCGGCCCGGACTCCATCTAGTCTTGCACCCATCCTTTGGGTGCCTGCACCCAGTTGGTGCACCCACTGGGAAGAGAGGGGGGTGTGGGGGTCAGTGGGAGCACCCACAGGGAAGAGAGGTGGCTGTGGGAGACAGTGGGGCACAAGGATGGCTGCAGCCATGCTCACAAGCTGTAATATGATTTCTCTGCTTGCAGGAGGTGTCCCGGGACGTGTTTGTGGCCAGGACCTGCCAGGAGTCAGGGCAACGAAGGGGACTCGGGCTCCAACACTTTCTGTAATTTGTTTTTTTGTTGTTTTTTTTGGACAGGGTACAGGACCTGAAATGATGGCTGCCCTTTGTCTGCTTTCCTGAAGGGTTGCAGATTCCCCCTCTTCGTCGCAGACAAGAGCACCAGGAGATGTTGCGACTGCACCCTCCCAGCTCACCACAGAAGCCATCCCATTCCTGAAGCTCACAGCTCTCTCTTCTGACGCAGCGCCTCTCAGGAGCCCTGTTGTGACCTTTGAACCCTTCACTCATTAGCACCTCATACATTTTATGACCTCTGAACGTTCTTTAGCAGCTCCTATGAATCTCCGAGGAGCGCTTCAGCATCAGTTGTGACCCCGGAAACTTGCAGCTCATTCGCCTCAGCTCTGGCCACTGAGCTGCACTGGAGCTCACTCACATTCCGCAACCTCTGACCTGCCCTCATGAGCTCATTGGCTGGACTGGTGACCACCTCAAGTGGCTTCCTGACAGCTGTTACCTCTGACCTTTGACCCTCTTTCACTGCTCACTGGTATCCTGTGACCTCTGCACCCCTCACTCTCCTTTCCACGACCTCTGACCCTGTCACACACTGGCATTCCTCTTACTTCTGAACCACTCTTAGGCGCTCTGCAACAACACTGGGACATCTCAACCTCATGAATGCGTTCACTCACAGCTGTGTGACCTCTGACCCTCTCAGGATGTGGCTGACATCCCCATGACCTCTGGCCCTCTCAGGAGCCCAGTGACATCTCATGACCTGTGACCCTCTCAGGAGCCCAGTGACATCCCATGACCCTCTCAGGAGCCCAGCGACATCCCATGACCCTCTCAGGAGCCCAGTGACATCCCATGACCTCTGACCCTCTCAGGAGCCCAGTGACATCCCATGACCTCTGACCCTCTCAGGAGCCCAGTGACATCCCATGACTCTCTCAGGAGCCCAGTGACATCCCATGACCTCTGACATCCCATGACCTCTGACCCTCCCAGGAGCCCAGTGGCATCCCATGACCTCTGACCCTGTCAGGAGCCCAGTGACATCTCATGACCTGTGACCCTCTCAGGAGCCCAGTGACATCCCATGACTCTCTCTGGAGCCCAGTGACATCCCATGACCTCTGACATCCCATGATCTCTGACCCTCTCAGGAGCCCAGTGACATCCCATGACCTCTGACCCTCTCAGGAGCCCAGTGACATCCCATGACTCTCTCAGGAGCCCAGTGACATCCCATGACCTCTGACATCCCATGACCTCTGACCCTCCCAGGAGCCCAGTGGCATCCCATGACCTCCGACCCTCTCAGGAGCCCAGCGACATCCCATGACCCTCTCAGGAGCCCAGTGACATCCCATGACCTCTGACCCTCTCAGGAGCCCAGTGACATCCCATGACTCTCTCAGGAGCCCAGTGACATCCCATGACCTCTGACATCCCATGACCTCTGACCCTCCCAGGAGCCCAGTGGCATCCCATGACCTCTGACCCTCTCAGGAGCCCAGTGACATCTCATGACCTGTGACCCTCTCAGGAGCCCAGTGACATCCCATGACCTCTGACATCCCATGATCTCTGACCCTCTCAGGAGCCCAGTGACATCCCATGACCTCTGACCCTCTCAGGAGCCCAATGACATCTCATGACCTGTGACCCGCCTGCCCCCATCAGGGGCTCAATGACTCTCCCTGTGGCCTCTACACCACTCAGGAGTTACTGAGATCTCCGTGACCCCTGACCTGCTCTGTGTCTCATTGTTATCTCCATGACCTGTGACCCTCTCTCAGGATCTCACTGCCTCCCCCATGACCCCGGACCCTCTCTGTGTGACATCTGCACATCTCACCTCTGGACAGTTTTTAGCACCCACTGACCTCCTGGTGACCTTTGACCTCCTCTCGAGAGCTCGCTGTCATCCCACCATGACCTCCGATTCCTTTTCCAGATCTCGCCAGGATCATGCGTGACCCCAGAATGCTTCTGGAACTCACTCATGTATTCTGTGGCCCCTGGGGCCCCTAAGAGCCCAAAGCCCGCCCCAAGACACCCGACCCTTTCAGGAACCGCTCTGACCTTTGACCCTCTCTTGGGTGCTCACATACATACGAGCTAATCTGAGTCTGCCCCATGCCCTTTGAACTTTTCACAGGGGTCGCAGACTTTGTTTTTTGTGGAATCCGGAATGGCTGCCAAATGAAAGTTATATTTTTTGTAGGTTGTGGGACGTTATGCAGGTGACCAGTATGTTTTACATAAAATGTAATCAAAGTGCTAATTATTAAATAAACCAAATTTCAAGACTCCCCTAATGCAGAAAGCTGTATGCGTTTCCTTGAGGTTGAAGAGTTATTTTGTCACATAATTGCTGAGTGGCTGCTTAAATCTGAGTGAAGAGGGCGGGCTGCAGAGCAGCACCCCACCCCAAGGCCTCAGGGGGGGGCTGGGGCGGGCCCCAGATCCCGGGCTAAGAACCAGACGCCAAGAGCGTACCCCAAATCTGATCCGCACCCCCCCCCCAAACTCACTGCGCCTGGGCTGCTCAAAGTGTACCCCAAAACCCAGGCACCCACCAGCTCCACCTGGATAGCTCACAGCGTACCCCAAAATCCAAGAGTGTACCCCCAGCCTGACCACCTACTCGTTCTGCAGGGATTGCTCACAGCATACCCCCCTAAAAAACAAGTGTACCACAAACCTGACCAACCGCTCACTCTGCACCCGTAGCTCTTCCTGGATTGCTCACAGCATACCCCCCCCCCCCTAAAAATCAAGAGTACCACAAACCTGACCACCAGCTCACTCTGCACCCGTAGCTCCTCCTGGATAGCTCACAGCGTACCCCAAAAAAAGAGTGCATCACAAACCTGACCACCCGCTCGCTCTGCCTGGGCTGCTCAACCTGTACCCCAAGCCCAACCACCCCTTAACTTTGCCTCGTTAGCTCACAGCATACCCCAAACATAGAGTGTACCTCAAACTGGACCACCTGCCGGCTCTGCCTGGGCTGCTCAAAGTGTACCCCAAACCCCAAGCACCCCCTAGCTCCACCTGGATAGCTCAGTGTACCCCCCAAAAAATGTATCACAATCTGATCACCTGCTTGCTCTGCCTGAGCTGCTTAAAGTGCACCCCAAAACTGAAGAACCCATTAGTTGCGCCTGGATTGCTCACAGCGCACCCCAAAACCCAAGCATGCCCAAACCCTACCTAGACATGTGAGTGCACCCCAAACCCGAAGCATCCCCTAGCTCCACCTGGATAGATCACAGTGTACCCCAAAACCCAAGCATCCCCAAACTCTACCTAGACATGAGTGCACCCCAAAACCCAAGCATCCCTTAGCTCCATCTGGATAGCTCAGTGTACCCTAAACCCAAGCATCCCCTAGCTCCACCTGGATACCTCAGAGTGCACCCCAAAACCCAAGCATCCCCTAGCTCCACCTGGCTAGCTCAGTGTACCCCAAAACCCAAGCACCCCCTAGCTCCACCTGGCTAGCTCAGTGTACCCCAAAACCCAAGCACCCCCTAGCTCCACCTGGCTAGCTCAGTGTACCCCAAAACCCAAGCATCCCCTAGCTCCACCTGGATAGCTCAGTGTACCCCAAAACCCAAGCATCCCCTAGCTCCACCTGGATAGCTCTGTGTACCCCAAGCATCCCCTAGCTCCACCTGGCTAGCTCAGTGTACCCCAACACCCAAGCATCCCCTAGCTCCACCTGGACACCTCAGAGTGCACCCAAACATTCCCAAGCTCCACCTGGGCACTTTAGAGTGCACCTCAAAACCCAAGCACCCCCAGGATAGCTCATAGTGTACCCCAAACCAAGAGTGTACCCCAAACCTAACAAACCACTTGCTCTGCCTGGGGTGCTCTAAGTGTACCCCAAAGTACCGCCTAGCTCCAACTGGATATCTCAGTGTGGCCCAAAAACGAGTGCATCACAAACCTGACCACCAGCTCGCTTTGCCTGGGTGTCTCAAAGTGTACCCCAAAACCCAAGCACCCCCTAGCTCCACCTTGACATCTCAGAGTGCACCCCAAAATTCAAGCATCCCCTAGCTCCACCTTGACATCTCAGAGTGCACCCCAAAATCCAAGCATCCCCTAGCTCCACCTTGACATCTCAGAGTGCACCCCAAAATCCAAGCATCCCCTAGCTCCACCTGGACATCTCAGAGTGCACCCCAAAATCCAAGCATCCCCTAGCTCCACCTGGACATCTCAGAGTGCACCCCAAAACCCAAGCATCCCCTAGCCCCACCTGGACACCTCAGAGCGTACTCCAAAGCCCAAATACACACCCAGCCAGCTTAGTCAACGCCAAATGTGTACCCCACATCCAACCACCCACGGGCTCTCCCTGTGCTGTCACAAGTGTACCCCAAAACACTGAGAAGCTAGCTCATCCTGGGCAGCTCAAAGTGCATCCCAAACATGGCTACCTGATGGCTCTACTTGGGCTTCTTAGAGAGTGGCACACAGCTGAACATCCACTGGCTCTGCCTGTTCAACACAGAGTGTACCCCCAACCCGGATCACTCGCTGGCTCTGTCCAGGCCGCTCTGTGTGCACTCCAAGCTCAAGTACCCACTCTCTCTCAAATAGTAAAAATGGAGAATGCGGTTTTGGAGCCAGTTAACCTGCAGCAATACCCCCCACCAAGGATCGTTCCATCCCCCAGCTTTCTTCAATCTCTATCCCGAGCCCCCGCTATGATCTTCCAGAACTAGACCTCTTCCACCTGTACCCAAACCTACCCGATGGTCTCATCCCTGGATGACGTCACCCTCCTATACAAGACCCTGAAATAATTCAATCATGGATGGAAAGCCACAACCTCAAGCTAAACCCAGCAAAAACAAAAAAAATATTTTATCTCCCAAAAAGCAGCCCCATTGATTCAAGACTGGATGGACCTCCGCCCTGCCCCGTGGGGACGCCCTTTGTTCAGAAGCCCAAATCTCTCAGTTCCACTATCAACAGACATCTCAACCTCCAGAGCCATATCTCATTGATGCCAGCGAGGGCCCCGCCCCAGCCGAGATTGGTATCGGGAATCAGGCCCCTCGTCCCAGAGCAGGACCTACCATCCGTTGTTCAGGCACTCATTCTAGACTGGACCATGGCGTCCTCAAAGTCCACCTAGGACCGCTCAGAAGAGTCCTACAGGCTGCAGCCCATTTTTTGAACGTTCACAATACATTTGAGCACATCAGCCCTATCCTACGTGGAGTTCAAAACTGCCTGCACCACTCACAGCTCTCCACTCCTCTTTGCCCTCATACCTAAATGAGAAACTGAAAGTCTCAGGCAGGTGGGTACACTGTAAGGTGCAGTGCCGTTTAGAAATCCGTCTGTCTGCGGTCAACCTACCCCTCACTCAGCCGGTCCTGGGAGACCTCTTACAGTGTCCACACCTGCCGGTACACGGTTACAAAATGCTGATCCGAATTGGGTAATGTTGTAGATCTACAGGTACCACTTTTTAGGCTGCTGTATGGGTGGTCACTAATTGTTTCACTATAAAAGACCACCACCAAAAAGTGTAGATAGATCTCACATCGGTCCTGAAGAATTGCCGTCTACTTGACTTACGGCAAGAAACATGTTGGCCTAATTTTCTAGCACGAAACCCTGCAACCTTAGAGCAGGTGTGCGTACATCGTTTTTAATGAGGATAGTGACCACAATCAATAAAGTTGTTTTGGGTGGACCACTATTTCCTGTTTTAGCCTCACACATTTCACATTTATACAACTACACTCCCTAGGGCCCTCACACGCACTGCACCCAACGCCATAAAGAAAGGAAAATGCTACTTACCAGTATGCATCTGTTCTTCGCATGTAGAGCTGCAGAGTCTCACACTGAGCATTAGATCGCAACCTGGTGTTGGGCTCGGATGATTGCATATTGTTGTCTTCTTGGAAGAAGTCTTTGTAGTCACGAGATAGGTGACTCCTCCTTTGGACAATAGTGCCAATGCGCATGGGAGACTCCTAGTTTGCGTGTGGAGTGCACTCTAGGAGGAACTGTTAATGTACGTTTTGCTTTTTGATAGCATATTTGTATGCATTTTGCAATCCACCTAGCAATACCAGCTTTGGAGATGGGTTGCCTTTATGTGGTGGTGCAAAAGCTACAGCGAGAACCTATGCCCGTTCCAACTGACAGCCCCATTTCCTACTCCCGAAGTGAGCTCCTCTCCTTGAGACTACGTAAGAACAGACATGGTCATTATGTGCTTAAATATGACCACACATTCACGCACTGCGATCTTTGTAGCTCAGACTCTTCTGGATTGCGGCATCACTACCCAGCCACCACTGACCTACGTATGGCCTTATTGAACTGCAGGTCCCTCCCGAAACACTCTTGAGCTTAACTTCCTGCTACAGGATCATAACCTGGACATTCTGTTTCTTACAGAAACGTGGCTATCCACCACTCTGAAGCCGATATTGTCCGCACTCTTCTCCCAGGATACCTTATCCACTCGCAGCCCAGACCCTCGAGCAAAGGAGGCGGACTGGCCATTTTGTACAAAAACCACTTAACTGGCAGGATGAAGGACGGCGGAATCTCGGATTCCGAAAACTGCCACTTCCACTTCCAGCTCTCCCCCACCACATCCTTCACAGGCCTCCTTGTATACCGTCCCCCAGGAATCGCTGGCCATTTCCCCAGCTCTCTCCTTGAGACGGTTACCGTCTTAGCCTCTTCCGCCCCCCAACTTCACCATTTTAGGTGACTTGAATTTCCATTTTGACGAACCCTTAGACAAAGTAGCCACTGACTTGCTCCTTGATCTCTCTTCATATGAGATCCATCTCTTGAAAACAGGAGCTACACACCGTAAAGGTCATCTCTTAGACCCGATACTCTCCAATATCAGCTCACTTCATACCAGCCCCCCGTCTCCCATCCCCTGGACAAACCATTTCCTCCTGACCTTTACTTGGCAGGTCGACCTTAAAAAGGTACAAACGCTCAGTACCTCCACTCATGATAGAATGTGGTCGAAACAATCTGTGGAGAAGTGGATTGACACCTTGGAACGCTCCCCCCCCCGCCCCCCGCCTCGGACCCCGTTGTAGCCGACACCAACTTCAAAAACGGGCTCTCTAATTCTTTGGACGCAGTCCTACCAAAAAAAACCCTGTGGAAAAAGCAGATGAGAACAGGTTCTGCCCCATGGTTCACTCCTGAGCTCAGAACCCTAAGGCAAGGCTGTAAAAGGCTAGAGCGTATCTGGAGAAGAAACTGGGACACTGCTAACAAAGACATCTATCGCGACTCAATCAGAGCATACAAAGTCGCCCTCAGAAATGCCAAAACTACATTTTATGATAACAGAATCAAAAATGCCTCTAACTCCACTAGAGAAACTTACAAAATTGTGAAAGAACTTCTGAAGATCCCTGATCCCCCGTTACCCCAAGACCCCTCAGGGTCCAAGTGCAACAATCTAGCCACCTATTTCGATCAGAAAATAAAAAACATTACATCCTCCCTGCCCCAAACAGAAAGTCCTTCAGGGAATGAAAATGAGAATCTGCCACCAGATACGGGCCCTCAGCTGAACGCCTTTAATCGAATCTCCGAGGAGGACTTTCTCAAAACCCTAACCAGTATCAAAAGCGGCTCCCCCAGCGACCCAGTCCCGATGCGCTTCTTGAAACAGATAGCTGCCTCCATTTCCACCCCGGCAACCGAGCTCAACCACCATTCTCTTTCACAGGGCATTGTGACTCCCAGTTGGAAAGGGGCAATCGTCAAGGCCCTGCTGAAGAAACCCCATCTTGACCCCCTAGAGCTTGCCAACTTTAGACCCATATCCCTTCTCCCTGGTCTCAGCAAGATCACAGAAAAAGTGGTGAACCTCCAACTTTCCCACTTCCTGGAGTCCAATGATCGGTTGCGTAATTCCCAAACCGGATTCCGCCCTGGCCAGGGTACTGACACCGCCCTCCTCTCCGTCATCGAGGAGGCTAGGCGCATTCTGGACTCAGGAGGATCAGTGGCAGTGATCCTCCTGGACCTCAGTGCGGCCTTTGATACGGTGAACCACCGTATCCTGATCCAGCGCCTGGCCAAAGCAGGAATACGAGGGTCTGCTCTGACCTGGTTAACATCCTACCTTTCCAACCGCACCTTTCAAGTCTGGGAAGGCAAATCACAATCTGCCTTAATACCCCTCCAGTGTGGAGTACCGCAGGGCTCATCCCTGAGCCCCACATTGTTTAATGTGTACATGGCCCCCCTGGAGGACGTGGTCGCCCCCTTTGGGATAAAAATAGTAAGCTACGGCGATGACACCCAACTGGTCGTCTCACTTTCGCAACTCGACCAATGCCCCGATAACTTCCATCAGTGCCTGACTACGATCCATGCCTGGATGTGTGACTCCTCACTCAAGCTTAACGGATCTAAAACAGAAATCATGATGTTAGGCCACAAGTCGGCCTCTATGCCCTCTTCCATCTGGCCGGCTTGTTTAGGGGAACCCCCCACCCCAAAAAAAGAAATCAAAAGCTTGGGGGGTCTGGCTCGATCAGGACCTCTCTCTTAAAACACACGCGAAAAAGACAGCAGGCACCTGCTTCGGCCTACTCCGCTTGCAAAGTTCACCCCCTTCTCCCCTATCACTCCAGAAGGTTATTGATTCAAGGTCTAGTCCTGTCAAGACTAGACTTCAGCAATGCAATTTTCCTAGGAGCCCCTGAAGCCACAATCAATAAGCTTCAACAAACCCAAAACGCCGCCGCTAGGCTACTAATGGGTATCCCCCTCAGAGCATCTGCCAAACCTGCCCTCAAAGCGCTTCATTGGCTCCCGTGCGAGAGAGGATGATCTTTAAATCCCTTTGTATCACCCACTAAATCCTGCAAGGTAAAGGACCCCCGATCCTGAGAAACCTAGTCACCCCCTACAAACCCAATAGACCCTTGCGCTCAGACAAAGGGTTTCTGGCTACGGTGCCCAGAATCAAGAAAGCCCGCACCGGTGGCCGCCGCTTCTCGGTGAATGCGGCCTCACACCGGAACTCGCTCCCACTGCAATTACGCGCTGAATCTGGCCATCTTCGCTTCCGGAAAACACTGCAAACCTTCCCCTTTCCCAACTGATCCTCCTTCCCTCCCCTCCCCTCAGAGTTTTACTCAATCTCAGCGCTGGGATGCCTCCTGGTAACCACGCGCTTTACAAAAACGACATACAATACAAACAATTGCTTTGTTTTTCGAAAGGCTTTGGTCCTGTCAATGTAATAGAGAAGGGCTCTTTTTACATCCAGGGTGTGTAGCGCTCTTTCTGCAACAGAGTCTGGGTTTTGAAAAAACACTGGCAACTCTACTGATTGGTTTAGATGAAAAGGTGTGATGACTTTAGGAAGGAATTTAGGATTTGTTCATAGAACCACTTTATTACGTGCAATTGTAAAAATGGTTCTTGTATAGTGAAGGCTCTCCTGAGAGAGGGAATAGCAATAAGGAAGGCTGTTTTCCATGTGACGAATTGCAGTTCACATTCGGGTAAAGGTTCAAAAGGGGGTCCCATGAGCCTGGTAAGAACAATGTTTAGGTTCCACACTGGAGAGGGGGGTAGCCTAGGAGGAATGATTCTTTTTAATCCTTCCATAAATGCTTTAATTGCAGCTACTCTAAATAAGGACAGATGCGGTCTATTTTGTAGGTACGCGGCTATGGCTGCAAGACTAAGCCTTATGGATGAATGTGCTAGATTACTTCTTTGTAAGTGTAGAAGATAGCAAATTATATTTTGGATAGAAGCATCCAGGGGATCAATTTGGTTATTGGTGCAGTAAATGGCAAATCTTTTCCATTTTGCTGCATAGCAAGCTCTAGTAGTAGGTTTCCTGGCTCCCTTAATGATGTTCATTCAGTCTGGTGGTAGGTTAAGGTAACCAAACTATAAGACTTTAGGAGCCAAACTGCTAGATTTAGTTGACTTGGATCTGGATGCCTCATTTCTCCATGGTTCTGCGTTAACAAGGATGGTGTCAGACACAGTCTTTGGTGTGGAACTAGAGAGAGTTCCAACAGTGTTGTGAACCACGGTTGGCGTGCCCAAGTGGGCGCTACCAAGATTATTTTGAGACTGTTGTCTTAGCTTGCGCACTACTAGTGGTATCAGTGGGAGTGGCGGAAAAGCGTACGCAAATTTGCCTGACCAGTTCATCCATATCGCATTGCCCTTAGACAGCGGGTATGGCGAACAGATCTATGTCTGGTTGACCCCACTTCTGAAAGGATGGTAGGAGAACTTGCGGATGTAGTTCTCATTCGTGAATCCGTTGTGTCTGTCGACTTAACAGATCTGCTATCTGATTGTAAACTCCTGGAAGGTGTTCCACTAACAGATATATGTTTTGTGGAATGGCCCATCTCCAAATGTTCTGTGCAAGCTGGGACAGTTGTAGAGAGTGTCCCTCCCCCCCCTGTTTTTGTATGTAGTACATGGCTGTCATGTTGTCCGTCCAGCTCAAGACAGCTTTGTTTTCTACTTGGAAGGACTTGAGCTCTAAGAATATTCTAGCAGCTCCAGGTGATTGATGTGGAGCACTTTTTGTTGAGTGGTCCATCTTCCCTGAGTTGTGTGGTGTAGGAGATGGGCTCCCCATCCTGTCAGGGATGCATCTGTTGTAAGCACTATTTGTGGGGCAGGCTCTAGGAACTGCCGCCCTCTGGACAAGTTTTTGGTGTTCCACCACTGCAGAGAGCGATGTGTGCGGCTGTCCACCAACACCAGGTCTGTTAGTTTTCCTTGAGCCTGATTCCATTGTTGTGCTGGACATTCCTGTAATGGGCGCATTTACAGTCTTGCATATGGTACAATAAAAATGCCATCATGCCTATTCGTCTCATAAACACTCTGGCTGGGAGAGGGGGTTGATGTTGAAACTTTGTGACTAAGGCTTGAATGCTCTGTATCCTGGCTGGACTGGGATGAGCCAGAGCTGTTGACGTGTTTATTGTAGCCCCTAAATATTGATGTACATGAGAGGGCTGTAGGTGCGACTTGGTGTAGTTGATTGTGAATCCCAAGTTGTGCAGGGTTTGAATGGTCTGCGTCGTGTGTTGGACTCACTGATTGAATGACTTGGCTTTTATGAGCCAATCGTCTAGATATGGGAAGACATGCATCTGTTGTCTTCTGAGATGTGCTGCTACTACTGCTAGGCACTTTGTAAACACTCTTGGTGCAGTTGTGACTCCGAATGGAAGGACCTTTAACTGATAGGGTTGCCCTTCTAGTACAAACCTTAGATACTTCCTGTGAGAAGGATATATAGGAATGTGGAAGTAGGCGTCCTTTAGATCTAGTGTAGTAAGGAAGTCGCCTTGTTGCAACAATGGGAGCACTTGTAACGTGATCATATGAAAATGATCTGAGTGTATATAGTGATTGAGAGGCCTGAGGTCAAGAATCGGTCTTAGTGTCCCGTCCTTCTTGGGTATTAGGAAATACAGCGAGTAAACTCCTGTCCCCTGTTGTTGTAAAGGGACCAGTTCTATTGCGTCTTTTTGAAGTAATGCTAGAACTTCTTGTTTGAGCAGTGTAAGATGTTCTGTAGACATTGGACGCTGCCTGGGTGGTATGTGTGGAGGGGTTGCTATAAGTTCCAGGCAGTAGCCATACTGGATAATTTGTCTTACCCACCTATCTGTTGTGATGGAATTCCAGACAGGTAGGAACTGTGTTAGTCTTCCCCCCACAGGAGTGGAATGCTGTTGGGGAAGCTGAAAAAAGTCACTGCTTTGTGGTGGGAGAGGTTCGACTATTGTTATTTTCTCGACCTCTCCCCTTATTGTTGTTGCCTCTGTAGCCTCCTCGAAAATATCCCCTATTGGAAGATGTTTGTGGGTTAGTTTTAAAGGAAGCTGAAGTTTCTGCTCCAGCTTGTTTGGAGCCTCCTCTATAAAAGTAGCGACAAAAAAAGCCTCTAGCTTATGGGAGATGCAGTGATTCATGAAGAATATTCAACAAATGACGCCGGGAGGGCGGGAAATTTGAATCAGGAGCTTAATTGGGAAGTTGAAACCAGGGGTTAAAGAAGAGAGGGATTGTGGGAGGGAGATTGATGGGATGTTAGATGGAGTAAGGACGGACGATTTATAAAACTACATGTGGCAGGTACGTGCCAAATAGAGTGCACTGCAAGGGCATAGTTCGGTGGACAAGTTACCAAAAGCGGAGGGGTGGGAATAGAGAGAGGTCATACTGTTAAATAATTACGGCTGTCGAGAACGGAAGTAAATATGAGAGATGAGACATGGCAGTTTACATACGCCTCACTATTCGGTAAAGGGTGATTATAGAGGGATGGGTATAAGAAAAGGTTTTGAAGGCGAACACAAGTGACCTATTGTCAGGGTGCAGGCACAAAAGAAGGTGTTGTGAGAAAATCGCACGTTAGGAACGGGATGATGGGTTGGTTTCAACACTTCGAAAAATGGGAATGTGATAAGGATTAAGATACAAAATCAGGGAGGAGAATATCAGTTAGGCTGTCTGGCATACAGGGTTCTTCGTAATGCATGGATTTGTTGTGCTAAGCGTTTTAATTGACATAAATGTTTTTTGACATCGTGCAATATGTTTATAAATTAGGTTAGCATTAAGAAATGTTACACTGAAGTGGAGAATACAATTTGTGATTGTAGCTATTTATTATTCATTTACAGTGACCCCCGAAGAAGGGCGTTGAGCCCGAAATGCATTGGGTATTTTTTGAATAAACGCTGCCTGACATGAATTAATGCTTCAGTCCTGTTCATTCATAAAGTCTGGATTGACACGGTTTGAACAGTAAAAACTCGGAAACGGCATATACACTCAGCGTGTGGACTCGAATTAAAGCTGGAGAATAAGTTTGACAAGTTTGGAATACTATGGATTAAAATGGATTAACATTGAATAAATAAGTAAATAATCACGCAATTGGCACTTTTATCTGTGCGATTGTTTGGGGCGAGATGAAGCCCCACTACAGTGATGTTCATAACTTTAGTGCCATTAGGGCATGGCACCAGACTCAATCGGCACGCACCCTTTAGATTAAAGAGACAAGTTTGAGAAATTAGGTATAAGTGGTGTGCATCCTGCCCCCCCTTTACAGTGGATTGTAGAGCTCCCATAGATTTGGCTGTGTCCGTGTCCTTTTTCGTTTTCTCAAGTGCTGTGTCTACCTCTGGTCCGAACAGTTGTTGTTGGTTAAATGGCCGATTTAAGATGGTAGTTTGCACTTCCTGCTTAAATTCTCGAATGCGTAGCCACGCGTGAAGTCTAAGCAGGACACTAGTGTTTACAGCTCTAGATGCAGTGTCTGCGACATCAAGTGCGCACTTAATTGAGGCATTTGAAATTAGTTTACCCTCTTGAATAAGGTCATCTGCCTGTGCCTTATATTGGTCAGGTAGGTGTTGTAAGAGCTTCTCTAGCTGATCATGGTGAGCCCTCTCGTATCTTGCAAGGAGGGCCTGTGTGTTAGCGATGCGCCATGAATTGCTAGCTTGGGCAGCTATTCTTTTGCCTGAAGCATCTATTATTTTTGATTCCTTATCAGGGGGTGGTGCTTCACCTGATGTTTGGAGTTTGCCCTCTTTTCTAGCATTTGAAACGACTAAGGAATCTAAGGGTAGCTGTCCCTTAATGTAGGCAGGAGTCGCTCTGTACTTTTTCTCTCTCTTTGGGTTTATGATTCTAGCTCTTACTGGATCTTTAAACACTTCTGGTGCATGCATAATGACCCCTTTAATCATAGGTAATATTTGAACACATTTTTGGGATTCTTCAAAAGTATCTAATAAGAAATCTTCTTCTGCCTCATCTGAGTGCATTATGACAGATGGCAGCCCTATTGATTAGATATTCAAAACCAATACGGTCTTCTGGAGGAGAAGGTTTGGATGGCTATGTATGTGGGTCAGGAATATCTGGCACATCTTGTGGGTTTGGGTACTCCCAGTCTGGTGCATAGGGAAAAGGCTCCTCTGGGTCTCCCCCTCCCCCTATGCTATACTCATCATCATTCTGAGGAGGTGTGTGTGGTGAAGAATGAGGAGAATATTGTGGTGAAATGCAAATGTCTGAAAGAAAAGGAGGTGAAGGAGAAGGTACAGGAGAAGAAGCGTGCATAGGAGATGCGGCAGAGTCCTTCTTGACAGGCACTGCAGGTGCAGTTGCTGAATCTGCTTTCCTCTTCCTGTGTGGTGTAGTGGACACATGTCCTGTTTATGGATCAATGTAGATCCTTTTTTGTAAAGAATCTGGCTGAAAAAGCTCCTCTTCTTGAGGAACCACTTTCGGCGCCATTTCGGTTCCGGACATGGTTGTTGCTTGTCTTTAGCCTTAGGAGCTGTTGTAGGGTCCTTTGGCATAGATTTCGGTACCAAAGGTATTGAGGTATTGTCTTTGGAGTCAAAGCCTGTTTCGTGGGCTTGTGAGCATCGGAAGCAGGTTTTGTTGGTTTCGGAACCGAAGATATAGGCTTTGGAGTGGAAGCTGTTTTTGTCAGCTTCGAAGCGTTGGAAGCCTTACTTGCTTTCGGAGCCGTATTGTCTTTAGAAGTCGATGGTCTCGTACTGTGTTTTGGAACCGGGACTTCTTTTGGTTTCGGAGCAGAAGGAGGTGGTGGTATCGGCACGTGCGGTTTGCTCGGTATGGAGCTACCGGAAGGCTTGAGGATCATCTTCGGAGCCAGGCTCGATGGCGGGGCTATCGAAGTATCTTTTCGGTCGCAACTGAACCCCGGAGGCGGTGTGTTGAACTTTACCTTCGATCTATGTGGGTCTGAGGTAGGGGCAGTAGTACTCACGGGTTGACCCGAAGGTATGGAGTCATCGGAGTCGTCTGCCTCGGATACGATTTGGAGATCGTCTGAATCTTCCTCTGGGACACATGGTTCTTCATCGAAGAAATCCACTGGTTCCGGAGCGAACTCTGCATATCGTGTAGACGGGTCCTCCAATCTCAAATGGTCTTCTTGAATTGAAAAGATGCGCAGGCTGTACAGCTGGACTTGTCGTGTTCCAGTGATAAGCACAAGTTACAGACCTCGTAAT
The DNA here is from genome assembly GCF_964263255.1 of Lissotriton vulgaris. Taxonomy (NCBI): domain Eukaryota; kingdom Metazoa; phylum Chordata; class Amphibia; order Caudata; family Salamandridae; genus Lissotriton; species Lissotriton vulgaris. Next base: position 4,278,180 of record NC_141698.1, read on the forward strand.
GGTCACGGTCTGGAAATTTTGCTCCACACTTGGGGCATCTTTTGAATGGTGTCCTTGCCATGAGTTGTAGGCCTCATGGCGTGGATAGGCCCAACGGCTCGCGTCGACGACCACAATCGAGCTGGTGATGTCGAGTCGATGTTCTTCGATATCGAAAGTTGTTTATTAAAGTTTGAGTAATTGTTTACGCGTCGAAAATACTATTAAAGTAGATTTCGAACCGGAGCGGAAAAGTTACATCCGAACCCAGTGGCAGAAAAGAACAATTTAAAGATGGAGTCGATGCCCATGCGCACTATTGTCCAAAGGAGGAGTCACCTATCTCGTGACTACAAAGACTTCTTCCAAGAAGACAACACCATGCAATCATCCGAGCCCAACACCAGGTGGCGATCTAATGCTCAGTGTGAGATCTGCAGCTCATATGCCTCGAACAAAGATCTCCGCCAAGAAGGCCTCATCATGGGTGCTGATCGGGTATTGCAGCGCCGACCCGATAAGCAGCACACCCAATGATGAAGCAAGACATCTAGCTGGCTGGGTGAGTGAGGGTCTTTCTGACAGGAGGGCATTTTCTCCTGCCTGAGTGAGCAGCCCTGTGCGCTTTACACAAACATTGACCTGTAATACACAGTAGGAACGACATACCACCTTGGTTTGTATCAGGTTCGGGCCTGCATGCTGGACTTTCCTTCTTTGGAAATACTCTCTTGTATTCACTCAATGCACGATGCCTTTGGCAGCTTTAACCTAACAAGGAGTCTCCCTACCTTCCTTTCTTGCAATGTTTTGTGCATGCTTATTTACCAGTCGAGATATTGTTGTTCCTATATACCACTGCAGGAGCAAGGCGTGTGTGCAACACCTCACTGCCTAGCAACCCTATCCATCAGAAATCCTAAGGAATGCATTATATTGTCAGCAGCCTGGGGATTCATTTTAAGGTCGTTATCTGCTCCAATTACCGGAACAGGGGATTACTTCAACAGCTGGTGAAAATGAACAGTATGTGGTTACGGTGCTCATTTACCACCAGGAAGAGGGAACACAGTACAGCTGGTGAAAACGAACAGTATGTGGTTACGGTGCACATTTACCACCAGGAAGAGGGAACACAGTACAGTAGGTGAAAACGAACAGTATGTGGTTACGGTGCTCATTTACCACCAGGAAGAGGGAACACAGTACAGCTGGTGAAAATGAACAGTATGTGGTTACGGTGCTCATTTACCACCAGGAAGAGGGAACACAGCACAGCTGGTGAAAATGAACAGTATGTGGTTACGGTGCTCATTTACCACCAGGAAGAGGGAATACAGCACAGCTGGTGAAAATGAACAGTATGTGGTTACGGTGCTCATTTACCACCAGGAAGAGGGAACACAGCACAGCTGGTGAAAATGAACAGTATGTGGTTACGGTGCTCATTTACCACCAGGAAGAGGGAACACAGTACAGCTGGTGAAAGTGAACAGTATGTGGTTACGGTGCTCATTTACCACCAGGAAGAGGGAACACAGTACAGCTGGTGAAAATGAACAGTATGCGGTTACGGTGCACATTTACCACCAGGAAGAGGGAACACAGCACAGCTGGTGAAAATGAACAGTATGTGGTTACGGTGCTCATTTACCACCAGGAAGAGGGAATACAGCACAGCTGGTGAAAATGAACAGTATGTGGTTACGGTGCTCATTTACCACCAGGAAGAGGGAACACAGTACAGCTGGTGAAAATGAACAGTATGTGGTTACGGTGCTCATTTACCACCAGGAAGAGGGAACACAGTACAGCAAGCCAGTCCGGACACAGACTACAGCAGGTATCAAGGTCTTGATTTAATATTTGTGCAGATCATATAATCAATCACATCTGGCACTCGGGTGCGTCACAGTTAGTCCAACCGTGGAACCCTGTGCCCATTCAAGAAGCAGACGGGCTCTGTCTAAGGGGGCACACGTGTGCAGAGGCAGAGTCTGAAACAGTGAGAGGCAGCCACGGAGGGCAGGCAATGTGCAAGGGTCAGGGCCAGACCTTTAGCAAAGAATCTGCCTCTGAATTGGTGAGAAAGAGGCCTTGTGCGATTCCTTCAATATGGATGGACTCCTGCAGGAGCGTTCAGCACCACTGCACCGGCAGAACAAATCTCGCAATCCTCAATGGTCTGCACGCGCCACTGCCTGGGGTGGGGGCATGGGGCTCTGCGAGGGTGCAATTGTCAATTTGGCTATTTTGATGAAGCGAGGACTGCCCCACACATAATGCACTACATGATGAAAATAAATCTTTCAATTCCTTTATAAAAAAAAGAGCAGCGAAAAAATAGAAATGTGGAAAATGCTGGATGGGAATCGATGTGCAAAACACACAGTACTCGCTGAGAAGGCCAGTGGCAATATCGGACATAGACTGGGTGCGTCCATGTGAGGCAAATCTTACGAAGACTGCAAAAAGGCAGCCAGGCAGAAACATCAGGATACAAGCATCACTGTTCCTTCTATGTGAAACCCTGAACCGTCTCGATCAAATGCAGGTCCCTGAAAGGACAGTTCAGACAGAAGGCGTGGACGGCTCAAGCTGGGTGCAAGGGCTCCAGACCGCATCCCTTTCTGTCCAGCCCAATCCAGCCTGTCCGATGAGGTCTGGTGCAGCAGGGACGAAGGTCCAGAGCCGCAGCACTCTCGCTCTCAGGACTCCTTCGCACGGCTCAGCAGGGAGGCGTTCTCTTGCTTGATGGCTCTGTAATCTTCCAATATCTTCTCCAGATTACTCAGAGTCTTCTTTGTGGTCTCGGTCTCAATCTGTGGAAGGAGAGACAGAGGTAAACAGGGAGGGATTTGCTAAGAGTCTCCTAACAGGATGTCTTGTTCTGGTGGCTAAAAATGCGCTCATAATAGCATAGGACAAACTGACCAACTGACAGCACCGAGTGCCGTACAAAGATGGAAAACACTACTGACCTGTAACACTATTTGCAGCGTTGTCGAGTCGCAGGCTGTGCTCTCTCCTGCCCTTTAGTGTCGGGTAAGGAATATTGTTTTACTTTAAAGTCTTTCTTCAAGGCTCAGTCGTGCGCCGAACAACGTGATCATGATTCAGTGAACCAACCACACACCAGAATGAAGACGGAGTATGAGGTTTCATCCTGTGGCGAGGTGTTAGAGGACCTGTACATGAATAATGAAGGCCCTAAGGAATTACAGGTCCTAGTGGAGGAGGGATAGTCACAGGTATAAGTAGAAGGGTACACGCTGCAAAAAGAGTGCCAGAGGTGAGTAACAGCTTTGATTTGCAGCACGTGTTCTACAAACCGTTCGGCCTTATTTTTAGGTCGAGCCTGGGCAGCACATGTGCTGCGCTGATGCACTTGAAGCCCCGCCCACTCTCCGCCTATATCGGTCATTGACTTCTGTCATTGTGCTTTGGACATGCTGGCTTCTGATTCGTTAATAGGCTTGTTAGTCCATCCTTAGTACCGCCTTGTCTTCGTTCGTTACCTCCCATGAGGACTGGCCCTTTTATGCGTGCTGTTGGTCGGCAGGCTTTAAGTACAGCCTCTGAGCACTATTTTGTTTAATGGTTTTCACATTCCTGCTGTTGTTGGCAGGACACGCTCTCTCGCAACAGCTTTATTTTTTACATAGGACGGCACGCAACGCTGGTAGTGGAGTACTTTATTTGCCGCACCAAAACCGGCTACATGTTTAAAAAAAAAAACATTTATTACATTTCTTTTTAAAAATTGCCCCAGGACGCACTTACAGTTAAATGTCGGCTGTGGCTTAGATGAGCCGTGTCTAAAGAACGGGGTGTGGCCGCCATTAAAGCAAAAGTGCGGCACTTTTACAAAAAAAAAGCATTTGTCAACTTAACAAAATGCTTTTTTTTGGGAAAAGTGCCCCATATACCGTGCTTTCACTTTAATGGCAGCCACGCCACTTTCTTTAGACATGACTTCTCTAAAGAAAGGGGCGCGGCCGATATTAAAGCTAAAGCGCAGCATGGGCGTTTTCACAAACTAGCATTTGTAATGCAAAAGGTGTCGCATTTACGGTACTCATGTAAATGCGAGATATATTGCATTGCAATTGCTTGAACCTGTTGTATGTACCTGTGGAATGCCATACACACTGTTATAACAGCCTTGTGTACGTTTTGTCATGGGTACAAGGGGAATGCAGTATGCTATGATGCCCAGTAGGTTCATCGCAGTTCTTACTGTCGCAAACAAAGGTCTGATTAAGAGGAAGTGTCACCAGGGAATAGGAGAATGCTCCCCTGTATTCATTTTCAAAGTATCTAAATGGAATTCCTCCAAATTCTGTATAAACATGGTCTACGCCCGTTTCTACTGTTCTGATATTGTTGAAAAGAAATTCCCCTTCAAAAAGCCATCCAGGTATGTGGACAAATGAGTGATTTCTCTGTACTGATGCTCCGCCAACACAGATATTTGGTACACACCCTGGTGTGACGACGTTAGGCAGAAAGATACAACATGGATTCGATTTTGTTAGTTACAAATCCCTACACAAGCCTATTTGGGGGTTTGGCGGCGCTGGCATCACTGAGGCTCAGACTTCTCCTCTAGCAGCGCTACAAACGCAGAGCAAAGTGACCACAAGAACATGGGGTCTGGGTGCAAAACACGTCAAAGCATCAATGGCGGCTTATCTTCCTCAAGAAGAGGCTTGTGATCGGCCTGAACTGGGAATGTCCGGGCTGTGATAAAAAGTTGTAATAATAAACTCTGTAGTCTGCAGTGTTCAAACCCACCGGTCTGAAACTAACCTTGCCAAGTGTTTTCATTTACTTAGTGTTCTGATTCGATAAGAATGTTCATGTAGAACGTTCAGCTGTTTTGTAGCGGTTGCACTGGGGACCTTGGAGAGGCTCAGTGCATGTTGCTGTGCTGTATACTTCACTACATTTATTTATTTTTATTTATTTTAAAGGTTTTATATAGCGCTGGCTAGACCCGGAGGTATCAGAGCGCTTTACATGAGCATCAGATCATAGTTACAGGTTACATTATTACAAAGGTTACAGTTATTAGAGCATGGCGACAGTTACTAGTAAGGTCGAGATAAACAATAGTGTATGAATAAGGGGGTTTACCCAAACACAGTCACTGGGACCTGGGTTCTATAGGTACTAGGAGGAAGGGGTCCCAGTGTGAACGTAGAACAATATACACAAATCAAAGAATTAATTACCAAAACAATGAATGGATCCACAATGTTTTAATTCACAATGGGATAAGGTATAATGAATATACACAACAAATTGTCAAGCGCAGTTAGCGGTTGTACAGTGCCCCAGGGGAGGAGAGGGGAGGGAGGTGGTGATCAAGTGAGGATGTGGAAATGGAAGGTATGAGTGACAGTAAAATCAGTCAATTGAGCAAAACTGTATTGGCAGTTTTATACAAAACCAAAATAGCCAAAAGATTCGGCAGTTAAATCAAGACGGCATACTTCACAGAATACAGTCAATGTTATGATAGTGGCGTGAAGTTGACACAAGGAAAGTCGACGTTTCGACCCTCTAACCAACGCAGGGATTAGTTGTGCCCTTGCTGTGGGGTCTTCTTCAGGACCAAGGGGTGGGGGCAGGAAACCTGAGTTGGTAGAGTTGCAAATGGACTACCAATGTCCTGTAAACAGTTTTTTTCATCTAGGGTGTGTCTGTAAGAGTTAGTTTTCAAGATTGATGGTTGAATGTAACGGAATCGGTCAATGGACCGCGCCGTCAATGTGGACAGTATCAGAGTGTGTCCGTCTCTGAGCCGTAATTAGTCAAACTCCGAACCGCGGGTAATGACACCTCCGTGGTATTGCTGCCGAGTAAATCGGGACTGGAAACGCCGCTCGAAAATTCCTGAAGGTGAACAGGAACTAGCTGGCCCGAGCAATCTGTACAATTACTCTGACTACAGCTATCAACAACACCAATACAATCCTTTTTTAGGACAACGCCAAGGATCATGGCGACCTCCCCGTGGCAGAGGAAACAATTGGCCCAGAAGCCAACAACGCGGCCCTCAACACAACCCGAACAACTGGGATGGAGGACGGGGCCAAGCCCCGAAACAAGTAAATTTTCAACCCGAACAACATGGCCAGAGGGTAACCCGCAACAAAACTTACCGTTGGTAGCGACAACAGAGACCCTCAATCCCGTGGTGAATATATCCCAACAACCTTTAACCAAAGATGAACTTCAAGTACTGAGCAAAGGACTCTCCTATGTCCCTACACATAAACCTGACAACTTCATTGTACGAACCGAACTCTTCAAGTTCTTCCGCAAGATCCGACTCAAGTATTTTTTCCGTAACTCGGAACTCCAATCCAATCCATCAGTAACAGGGCTAAGACCACCTTTGACTTTTGTCCCATATGCCAATACTATGTCAAACAAAATCCTAGCCTATGAAGCAGTAGTATGGAGAGATGTGCAACAACTCCTCCAGGACAAAGCCTACATTCGGTACAATACCAGCAAATCTGAAAAGGCAGCACTACAGTCACTAGCTCTGAATACCAAAGTTGTGATTAAGCCCGCGGACAAGGGCGGGGCAATTGTTGTCCAAGATGTTTCCGCCTACCAATCCGAAATCCTACGCCAATTGAATGACGACTCAAGTTACCAACTACTGAGGTCGGATCCTTCCAAAGCAATCGCCCTTGAAATCTTAGAGCTAACTCAAGCCGGCCTTGATCAAGGCTTTTTGTCTGACAATGAATTTCAATTCCTTAATCAAAAACACCCTCGCCTGGCCACGATATATACCATACCCAAAATCCACAAAAGTATGGTAAATCCCCCCGGACGCCCTATCGTCTCCGGATGTGGCTCCATTCTTGAGCCACTAGGGAAATATATTGACTTCTTCCTAAAGCCCCTGGGTGAATCTACTCCATCGTACCTACGGGATACCATGCACACAATCAACATTATTGAGAATGTATCCTATGACCCTCTGCACCAAAGATTAGCTACATGTGATGTGGTATCCTTATATACCTGTATTCCTCAGCAAGAAGCTCTCATGGTAATCACAAGATGCCTTCAAAAACGCCCTGCTCCAGTACAAGTTCCGTCTGAATTCATTGTTGCCCTACTAAGAATAGCGATGACCAAGAATTTCTTCTTATTCGATAACAAATTCTATCTCCAGACATCCGGGGTAGCTATGGGGGCTCCGTTTGCTCCAGACGTGGCCATATGAGATAAACAATAAGCACAAATACGAAGGGAAAAAGCAGGCAAGGGGAAAGATGCAGGGGAAAGGGGGGAAGGAGCTGGGGAAGTAGACAGGTAATGAAGGCGGGAAAGAGGAAGGGAGGGTGAAGGACACCGCATGGAAAGAGGAAGGGAAGGGCGAACGAGGACACAAACCGGTAGACGAGTCAAAGCGTCGTCCAAAGTCCAGTAAGCTGTGATCCCAGGGGAAGTGGTATAGCTTCCCTATCTATGTTGCGGTAGGCTCCCTTTGACTGACTGACTGAATTATTTTTAGAGCGCTCTTATGCCGAGGCGTCTTGGCGCTGTGAGACAGAGAGATAGAGGTGGCAAAGTTTAGGGCAGCGCAAAGAGCCAGGTCTTCAGCTCTTTCCTAAATTTGACTATGCTCTTTTCGGAGCGTAGTGAGGATGGTAGACTGTTCCAGAGCTTTGGGACTTGATCGGAAAAGGATCTGCCGCCCCAACAGACTCTCTTGATCCTAGGGATGTGAAGTAGATTTTGGGAGCTGGATCTAAGTGAGCGCTCCGGAACATTTGGGGAGAGAAGGTTGGAGAGCTGTTTAGAGGTCTGTCCATATAGGGATTTGTGGGCTAGGCACAAAGCCTTGAATTGGCTTCTTTTCCTAACTGGAAGCCAGTGTAGTTCACTTATTGCTTTTGAGGTGGGGTGTCGTTTAGGAAGATTAAGCAGAACTCTGGCCGCTGCGTTTTGAATGGACTGGAGTCGGTTAAGTTGTTTTTCGCCGGCACCTATGTATAGGGCATTACAGTAGTCTACCTTAGACATAATCAGAGCACCCACGACTGTTTTCCTCAGGGCGAAGGGGATGTAAGGCAAGATTTTTCTAAGGACCTTCAGTGTGAAGAAACAGGTTGAAGTGACCTGGTTGATTTGGGCTGTGCAAGAGAGGTCCTTGTCCATTATGAAACCAAGGTTTCTGACCTTGTTTGCCGGGGTGGGACATACGCCTGCTTCTGGGGGCCACCAGAGATCGTTCCAGACGGAAGGTTTTTGGCCAAACTCAATCACCTCCGTTTTTTCGGTGTTGCGTTTGAGGAAGTGAGAGTTCATCCATGCCTTGACGTCTGACAGACAGTTTCTGAACTGGTGGCAGTGGCTTCTACAGTCTGAGCCATTGAGATCACCAGTTGTGTGTCGTCAGCGTACGAAACTAAATGTAGGCCGTGGGATTTAATCAATGCGGCTAGGGGTGTAACATACAGATTAAAAAGGGTTGGTGACAGAGCCGACCCCTGGGGAACTCCGCAGGGTAGGAGGAATTCCTCGGACCGAAGCCTGTCCCAGTGGATTTGGTGAATGCGTGCCTGCAAAAAGGTCTGTAGCAGTTTTAGGGCGGTATGGGAGATGCCCAGCGCTGTTAGTCGATTTAAAAGGACGTCGTGGTTCACGGTGTCAAACGCCGCTGTCAAGTCTAGTAGGATCAGAGCGGCTCTGCCTCCTTTATCCATGGATTGACGAATGTCATCAGATGCAATGATCAGAGCAGTTTCTGTTGAGTAACAGGCCCTGAAGTCATGCTGCGTGGGGTCTAGTAGGTGGTTGTCCTCAAGTTGTTTTGTTAGCTCCTGATTCATTGCATTTTCTAGAATTTTGGCAGGTAGGGGTAGGCATGATATAGGGCGGTAATGCTTGGCTTCCTTAGGGTCGAGGGACTCCTTTTTGAGTATAGGCCTGATGCACGCCTTCCTCCAGCTGCTGGGGAATTGTCCAGAGTTTATTGCAGTATTTAGAAGGGGGGTTAGGGCTTGACTAATGGTCTCAGGGACCATATGTAGGACATAAGGGGGGCATGGGTCCAGTGGCGAGCCAGACTTAGTCTGAAGAAGCAGCGTGGCAACATGGTCACAGCTAAGCTTGGAGAAACTGGGGAATTCCGGAATTAGTGTACGTGGATCTGAATCATGGGGGACCGTTTGGCACGGGGGTAGCGATCGAAGGTCATTATACACTGTCTGAATTTTCTGTTGAAAGAATTGGGCAATGTTTACCACAAATTCTTGGTGCGGTTGGAATGTTATTTCTCTCGGACTTTTAGCTAAGTGAGTCACGGTCTTAAATAGCTCCTTTGAGGAGTTTGCGGACTCTTGGATTTTCTTAGTGAAGAATATGGTCTTAGCTTGCTCTATGGCGAGCTTGTATTCATGTAAGGCAGCCGTATACTCCTTTTTGGACTGAGGGCTGTAATCAATTCGCCAAATTCTCTCGGCCCTCCTGCATTTCAATTCTATCAATTTAACCTCTGGGGTGCACATTGTGAGGTTGCAGAGCGGATCTTGGTTTTTTTTAATTCTTCCGGGGCTAACTTGTCCATTGCTTGTAAGAGCCAGGCGTTAAATTTAAGGGCACCATCGTTACTGTCTGTGCTGACGTTGATGGGTGCGTCTTTGCTGAGAAAGTTAGCTAATGAAGTAGCTTCCTGTTTTTTCCATGGACGGGATTTATTCAGAAGTACAAGGTCCTTTCTCCTTGCATTGGACAGTGTGATTACTAGAGTAAAATTTATGGCGGCGTGATCGGACCAGGGAAGAGGTGTGGTAGAGGTGACCTTAACCCCTTCGGTGCTCATGACGGAACGGTTCCGTCATGAGCGTCGGTTGGCCTGTGCTTATGACGGAACCGTTCCGTCATGGTTCCATAAGCCCAATGGAACGTTCAGCACAGCGCTAAAATTCGCGCCGCGCTGAAGGGGTTAATATGGCGATTATTGGTGAAGATAGAATCCAGAGTGTGACCTGCTGTGTGAGTGGGTCCTGTCACTAGTCGGGTTAGTCCGTAGCTACTGAAGTTGTCTATTAGGGTGGTAGAATCACTCGAGTTGTTATCTTCGAGGTGAAAGTTGAAATCTCCCAATACTGTGAAGGTAGAGTGATTTGACGTGGTTTCCAGGAAGGTTAAAAGAGCGTTGGTAAATGGACCTCTAGGTCCTGGGGGTCGGTATAACAGGAGGCCATTAAATATTAGTTGGTTGTTAAATTTGACCATAAAGGATATGACCTCTGATTCCAATCCTGGCTGAGGAGAATATGTATTTTAAAGATTGAACGGTGAATGATAGCTACACCTCCACCCATAGTTCCTGGTCTGTCTACATGTGCAACAGAATAGTCTGAGGGTACTGCGGTATTCCAGTCTGGCCCAGAAGAGTCTGTTGCCCATGTTTCGGTTAGAAAGGCCAGATCAATCTTGTTGTCCACAATGAGAGATTCAATTTCATGTTTGTGCCTAGACATTGACCTAACATTTAGGAGTATGTTTTTTAGAGATTTGTTGTTGGGTTTAGATCGGCAGTACGTTGGCTGAGTGTGAGGGTTGGGAGAGGTATTCGAGGGTAAAGAGTTGAGCCTACTGAGTGAGGGGTGGGGTATTGTATAGCCGCAAAATCGACATCTACTGATGTACGGCATACCTCTCACTAAGGGCTGAGCTGCAAGTTGGCATTCTTTGCATCTTAGGTTAAGGAGTGTTTCTCTCGCTTAGCAGTATTTCAGGTGAGCCGGTGGGAGTTGGGCAGGGGTTTTGGCCCTGGGCGCTGGTCTGGCGCAGACAGGCTTGCCTTTGGCGCGCCTTCGGCGCACCGCCAGCGCGCCCGCTGCGCGGCCGGGAAAGACACATGATTTAAGTAAGGAGAAGTGGAGGGAGAGGTGTGGCCTATCGTAGAGGGGGCGTGGCCTGACCAGGCTTCCCCTGGATGTCGTCAATGAGTGTAGCGGCCCGCGACAGCGTTCAGATCGGCTGTGCGGGAGGGTATGCTAGCGAAAATGATGCCAAGTACAGGTAAGTGAAGTTAAAAACACAGAAAATGCAATTTTAAAATAAACTCTCGTTGCTCTCGGCTTTCCGCCTCAGGAGTTGGTCTCTGTCTGCGCGAGGCTGTTTGGCGCGCTATGAAGGCGGGGGCGTGGCCTATCGTAGAGGGGGCGTGGCCTGACCAGGCTTCCCCTGGATGTCGTCAATGAGTGTAGCAGCCAGCGACAGCGTTCAGATCGGCTGTGCGGGAGGGCAGTGGACTCTGAGGGGTCTCTGAGACTCCAAGGCCTACATACTTGATCCCTCCCCAAAAAGGGGAGAGGGAGTGCTTTGGCAAGGGGTGCCATACCATACCTCAGCTGTGAGTGGCTCCCTTGGCGCAGTGGACTCTCTCAGTGGGTTTGCTGAGACTCCAGAGTATAAATATTGGATCTTTCCCCAACAAGGGGAGAAGGAGTGCTTAACCAAAGGGCACAAAGGACAGGGGGCTAGGCAGAGTAGCAGGCAAGGTGAGAGATTCGGGGGAGAGGGGATAGGAGCAAGGGAAGTAGACAAAGAGAGAAAGAGTGCTAAATGGAAACATATTTATTTAATGAATTATTATATAGTGCTGGCTAGACCCGAAGGAATCAGAGTGCTTTACATGAGGAACAATAATGTTGCAATTTACATCAGTTAAAAGTTACATAAGTGTCAAGAAAAGCATTTAAAGAACATAGGGGACAAGGTGAATGGAGCAAGGAAGGGTAAGGGGATAGGGTAAAGGGATAGGAGGAAGATAGGACATAGAGACTGGGGGGAAATCTTCCCACGGTCTGGCTGGGGAGTCCACAACCCATCTCCTCTTTAGCTATATGGTAGCTCCACCGGGCATCAGCCAAATCGCTTGGTCTCCACAGTCTGGGGTAAGTTCCGTACGTTCCAAGTCCCGATGTGTAAGCAGGTTAGGGGATAGGTTCAAGGTCTGGTCAATGTCCAATTGTTGTCCCAGGGACCACTATGGAAGCCATCTTGGGGTCAGGTAGGGGACTGTACTGTACACTGGTGGCCATCCTAAGGTCAGGCATCTGGCCGTTAGAGTTAATATCCAGGACAGCAGCTGCCAGAGAGTAACAAATCCAGCATGCACACACCATCGCACGCACAGACATGCACAAGCACACACAAATGTGAGCACACACTCATATGCGCACAGATGCACGCACAAAAGCACATATACAGAAACATCCAAAAACACAAGCACACATAAAATCCCATGCTCTAGTACAAAAACACCCAAGAACATGCACACACCATCACATGCACAGACATGCACAAGCTCACACAAATGCGCTCACACTCTCACACACACACACAAGCACACAAACCGAGACTACCAAAAACACAAGCACACATACAATCACAAGCTCCAGAACAAAAATACCCAAGGACGTACACACAAGTACATGCATACACATGCATACACACACAACCCTTCACGCGCACAGACATGCACAAGCACACAAATGTGTGCACACACTCTCATACGCAAACAGAGGGCGCACACAAGCACGCATACAGAAACATCCACGCACAAGCACACATACAATTCCATGCTCTAGTACAAAAACACTCAAGTACATGCACACACCATCACACGCACAGACATAGGCACACATACAGAAACATCTGCGTGCACAAACACAAGCACACATAGAATCACATGCTCTAGTACAAAAACACCCAAGTACATGTCCACACCATCACACGCACAGACCTGCACAAGTACACACAAATGTGAAAGGAGTAGTTTCTGTCCTGTAACTCCAGTTCTGTAGTAGGGGTATCTCTGTTATAGTCATAATCTAGTGAATAGTCCCGCCCATGTGCGTGGACCCCGGCAATCAAAAATAATCTCTTAAGTTGTCAAATCATGAAGAAACTGCAAAGACACTTAAGAGAGAATTTAAAGACAAATAATGCAGCCTATATCCACAGGCTACACTGTCCAGTACTTCAACTAGAAATTCCACCACAAAACCACACACAACACAGCCTGCCCAGTTTCTTCCATAGAGAAACTTGCCTCTACCAGTAAAGACTCTGGAATGATAGAGAGAAAGGCATGGACAGACAAGCCCCATAGGCTGCCATTATGTGGCTTAAATAGGATACTGTGCCTTTAAGAGAACTTTCCAGAACTTCTCCTAGTATCCCAGAATGCACAGCAGGTCCCTTTTACTTTCGGTTCTTGAAGCACACCAGACCTGTAGCATTCCTTACATGAATAATTATCTCCACCGGGGAGGAGGGCGGGCGCTTAGGACTAAAACAGAGATACCCCTACTACAGAACTGGAGTTACAGGACAGAAACTACTCCTTCTGTAGTAGGGGATCTGTGCATAGTCATAATCTAGTGAATAGAATGGCAAGCCCATCCCCACACCAAAGCGGCGGTGGAGAAAAGAAATTAACACCACTATTGTGCGAACAAATTCCGCAGCGAAGCCTGCCCAACCTGAGCATCTGCCCTGGCATCAGTGTCCAGACAGTAATGCTTAGCAAAGGTATGAACAGTCTTCCAAGTGGCGGCCTTGTAGATCTCTGCAATCGGAACATTACGGAGTAAAGCTGTCGTGGCAGCTTTTCCCCTGGTGGAATGAGCCTTAGGCTTACCCCCTAAGGTCTAATTAGCTTTTTGGTAACACAACTGTATGCAGGACACAATCCACCTAGAGATGGACTGCTTAGAGGTAGCAAGACCCGTCCTGACCGATCCATAATTGACAAATAATTGGTCTGACCTACGAATATCTTTGGTTTTATCCAGATAAAATTTCAAAACCCTCCTAACATCCAGGGAATGCAGCGACCTTTCCGCTGGAGATGAAGGATTCTGAAAAAACGTAGGCAAAGTTATGGTCTGGTTAACATGAAAATCAGAAATAACCTTGGGAAGAAATTTAGGGGGAGTACGCATAACAACCTTAGCAGCATGAAATACAGTATAAGGTTCTTGGCAACACAACGCCTGAATTTCACTCACCCTGCGGGCCGATGTAATGGCCACGAGGAACGCCGCCTTCCAGGACAGGTGCTGCAACGAAGCCTTATGAATGGGTTCAAAAGGCTCCTTCATCAAACTGGACAGCACCACATTAAATTCCCATGAAGGCGAAGGAAGCCTGACAGGAGGGAACACTTTCTTCAAGCCTTCCAAAAAAATCTTTGATCACAGGGATCTGGAAGAAGGAAGTCTGAAGGGAATTTCCTGTAGGCAGTCAGTGCAGCCAGATGAACCTTAATGGAATGAACATTAAGGCCAGACCACGCCAAATGTAGAAGGTAAGGAAGGATGACGTCTTCCTTACACGTCGTCGGGTCATAGTTCTTGGACTGGCACCAGATACAGAACCTCTTCCACTTGTAAGCATAGGAAGTCCGAGTGGAAGGCCTCTTAGACTCCTTCAGTATGTCCATGCAATCTTCCGGCAGATTTAGATGGCCATATTGCACTATCTCAGGAGCCATGCCGCCAAACTCAGACGAGAGGTTGGGGTGCAAGATCTGCCCCCCGAACTTCGTGAGAAGGTCCGGCCTGCACGGCAGCCGCATGTGAGGAAGGACAGACCGGTGAAGCAGGTCCGTGAACCACCACTGCCTGGGCCATTCCGGGGCAATCAGTATCATCCGCGCCCTGGACCTGGACAGCTTGATGAGCACCGTCGGAATCAGGGGAATGGGTGGAAAAGCGCACCGAAAGCTGTTCGACCAGTCGATCCATAGGGCATTCCCCAACGTCCCCTGCTGGTAGTACCTGGAGGCGAAGTCTCGGCATTTGCTGTTTTCGGCAGTGGCAAACAGATCTATGTCTGGAGTTCCCCACCTTGCGAAGACTTCTCCTAGTACTTCGTTGTTTATGACTCATTCGTGGTTTTCCTGAATCAGTCTGCTCAGTGCATCCGCCTGAACATTCTGCACACCTGGCAGATGGGTAGCCGTTATCGTCAGTCCTCTGGCCAGAAGCCAGTGCCAGATCGCCTGCGCCTCCTGCGACAGAGTGCCTGATCTTGAGCCCCCCTGCTTGTTGAGGTAATACATCGTGGTGGTATTGTCCGTCTGTACAAGCAGAGAGTTGGTCTGAAAGGACGGAAGAAAGGCCTTCAGTGCCAAGTGAACAGCTCTGAGTTCCAGGAAATTGATGTGATACGTGGACTCCATCGGAGACCACGTTCCCTGAATCTGTAGGTTTCCGGAGTGCGCTCCCCACCCCTGGAGAGAAGCATCCATCACGACAGTCTGAGTGGGAATATCCTTGCGGAAGGGAACCCCTCTGAGGAGATTCTCCGCTGAACACCACCACTTCAGTGACTGAAGAGCATGCAGAGACAGTCGTATCTTGTCGTCCCAAGATCCTTTCCTCTGATCCCACTGGTCCTCCAAACACTCCTGCAGCGGTCTCATGTGCAGCCGTGCGTGTGGCGTCAGGAAGATACAAGAGGCCATCGATCCCAGTAGAGAAGACACCGTCCTCACCGTTGTAGATGGAGTGGTCATAAGAGCCTGAGCCTTCCGAAGGAGTGATAATCGTCGCTCTTCCAAAGGAGACACGCTTGCTGACAGCGTATTGACAGAGGCCCCCAAGTACTGTATGCATTGGACCGGAGTCGGGACAGACTTGGACATGTTGATGTGCAACCCCAGCTTGTTCAAGAGAACGCATGTCTTCTGGAAGTGTGCTCGCGCTTCCGAGAAGGAGGATGCCTTGATCAACCAATCGTCCAGGTACGGGTAGACAAACGCCTTGTTCTTCCTCAGGTGTGCCGCTACCACCGCCATGCACTTCGAGAATGTTCTCGGCACCGACTTTAGTCCGAATGGGAGTACTGTGTATTGATAATGATTGGCGCCGACTTGGAACCGCAGGAACTTCCTGTGTTTGTGTGCAATGGGCACATGGAAATACGCATCCTGTAGGTCTATAGCACATAGCCAGTCTCCCTGTTGCAACTGAGGATAAACCTGATGCAACGATAGCAGGCGAAACCTTTCCCTGCAAATCCATCTGTTTGCCTGTCGCAAGTCCAGAATGGGCCTGAACTCGTTCTTGTCCTTCTTGCGAAGAGGAAGAACCAGGAGTACAGACCTCTTCCTCTCTGAGACAGAGGTACGTCTTCTATCGCCCTTTTCCTTAACAGGATATCTGCCTCTGCCTGGAGCTCGCGCAGTTGAAACTGCGAGCTGACCGGCGGAATTGCTGGAGGCGGGCTGGTGAACCGAAGACTGTATCCATTGCAAACAATATTCAGCACCCACTTGTCCTGAGTAATTTTTCTCCACTCTGCCAGAAAAAATTGAATGCTTCCCCCTACCGGAGTGGGTAACAGATCCGGGGGAAGTAAGTGCTCAGGGCCTAGACCCCGTGCCGACTGTTGGCCACCTCTGCCCTTCGGGCGTTTCTGGAACGGCTTACGGAACTGGTGTTGTTGCTGTGACTGTCCCGAAGCTTGGCCACGTCCTCTGCCCTGCCCACCGAACCGCCGTTGGAATGGGCGGTACGATTTCTTCACTTCTTTGGGCTTCTCTAGACCCACAGCCGTGAGTGTTTCGGCCTCCGCCTTCATGCGGGCCATTTCGTCATCCGCATATTTCCCAAATAGGGTTTCGCCAGAGAATGGAAGGTTGGCCACCCTTTGCTGTACGTCTGGTTTCAATGACGTATGGCGGAGCCAGGCGTGTCACTGCTGGTTGATCCCATGGCAAAAGCCATGTGCCGCCAAGAGCGATGAATCTGCTGCAGCGCTGATAATTTGATTCGCTACCAGCATCCCTTCATTTAGCACTTCCTGGAAATCTTCCCGCTTCTCGCGAGGCAAGTGTTCCGCAAACTGCTGGAGGGAGTCCCAGAGGGCGCGGTCATAGCGTCCCAACAAAGCCGTGGCACTCGCAGCCTTCATAGAGGTCGCCGATGTTCCACATACTTTCCTTCCAGCTGAATCCATCCATCTAGACTCTTTGTCCGGGGGGACTGTGGATGACGGGGTGGTGGCATGCTGTTTGCGGGCCACCGTCACAATCACCGAATCCGGAGGAGGTTCCACCCTTAGAAAAGCCTGGTCCGAATCGGGAGCCCGGTATTTTTTCTGCAATCTCGATGGTGCCGCCTTAGTCACCGCAGGGGTGAGGAAAAGGTCCATGGCCGGGTCCTCCAGGCCCGGCACCAGAGGTAGTAGTGGACGAGACAGGTGTTTCTGGTGAAGTGTCTCGAAAATGACTGATGTCTTAGGCGTGGGCACCGTCAAGGATATGCCCAATTTTGAAGCGTCTCTCAGTAGGACATCATGGAACGCCACCAGGTCATCAACAGGCGACACCCTTGCGTCCGGTGATCCCAACAAAGTCGGGGAGTAGTCCCTGGTCCCTGAGGACCTCGTATGGGAGCGAGACCTATGCCTCCTATGGCGGTGTCTCGACCTCGTGGATGATCTGTTGCGCGATCCTTTCCTCCTCCTGGACCGAGAGCGCGACCTCCCAGTTCTTGGGCGCTCCGAAGGTTTCCGTGGAGGTGTCTTCCGTGGCACATCCTGGGGTTTCGGTTTGGGCGTCCCCTTAGGCGGTGTAGGAAGAGGAGGTAGTGACTCGGACCTAGGCGGAGGAACAGGAGGTAACTCCGACCGAGGGGCGGGCCCGTGCGGCGGAAGCAGTGGTAGTGGTCGTCCTGAGGGTGGAAGTGGTGGAAGCGGAGGGTTGGTGGGAGGGTCCTCCTTAGGTACAGGGGGAGGGGGCGATTTCGGCCGAGGTGGAGTATATACCAGAGTACACCGAGCCTGGTGACTTCTTCGGGGGAGGGGACTGCGACCCAGCCCCTCCAGCAGGCGATCGCCTTCTCCAGCGCCCTCCACTAGATCCAGAAAAAGGGGTGGTGATGGACAGAGTATCTGAATTACACAGAACACTCAACAGATCAGGGCTTGACCCATCACCGTTTTTTAACTCACTGCACCATCCTAGCTCAGAACCTGGCTACATGCAAATTAGTCTGTCCCTGGCCCAGTGCATTATGGGAACAGGGCAGACCAAACTACCAAGCCAATTCTTATACTCGGAAGGAAACAAGCTTCCGGGGACCGGTTTCACTAGATCCAGCGTGACTTCAGGCGCCAGAACTCCTTCTGCGCCGTTTAGGGGAGTTGGAACGACTCCTAGACCCCTATCTCTTCCTTCTCGACGCTGAGCGTCGCTTCTCAGGCGTCGAATGTCACCTCCGCGACTCTGGCGTCGAACGCCGCTTCCGCGACGACGAGCGTCGACTCCTCCTTGAGGCCGACCGCTTTCTCGAGGTCCTCGACGTCGAGGATCCCCTCGACGCCGATCGTCTTCTCGACGGCGACATCGCCTCGACGGCGAGCGCCGACACCTATCGCTCCTTCTTCGACGTCGATAGCTCGACGCTGACGTCGACGGTGAAGATGCCTTCGACGGTGGTCTCGACGGCGGCCTATCCAGGCCCTACGACGTCTAATCATCACGCCGTCTCGACCCGGAGCCCCGGGGAGATGGGGAACACACCGTCGTCATCCCTCTCGACGTCGTCGATGCAATCGATGTCGACGGAGACTGGGACCGTTTGCTGGTCTTCCTGCCTCTGGGGAACCCCCCAGAGGCCTCAGCAGAGGCAGAGGGAACCTTCCCAGCCTGCCCAGACCCACCTGCAGCCTGCAGTCGTCTCTCTTCAAGGCCTTGAAGCCTAATCTTCAGCCTGTCCCTCAGGGTCCTTGCTGAAAGTTGCTGGCAGATGTCACAGTCTTCAGGGACATGTGCTTCAGGGAGACAGACGATGCAGACGTCGTGTGGATCACTCTTGGCCTTCTTCCTTCCACATGCTGGGCAGTTGTCGAAAAGAGCAGGCATTTTAGAGCCCTAAAAAGCCTGAACCAACACACAGGAGAGAAGAGAAGCACCAAGGAATATATACTCAAACACTCATCAAAAAAGTGAACAAAAATCCAATAAACCCTTGAAACAAGGGAGAGCTCAATGCCAGGGTCCTGTTAGCAGGAGCCGGAAAAAAGAACTGAAAGTAAAAGGGACCTGCTGTGCATTCTGGGATACTGGGAGAAGTTCTGGAAAGTTCTCTTAAACGCACAGTATCCTATTTAAGCCACATAATGGCAGCCTATGGGGCTTGTCTGTCCATGCCTTTCTCTCTATCATTCCAGAGTCTTTACTGGTAGAGGCAAGTTTCTCTATGGAAGAAACTGGGCAGGCTGGGTTGTGTGTGGTTTTGTTGGTGGAATTTCTAGTTGAAGTACTGGACAGTGTAGCCTGTGGATATAGGCTGCATTATTTGTCTTTAAATTCTCTCTTAAGTGTCTTTGCAGTTTCTGCATGATTTGACAACTCAAGAGATTATTTTTGATTGCCGGGGTCCACGCACATGGGCGGGACTATTCACTAGATTATGACTATACACAGAGATCCCCTACTACAGAACATAGACTTTCGTACACGCACAGGTGCACACACACATGCGTCCGTCCGCACACACACCCTCATACACGCACAGACAAAAGCATTCACATGACACATTTCTCCAGGACTGCGGCAGCATTGATGGCACACAATGGCAGGTTTGGACAGACTAATGAAAGAAGGTTAGTTGTACACGCACTTACTGCGACTGCTGCATCCTCCACACCAATTATGCAAAGTGGTGTCTTAATGGGTGAGCCGTGTCCACATCTAATATTGCTGGTTCCCCATGCATCATAGCTGAGGGGCACTGAAACGGGCTCTGAGGTCTTTGCCCTGCCTTGCACATAAATGTGCCCGCCTGTCACTTTGTTAGGAGCTTACTTGTGCAAGCCAGGCCCTCAAGCATCCTCTGAAAAGTCCCCTTTATTTATGGAAACTCCACCGCCGCCTACCGCTTCAGGCAGAAGGGGGTTCCACGTCGTGGACAGCTTCAGCAGTTAGCCGCTGGCAGAACTCGCGCGTTGTCACTCCGCCGGTCTCTCAGCGCTGCTCCAGTTCCGAATATAATATCAGCGAAGGAGAGGCCATTTTGGGAAAGATTTCTACTGATGATAGGTGGGGGAAGGTACCATCAAAATGGAGGGCCATGAACAGAGATGAAAGGGCTCAACAGGTCTCAGGACATAGAGACCCCACGCTGTGCCTCCAGCCAAAGACAGAAACACGAGAAGCGGAGGGGGTACTCTTCAGACACACAAAGGGCCCCTCCCTCCTCTGGACTCAATTGGGAGACCAGCCGGTCTGTAGGATCGTGGAGAAGGAAGGCAGGCTACGGGCGTTCTCCACCCGCTCCTGGGGCCCAGGGGGAAACTGCTGTCGGACCCTTTCGCCTCACGGGGGTCCTAAACTCTGGCTTCCTGCAGGGTTCCAGCCAGTGATCGCGCAGGACCTAAGCATCAAGGCAAGCCGCGATGCACACGGCACAGCGGGCATCCTCCGTCAGCTCCTTATGAACAGGGGGAGCCTGCGATGGGAGATGGTGCGGTCACACGCAGGGATGCACAGTTGAGAGACCGGGCTCCCTATAACCAGGCGTACACACCACCACAGCATTTGTGGCCCATAGACGAAGTGCACTCCACCCGTCTCCGATGGGGGTCAGGGAACTTATGGCCTCGCAGTGTGTTACACCAGTCTTGCAGTCATTCCTTTCGCGGTTCCTGGGTCGCCAATACATGCTAAGGTCGATAGTCACTCTGAATCACTCTCAGGTATAGGCACAGGGGCCCACACAGAGTATCACGCACCCCGTGAGGGATGGGCGCAGCTAGGTCGCAGACACACAGTCACTGGCTCAGGCTATGCAGACAGGGAAGTTCGTCACTCGCGCGCACAAGATGGCGGGTCTCTTCTTCCCCGTATTGCCGCACTCAGTGTATCAGAGTTCAAGGCAGCAGGCGTCCAGGCAGCACAGCTCGCAGCACAGCCTCGCTGCGACCTCACCCCAAATAGTAATAGTTGGCGTGGGCAGCCGTCGCATGGAAATCACAGAAACCTTAATCACCCGATCCCTTCATTTCTAGTGCCTACACCTTCTCCTTCACAGCCCACATCTTACTCACTTGTTTATCCAGGTCTCCCTTTAATCCCTCAGATCCTAGGCCCCATAATCTGCTGGGAAACATTACTCACCCACCCCTCCAGTCCTGCCATTTTAATTGGGTCCTGGATTTCTTTTAATACTGTTTGGAGTGGTTGAGGGAATGTTCAACTCCAAATCGAGCGCATATTCTTAAAATTGCATAACTTATGTTTTAGTCGAGGGATGGCTAGTTGCCAAAATAACTTTTACTATTTTGGGGGTGAGAAGATCGAAGGCCATCAACTGTCGCCACTCAGTCTCCAAGCATGGCGGTGTAAGCTGTGCAGCCTCGGATGCAGATCTTTACCCTGTTGTTGTGACAGGAGATCCTCCCGAAGAGAAAGCCGAACCAGAGTACAGATGCTTATGGCCAGACGTTACGGGTGCAACACTCTCCTGGTCCAATCTGGAGCCAGTAGGATGGCCTGGGTGCAGTTCTTGATCTTCAGAACCTCCGCATTAACCACTGCAGGTGTGCCTGCCCACTTTGGAGCCACCACAGGGAACAAAATATTAAAATTAGAGAAATCCCAGGGCATTATATGGTACGCCAGGATGATATGAATATATAATAAGCCGGTCTGCCAGCTCTCTTCTTTCTACGTGGCAGTCGCAAGAACGTTTTTTTTTTTTTCCACTTTGGGTCCCCCGTTCCCACCCAATGCACCCACAGCCTCCAGCAACATTGGGCCAGCGCACGGAATCAACTCTTGCGCTGCCCTGCTAGCTCCCCGCCCGGCTGACACGGTGCTGTTCCAGAGTAGGAGCCGGCACTCTCCCTCTATCTCCCACCCGCGGTCCATATACGTGGGAAACTGGCAGCAGCTGCCATGTACCATCGAGCTCGGAGGGATGGGTTCCTTGGGACTGGTAGCGCCTCTTGGGAGGGGACTCATGCACGCCCCATGTCTAAAATTAAATAAAAGGATTGTTGTGTTGACCCACCGGGCCCTGCCCTACGCCAGGTAGGGGGCGGGGGAATGGATTTTTTGCCACACACTCCGTTTAATCTTTTTTTTTTTTACAAAAGGTAATCAATT
The DNA here is from genome assembly GCF_964263255.1 of Lissotriton vulgaris. NCBI lineage: Eukaryota > Metazoa > Chordata > Amphibia > Caudata > Salamandridae > Lissotriton > Lissotriton vulgaris. The sequence goes on from NC_141698.1 coordinate 4,300,336, forward strand.
GATCTCTGGCCAGTTGAGACTATTTTGTTCACCTTAGATGCTGTTTTCCTCCTGGTGGCCCTGCTGCGCTACTAGGAACATTTGCGTACGTCCCCTGCCTTCACAAGGGCACCTTTGTTGGGGAGCTGGCAGGGAAGCGCAAGCGGCGCCATGCACCACCAGGTTCCCGGTGGTCTTCTTCTGCTGGTGGGGGCTTCCTATGCAGCCCCCCTGAAGCCAGCCAGTGGAACACTCTCCTTGCAGCACGGTCCGTGCCCAAGAGCCTCCTGGCTTATCGAAGGACAGCCAGGAGGCAGTGGAGTTGGTCCTTCCCTCAATGGGTTCTCAGGGGGCATAAGGGGCCAGCACAATAACCCTGGCGAGGCAAATCCTAGTCCTGGAGATCACCTGGAGTGAACGTCCTCCGTCCATGTTTGAGGCATCAGAAGACTTCTCCCTCCAGCTGGGCATCCGTTTGCTGCTGTCTCACCCAGGTCCAGGGTCTTCTCTACCGTCTCTCTCCTGGGCAGGAGTTTTTAAGTGGGGGTGGAAAGTTTTAGGGGCCAGGCACCCGGGCTAACGCTAGGATGCACATCATCCCTCCACCCGTCCTAACCGTCCTGCACAGCATTCTGGGAAAATCCAAAACGGGGACTTTGGGTTTTCTCTTGCAAGAGTTCTGAGGTCTTCAGGTCTGACACTAGCTGACAAAGCAGTCTGTTCCCTTCCCACCAAAACCTCAAAGGCTAACCGCTCCAGTGGGGCTCCAGACGTCTGGGCTCCCTACTTTTTTTCCAGTGGATCTGGGCTGTCTCAACTCAGGTGCACTGTGAGAAGCTACTTATAAGATGCAGCTTTCCTCTTCATCCCTTCCTCTCCCAGGAACCGAGTCAATCACTGTTGAGCCCTTTTGCGGGGAGGCTTCGATAGCTCTTCTCCTCTAGGATCTACCCCTTATTCACACCTCTCCCATCTGAACATAAAACATTAATCACCTGATCCCTTCATTTCTAGTGCCTACACCTTCTCCTTCACAGCCCATATCTGACTCACCTGTTTATCCAGGTCTCCCTTTAATCCCTCAGATCCTAGGCCCCATAATCTGCTTGGGAAACATTACTCACCCGCCCCTCCAGTCCTACCATTACCATCCCCTTGGCTTGTACAGACAGTATCACTCACCCACCCCTCCAGTCCTGCCATTACCATCCCCTTGGCTTGTACAGACCGTGTCGCTCGCCCACCCCTCCAGACCTGCCATTCCCACCCCCTTGGCTTGTACAGACAGTATCACTCACCCAACCCTCCAGCCCTGCCATTCCCACCCCCTTGGCTTGTACAGACAGTATCACTCACTCAACCCTCCAGCCCTGCCATTCCCACCCCCTTGGCTTGCACAGGCAGCGTCACTCACCTGCCCCTCCAGCCCTGCCATTCCCATCCCCTTGGCTTGCACAGGCAGTGTCACTCACCCGCCCCTCCAGCCCTGCCATTCCCACCCCTTGGCTTGCACAGGCAGTGTCACTCACCCGCCCCTCCAGCCCTGCCATTCCCACCCCTTGGCTTGCACAGGCAGTGTCACTCACCCGCCCCTCCAGACCTGCCATTCCCACCCCCTTGGCTTGCACAGGCAGTGTCACTCACCCGCCCCTCCAGCCCTGCCATTCCCACCCCTTGGCTTGCACAGGCAGTGTCACCCACCCACCTCTCCAGCCCTGCCAGTGTCACTCACCTGCTCCTCCAGGTCACGTATTTCTCTCATGATGGTTCCTGTGTCCTCAATGGTTTCAATCAGTTGGAGACAGTTCTGAGGGGAGCACAGAGGGTCAGCGAAGTGCAAAGAGTCAAGATACACACAGCACAATGACAAGCACTAGACATGGAGCGCAGTGAAATCAGCTAGGGAAGCAGAAACAGAGCACACTGATGCACGAGAGACAGAAGACCGTGCTGGACACGAAGGTTTCAGACAGGCTAATGAATGACACAAGAGACAGAGCATAGTAAAACTGGAGGCACAGGGTGCTGTCCCAGACACCAGGACAAGGAGCACCAAGAGAAAGCAACCGCCCACACACTGAAGAAATGCAGACAGATGATGAAACACTGACAGCAACTTCTAATCCCACCTCCACGAGCGAGGGATCATAGGCACTGGTTACTGTAAGCCCACACACCAGTATGAAAGGAACACGGACAGCAATATCTTCAATCCATCCGCAATGGGAAAACAAACGCAGCAAATAGAAGCCCTGCACAGACGCATGCGGCATTCAGTGGAAGGGCCAAAGTATCACAAGTTAAAACGAGTTCACAATGGCCTCTTTTCTGAACGGATTATTGGCATGCATCTGGTCCTGCCAAGATCAAATCCAATATATAAACGAAAGAAAAAAGCACAATCGTCTCACCTCGTGCAGAGCCGCCAGGTACTTGTAGGCTTTCCTCACAGATTCATCCTGCTTGGCGTCCTAAAGGAACAGGGAAAGTAGAGTTCACCCAATGAAAGCAGCTCCCAGTCAAAGCATCAACCAGCCACCGGCCGTAAAACCACTGCCAGTCAGCAATCCCAAGAAGCAGCCAACGTTCGCTGCAAGGCTGGACCACTCTTCTGCACTCCGAGGTACTTGCCATATTTGCCAGCCAACACTGCCAGTCTCCGCTCTCACATTCACAGGAACCAGCTGTGATGCCCAGCAGCCAGTCTGGCATACACATGCACGAGCCTGCAAACCTGGAAATGTCACTTGGCACTCCCCGCTGCCATAAACTCCTACCTACCGACGAACACTCCGAAGGGTTTTACGCAGCTGGGCCTTTTTGCCACTTGGTTGTTTTGTGGATTTATTCCTCCAACTTTGGGCGTCAACAATAGGAGATGAAAATAAATGACTTGCATCTAACTACAGTTCTTTAGCTCTGAATATTTTTCAATTAATCCAGGACATCTGGCTGGAAATCAATGTTAACAGAGCTGTTTACATACACAAACAGCCACTGACTACACAGAGCAGGGTTCTCCAAAGTCGTTCCTGGGGGGCCGATCCATGCCAGATTTTTAGCATATCCCCATTTAGATAAATGTAGTTATCTCAAGAATCTGGCATGGACCGGCCCTCCAGGACCGACTTTGGAGAACCCAACAGAGTCTACACACCTCTTTATACGACCCAAAATCAAGTCAAGGAGTCGGAGGCTCCACTTTCACCAGAGTCTAAACTACTCAGATGTTCTATGCATTTAACAGAACATCAGAAGACAGTAGAATCACTTAAGAATCTAGGAAGCTGGACAAGGAAAAGAAATGATTACTTACCCTGTAAGTATCTTTCTAGCGTGCAGTGCTGCAGATTCAGATGCACTGCATACTCCTGCCATCTAGTGCTGGGTTCGGGCGTTAGCAAGTTTTGTTTCATCAAAGAGAAGGCTTTTGAGTCACGGGATAAACTGGGACTCCACCCGTAGCAGGCAATGAGCATGGACGCGGCCTACATGTGACTGATTTCTGCACAGCAGGTGAGATTAAGCGTGCAGTGGCGAGTCAACGCAGTATGGTGCACCATGTGTATTGTAAAAGTAAGTTCAATAATAAAAGAAGAGATCTGGAAGTACAGCCCAAGATTCCTGCGAGGAGGGAGGGCATTAGTGAATCTACAGCACTACACGCTACGAACGAATGCTAACAGGGTAAGTAACAGTTTCCTTTTGTAGCATGTGTTGCTGTAGATCCACGTGCTCTGTGTAGCCTGTAAAGCAATTCCCCTCCAAGTGGTGGCTCGCACGTGGGTGATGCAGAGGTTTTAAACACAGTCCTTCGAACGGTCCGGCCCACCATAGTCTGCGGGTGGGCGAAAAATGCCCGAACAAAGGTGCTCAGTGAAAGTGTCTGGGGTTGGCCAAATAGCTGCATGGCTTGTCACTCATTGGAATAGGATAAAGGTAAGCCATCGTTGTAGTTTTCTTGGGTGTAAAGTGCACCCTGGGTTGGGAGGAGGTATGCCTTGACAGGCTTTGTAGTACCAGGATTGGATGCACCCACCATCCATCTGGCCATTCCAGCCTTGGAAACATGCTGCTGATCGATCCGAAGGAAGGTGCGATACAGGAGAACGCTTGACTTCTAGGGTGTGAAGGGCGCTCCGATACCTGGTCTGGTCCAGTCAGTGCGGTACAGGAGAACGCTTGACTTCTAGAGTGGGAAGGGCTCTCCGATACCTGGTCTGGTCCGGTCAGTGCGATACAGGAGAACGCTTGACTTCTAGGGTGTGAAGGGCTCTCCGATACCTGGTCTGGTCTGGTCGGTGCGATACAGGAGAACGCTTGACTTCTAGGGTGTGAAGGGCTCTCCGATACCTGGTATGGTCGGTACGATACAGGAGAACGCTTGACTTCTAGGGTGTGAAGGGCTCTCCGATACCTGGTATGGTCGGTACGATACAGGAGAACGCTTGACTTCTAGGGTGTGAAGGGCTCTCCGATACCTGGTCTGGTCTGGTTGGTGCGATACAGGAAAACGCTTGACTTCTAGGGTGTGAAGGGCTCTCCGATACCTGGTCTGGTCCGGTCGGTGCGATACAGGAGAACGCTGGACTTCTAGGGTGTGAAGGGCTCTCCGATACCTGGTCTGGTCCTGTTGGTGCGATACAGGAGAACGCTGGACTTCTAGGGTGTGAAGGGCTCTCTGATACCTGGTCTGGTCCTGTCGGTGCGATACAGGAGAACGCTGGACTTCTAGGGTGTGAAGGGCTCTCCGATACCTGGTCTGGTCCGGTCGGTGCGATACAGGAGAACGCATGACTTCTAGGGTGTGAAGGGCTCTCCGATACCTGGTCTGGTCCTGTTGATGGGATACAGGAGAACGCTTGTCTTCTAGGGTGTGAAGGGCTCTCTGATACCTGGTCTGGTCCTGTCGGTGCGATACAGGAGAACGCTTGACTTCTAGGATGTGAAGGGCTGTCCGATACCTGGTCTGGTCCGGTCGGTGTGATACAGGAGAACGCTTGTCTTCTAGGGTGTGAAGGGCTCTGCGATACCTGGTCTGGTCGGTGCGATACAGGAGAACGCTTGACTTCTAGGGTGTGAAGGGCTCTCTGATACCTGGTCTGGTCTGGTCTGGTCGGTGCGATACATGAGAACGCTTCACTTCTAGGGTGAGAAGGGCTCTCCGATACCTGGTCTGGTCCTGTCGATGGGATACAGGAGAACGCTTCACTTCTAGGGTGTGAAGGGCGCTCCGATACCTGGTCTGGTCCTGTCGATGGGATACAGGAGAACGCTTCACTTCTAGGGTGTGAAGGGCGCTCCGATACCTGGTCTGGTCCTGTCGATGGGATACAGGAGAACGCTTCACTTCTAGGGTGTGAAGGGCACTCCGATACCTGGTCTGGTCCTGCTGATAGGATACAGGAGAACGCTTCACTTCTAGGGTGAGAAGGGCTCTCCGATACCTGGTCTGGTCCGGTCGGTGCGATACAGGAGAACGCTTGACTTCTAGGGTGTGAAGGGCTCTCCGATACCTGGTCTGGTCCTGTCGATGGGATACAGGAGAACGCTTCACTTCTAGGGTGTGAAGGGCGCTCCGATACCTGGTCTGGTCCTGTCGATGGGATACAAGAGAACGCTTCACTTCTAGGGTGTGAAGGGCGCTCCGATACCTGGTCTGGTCCTGCCGATGGGATACAGGAGAACGCTTCACTTCTAGGGTGTGAAGGGCTCTCCAACACCTGGTCTGGTTGGGGGGAAAAGACTGGCTGCTCTCTAGTCTGGTTGAAGAAGAAAGGGGTACCCACACAGGAGAGGTACGATGGGTTGGTTCCAAGAATGATCTAGTCCTTGTGGACCAGAATGAAAGGTTCTTGAAGTAAGAGGGCCTACAACTCACTAATGCATCTGGGAAATGCTATGGCTACGAGAAAAGCTACTTTCCATGAGAGGAACTGCAAGGAAAAAGAATGCAGTGGCTCGTAGGGGGACCCGCGAGTCGGGAAAGGACCACGTCAAGGTTCCATAAAGGGCAAGGGGGCACTCTAGGAGGATTGACCCTTGAGGCCATCATGAAAGCCTTCATTACTAGGGTGCGAAAGGGGGAGGAGTGTTTCCTATTTTGCAGGTATGCAGCAATAGACGCTAGATGCCGTTGTATACAAGTGTAGGCGGGGCCTGACTTTTGCCGATGAAGATAACAAATAATGTCCCAAACCCTGGGTTTAGCGGGACCAGGTGAGTGGAAACGAAATAATAGATAAACCTCTCCTGTTTTGTGGCATTGCAGGTCCACATGGTCGGTCTACAAGAATCAAGCAGGATGTCCATGCATTCCTACGGGGAGCAGTAGGTAGCCAAACTCCAAGACCTCGGGAGCTGGATGTAGGAGAGTAGGGTCTGCAATCCTATGATCACCCGGATTTTTTGCTTTTGTTTCACTGGTTTACGACTTTCTCTGGCTGTGGGCCTGCTAATCAGACCCACAGCCTGGCTGTTCTCTTTCTAAATTACGATATGTACCCTAGGTGCATTTACCAATTGGTACTGGGCCGCCTTATCAGACCCCGTAACGCAGGGCATAGGTGTACCCAGGGCCGCCAGGGGCTGCAGCATGTATTATGCCACCCCTGGCTGGCCTCCTAAATTTGACACAACTGGCTGCACGACAGCTGGGGCGAAGACGTGTAACCACCCTTCGCTTTAGGTATAGTAGCTCTATATCTAACCATACAATGGACACCCGAGTTCCTATCAGTCACTCCTATGGCAGGCCTTAACAATCCTGAAGGCAGAGTGCGTGGGCTCGTGTGAGCTAGGTTCAGGCCCGAGCCGAGCCCGGTTGCAGCTTGCGGAATCAAGACCCAATGGCTGTTCCATGATAACGCGTACCACATCGGTAACTTCGGTGTCGCGTTATCAAGACATGTCGAGTAAGGCGTCATACGAATCGGGATGCTGCCCTCTCACCAACCCTGGCGACGAGGTTAACATTCCGCCCTTCTAGAGGGACACGACATGTACGTAACTGTGAACCCCGGTTAAAGTTAACTGAAGCCTCAGCTCCACAAAATGGATGCTGCCACCACAGACACAAGTCTGACCTCCTGCTGCTGGGAGTCCTTCCAGCGAGGAGCACTTGGACAAAGGGTTTCCTGTCGAGGGCGCTGTTCGCACCGTCCCAGACAGGGTTTGTGTATTCTGGGTAGGTAGGGCTTTGGCGAGAAGGTGACTGCGGAGTGGCACCCCGGTGCTCACTACGCATCTGCCGGTTAGAACCAGTTCCAGGGGCGACAGCCCTGGCCTGGGGAAAGTCCGGCAGGGGAGAGGGGCGTAACTACCCCCCTTCCTGGTCCCACCCTTAGGGCAGGACCTAGTCATGTACCCACCCCTTTCTTTAGGATAAAGACCGGAGCGGGGACCCTTCCAAATTAGATCATCTTTGAATCAAGAACTACTTTCTACGAAAGGACACTCAAGACTCTTCTCAAGATTTCTCCCTTGTGACTAAGGAGTAGTCACCCTGCATCAGCAGGCACCATCTAAGAACTCTGCGGTTTGCTGCAAGTCCTTCCTCAAGGATCCGACGGCCCAGCTCGACGAGAACCGGCTTCCCTGGCACCTCTGACCTCTACCCACGTCATCAGCTCAGCTGTGATCTGTGGGTGCGACGAGACCTCGAGGGACCGGCCATCATCAGAACCTGCACGCTCTTAAAAACCAGCACGACCATCGAGGTAACTCTCTGGTGAGTGCTCTGGGGTCCGAGAAACCCCGACCCTGAGCCGCTCTAGCACCGAAGTGCAGTCTCCCAGCATCTCCACGATCTGCGTGGGGCCCTTCTGCTCGCTGCTCAACCTGTTGTCTGGTCACTCGCCGCTGGCTTGTGCCCTTCTGTGACGACATCCGAGAATCATCACTGCTGGTCTGGTTGCTCCAGACTGGCCCTTGCTTCCATCTTTGCGAGAAGCACCCCGCACCCTCCTGGTCCACTCAAGACGCCATCTTAGGCCCACCCCGTGGCCCTGAGATCTGCCAAGGCTTGTTGCCCCATCCTGGGCCCAGCGACGCCGACAGCATCATCCTTCGTGGGACAGCTCGCACCTCCACCGTGGTCGCCGACAACGCCTCCTGGTCCGTGAGACTGCAGAGCCTAGCGTCGCCCACTCACCTGGTCGAGGTGACGGCCAACCGGTGCCTTCCTGGTACCCTCTGACTACTGGCTAGTAGTACGAACTTGGTCCCCTCTGCTTTCAGGTTTCATCAATCTCCGATCCAGGCTTGGATTGCAAATGCTACTTACCAGTATGCATCTGTTCTTGGCATGTAGGGCTGCTGACATTCATATCTGTGCATAGTCCGCCACCTAGTGTTGGGTCCGGATGATTGCACATTGTTGTCCTGGAAGAGTCTTCGAAGTATCACGAGATAGGTGGCTCCTCCCCTGGACTACAGTGCGCATGGGCATCGCCTCCATCCCCAGATTGTTTTTAGCCATTGGCAGAGATGGAGTGAAGAAAGTGAGTGATGACCATGCTATGAGCATATGTGTATATGAATAAATACTGCAGCTGCTACAGGCGCCGGGGAGGAGGGTGGGCGATATGAATGTCAGCAGCCCTACATGCCAAGAACAGATGCATACTGGTAAGTAGCATTTGCAGTTCGAGGCATGTGGGCTGCTGAATTCATATCTGTGCATAGAATACATAGCAGTCCCTCCATTAACGGCGGCCGCCCGTGCCAGCTGCAGCAGTTTGAAAAAGCGTTTTTAGAACAGCCTGACCAACAGCTGCCTGCTGTCTGGAATGCACGTCTACACAGTAGTGCTTAGTGAAGGTATGTGTGGTAGACCATGTGGCTGCTCTACAGATGTCTTCTAAGGGAATGTTACCTAGGAAGGCCATAGAGGCCCCCAACTTCCTAGTGGAGTGGGCCCTTGGTGGGATAGTGAGAGTGCGCTTAGCTTTAGCATAACAGATCTGAATGCACTTTACTATCCATCTAGCAATCCCTGCTTTGGAGATTGCATTTCCCTTGTGTTGTGTGGCAAAAGCAACAAAGAGTTGTTTGGTTTTGCGGAAATCTTTTGTCCTGTCCACATAGTACATCAAGGCCCTTTTCACATCAAGAGTGTGGAGCATACGCTCCGCCAGCGTCTCTGGGTTTTGGAAGAACACCGGCAATTCAATTGTTTGGTTCATGTGGAACTGTGAGACTACTTTGGGTAAGAATTTTGGGTTAGTGCGGAGCACCACCCTGTTTGCATGTATTTGGAAGAAAGGTTCTTGGATGGTGAGCGCCTGCAGCTCGCTCACCCTCCGTAGCGATGTAATTGCTACTAAGAACGCAACCTTCCAGGTCAAAAACTGGAGCTCACAAGAGTGCAGTGGCTCAAAGGGAGGACCCATCAGCCTTGTAAGAACCACATTGAGGTTCCATTCTGGAGCTGGTGGGGTCCTTGGTGGAATGACCCTTTTGAGTCCTTCCAGAAAGGCCTTGATAGCAGGGACCTTAAAGAGTGACAGGTGCTGCCTATTCTGGAGGTATGCTGCCATGGCAGACAGGTGAATGCGGATGGAAGAGTACGCTAGATTACATCGATACAGGTGAAAGAGGTAACATATGATGTTCTGAATGGAAGCATCTAGCGGGTCAATGCTGTGGTCCACACAGTAGATGACAAACCTCTTCCATTTAGCTGCATAACAAGCTCTAGTAGTGGGCTTCCTTGCCTCCCGAATGATGTCCATGCAATCGGGAGGAAGATTGAGGTAGCCAAACTCTAGGACTTCAGGAGCCAGATCGCCAGGTTGAGCTGTTGCGGATCTGGGTGCTGAATGTCGCCATGGCTCTGCGTCAGAAGGCTGGGAGTGAGATGAAGCCTCTGATGCGGTACCACGGAGAGTTCCAGAAACGTGGTGTACCATGGTTGGCGAGCCCACGTTGGAGCAACCAGGATGAGCGTCATCGAGTGTTGCCTGAGCTTGCGTGCCACCAGCGGTATCAGAGGTGCTGGGGGAAAAGCGTACGCAAATCTGCCTGACCAGTTCATCCACATCGCATTGCCCTGTGATTGGGGGTGTGGGAATCTGGCGGCGAAGCTTTGGCATTTTGCGTTCTCCTTTGTGGCGAACAGGTCTATCTCTGGATGACCCCACCTTTGGAAGTACGGTTGGAGTACTGATGGATGTATCTCCCACTCGTGCATCTGATGGCTGTGCCTGCTGAGCAGATCTGCCATTTGATTGTCCTTGCCCGGGAGATGCTCTGCCATGAGGAAGATGTTCCTCTGAATGGCCCACTTCCACATGCTCTGAGCCAGATGAGACAGCTGTGGAGAGTGTGTACCTCCCTGCTTCTGGATGTAGTACATGGCCGTCATGTTGTCCGTCCGGATCAACACGACCTTGTTGCACAGATGTACTTTGAACGCCTTTAAGGCCATGAAGATTGCCACCAGTTCCAACACATTGATGTGCATCTTCCTTTGCTGAAGTGTCCATAGTCCCTGCACAGTGTAGTGGAGTACATGCGCTCCCCATCCCTGGAGAGAGGCGTCCGTCGTCAGGATGATCTGTGGGACAGGCTCTTGGAATGGTCGGCCCTTGCAAAGGTTTTGTGGATTCCACCAATGCAGAGAGTTGTACGCCCGACCGCTCACCAACACTAGGTCTGTCAGTTGCCCATGAGCCTGAGTCCACTGACGTGCAAGGCACTCCTGAAGCGGACGCATATGTAGTCTCGCGTGCGGGACAATGGAGATGCAGGAGGCCATCATGCCTATCAACTGCATGAACACCCTCGCTGGAAGCGAGTGTTGGGGTCTGAATCGTTGGATCAGCGCCTGGATACTGGCGATTCTCACTGAATTTGGCTGCGCAGTGGCTGCCAGAGTGTTGATTGTCGCGCCCAGATACTGTCGCACGTGGGCGGGCTGGAGATGGGACTTTGGGTAGTTCAGAGAGAATCCCAGATCGTGCAGGAGGTGAATGGTACGTGACACGTGGTCTACGCACTGCTGTTCCGTCTTTGCCTGAATAAGCCAATCGTCTAGGTATGGAAAGACATGGACGTGCTGGCGACGGAGATGCGCCGCCACAGTCGCTAGGCATTTTGTAAACACTCTCGGTGCCGTGGTGACCCCGAACGGCAGGACTCTGAACTGGTAATGCTGGTCTAAGATCTTGAATCTGAGATACCTTCTGTGGGAAGGATGCAGGGGAATATGAAAATAGGCATCCTTCAGATCCAGCGTTGCTAGGAAGTCCCCCTGTTGAAGCAGGGGAAGCACCTGCTGCAATGTGAGCATATGGAAGTGCTCCGAGTTGATGTACCGGTTCAGGGGCCTGAGGTCGAGGATCGGCCTGAGTGATCCGTCCTTTTTGGGGATCAGAAAATACAGGGAATAAACCCCCGTTCCCCGTTCTCTCAATGGAACGAGCTCTATTGCCCCTTTTTGCAGCATGACCAGAACTTCTTGCTGCAACAAGGTCAAGTGCTCGTCGGACATAGCACGGCTTCGTGGCTGTATGTCCGGTGGAATGGACGTAAGTTCTAGACAGTACCCGTACTGGATAAGAGACCTCACCCACCTGTCCGTGGTGATGGATCTCCACGCCGGCAGGAACTGCTGGAGTCTCCCCCCGACAGGTGTCGTGTGATCGGGGGGAAGTGACAAGACGTCACTGCTTGTTGGTGGTGGTGGACCTGGATGCATTGTTTCCACGTCCCCTGCCTTTGATATTGTTGCCTCTGTAGCCACCCCTGCCCTTGTTGTTGTTATACGAGGACTGGGTGTTACCCTTGTAGTATTGTGTGGATTGGGATGCCTGTCCCCTCGAGGTGCCTCTTGAATTGGAGCGGCGAAAAGAACCACCCCGAAACTGCTGGTTTTGCAAAGCTCCCATAGATTTGGCAGTTTCAGTATCCTTTTTCATCTTTTCTAGGGAGGCATCCACCTCAGGGCCGAACAGATGGTCAGGATTCACTGTTTGCCCCAATATTGTGGTTTGTATGTCGGGTTTGAACCCTGAAATTCGAAGCCAGGCATGACGTCTAAGTAACACACTTGTATTGATAGCCCTGGAGGCAGTGTCTGCCACATCTAGGGCACATTTGATGGATGCATTTGTAATGAGTTTACCCTCCTGAATGAGCATCTCCCCCGCCTCCTTATATTGGTCAGGCAAGTGTTGTAGGATGGCCTCTAATGTGTCATAATGGGCCCTATCATAACGTGCGAGCAGGGCTTGAGTGTTAGAGATCCTCCAGATGTTTGCTGCCTGTGCAGCAATGCGTTTGCCTGATGCCTCAAAGATTTTGGACTCTTTGTCCGGGGGAGGAGCGTCACCAGTAGTCTGCGAATTCGCCCTCTTTCGAGCGTTGGAAACCACCAGGAAGTCCAATGGCAAGTGTCCCTTAATATACGTGGGATCCGTGGGCGCCGCTTTATATTTCCTGTCGATGCGAGGATTGACCACCCGCGCCCGGGTGGGCTCCTTGAATACCTCCTGTGCATGCTTCAGCACCCCTTTAAGCATCGGTAGTGTCTTGACTTGTTTTTCGGCTACCGAGAAGGTGTCGACTAAAAAGTCCGCATCCACGGGGTCTGAGTGCAGTTCGACGTCATGGTTCGCTGCAGCTCTATCAATGCATTGAATGCCGCCGAGTCCTCTGTCGGGGACGTCTTTGCGGCGAAAAGTTGAGTGTCCTGCCCAGACTGCGGGTCGTCTGTGTCGCCTCCTGCTGTCCAGGGCACCTGCTCCTCGTCCGGATCCGAGTACGCAGGATAGGTGTACTCGGCCTCTTCCTCGTCCACATCAGGCACGGGGGAATGGGCCGGCGAGTGTTCCAGGGCTTGTGGAGACAGAGGTTCCATCAGAGCCGAAGAGTCCGCAGAGTACCTTTTGTTCTTGAGTGGAATCCTAAAAGGTTCCAAGGCCGGCTCCGACGTAATCTTCCGTTTGAGGAGCGACAATTTTCCGGTGTTGGCGTCGATGAGCACCTCACGACGTTCCTCCACCGCGAGCGGCTGGAGCCGAAGCTTCGACACCACCAAGGCAGCCTTCGGCGTCAATATTTCCCGAGAGGGTCCGCTCTGCTTAGGCGCGAAGGCCTTCGGCGCCGACTTGGGAGGAAGGGTAAAACGAATGGGCGTTTGTTCCTTGGCAGGCTTCGGCGTGGGCCTAGGCACTACAGTGTCCTGGCTGGGAACCACAGACTGTTGGATCCGCCTTAAGGATTCTCCCACCTTCTTTGTAAGGGATGCCGAGGGCTGAACCGACTCGAGCGACTCTTCGCCTTCGAGAGCTTGGTCGACGGTAGGCCTCTTCTTCGGTGCCGACGCCCCATGGCCTGGCGCACTGTCGGCGTGACGCTTCTTCGAAGCCGTCTTCGGGTCCGCGACCCCTTTCGGTGCCGACGCCGCCGCGTCGGATGCCTTCACCTTCGGCGCCGACCCAGAGGGCTTCGGGTCGGCCATTTTGGCGCGGCTCTTCTGGTCAGCCATTTTGGCGTGGCTCTTCAAGTCGGCCATTTTGGGTTTCGTGGAAGTTGACGCCTCCAGAACCTTTTTCACCAGCGCCACTTTCGGTTTCGGTTTCGCATCCGAGGGTGCGAGACCAGTTGGCTTCACTTTCGGTTTCTTGTTAGAAATGTCCGTGACCGGGCCCGGAGGCGGGGACGTAGGACTCATTGTTAGATCTTGGGTAAGGCCCGAAGGCGATCCCTCGACCTGGGCCGTATAACGGGGAGTAACCCCGGAGTCTTGTTGGGGATGCTCTTCCTCCGAGCTATCACCCATTGTGGGACAAGCCCGGTCGTCGTCCCCTACCTCGTCGGAGACTTCGTCGTAGACCTCATCACCCGCGTCGCCGGTCTCTTCTTCGGACGCGGGGCCAGAGTCCGACTCTTGTACGTCGTCTTCTCCCTCAACCGATTCCTGGAAGATGTCATCAGGTGGGGGTGCCGAAGCCGACAATTGAGCCTGGAGCCGATTAGCCCGGCGAATCTTTAAAGTTTTCTTACTCCTAAATTTCGAACACGCCATGCAAGTGTCCTCACGGTGATCCGGTGACAAGCATGTATTGCACACGGGGTGCACGTCAAGGTGCGAATATTTAGAGTGACACAGCGGACACTTCTTGAATGGCGTCCGCTCCATAGCAAAGTGTGTAGTGTAGGCCCGTCCGCGTCGAAAGCACGTGGAGGGGCAGTAGGAGATCGGAGCTGAGAGTCAGTAAGAAACCCGAACGCAACTATACCGACGCCCAGCCTAAAGACCTTTTGGTCTCGAGTAAAAGTAGAACAACTATCGGTTCCGATAGAGGGAACCGAAAACACATCCGAACCCGATGGCGGAAAAAAACAATCTGGGGATGGAGGCGATGCCCATGCGCAATGTAGTCCAGGGGAGGAGCCACCTATCTCGTGATACTTCGAAGACTCTTCCAGGACAACAATGTGCAATCATCCGGACCCAACACTAGGTGGCGGACTATGCACAGATATGAATTCAGCAGCCCACATGCCTCGAACCTCTACGAACTATTCAGCACTGGTCGCCGGCCAGCAACTCCTTCCTTCCGGCTCCTGGCTCGTCAGCGAAGACCCCGACGCCTGTAAGACTTGTGCAGCCGCAGCCCTCGTGGCTAGGTAACTCGGCATTTCGGTGCCTGCATAGCCTCCTTACTCTAGGGTCCCGAGTCCCTCGCTTCCGACTTGCCTTATCGGGTCCGCCCGAGACCTTAACCTTTCCGTGTCCTCGGACACTTGTTTTTAAACTGTGCACTTGAAGTATTTGCTAAAGAGATTTGGTCTGTGCTTAGTACCCTGTCCTCATAAAGAGTACAGGGCTGTTGTGATTCTTAATAAATATCCTGTTTATTTTCATAACACTTGTGTGGTGTCCTTTCACTGGGTATTCAAGGGGTACATGTGTGGTAAACAGCTGGCTTAACACGCCCTCTCGAGTCTTTAGCCTTAGACTGCTCGTATCCACGCTACTAGGATAGCTGGTCTATAGGTTGACTTACAACCAAACACCATAAGGGTCGTTGGAACGATACATAGCGGTCGCTAGAATAGCGAACGTTGCATATCGGCCAACTTCTCACATTGGTGAGCAGCGGTTGGGATTTGAGCTTGCTGTTGTTTTGCCACACGTATCCTAAGAATATCTTGTTGAAAGATCGCACAAGTACTGTTAGTACATATAACCAAAGCTTAGAATACTCTGAGTTCTACTGAACCAGCTGTTGTAGCTCCTCAAGGCTTAGCACACCTTGGCTACAACTCTTAGCAAGGGTACAGTAGGTAAACACGTAGTGTAGGTAAGTGCACCACTTACACCACACTAGAAACAGTATGTCGGACAAAGGAGGAAACTCTGGGTCTCCCCTTATGTCAGTTGACCCTCCACAGGTCATCCCTTCAGGATATACTGTACTGAGCTTCAAGGAGTTAAGACGACTGTGTCACTCCAGGAAGATTCAGCAGGGGTCTAACCCCACAACGTCCTTTCTGATTGGTCTCTTGGAGACTTATGATGCCAGAAGAGCTGAGAAACTGCGTAGCTCTTCTAATCCAGAAGGAGACATGCCTCCCCTCGAGGGAACCCGGGACGATCCTGACCTCATCCACCTCGCAACTGAGAACGAAGATGTGGAGGAGGATGAGGATGAGGATCTCTCTGGGGATGAGGCAGATAAGGGACAGGTAGAAGTCGTCAGACTAAGCAGGTCCAACTTAAGCAAACATGATAGCGGTACTGGGGGACCCCTGGGGCCACTATCAGGTCAGCTTAACATTGGGAATGGACGAGCCAGATCTCTGTCAAGAGGCTCTGGCAGATCCCTTCAAACCAATGGCTCTCACAACTCGTCTCAGAGAGGGATTGTAGGAAGGTACCTCCTGACTATGGTTGCCCCCAACTTTTTGCCCTGTGTTTTAGCTGGTTTTGGACATAGTCGACCTGGGACCCTGCCAATCAGGACCCCAGGCCTACTGCTCTCTCTTTAAAATGGATTCCATGTACCCTAGGTACATTTCCAATTGGTACTGGGCCACCTTATCAGACCCTGTAACTCAGGGCATAGGTGTACCCAGGGCTGCCAGGGGCTGCAGCATGTATTATGCCACCCCTGGCTGGCCTCCTAAATTTGACACAACTGGCTGCATGACAGCTGGGGCAAAGTCGTGTAATCACCCTTTGCTGTAGGTGTAGTATACCTATACCTAACCCTAAAATGGACACACAGATTCCTATCAGTCACTCCTATGGCAGGCCTTGACAATCCTGAAGGCAGAGTGCTTGGAATCGTGTGAGATGGTGCTCTGGCATGAGCTGAGCCTGTCTGCAGCTTGCGGAACCAAGTCCTAATAGCTGTTCCATGATATCGCATACCATATACTCTTAAGTGCATTATAATCCTCGCGGTTAAATGCTAACTTTGGTATTGCTTTATCAAAACATGTCGAGTAAGGTGTCATACGAATTGGAATACTAACCCCTCGCCAATTCTGGCGACGGGGTTAGCATTCCACCCTTCTAGAGGGACACGACATGTATGTAACTGTGAACCCCGGTTAAAGTTAACTGAAGCCTCAGCTCCACAAAATGGATGCTGCCACCACAGACACGAGTCTGACCTCCTGCTGCTGGGAGTCCTTCCAGCGAGGGAGGCCTGGACAAAGGGTTTCCTGTCCGGGGCGGTGCTAGCACCGTCCCAGACATGGTTTTGTGTATCCTGGGTAGGCAGGGCTTTTCAGGAAGGTGACTGCTGAGTGGCACCCCGGTGCTCACTACGCATAGGCCAGTCAGAACCAGTTCCAGGGGCACACCAGCCCCTGGCCTGGGGAAGTCCGGCAGGGGAGAGGGGTGTAACCACCCCCCTCCTGGTCCCACCCATAGGCAGGACCTAGTCACCGGGTCAGCCCCCTTTTTTAGTATAAAGATGGGAGCGGGCCCCCTGTTAAAATTAGATCATCTTTGGAATCAAGATACCACTTTCTTCGAAAGGACTTCACGATTTCTTCTTCAAGATTCTCCCTTGTGGCTAAGGAGTAGTCACCCTGCATCCGCAGGCACCATCCTAAAGAACACTGCGGTCTGCTGCAAGTCCTTCATCACGAATCCGACGACCCAGCTCGACGAGACCCGGCTTCCCTGGCCCCTCTGACCTCTACTCACCTCTACAGCCCAGCTGAGAACCGTGAGTGCGACGAGACCTCAAGGGACCGACGATCGCCAAGACTGCACGACATCTTTACTGCAAGCCCACCGTGTCCTCCACTGGTGAGTGCTTTGGGGTCCGAGAAGCCCCGACCCTGCGCAGCTCCAGCACCCAAGATCAGCCCCCCTGCATCTCCACGATCTGCGTGGGGCCCTTCTGCTGTTTGCTGTGCACCGCGTTGTTTGGCTACTAGCCGGCTGGCTTGTGGCCCTCTGAACGACGCCCAACGACTTCACGACTGCTGGTCTGGTTGCTCCAGGCTGGCCTTTGCTTCCTTCTTCAAGAGAGGCACCCCGGACCCTCCTGGTCCACTCCAGACGCCATTTTAGGTCCACCGCGTGGGCTTGAATTTGCCAAGGCTTTGTTGCCCAATCCTGGGTCCAGCGACGCCGACAGCTTCTATCTTCGTGGGACAGCTCGATCCTCCATCCTGGTCGCCGACAACGCCTCCTGGTCCGTGAGATCTTCGAGTCAAGCGTCACCCACTCACCTAGTCGAGGTGGCTACCATCCGGTGCCCTCCTGGTGCCCACTGACTACTGGCTAGTAGTCTCGAACTTGGTCCCCTCTGCTTTCAGGTGTCATCTATCTTCAAGATCCAGGCTTGGATCCGACTGAACTTTCTTCACTGGTCACCGGCCAGCATCTTTTCTTCCGGCTCCTGGTCCGTCTACGAGGATTCCCGACGTCTTTTCAGACCTATGCAGCTGCAGCCCCTGGGCTAGGTAACTTCGGCATTTCGGTGCCCCAGCATAGCCTCACTATCCAAGGGTCAGAATCTACTTTCGTTTTCTCCCTACCAGGTCGGGTTCGCCCGAGAACACTAACTTTCTAATTCCTAGCTACCATAGACTTTTGTCCCGCATCTCGCGTGAGAGTGCACACACTGCACCCGAGTCCCCTAGGCCTCCTAGACATAATCTAACGATTCCCTAGTCAAGTCCTAGCGATTCCAAAAGCTATTAGTACTGTACTTACCTGCTAGGAATTTCGCATTCCACTTTCAGAGTATATGGTTTTCCGTGCCCCTCGGGCATTTGTATATACTGTGCTAACTTAAGTATTTTTGTAAGAGTTTTGGTTTGTGCTTAGTACCCTGTCCTCATAAAGAGTACAGGGCTGTTGTGATCTTTAAATAAATAACTGTTTATTTTCATAACACTTGTGTGGTGTCCTTTCACTTGGTATTCAAGGGGTATATGTGTGGTAAACAGCTGGCTTAACGCGCCCTCTCGAGTCTTTAGCCTTAGACTGCTCGTATCCACGCTACTAGGATAGCTGGTCTATAAGGTTGACTTACAACCAATCATCAATAAGGGTTGCTGGACTGATACATAGTGTTCACTAGAATAGTGAGCACTGCATATCAGGCCACCTTCTCACATTGGTGAGCAGCGGTTGGGATTTGAGCTTGCTGTTGTTTTACCACACGTATCCTAAGAATATCTTGTTGAAAGATCACATAAAGGACTGTTAGGTACATATAACTAAAGCTTAGAATACTCTGAGTTCTACTGAACCAGCTGTTGTAGCTCCTCAAGGCTTAGCACACCTTGGCTGCAACTCTTAGCAAGGGATCAGTAGGTAAACACATAGTGTAGGTAGGTGCATCACTTACACCACACTAGAATCAGCATGTCAGACAAAGGAGGAAACTCTGAGTATCCCCTTGTGTCAGTGGACCTTCCACAGGTCACTTCTAAATATGCTGCTCTTAGCTTCCATGAGATGAGACAAGTGTGTACTCTCAGGAAACTAAAACAGGGGTCTAACCCCACCACTTCCTTTCTGATTGGTCTCTTAGAGGCTTATGATGCCAGTAGGGCTGGTAACCCAGACCCTTCTAATCCAGAAGGAAGTTTGCCCTCCTTACAGGGTCCCTTTGATATCCATCCCCTCCATGAGGCAGATGATGCTGAGGAGGAGGATGAGTTGTCTGGGGATGAGGCAGATAAGGGACAGGTAGAGGTCAGTAGACTAACCCGGACCAACTTAAGCAGACATGAGAGGGACTCTAGGGGAGCCCTGGGGCCACTCTCAGGTCAGCTTAACATTGGGAATGGACGAGTTAGGTCTCTATCTAGAGGCTCTAACAGATCCCTTCATACCAATGGCTCTCAACGTTCCTCTCAAAGGGGAATGACATCTCCCCAGAGGAGAGTGTATGAGGCAAAGGAAAAGGCAGCCAATCTGAGGATTGAAAGGGAAGAACTTGCCCTGGCCAAAGAAAGGCTTGCCTTTGCTAGAGAGCAACAATTGAGTGGGGCAGTCCCCACTGGTGGCAGCAATAATCCTAGCAATAGGGAAAGGAGTTTTGATAAAAAGCACCTGAATAAGATAGTGCCCCCCTTTAAAGAAGGGGATGACATCCACAAATGGATTACTGCTTTGGAGAGAGCCTGCACTGTGCAGGGTGTTCCCCAAAGTCAGTGGGCAGCTATCTTGTGGCTCTCCTTTGATGGTAAAGGTAGAGATAAGCTCCTCACCACAAGGGTGGAGGATGCTAACAATTACCAAATCTTGAAGAATACACTGGTTGATGGGTTTGGTTTAACCACTGAACAATACAGGATGCTGTTCAGAGACACCCAGAAAACTCAGTCTCAAGATTGGACTGACTTTGTTGATTGTGCCACTAAGGCTTTTGAAGGCTGGCTACTGGGTAGTAAGGTTACTGATTTTAAAGGATTGTATAATCTAATTATGAGGGAGCAAATCTTAAATAATTGTCAGAACCAGTTATTACATCAGCACCTGGTAGACTCTGATCTGACCTCTCCACAGGAATTGGGTAAGAGGGCAGACAAATGGGTCAGAACCAGGGTT
Source organism: Lissotriton vulgaris (assembly GCF_964263255.1). Classification (NCBI taxonomy): domain Eukaryota; kingdom Metazoa; phylum Chordata; class Amphibia; order Caudata; family Salamandridae; genus Lissotriton; species Lissotriton vulgaris. The sequence goes on from NC_141698.1 coordinate 4,320,356, forward strand.
AGGCCTAAAAACCAGGGTGGTGACCAGAAAAAGGAATCAACCAAGCCTCAAGAGAAGGGTGGGGATAAATCCTCAGAGAAGACTTCCCAAGGGCCCCAAAACTCCAACAAGGGTGGTGGGTCCCAGAACACTCCTTCAGAACAAAAGAAACCTTATTGCCATACCTGTAAACAGGTGGGTCATTACAAAAGTGATGTCAGTTGCCCTAAAAATGGTAATAAGGGAAACATACCCCCAGGTAATACTCCTAAACCTCCTGTTACCACTAGTGGTAATCCCCCAGGTGGTGGGAGTGCCCCCAAGAATGTGGTGGGCATTACTTTGGGCAATCAGGAGGACTATGGCCTAGCCAGGTTCCCTGACCACACTCTTGTCTGTGAGACTGGCATGGGGTTTGCCAACTTCACTACTGGACCCCACATTTTGGGAAAGTATAGACAAGAAGTTTTAGTGAATGGTCGGAAAGTTGAGGCATTCAGAGACACAGGGGCCAGCCTCACCATGGTGAGTGACCATCTGGTCCCCTCTGCTCAACTGACCCCTGGTTTTACTTATCAGGTGACAGACATTCATGGAGTGAAGAGAAGGCATCCCATGGCAGTAGTCAAGCTCAGTTGGGGTAATGTCACAGGGCCCATGAGAGTGGCAGTGACAGATAACCTACCTGTAGATTGCTTACTGGGGAATGACCTGGAACTCTCAGCATGGGCTGAGGTGGAGCAAGAAACTCACTCCAGAATGATAGGCCTATCCAGACAGGTTAGTGGGGCAGTAATAGATACAGCCCCAGTCCAAGCACCATTCCTCCCTGAAAAGGTTGGAAGGGCAGTGGTAGCCACTGCCCAGGCTCAGACAGACTTTCCAGAACAGGATAGGAGGGCTGTGACAGTCACAGCCCAAACACAGACTGAGTGCCCTCCTGAAAAGGTTGAAATGGTCTCAGCCTCTACTCAAACAGATAGTGAGGTTGTGAAGCCTGAAACAATGGATCACTCCACTCAAACAGAGAGCATTGAGGAGGAAGAAGAGTCTTCCCCCTCCCAGACACTAGGTGAGAGCCAGCCTCCTCAGGGAACTGACTCTACCCCTGTTGAAGGAACTGCCCCAGAGGTAGTCAGGCCTAGCCTGGCAGAGCCCCTGATGGCAGTGGACCCTTCCCAGGTGGGACCCAGTCTGGAGCAGGTAACCTGCACCTCTCTACCCTGCCTCAGTCAGCCCAGGGCTGTGGAGGTCAGGGAGGCCAGTGGTGGACCCAAAAGGGCCCCCTGTCCAAAAGAACCCCTTAATCAACAGATTAGGATCACTGAAGCTGGTAAACCTAGCCAAGTGAAAATAGAACAGACTCCTGAGGGATCCCCCTTAAAAGTAGTTAGGGAACTCCCACAGCTGGACACTGGTGGGCACAGCCAAACATGGGGCCTAAAAACCCCAGACCTGACCTGTACCTCCAGTAAGCCAAACAGAGGGACTCAGCCTCCAGCTTTAGGTAGCCAGAGGCTGACCCTGAGAGCTCAGTGCATCTCAGCTAAAGAAAGAAAGGCACACATGATGGATGGTGATTGGAGGAAGTTGAGCCCAAAGGTAGAGGAGCCTCACTTCAGTACTCCAACCCAGCATCAGCCTTCTTCTTTCCCAAGACACACCAGAAACAGAGATTCCCTATGGTGGAGACCCTCAGATACCCTTAGGGTGAGGGGTTGCCTAGTGGACCATGACACAGGGGGAAACCAAGCCAGAGCTGGTCCTTCCTTATATGGCCACTTAGGTAATAGAGGCTTACCTGGGCAAGGATAGCCTTATCTCCTTTCGTTTGGGGGGGGGTTGTGTAGGAAGGTACCTCCTGACTATGGTTGCCCCCAACTTTTTGCCCTGTGTTTTAGCTGGTTTTGGACATAGTCGACCTGGGACCCTGCCAATCAGGACCCCAGGCCTACTGCTCTCTCTTTAAAATGGATTCCATGTACCCTAGGTACATTTCCAATTGGTACTGGGCCACCTTATCAGACCCTGTAACTCAGGGCATAGGTGTACCCAGGGCTGCCAGGGGCTGCAGCATGTATTATGCCACCCCTGGCTGGCCTCCTAAATTTGACACAACTGGCTGCATGACAGCTGGGGCAAAGTCGTGTAATCACCCTTTGCTGTAGGTGTAGTATACCTATACCTAACCCTAAAATGGACACACAGATTCCTATCAGTCACTCCTATGGCAGGCCTTGACAATCCTGAAGGCAGAGTGCTTGGAATCGTGTGAGATGGTGCTCTGGCATGAGCTGAGCCTGTCTGCAGCTTGCGGAACCAAGTCCTAATAGCTGTTCCATGATATCGCATACCATATACTCTTAAGTGCATTATAATCCTCGCGGTTAAATGCTAACTTTGGTATTGCTTTATCAAAACATGTCGAGTAAGGTGTCATACGAATTGGAATACTAACCCCTCGCCAATTCTGGCGACGGGGTTAGCATTCCACCCTTCTAGAGGGACACGACATGTATGTAACTGTGAACCCCGGTTAAAGTTAACTGAAGCCTCAGCTCCACAAAATGGATGCTGCCACCACAGACACGAGTCTGACCTCCTGCTGCTGGGAGTCCTTCCAGCGAGGGAGGCCTGGACAAAGGGTTTCCTGTCCGGGGCGGTGCTAGCACCGTCCCAGACATGGTTTTGTGTATCCTGGGTAGGCAGGGCTTTTCAGGAAGGTGACTGCTGAGTGGCACCCCGGTGCTCACTACGCATAGGCCAGTCAGAACCAGTTCCAGGGGCACACCAGCCCCTGGCCTGGGGAAGTCCGGCAGGGGAGAGGGGTGTAACCACCCCCCTCCTGGTCCCACCCATAGGCAGGACCTAGTCACCGGGTCAGCCCCCTTTTTTAGTATAAAGATGGGAGCGGGCCCCCTGTTAAAATTAGATCATCTTTGGAATCAAGATACCACTTTCTTCGAAAGGACTTCACGATTTCTTCTTCAAGATTCTCCCTTGTGGCTAAGGAGTAGTCACCCTGCATCCGCAGGCACCATCCTAAAGAACACTGCGGTCTGCTGCAAGTCCTTCATCACGAATCCGACGACCCAGCTCGACGAGACCCGGCTTCCCTGGCCCCTCTGACCTCTACTCACCTCTACAGCCCAGCTGAGAACCGTGAGTGCGACGAGACCTCAAGGGACCGACGATCGCCAAGACTGCACGACATCTTTACTGCAAGCCCACCGTGTCCTCCACTGGTGAGTGCTTTGGGGTCCGAGAAGCCCCGACCCTGCGCAGCTCCAGCACCCAAGATCAGCCCCCCTGCATCTCCACGATCTGCGTGGGGCCCTTCTGCTGTTTGCTGTGCACCGCGTTGTTTGGCTACTAGCCGGCTGGCTTGTGGCCCTCTGAACGACGCCCAACGACTTCACGACTGCTGGTCTGGTTGCTCCAGGCTGGCCTTTGCTTCCTTCTTCAAGAGAGGCACCCCGGACCCTCCTGGTCCACTCCAGACGCCATTTTAGGTCCACCGCGTGGGCTTGAATTTGCCAAGGCTTTGTTGCCCAATCCTGGGTCCAGCGACGCCGACAGCTTCTATCTTCGTGGGACAGCTCGATCCTCCATCCTGGTCGCCGACAACGCCTCCTGGTCCGTGAGATCTTCGAGTCAAGCGTCACCCACTCACCTAGTCGAGGTGGCTACCATCCGGTGCCCTCCTGGTGCCCACTGACTACTGGCTAGTAGTCTCGAACTTGGTCCCCTCTGCTTTCAGGTGTCATCTATCTTCAAGATCCAGGCTTGGATCCGACTGAACTTTCTTCACTGGTCACCGGCCAGCATCTTTTCTTCCGGCTCCTGGTCCGTCTACGAGGATTCCCGACGTCTTTTCAGACCTATGCAGCTGCAGCCCCTGGGCTAGGTAACTTCGGCATTTCGGTGCCCCAGCATAGCCTCACTATCCAAGGGTCAGAATCTACTTTCGTTTTCTCCCTACCAGGTCGGGTTCGCCCGAGAACACTAACTTTCTAATTCCTAGCTACCATAGACTTTTGTCCCGCATCTCGCGTGAGAGTGCACACACTGCACCCGAGTCCCCTAGGCCTCCTAGACATAATCTAACGATTCCCTAGTCAAGTCCTAGCGATTCCAAAAGCTATTAGTACTGTACTTACCTGCTAGGAATTTCGCATTCCACTTTCAGAGTATATGGTTTTCCGTGCCCCTCGGGCATTTGTATATACTGTGCTAACTTAAGTATTTTTGTAAGAGTTTTGGTTTGTGCTTAGTACCCTGTCCTCATAAAGAGTACAGGGCTGTTGTGATCTTTAAATAAATAACTGTTTATTTTCATAACACTTGTGTGGTGTCCTTTCACTTGGTATTCAAGGGGTATATGTGTGGTAAACAGCTGGCTTAACGCGCCCTCTCGAGTCTTTAGCCTTAGACTGCTCGTATCCACGCTACTAGGATAGCTGGTCTATAAGGTTGACTTACAACCAATCATCAATAAGGGTTGCTGGACTGATACATAGTGTTCACTAGAATAGTGAGCACTGCATATCAGGCCACCTTCTCACAGGGATGACGTCCCCTCAGAGGAGAGTGTACGAAGCTAAGGAAAGGGCAGCTAATCTAAGGATCGAAAGGGAAGAACTTGCCCTGGCCAAAGAAAGGCTTGCCTTTGCAAGAGAGCAACAGTTAAGTGGGGTAGTCCCCACTGGTGGCAGCAATGTACCTAGTAATAGGGAAAAGAGTTTCGATACGAAACACCTTGGTAAGATAGTGCCCCCCTTTAAACAAGGGGACGACATCCACAAATGGATTACTGCTTTGGAGAGGGCCTGCACTGTGCAGGGCGTTCCCCAGAGTCAGTGGGCAGCTATCTTGTGGCTCTCCTTTGAAGGAAAAGGAAGAGACAAGCTCCTCACCACAAGGGTGGAGGATGCTAACAATTACCAAATCTTGAAAAATACACTCGTTGAAGGGTTCGGCCTAACCACTGAGCAGTACAGGGTGCTGTTCAGGGATACCCAGAAAACGCAGTCTCAAGATTGGTCTGATTTTGTCGATTGTGCCACTAAGGCTTTTGAGGGCTGGTTGCTGGGCAGTAAGGTTACTGATTACGAAGGATTGTATAATTTGATGATGAGAGAGCAAATTTTAAACAATTGTCAGAACCAGTTGTTGCATCAGCATCTTGTCGACTCGGATCTGACCTCTCCCCAAGAATTGGGAAAGAAGGCAGACAGATGGGTTCGTACAAGAGTTAAACAGAACCAGGGCCAGAATCAAGGTGGTCAGAAGAAAGCAGACCAAAAGGGTAAAGATTCTAAAGGGGAACAAAGTGACCAGAAGTCTTCGACAGGTCCCCAACAACCCAAAGAGGGTGGGGGTCAGGCTCCCCAAAAGAAGAAAGAAGGCCAATCCAAAAGATGGTGCCAGTACTGTAAAAGTAAATCTCACTGGTTTAGTGAGTGCACCAAGAAAGGAGGAGGGCAGACTCCTGCCACTGCAGCCCCTAAGGCACCTGTGCCCCCTAGTACAGTCAGCAGTGGTAGTGCGCCTCCCAAGGGTTTAGTAGGGTTAACCCTGGGTTCTGAGGGGCGTGACAACTTAGTTGGCACACTCACTCAGGCTGTCCTTGTCGGTACAGGGGACGTGGACGTGTCCCCTGACGTAAGCCCCAATTCTTTGGGCAAATACCGACAGACGCCTTTCATAAATGGAAAGATGGCTCAGGCCTATAGGGACACTTGTGCCAGCGTCACCATGGTGACGCCTAACTTTGTGGACCCTGGACAGATCATGCCAGGTACAGAATTCCTGGTGACCAATGCAAGCAATGTCACTACCAATCACAGTATGGCAATTGTAGCTTTCTCCTGGGGAGGGGTAACTGGCCAAAAGAAGGTTGTAGTTAGTCCAGACCTCCCAGTGGATTGTTTGTTGGGCAATGATTTGGAGTCGTCACAATGGTCAGAAGTGGAGCACCGGACTCACATGGAAATGTTAGGTTTGCCAGCACATGTGTTCGCTGTGACTAGGTCACAGGTCAGGAAATGCCCCACTGAACAGGTGCTGGATCCTGGAACAACGGACCAGACACCTCCCAAGAAAAAGAGCAGTAGGGTTAAGGCTGCGCCTTCCCCCTTGCCCCAGGTCGAGGATCAAGTCTCAGAGGAGGCTGACCTACAGGAATTGCGGGAAACTGAGCCTAGGGAATTCGAACTTGATCAAGTTGAATTCTTGGGTTCAGGGGGACCCTCAAGGGAAGACCTGGGGAAGGACCAGTTAGACTGCCCTTCTCTTGAACCCCTCAGACAGCAAGCTGCTGCTGAGGCTGCTGGGAACGCCACAGGTACCCACAAGGTATACTGGGAAGATGGACTCCTGTACACTGAGTCAAGAGACCCCAAGCCTGGCATGACCAGGAGGCTGGTTGTACCCTTGTCTCAGCGTGGTTTCCTACTTACCTTGGCCCACGAGATTCCCTTACCAGGTCACTTGGGCCAGACGAAAACGTGGGACAGGCTTGTCTCACACTTTCACTGGCCACACATGAACGAAGATACCAAGGAGTTTTGCCGCTCCTGTGTCACCTGCCAAGCCAGTGGTAAGTCAGGTGGCACGACAAAGGCCCCCCTTATACCCATGCCGGTGGTGGGGGTACCCTTTGAACGGGTGGGGATCGACATCGTCGGTCCCATGGAACCACCTACAGCATCAGGGCACAAGTTTATACTGGTGGTAGTGGATCATGCCACCAGGTATCCTGAAGCTATTCCCCTTAGGACCGCTACAGCACCTGTTGTGGCAAGAGCCCTAGTTGGAGTGTTCTCCAGAGTGGGCTTCCCTAAGGAGGTCGTCTCCGACAGAGGTGCAAACTTTATGTCGAGCTACTTAACTGCTATGTGGAAGGAATGTGGTGTTAACTACAAGTTCACTACACCCTATCACCCACAATGCAATGGGCTTGTTGAGAGATTCAACAGGACCCTCAAAGGGATGATTCATGGACTACCTGAAAAGCTTCGGCGTAGATGGGACGTCCTGATCCCCTGCCTCTTGTTCGCCTACAGAGAAGTCCCACAGAAGGGGGTTGGCTACAGCCCTTTTGAACTTTTGTACGGGCATCCTGTAAGGGGACCCCTGTGTTTGGTGAAGGAAGGATGGGAGAGACCTCTCAAAAAGCCTGCAACCAACATAGTGGACTATGTGCTTGGCCTCCGCTCGCGGATGGCTGAGTACATGGAAAAGGCATCTGAAAACCTTAAGGCCAGCCAAGAACTCCAAAAAGCTTGGCATGACCAAAAGGCTGTCTTGACTGTTTACCAGCCCGGACAGAAGGTGTGGGTGTTGGAGCCAGTGGCCCCAGCAGCACTCAAGGACAAATGGTCCGGGCCCTACACCATCCTGGAGAAAAAGGGAGAGGTCACCTACCTGGTCGACCTGGGAACTCCCCGGAGCCCCCACAGGGTGCTTCATGTCAACAGGCTTAAAGCATATGTCGACAGGAAGGACATGAGTTTGCTCATGGCCATAGATGAGGGACAGGAGGAGGAGAGTGACCCTCTCCCCGACCTGCTCACTCAGAATCCTGACGATGGATCGGTAGATGGTGTTGTCTTTTGTGGCAGCCTCTCCGAACATCAACAGAGCGACTGTAAACAGGTTCTTCAGTCGTTCAGACATATGTTTTCTCTAACACCCAGCCAGACCGATTGGTGCACCCATGAGGTTGACACTGGTGACAGCTTGCCCGTTAAGAGTAAAATCTACCGGCAGCCTGATCACGTTAGAGACTGCATCAAGAGTGAAGTGCAGAAAATGTTGGAGCTGGGAGTCATTGAACCCTCGGATAGCCCTTGGGCTAGTCCCGTAGTTCTAGTGCCGAAACCTCACACCCAGGGTGGTAAGAGAGAGATGAGGTTCTGCGTAGACTACAGGGGTCTCAATGCAGTCACTAAGACTGACGCCCACCCAATACCGAGGGCAGACGAGCTTATCGATAGATTGGCTTCGGCCAACTACCTAAGTACGTTTGACCTAACAGCTGGGTATTGGCAAATCAGGTTAGCTGAGGACGCCAAGCCTAAAACCGCATTTTCAACCCCTGGTGGGCATTATCAGTTCGTGGTGATGCCCTTTGGTCTGAAGAATGCACCTGCCACCTTCCAAAGGTTGGTGAATCAAGTCCTTACTGGGCTGGATGACTTCTGTGCGGCGTATCTTGACGATATTGCTGTCTTTAGCTCCACCTGGGAGGATCACCTGGTCCACCTGCGGAAAGCGTTGGAAGCCTTGCAAGCAGCAGGCCTCACTATCAAGGCCACCAAGTGCCAGATAGGGCAGACACAGGTTGTATACCTGGGCCACCTTGTCGGTGGAGGCCAGGTTCAGCCACTGGAGAGCAAGATACAGTCAATCAGGGACTGGGCTCCTCCAACCACCCAGACTCAGGTTCGAGCTTTCTTGGGCCTGACTGGATACTACCGGAAGTTTGTCAGGAACTATGGTTCCATTGTGACACCATTAAACGAACTGACAAGTAAGAAAATGCCAAAAAAGGTTCAGTGGACAGCGAGCTGTCAAAAAGCATTCGATGACCTAAAGCAGGCCATGTGCACGGCGCCTATCCTCAAGAGTCCGGACTACTCCAAACCATTCATTGTCCAAACAGATGCTTCTGAGTTGGGTGTGGGAGCTGTTCTTTCTCAACTGAATTTTGATGGTCAAGACCAGCCCATTGCTTTTATAAGCAGAAGGCTGACCCCTAGAGAGAAGAATTGGTCAGCTATTGAGAGGGAGGCCTTTGCTGTGGTTTGGGCCCTGAAGAAGCTGAGGCCATACTTGTTTGGCACTCACTTCAAGATTCAGACCGACCATAAGCCCCTCTTGTGGCTAAATCAGATGAAGGGTGAAAACCCCAAACTGCTTAGGTGGTCCATTTCCCTACAGGGGATGGACTTTACAGTGGAACATAGACCTGGTACTGATCATGGCAATGCCGATGGGCTCTCCAGATATTTCCACTTAGAACAAGAAGACTCACCTGGTCAAGGTTAGCTTATTGTTCCGACGTTTGGGGGGGGTCATGTAGGAGAGTAGGGTCTGCAATCCTATGATCACCCGGATTTTTTGCTTTTGTTTCACTGGTTTACGACTTTCTCTGGCTGTGGGCCTGCTAATCAGACCCACAGCCTGGCTGTTCTCTTTCTAAATTACGATATGTACCCTAGGTGCATTTACCAATTGGTACTGGGCCGCCTTATCAGACCCCGTAACGCAGGGCATAGGTGTACCCAGGGCCGCCAGGGGCTGCAGCATGTATTATGCCGCCCCTGGCTGGCCTCCTAAATTTGACACAACTGGCTGCACGACAGCTGGGGCGAAGACGTGTAACCACCCTTCGCTTTAGGTATAGTAGCTCTATATCTAACCATACAATGGACACCCGAGTTCCTATCAGTCACTCCTATGGCAGGCCTTAACAATCCTGAAGGCAGAGTGCGTGGGCTCGTGTGAGCTAGGTTCAGGCCCGAGCCGAGCCCGGTTGCAGCTTGCGGAATCAAGACCCAATGGCTGTTCCATGATAACGCGTACCACATCGGTAACTTCGGTGTCGCGTTATCAAGACATTTCGAGTAAGGTGTCATACGAATCGGGATGCTGCCCTCTCACCAACCCTGGCGACGAGGTTAACATTCCGCCCTTCTAGAGGGACACGACATGTACGTAACTGTGAACCCCGGTTAAAGTTAACTGAAGCCTCAGCTCCACAAAATGGATGCTGCCACCACAGACACAAGTCTGACCTCCTGCTGCTGGGAGTCCTTCCAGCGAGGAGCACTTGGACAAAGGGTTTCCTGTCGAGGGCGCTGTTCGCACCGTCCCAGACAGGGTTTGTGTATTCTGGGTAGGTAGGGCTTTGGCGAGAAGGTGACTGCGGAGTGGCACCCCGGTGCTCACTACGCATCTGCCGGTTAGAACCAGTTCCAGGGGCGACAGCCCTGGCCTGGGGAAAGTCCGGCAGGGGAGAGGGGCGTAACTACCCCCCTTCCTGGTCCCACCCTTAGGGCAGGACCTAGTCATGTACCCACCCCTTTCTTTAGGATAAAGGCCGGAGCGGGGACCCTTCCAAATTAGATCATCTTTGAATCAAGAACTCCTTTCTACGAAAGTACACTCAAGACTCTTCTCAAGATTTCTCCCTTGTGACTAAGGAGTAGTCACCCTGCATCAGCAGGCACCATCTAAGAACTCTGCGGTTTGCTGCAAGTCCTTCCTCAAGGATCCGACGGCCCAGCTCGACGAGAACCGGCTTCCCTGGCACCTCTGACCTCTACCCACGTCATCAGCTCAGCTGTGATCTGTGGGTGCGACGAGACCTCGAGGGACCGGCCATCATCAGAACCTGCACGCTCTTAAAAACCAGCACGACCATCGAGGTAACTCTCTGGTGAGTGCTCTGGGGTCCGAGAAACCCCGACCCTGAGCCGCTCTAGCACCGAAGTGCAGTCTCCCAGCATCTCCACGATCTGCGTGGGGCCCTTCTGCTCGCTGCTCAACCTGTTGTCTGGTCACTCGCCGCTGGCTTGTGCCCTTCTGTGACGACATCCGAGAATCATCACTGCTGGTCTGGTTGCTCCAGACTGGCCCTTGCTTCCATCTTTGCGAGAAGCACCCCGGACCCTCCTGGTCCACTCAAGACGCCATCTTAGGCCCACCCCGTGGCCCTGAGATCTGCCAAGGCTTGTTGCCCCATCCTGGGCCCAGCGACGCCGACAGCATCATCCTTCGTGGGACAGCTCGCACCTCCACCGTGGTCGCCGACAACGCCTCCTGGTCCGTGAGACTGCAGAGCCTAGCGTCGCCCACTCACCTGGTCGAGGTGACGGCCAACCGGTGCCTTCCTGGTACCCTCTGACTACTGGCTAGTAGTACGAACTTGGTCCCCTCTGCTTTCAGGTTTCATCAATCTCCGATCCAGGCTTGGATCTCTACGAACTATTCAGCACTGGTCGCCGGCTAGCAACTCCTTCCTTCCGGCTCCTGGCTCGTCAGCGAAGACCCCGACGCCTGTAAGACTTGTGCAGCCGCAGCCCTCGTGGCTAGGTAACTCGGCATTTCGGTGCCTGCATAGCCTCCTTACTCTAGGGTCCCGAGTCCCTCGCTTCCGACTTGCCTTATCGGGTCCGCCCGAGACCTTAACCTTTCCGTGTCCTCGGACACTTGTTTTTAAACTGTGCACTTGAAGTATTTGCTAAAGAGATTTGGTCTGTGCTTAGTACCCTGTCCTCATAAAGAGTACAGGGCTGTTGTGATTCTTAATAAATATCCTGTTTATTTTCATAACACTTGTGTGGTGTCCTTTCACTGGGTATTCAAGGGGTACATGTGTGGTAAACAGCTGGCTTAACACGCCCTCTCGAGTCTTTAGCCTTAGACTGCTCGTATCCACGCTACTAGGATAGCTGGTCTATAGGTTGACTTACAACCAAACACCATAAGGGTCGTTGGAACGATACATAGCGGTCGCTAGAATAGCGAACGTTGCATATCGGGCCAACTTCTCACACTGGATCGCTAGTTTGAGCTACTTGGAGTCTGGGCGTCTGATCTCGCTTTGGTTGCAGGTGAAAGGTTCATCTAGCCGGTTAGGAATCTTCTCATGGGGGCTGATCGACATCTTGGAAAATGTTGAGTACCAGTGATGTCTAGCAAAGGTGGAGGCAACCAACATAAGGGTTAAGAGATGTTTGCAGTCATCTTACAAACCACATATGAAAGGAGTGTGAGGGGCAGACAAGCAAGGTAAAGATCCAGGACCAGTTCATCCATTCTACATCGCCCACGGACTGCGTGTAATTGGAGATGAAGTTGGCCACTTTGCATTTTCAGGAGTGGTAAACAGGTCTGTCTGTGGGGGGCCCCGCTCTGGAAGGACTGGAGTAGGATTTGAGGGAGGAGATTCCACTCCTGGACTGGTTGATGTATCCGGGTGAGCAGACCTGCTAAGTCATCCACTCACAGAAGATTCTCTGCCCGAAGGTTATGAAGTGGCAGAGGGCCCAGTCTCTTGCTCTAGTGCTGATAGCAGAAAGGACTGGGTGCCTCCCTGCTTCTGAAGGTATCACATTGTGGTCATGCTGTCTGCCTTGATAAGGATTACTTTGTCTTGAATGCCTTAATGGAAGGCCGCGAGAGTGACGTGCTAGGCTATTAACTTAAGATAGATGATGTGCTGGCCCTGGTGATGAGGGCGTCTAAACTACCTAGACTGTCTTACCGTCAAGATGTGCCTGCCACCCGGTGAGAGGAGCATCTGTGGTGATCGTAACTTGCTGAAGGGGGTCTGAGAAAGGCCTGCCCTGCAAAGGCTGCTGCTGTTCTACCACTGCAGAGAACGATTGTCAGTGGCCATTACAACACTAGACTTTCCCAGGGACCCTCCTTGTGGGACCACTGAGCAGAGGCATTCCAGAAACATTCATACATGGAGCAGAGCATGTAGTACTATAGAGATGCAGGGGGCCAAGATCCCTAGGCGCTGCATTGAAAGTCTGACTGTAAGCGGACAGGTATAAAAAGAGATAAGAGCTGTGGAATGCCAATCACCTCAGCTAACTGGGTCCAAATTGAGGAGGCGTCACATGCAAAATAAAGATGGACTGGTACTCGGCCCAAGTAACCACCAGTAGCTGAGATTAATTCCACCCATCACTTTTTATTATATGTCACTGTGATGCACAGGTGGGAAGAGTATGCCCAGATGTGGGTCCTGTGATCACTGTGCCACTGGAACCAAGCTGTACCCGCATGGCGAGCACGGCTAGAGGGACTTGGTTGCGTGTGTTCCAGTTCACAAAGGCCCTGCCTGGCAGTTCGGGCTGCACTGTTCCCACTGAAGCTGGGTCAAGACTGATTCGCACAAGCCTGGTCTAATCGGAGGTGGCATGGTGGGCAAAAAACAGTGTTTTGGGATGAAGTCCTGAGTGACTGCCAGTGGCTGAGATCAGTTCAAGCATTCCATCCATCACTTTTTTTGTTTACTTCCGTTACAGATAATGCAGCAGCGCCTTTGGTAGTCCGCCAAAAACCTGTTTCACAAACATTGTGAGACACAAACACGGTGTCCCAATTATTGTGATGTAAAAAATATCAAAAATATTGTAGGACAGAACATGGAAGGTAAGAATATTTTTTTTAAAAAACTCTTTTATATTGTTCTTTAACAGATGTACATATTGTTTTCAAATTAATTAGTCGAGTTTTATTATTTTTGAGTTATACAAAGTCAATTTTTGGGCTGGTGCATTCCTAGGTCAGCTTCCTGAATGTCCGAAGATGTCTTTAGCAAAGCAGACAGGTGCGCAGCCTGGTAGGCTTCGACCGAAAGAGCCTTGAGGATTCCCATCCATTCACCAAATAAGCAGTAGACAATCTCCGCAGCAGAGCATATGAGAGGAAGTGGAGCGCCGCATCTCTCTTCCTCATCGACTAGAGCATGTGTCATACAATAGGCTGCATAGACTGTACAAGTCTAGGACAGTCTGAATGTTGTTTGAGGGATCATGTACTGTATTATGTTAGCACGGACCACAAAAGGTTCCCAGTCTGACATCAGGGCATAACTTGAGCACGTTAACCTACGAAGATCCAAATCTGGAGAAAGTTTAATGACGCTCCCTTACATTGACAGGAAACCCACAATGCACTTGTAACAGACTATCATAATTCCTCCCCGTCTCCAAATCGAACAGGCAGTCTTATGCTAGCAACGCAGTACTATGGGAAAGTTACATACCCCTAAGCATTGTTTGCATCTTGTTACGGTGTACAATCACTTGCTGTATTCTGGCATCTCGTGTCCCGAGTTGGAAGGATGAAGGATATGATCCAGAAACAAGAGTCGTGTTTCGTGTCTAGAGATACCTTATACCAAGTACCGACTTGCACCAATCTTGGTGAAATACTTACAAACCTTTTCCTGAATCTTCATATCATACGAACTGCATGTACCAGAATGCACAGGGGCGATCCGGCTGAGAGGGTAGGAGTGTGATCCCTCTTTGTTACCTGTTAAAGGGCTCCCGTGAGCCTCCGTAGCGGACGAGCTATTGGTGATGCACCTGCGCCCCCGAGAGGCAACAAAGCCTGTTAGTGTTGTTTGGCAGCCTTCAAAGCCACCCCAAACTGATCTCTACTGATGAAGGATATGATCCAGAAACACGAGTCGTGTCTAGAGATACCTTATACCAAGTACCGAGTACCGAGTTGCACCAATCTTGGTGAAATACTGTAACCGGGAGTACCCGGTGACCGAATGCCAGGCTCCCTCGACGGATTGGTAGATTGTGGACTCCTTGACTCTCCTCTCTTTTCGATCTAACCAGAAGGACTGGAGTACCGAACAAGAGCCACTCTGGGGTCCACCAGCGGAAGATGAGGAGGAATATCCCTTTAAGGGGGCGTACGCAGTGAGAAAGGTACCGCCCTGAAATGACGTGGACACCCGACCATTGGAGAAAAGGCAGGAAGCCCTGAAGGCGGCGTGTGACGTCACCGACGAGGAGGACGGAGAGGAGCTTGGTGATAGCGTTCGGAAGGAGGAAGACGGAGAAGCAGACCGAAGATCGAGAGAAGCCGAAGAAGATGAGAAGCCTGGAGGCCACCGTTCCAGCGACTCGCCCAGCCACACTCACGGAGGAGTGTGGCTTTCCCAGGTACAACAGAGGGTGTCGAGCTGGGTCGGGAGGCGGGGAGGCAATGCAAACAGGTAGCGGAAGGGTAAATCAGAGCACTTCCCCGTGATTCCACGCACCTCTGTACCTCCCTCCCTTACATTCTTTTCCACATCGTGGGCACTAGAGCACTGTAGAAATTCAACTAAGAGAAGTTTCACTAGAGCACTGGTGTTATCCCTTCACTCCCCGGGACCCTTAAACCATACAGTCTTCAGGCTGTTGTCTTACGTGTCCCTTCTCTTTTGTTTTTTGGCTCGCTTACGCAGCGGAGAGGGGATTTCAAACCATCGAAGGTTACCATCCTGGCATAAAGAAAGAAGAGTAGGAATTGTTTTCTAAGGAGGAACATCCCATATTCTTCCACAGCAACCACGGATCCGGCTGCTCCCTCACGCGAAAGACATTTAATGAAGAAAAATAAGCCCTTTATTAAAACAAAGCCCTATATACCAAGGTCTGGTCTCCGGTCCATTTCTCCCACTCCGCTACAAATACTTACGAACTTTTTCCTGAATCTTCATATCATACGAACTGCATGTACCAGAATGCAAAGGGGCGACCCGGCTGAGAGAGTAGGAGTGTGCTCCCTCTTTGTTTCCTGTTAAAGGGGTCCCGTTAGCCTCCGTAGCTGACGAGCTATTGGTGATGCACCTGCGCGCCCGAGAGGCATTTGAAGCCTGTTAGTGTTGTTTGGCAGCCTTCAAAGCCACCCCAAACCGATCTATACTGATGAAGGATATGATCCAGAAACACGCGTCGTGTCTCGTGTCTAGAGATACCTTATATCAAGTACAGACTTGCACCAATCTTGATGAAATACTTACGAACTGTTTCCTGAATCTTCATATCATACGAACTGCATGTACCAGAATGCAAAGGGGCGATCCGGCTGAGAGGGTAGGAGTGTGCTCCCTCTTTGTTTCAGAGTTGGAATGACCACTTGTTTTCCTCAGCCATAAGGTTCTATTTAGGGAATCGAATATGAAAGGTTCCAGACCTTTCCATTTCATTGTTTATATTTTTCCCTGGGAAATGGCTCAGCAGAAATATTTGTGTTTACCAAAACAGACTTTCTTTGCAGAAATCCACTTCATGGGTTAACATTAATATTGGAAATGTTGTGATCCGTAAATGCGTAAAGAGAGAATTCATGGCTGTGTTATATACATCCTGCAGTATACTACTACTCAGGAACACAACTAAGTCTCTCTTAGTTCCTGAAAAGCGGGATTTTGGCCCAACAGAAACCTGCCCACTGCTGATGGCTCGACTCATTATTCAGACAGTTCAGTGTGTCGCCTAATACTATAATCATCTGCTTGTTACCTGAATAACACTAAACAGCCCTTTGAGCAATAACACACGCAGGGTTTATTAGAATCTCTCTGTGTTGCTTTTGATACCAAGAAACACCCTTTGCAGCAAAACAAGAGGCTGCAAAACAATCTGAATGTGGAGTCGGAGTTGGGTGCATGGAGCGTTTCCTACCTACATCACACGTGCACGTACTGCGAACATTCACATAAAGTACACTTCAAGATCAAACACAAGGTGGCCGAACACGCACAGCATGTCAACCTACAACAGCCCAATGCTGCACAATCGCTGCTATGTCAAGACTCATGCTTTGCTAAAATTTGCCATGTTTTCAGTTTTTAATTATTCAACTTGATTCTGGACAATCCAGGAATAGTCCAAGAGTCCCTGACCCTACTTAGAACCACCTCTCACTGTTCATAGCATTTCTCTGACCCACACTCTGCCATTTTATATACACTTCACCAACTGCTGAGATCCCCCTGTCCATCACAGAGGACACATATGAACCGTGGCCTAACCTCTTCCACATCGAAGCTCCGTGGCCCACTCCAGGCACAGCGCCCTCACTTCAGGACCAGTTCAAGCATCCAGGTCTCCATGCTGACAGCGGTGCCCCCACACTCACTCAGAACCTCAGAAACCGTCCACCGTTTCCACACGCGGTCCACTGTCCAACAACACCAGGTCCCCATGGTCCGGACAGGCAGCCCCATCCCCGTACCTTAAAGACCAGCTCGTCGGTCACAGCAAACGTCCTCTCCAGCTTGCCTGTGAGACCATTAATCTCCTTCTGCAGATCCCTGGTGTCCGAGAGGATCTGGGGAGAGAAAGGAGTGACATAAAAACACAGACCCAAGCATCACGGACATAGTAACCCCGGAAAATGCAGGTAGAGGCTAGACACACATATAAGAAGAGACGGTCTCTAACCTGGAACAATGCTGAGCCAATATGAACACGGTGCTCACTTTATATTATAACCTGGCCTCTGACCAGAACCACAGAGGCCAGCACCTACGCTGGGGAGCTGCGACACAGCAGAATGTGAACCCAAGAAAGCAAAATATTGGCGTCGGTTGTTTGACACTCGAGACACATGAACTGGAATAAAAACGTAAGCCAAGCAATCGTCCCAGAATGCTTGTTGTTGGCTTCATTGTCAATGCCGCACCGAGACGCTGTTCCTCTATTCACACCACCAGATACTGCGCTTATTCAATGACAAGTTCTCTTGTGCCCTCCGCTTTCAGGGAGATGGACTGTAATGCCCTAGTTTTCAAATATCGCTTTCTATACACCTTATAAGGTCGAAGCACCTTCAGAGGGTCGGAGTAAATGGCCACTCCATAGGTGTACTATATAAAGCACTGCTGGGCCCAGTCGTACATTAACAGCATTCCTCAGTTTCCTGGATGCCACTTGGGCGCGTGGTTGGTAGCTTGTTGCTTGAAATAGTTTTACATGAGAACGCTGGAGCCGTGCATGAGGTTAGGGATAGTCCGTGGCAAGTTCCGCGTACTGCCAGTGTTGTCCTAAATGGTTTTGAGTGGAGGTGGTTAATGGTGTAACAGGGATCTTATGGATCGGTAGACTTATAGATGGAACTCCGCAATGAGCCCCCAACGCGGTCTGCTTCTTGCAGTCGTAACATGGGCTTAGCACGTGCAACATTTGATTAGTCATCCTGCTGAGCACCCAGACCCATGTGTTCTAAAATAGTATAAGGCCTTCAGGGGCTTAAGTCAACTTTTAAGGAAATGTCACATTTTGTTATTGCTTTCCTGAGTTCGAGTTGGTTCCTGATCCTACTTATGTTCTTGGTCGAGGGGTTCCACAGCTTGCAGGTTTGTGCCAAGAACAGTCTTCCATCTTTACCGTTCTTGCTGTACTGAGTGGTGATTAGGTCAGGAGGCGTTTAAGGAGTCATGGCTTTCCGCTTATGGCACGCTGAGGGCAGAGATGCGAATGCTCCACACCCACTTATACCCAGAGCATCTTAAAGAAGAGATGGCTGTTAGTCCTCACAGCGTATCAGTGCGGTCTGCTGTGACACTTCACATATATGGAGAACGCACTACAGGATGGTACAGAACGACAAGAAATATTTATCAATCTCTAGTCTGTAACGTAGGAATCTTCACTGAAGTCAAACGCGTGAATAATTCCCCACTGCGCTGCTTATGATCTTGCATACTACATCACTCAGGCTATGTTAACTTCGATCATTGACGACATAACTCATTAGAATCAAAGAACAACATTGTTCAAATTACAAATGAGTGCCGTAGTCTCCCGTCAACCCTAAAACACAGACGGGAGGTGTGGGGCCCGAGCCCACACAGAGGGTTGGGTACGCACATCTTTAGTGATGTCATATGTGAGGTTGTAAGCAGTGCTTAACGCGGGGCAAGTTATAGTTGGTCGACTAAACTTTAACTAGCATATTTCAGTGCTTTGTGGTTTTTACATTAGTTCTGATCTCAGTCCAAAGCCTAACTAACTTTAACCTTTGATTTTCTTTAGTGAATTTCTAGTTTTTTATTTACGTAAGTTAAGTTCTTGGCACCAACCTAACTACAACTAGTTTTTTCCAGTGAACTATCCTGTAAGCAGATTTTCATAGCATGTAGTGTAGATTCACATGCTCTGCATACTCCTGCCGTCGAGTGTAAGGCCCTGACATTACAAGTCGTTTTTCTTTGAGAAAGCTTTGAGTCGCAGGATGTTGTGCGGATCCACCATTAGCAGACAATGCGCCAGGGCAAAGACTTCATCTTGGATTGATTTTCACTCAGTGAGTGAAAGGTCAGAGTAGAGTGAGAGTAACTATAAGTGCCGTGTGCATTGTTATCGGTTACTTGAGATGCAACAAAATAAGAAAAGTAGGGATTCTTGAAAAGACGTTGGAGCCCAGAGCGGAGCGGTTTCTAGCAGACTGACGGTTGAACAGTGTAATCCTGGCAGCATCCCACTGCTCTTCTCCACTGAAAGAGTGCATTGCGTCCCAAGTCGCCCCCAACAGAAGCGCCAAGGCCGAGGGTGCGCGATTACTCAATATCCGCTACATGGACAACATCCTTCAGGTGCGAGACAACATGGTGGGAGAGGAGGGGAACACGCCATGCATAAGGAAAGAAGAAGAGAGTTCCAAGGCTGAACTAGGATGCTAATCTAGTAAATTAGCAGCAGAGAGCATGCTATCACACTCTGGTAACCCCTTCGCAGCATTCCTCACACACTGCGCGGGAAGCTCCCCTCGTATTCCAGGTACCTCCCTTCCAGCCCCCTCTCATGATCTCTGATAGAATCACTTAGGATGTGCCTAGACATCTCCTGCCGCAGTATCCTTTACATGGTGCTTTGGCAAATCCTTCCCAATATCTCTCACTGACACCAGGTAGCGCCTTCTCAACATCCCTCCCACGTAGCGCTCCACACACACCGCTGAATGCAGGCCTTTTCATACAGCTCCGAGGCTGCTTCCTCGCAGCATCAAGCAGGACACACCTTTGTGATTTCCTCTTTCTGCTTCTTGATGTTGCCCACGATCTCCAGGATGCGCTGGGTGTACGCTGCTCTCGACACGTCCTTTGGGAGGCTCTCATACTCCGCGATCTGCAGGACAGAGATTAAGGAGGAGAATAAACATCCCTGGCAGACAAGGGATGGCCACAGAGCTCTTTCACACATGAGACAACTGTGAGGACACAGACATGTGCACAAAGCCCCACAGCACTCACCAGCTGTGAGGACACAGATATGTGCACAAAGCCCCACAGCACTCACCAGCTGTGAGGACGCAGACATGTGCACAAGCCCCACAGCACTCACCAGCTGTGAGGACACAGACATGTGCAAAGCCCCAGAGCACTCACCAGCTGTGAGGACACAGACATGTGCACAAGCCCCACAGCACTCACCAGCTGTGAGGACACAGACATGGGCAAAGCCCCAGAGCACACACCAGCTGTGAGGACACAGACATGTGCAAAGCCCCACAGCACTCACCAGCTGTGAGGACACAGACATGTGCAAAGCCCCAAAGCACTCACCAGCTGTGAGGACACAGACATGTGCAAAGCCCCACAGCACTCACCAGCTGTGAGGACACAGACATGTGCAAAGCCCCACAGCACTCACCAGCTGTGAGGACACAGACATGTGCAAAGCCCCACAGCACTCACCAGCTGTGAGGACACAGACATGTGCAAAGCCCCACAGCACTCACCAGCTGTGAGGACACAGACATGTGCAAAGCCCCACAGCACTCACCAGCTGTGAGGACACAGACATGTGCAAAGCCCCACAGCACTCACCAGCTGTGAGGACACAGACATGTGCACAAAGCCCCACAGCACTCACCAGCTGTGAGGACACAGACATGTGCACAAAGCCTCACAGCACTCACCAGCTGTCGGTGCAGCTCCTCTTTGCGCTTCGCCTCGTCAGCACCAGCCCGGATTCGATCGTGAAGCTCTTTAATGTCTGCAAACCTGCGAGAAGATTCCAGCTGCAAAGCAAGGAATAAACATTGGTCTTATGCCACATGGAGACTCAGCTACACAGACTACAATATTAATGCCAGCAGGAACCATGCCCAGTGGGGTCCCTACTCCAAGGGCTTCTTATTGTATTCCACACCAAGAGGTCGAGGTCTGCTGCTTGGACAAGTCCTGATACCAGAACAGGGCTTCCCCCACACACCAGATGATTTATGAATCAAAGGATGTGGCCTAATGGCTAGGGTGGTCGACCTCGAAGCTGGAGAACCAGGCTTGAGGCTCGGCAACGACGCTCAACACCCTGTGATTCTGGGTAAATCACTTAATCTCCCTGGGGCTACCAGAAAAATGAATGTGTCCTCATGTAACGTAACTGTTGCACATGTAAACCGCTCTAATACCTTTGAGTTGAGTTTGTGCTATATAAACCCCCCCCTCCCCTTAAAAAAAAAAAGAATATATACATTATGTCACAGTCCAGGAGGAGTATTTCAATTCCGCCTCAAAGACCAGAATCATAGATGAATATTCTGCCTTTGACAAGGTGTTTTAATCAAACAATACCCGCTTTCCTGTCCAACACACTGTCCCACGTCCTAGGTAGTGTTAAAAATGAATGTAGAAACATAGAAGGGAGGATAGCGTTTAACAGATATGAACAGGCCACTCAGCAGTACAGTACGCACGCTTTTCTTTGTTCGGAGTGTACAAGAGAAGCTGTACAAACACAGACCTGAGCTCAGGAGAAGCAAACGCCTCAGAAGGTGCATTACAAATACATATGGCCAGGAAGCACACTCTCCGCTTCCCCAAATCTCTGGTTCTACTTTACTCCCCCTGGAGAGACAGTCATTAGTGCACACGCACCGCAACAATACTTATGGACTCAACCCATCTCCCACCAGGTGTACTTGGCTGTAGAACGCATTCTCAACCCATCGGATGCATGAGGAATTTTGCACAGAGCTGGAGATGGCATGACAAGACACAAAGACCTTCACGTTTGAAAGGGACACATCTTTGTCAGGAATGAATGATTGTAGGGCTGTGCTGCGGATGGGGGGTTGCAGGGCTCACAAGAGAGTGTTTCTACTCAAGAGCGAATGACAGAGTCCTGCAACCACAAAGAGAAATCAAAACGGTTTATGCCATGGTGGTTGTAAATCAGACTTCGACACTCATCCCCCGAGTAGTTAATGAGGGCGATATTAACACCTGGTACTTATAGCAGAGAATAAGCAGATGTGTTGTGTGATGACTTTTAACAGCCCGTCAGGCCCCGGGCTTTGCAGATCTCTCTCCAAGCTTGTGAAACCCCACAGCTTCCTGCTTTGGGGAACCCTTGTGGAGTAAGTCATCATGACACCCTCCCCTCTCAGAGAAGGGCGGTCATCTAGCTGCCTATGTTGTTCGTACAGTCAGATGGCAACTGACCCGACCCTCTGTAAGTGCCCTCGCCACTCAGAGACGGAGACCCACCCACTGCCAGCAGGACTCACCTCTCTGTGGTCGTGAAGCTTCTTGAGCTGCCGGTGCTGTTCAATCAGAGGCACTCGGTGCTTCTCCCACTGGCTGGCGAGATGAACAATCCTTTGAGCGCTGCTCTCCACCACCACCTAAAAGGGAAGTAAGGGTGCAGTGAAAAGAGAGTTCACCAACCACAAGACAACCATAACCCTTTACCCCTCTCATAAGACGCCACCATCATCTGAATGGGAAGCCAGGCTGCTGCAAGGACAGAGTCCACTAGCGACTAAACAACCTCGGATAGTTCACCCCTCTCAAGACCACCATCTGAAAGGGAAGCCAACTGAGTCTACCAACCACAAGACACTGACACCTCAACTCTTTCATCACTCTCACAAGACAGTCATCCCCCTACATCTCAAGGGGAAGCTAGGCTGCTGCGAGGTCTCCACCACACAAGAGAACGTGCGTTCACCACTCTCTCAACACAGCTCTGCAACATTCTCAAGGAAGAGGAGCTAGAGATCAGAGCTAAAATGAGAAGCCCCTCCAGGCACTTCTCCAAGTTCCCAAACAACACTATATACCAGTATCTAAGGACAGCACGAGAGGGACAGAATAAATCGGCCAATCACAATCAAAGATCCAACTCTGGCATCTCACCAGGATCTGTGAACCTACTTTGTACACAAACCTGTAGAGTGACCAGAAGCAGATACAGAGGACCCCCAAAGGAGAACCCAGCCCATGAATATCTCCGGGGTCTGTAACCCTGTGACTGGCATGTGAGGAAAGAATGAAGCAGCAGACAGCAGGGTTACCCTCCACATCACAGGCTCTCTCCTCTAGATCATCGAGCACAGATTCACACTGCAAAAGCCGATGATATAGAATTTCCTGCACCCACCCCAGGCCTCTTGTTCTTTCACTTCTCTCAAACTGGTATCTCTGGCTCCCTTAGAATACACATGAAGTCATAATTCCACCAAAGTTCTTTCTTGATTGGACTTGGTATATTATGAAATCATGTGATGAAGATTGAGAGGTTGACCAAACCTTTCATTCATAAGAAGAGGTTTCCTTAGGCAGTAGTTATGAATTGGGTAATCAGTGGCCCTTCAGCAGGACATGTTGATGAATAGCCTCTTCCAACAGACTATAGTGAGATAAATTCCAATCGCTGTGCAATCAGGACTCAGAGGTGTAAAAACAGGGGGTAAATGCAGCACAGGGTAATCAATGAACCTCCACAATTTTTCCGCAGACACATTTCACCTGGTGAAAAACTAGTGAAAATGGAAAAAAACGAGAAACCTGGGACAAACATTTCCTGAATGTTATGCCTCATTCTGACCCACAGAACCAGTTACATCAATTACTGTTAGATTTCTTCTTCTTTTTTATAGTTAGACACAATTTAATCTAAATTTAGGGGTCGTTTTTAAGTTGATATCTGAAACTGGGGACTATTCCACGTAAGTTGCAAACGTTGCTACAGGTTGCGTCCAGATACATACTTGTAATTTTGCGAGGTTGTTTTCTGCATCCGGCAGCAAGTCCAGAGCTTGCTTTTTAATCTTCAGCACACTTTCATTCTCCTCCGAGCCCAGCTGTGTTTGTTTCATCTCATCATCCACCTTAAAGTAAGGAAAATATGAAGACCGTGATGTGGCGGCGTTTCACTTCCAAACAAGTTCAGGCAACATGCTTGAACATACACGCTCCCACACAGAATGCCTACCTACCTCCAACTCTTAAACCGTACCCTTGACGTCATTTACTTGCTGTGTCTTACCACCCACCCCTTCCACCTACCTCAAGGTCAATCACTCCGCGGACCCTCCTCCCCTCTGGCACGGTTTGCCTCTTTCAATTCAGTTCTGACAGTGGGAGGCTTTTTGTCACTCCCAGAGTCGCTACATACATCGTCTTCTACTCACTTGCCTCATATCTTCTCTTAGAGCTGGCCTATGCTTCTCATTCCACACTCACTGTTCATCACTTCTCAGATCCCCTTCACTCCCTGGTCTCTCACTCGGGCCATATATGCCATTACCACTTCAGTACTAGTCACTCCTCTGATTCCCTTCTCTCCCTGCCTCTCACTGGTGGTATAAACAGGACAATCCCTGCTGCATGCTGTTCGTCTTTGGATTCACACTGCCTCTAGTCCGTGCATGCCATTCAGCCAGTCACCAGTCCAGACCCTCTGCTTCGCTCACCTGTGCCATGCTGAGGTTTAGTTTCCGTATGTCTGCACCCACTTCCTCGATCTTCGCTGTCAGCCCGTCCAGCTGCTGCTGTAAAGCCTCCATCTCTTGCTGCTGCTCAGCCAGGATGTCCTGAACACGCCAAAGAGGGAGCAGAGAAACAGAACGATCAATGGGTCTCCTTCAGGAGCAAGCCGAGTTTCCAGACTGAACCATCCAGGCCTCCGGATTCCTTTCAGCATATTGTAGGAGGCTGGCTTTGTATACATACAGACAGGGCAGTGAAATACATGGGGAAATATGCCATGGGTAGAAGATATGGGGAACGGCTGTGCACACCTACTGTGCCCCAATCGTACCAGCCATTTATCACGAGTTCCGATCTTCCGATGGTACTATAGCGTCCGACTCCGAAGGCATCCTCACAGAACTCTAGAGATACTATGAACACCTTTATTCTACTCTTTCCTCTTACACCGAGACTGAAATATCGACATTTCTAGCTGAGATAGCCATTGTGTGGATTACCGATGGTCAACTCAATTTCTTTTGCCGCACCTATTACATGCGAAGAGATCGTACAAGCCATCCACGCTATGGATGGCACCAAGGCCCCCGGCTCCGATGGCATCACCGGAGCTTTTTGTAAAACTTACAACCATCTACTTGCCTCTCAGTTACTCGCTCTATACACGGAGGCACTGAGTACCGTCTCTCCCCCACCACTCTTCGCGATGCGTTCCCTACATTACTTTTTATACCTGGTAAGGAACCCCTCCTTTGAGTCTCATACAGACCACTTTCTCTCCTAAATTTAGATAACAGAATCTTTGCTAAAATCTTGGCCACATGCCTCTCCCTATTGATGGACTTAATTATTTCACCGGTGCAATCTTGGTTTGTCCCACACAGATCGACCTCTTTCAACCCGAGAACAATCTGTGCCGTGTTAAACACAAGCTCCCCTACACTCCCAGCTGTGGGGCATTATTGGCCGCAGAAAATGCGTTTGACTCGCTAGAATGGCCCTTCCTTAGAGCAACGCTGACAAAACTTGGCCTTCCCAGCCCCTTCATATCCTGATGTCCAAAGAGACGGAATGATGCCTCAATCAAACAGACACGCCGCGTTTGACATTTATTGCTACGTTCTGGCATGATTCTGTCAGACTCATACTGACCACAAGTTGGACATTAATTGTCATTCAACTTCTCATCTGAGCTACCTCAGCCATTCAGGCTCTGAGTGTTGTGATTCCCACCTTTGAATATCCGGCTTTGCTATATAACGCCTGCCCTGATGAAGACCCGCCTTTGACCTCCTCAACTTAGGCTGTTTTCTAGGGTCGAAACATTGATGGTTTTCTTGTCCATCCATGTCCTAAGATGCCCTTCTAGCAGAGAATCTATAGAATTATTAAGCCAAGGGCGATTTTTCTTGAACTTGAAATTGGACCTGTTTCGCTATGTTTTTGTTGTAAATATATGTACAGTACTATGTCACCCTTGTGTTTAAATACACAGATTTCATCACTTTTTTATTATACTCACTATGTCACTATAATCAAGCTCACATGCGCCGTTTTTCTCGATTGAATTACCGGACAGCCTTCTGTTCATTTTGTTTTGTCGTGGTAACTGTTGACCCGTTGTATGAATAATTGAAAACCATACAAAAAACTTTTGATAATTTTGATAATAATATACACTATCAGATCTTCTGTCAGTGTATCTTTCTTGTGTATTTCAATCATCTTTTTAAATATAAAGACACTACAAAGAAATTGCTGTCTACCCGACAGAACAGATCGTTGTTTATAGTATCCCGCTTATACAACATTTATTCAAAACTTTGAGCAGTCATCTCTTGCGGCTTATATAGACAGGGCGTAGGCCACGTGTTAAGTGGGATATCGTGGCCCTTCCCTACGAGCGTGGCAGTTTTGGAGTCCCAGACCTCTTTTTTTATTATCTTGCTGCATAGTGCTAAACGCCTACCACTGGTATCACCCAGACGCCCGCATCCCATACCTCAGACCTGAGAGAGACCAGGCCGGAGATATACCGCTCTTCAAAATTTCTACCACTGTTTCCCATCTGAACAACTCAAGCAGCACATGAAGCTCGAGGTATTTTGGCATATTCCACTAGCACTAGATAATCCTCCACTTGTGGACAATTTTTC
Organism: Lissotriton vulgaris; assembly: GCF_964263255.1. Taxonomy (NCBI): domain Eukaryota; kingdom Metazoa; phylum Chordata; class Amphibia; order Caudata; family Salamandridae; genus Lissotriton; species Lissotriton vulgaris. The sequence continues at coordinate 4,346,753 of NC_141698.1, forward strand.
CAGTTATATTATAGATAATTGTATGCAACATTATTCCAGGATTATAACACAAGGTGCTAAAGACTAGGCATCTCCTGCGCACTTACCGTGTGTTCCCTTTTCTTTGAATAGTGCAATAAATAAGCCAGTGTCGGTGGCTAGCAGGCCAGGCCATACTACCTTCGCCAACTTTCCTCTGATGCCCATGGCAAACAGACGGGTAACTTTACCACTCCTAGGCTAGCCCTTTCATATTATAACTTGTTACTTGATCCATCGTACACTTGCTTAAGTTGCAAACATCACTGTTTTTATTGCTTTTTGCATATAGGATTTTGCGAGCCTTGGCTTCTACCCATCGGTGCTTCTTTATGGACCATAGTGTCGATCGAGGCCCCCTATTACGGTGGTCCTTATATCTCCATCATAGCCCCAAGGCATTATTCTTGCAAGTTTGGGTAATTTGCACCTCTTTGATGCATGACATTTATACAAAGACCTTAAGATCTGCAACTCTGTCTGGAATCTTTAGGTCACCACTATCACTGAGATCTATCTATGCATGCCACTCTATGGGCGTTACTAAAGGGGGTGGTAATGGACGGAGCATCTGAACAAATCAAACACTCGCACCCAGTCAAAAGATCTGGGTTTAATCCATCACCGTTCTTTAGCCCACTCTGCCACCCCAGTTCAGACATGGCTATATGCAAATCAGTCTGACCCCTTGCCTCATGGGAACAGTCCAGCCCGAACTGCCAAGCCATGCCTTCCCTGGACCGGAAACAAGCTTCCGAGGACCGGTTTCTGGCATTCCAGCCGTCTTTAGCCCGGCTTGCTTGAATCCAGTGGCAAAGTGAACAAGGGACTCACGTCTGAGCATACCCCCAAGTGTGGCAGGGTATGCTCAGACGTAAATCCCTTGCTCACTTTGCCACTGGATTCAAGCAAGCCGGGCTGAAGACGGCTGGAATGCCAGAAACCGGTCCTCGGAAGCTTGTTTCCGGTCCAGGGAAGGCATGGCTTGGCAGTTCGGGCTGGACTGTTCCCATGAGGCAGAGGGTCAGACTGATTTGCATATGGCCATGTTTGAACTGGGGTGGCAGAGTGGGCTAAAGAACGGTGATGGATTAAACCCAGATCTTTTGACTGGGTGTGAGTGTTTGATTGGTTCAGATGCTCCGTCCATCACCACCCCCTTTAGTACCACTCTATGGGCGTGGTTTATTCTTTGCTATCTGCATGTCCTATTACATGAATGTATCTTTCCTGCTTTCATCATTTTAAATGTACTTCCCTGCCACTCAAGCCTTGAAATTCCATTTCAAGGACTTTTGTATAAAAACGTTTCTTCACTCACAGTATTTGGTGGTGTTTCTCCTCATCTTCTCTTTCATCTCCGGGATTTTCAAGATATCATGTTATTTTTTCGCTATCAACATGGTATCTTTAGAGCACTTTTGGGGGTTGCTTTGGTTTCAATTCATCTGCTGATTTTAATGAGCTTGCAATCATTTGGATTGTCGATAATATATCAGCATGCATTTCATGGAGCTTTTGTTTGAATATTTAATTTCCACTGAAGGATGCGACGGCTTTCTGATGAAGGCCCTTCCGCCGAAACGTGCAAAGTGTCATTACACCATCAGTGTCGCTATATCGCCAGCAAAACAAAACCGAGGCCATTCACACCACGAGCTAAATTATTCATGAATCATGTATTAATGAATTAATGTTTTCCGCTCTCAGTCATATGTATCCATGATATGAAGACTAAACAGGATTCCTTGGGCAGCTTGTATGTATAAAAAATTGGACAATCAAATGAATTCCTTACTCACTATGAAATGTTCACTGCCTATGACATTGTTCATGTAAACAACGTACCATGATGTTTGTTATTCAATATTTTTAAATGTTTTAGTGAAAAAAATCAAAAATTAAAATATATTTTGTGATACATTAGAAGTTTTCTTATTTATTAGATGAACTGTTGTTACATTGTTGATTACATGTCAGCTGTATTTATGTATGCATACACATTTACGTTATTTGTCTCTTGCTCAAGTTTGTTCCTCTCCATATTACCAAAGGGCATCCTCATGGACTCCACTGACATTCAGACTCTTTCCAGCACTCGAACATGGCGACAGCTCCTTTATGCTCTGGGAAGGCGTATACTATAGTCCCCTGACATCCCTTTGATGGACAACCCTTGTCTCACCCTCATGAGTAAAAACCGAATCCAGCAAACCCTTGCTCGTCATGGCCTCCATACCTTAAGGGATGTATTCCCAGACGGCTACGCCTCTTCCCACGCTACGGATACTCGCTTTGAGGTACCACTTACATGGATCATTTCAAACAATGCGGACTCTACAATACCTTGCCATCTTGTATACCCACATCAGGGGCAGCTCCTCCGCTATGACAGAGGAGCGTCACCCACTGCTTTCTCGCAGTGCGAGAAGCAAAAACATAAAATGGTGATAAGTTATTACCATTTTCTGTTTCCTTTGCAAGCGGGTGGGTAGGCGGGGCTGCTCTGCTCTCAGAGCAGGACACGGGAGGAGTGGAGTGCCCACTCCCAAGTGCACAAAGACTTTTGGTCAGCCAAACAGTCATGCGCACTTTTCCTTCTGTAGTGCAGCCTGCGTGGAGAATATGCCCACCCCTCTAGCCCCTGGCTGAGCGTCGTGTCACGGCGCTCAGACCAGTCACAGCGCTGTGTGCAGCGTTGTAATTGGCTCAGGGGAGGGAGCCTGGCTGCCTGCTTCCTGTTGGAGGCAGGAGGAGAGAAGTCGCATTTTTATACATTTTAATTATCCCCCCCGCGCAGGTGCGAGCCATGCTGGCCGCTACTGACCCACATACCCCCAGCCCCAGATGAGTATGTGCCACTTTCACTTATTATTACTGATCGTGACTGTACTCATTTAGTATCCTAACTGTACCGTGCATGTCTGGCCCTAAAACCAGACTCCACTACACGAGTTAGGGAGAGCAGACCTGGGCTATTCGATTCCAGACAAGGTCTGGGCATATTGCGGCTCTCAACACCACAGCATATACTCTCCCCCCTCGCCCTTATCTGGGTTGAAGTTTCATATGTTTAAATTGTTTGCTATGAAGGGCCGTATATGACCACCTATGAGGTTTCATATGCTCAATAATGCAAATATGTACATTAGCAAAAATTCAAAAACAATAAAAAGTTTTTAAAACATCAAGTGGCCCGGTCAGAGGAAGAGGAGCCAACTTCACTCTGGTTAGAAAAACGCTTTGGGTGTCACAGCAACTTGGGCGCAAGGCACGTAAGAAACTTTCAGGAGAGAGTGGCACAACATTTTGAAGCCATGCAGAGGAATTTTGTTTACATGCTCTCCTCAGTTTAAAACTACCAACGTGCCTGCTTTTGGAAGTAAACACACAACCATCCACCGGCCACTCTGTCTTCCTTTCTGGATCGCAGCGCTTCACTTTAGACGAGTCACTCAGCCCTGCTTTTTACTCAACATAAAAAGTGCTCTGTGTTACCTGTTCATTCTTCTTGCTTGATGGTAGACTGTCTGCCGACGCCTGCAGCTGACTGGCGAGTCTCTCCGCCTCCTGCCAAACACACAGGCTACACTGTTAGTCGTCACAAAGCAACGGCCCTCTTGGAGCCAGGGAAGGGCAAGTGTAACAAAAATGTCAATACCCCTATATACACCCTTAACTTTAAAATGTACCCAACAGATGAGCAACAATCTCAGAACCCTTCATTCCAGAAACGGGAGTGCCACGCTGCACAATCGCACACAGGCCGTTCCGTACAGGGACTTCGTTCAAGTACCCTGCACTTTCAAGAAAGCGTTAAAACCAGAGATGTCTATTTACCTGTTTAAATGTAAACTTCTCAGTGTGAGTAAAGCGAGACCCCTTGGTTAGGGCATCGTCACCACTGGTTACAAAGGATTTAAGCACGCCGGCGAGGTCAAGGGAGGAGCCTGAGGTTTGTTGGGCCTCCGTTAGGCGCTGAGAGACCTGGCGGAGCTGCTCTTGCACCCGCTTCTGCAGCCGCTGGCGCTTCCGCGAACGGTACTCCTACAAAAGAAAGAGCATCAGAGGCAGAAACCGATTGAAGCATGGAGAGGTAAAGGGTAAGAAACATCATGGGGCACACTAGCAAAAGGAAGGAAAGAATTGAACTGGGACTATGGAGAGAGTTAGAGACAGATAGAGGTAGACACAGAGACCAACGGACGGACAGGCGCAGGGAGAACTGAAGACAGCAAGTGCCAGAAATGCAACAAGAGACAGAAAGAAAAAGTCAGCAGAGAACATCAGTAAAAGCACGGAGGATGACGAGTCACAGAGTAGGAGATGGGAAGGAAACTCAAAATAGAAGGAGAGAGACATATGAATAAATGACACATGCAAGAGTGTAAAGAGTTGGAGATGGGAAAGAGAATGAAAAACAGATATACAATCTGGAAGAGCTGCAAGTAAAGGGCACGTTTGTACACAGCCAGAGACAAGCTGGTATCCCAGAAATATAAAGACATATTGGGAAGGGGGGGGGGGGGGGGGGGGGGGAGGGCCGGGCAGCCAGGAAGTTGTGAGGAGCACAACAGATACCAACTGACTCGGGCACTGACTACCATTTTGCTCTCCACTGAGGCACATTTCTGCCTGGAAATCATCTCTATTTCTATACATGCTGCATTTGAGATTGCAACTGAATCTGCGTGCACATGTGGAGGAGAGAAAAAAGAGCGAAGGAGAGAGAAGAGATAGAGAGTTTGCGTGTGCGTGTCTCTGATTGTCTGTGTGTGTCTGTGTGTGTGTCTCCGTTTGTGGATGTGAGAAGGTTTGGTATTTTTGCTATCCAGCAGTGTATCTCCAGGAGGAAGAAATCCATTACAGTGGAGTAACACTGCATCTGAGACATGAGAAGCTGCGGGCCCAGCTGTAGCAAAATGAAGCGTTACTGACCAGTAATCCTAGCTATCCTCAAGGGAATCCAAACCAAAGTCAAGCACTGAACGGTCTTGCCCACAGGAACCTGGAGCACTTTCATTTAATATTATATGTATGTAGTTTGATATGAATTTTCATAGGAAAGGCATTTTTTGTTTCTATAATAATGTTGGTGATCTTGGACAATCTACAGGACACTTTCCGTAAAAAAAGATCACTCAACTTTGGCTGCTTCATGGAAAGTTTCAAGCTGATCCGTCAAGTAGGCACTGATAAAATAAAGAGGGGAGGCAGTCCCCAAAAATGACATGAAATTTGGCAGGAAGTTCAACTTTACTCAGAAAGCATTCTTTCATTATTTAGTGTCAATCTGTTCAATAGTTAGAGAAATTTGAATTTAAAGAGGTGCGCATTGTGGTCGTCAAGGGCTAAAACTCCTGGAAAAGTTATTGATATCTGGACATTGTGTACAGCAAGAAGGTATGTACCATGGGACTCTGGCAGTGCCAACAATTACTTAAATGCCATTGGCTGAGGGGGAATTTCTCCCAATAGCCAATGGGGCACCGCGGTACCCGGACGGAACATCGGTACCTTACAAGTTGATCAGCCAGCTGCAACAATTCAGGAAACTGTTGCAGCTGCCATTACAAGACTAGGGGACTCAGTCCTTATGTCCTGAAATATTTTTAAATAAGCATTGGCAAAGCCAATTGGTCTCATCTACACGAGCACTATTGGTTTTCTTTGTGTCTATTAGCCATATGTACCTCAGTCTGACTGCTGTGCAGCATGGCTAAAAGTTAGGGAAAATGTGCTAAGAGGTGGCCAGCACTGGTCATAGCGCTTTTCTTCTGGCATGCGTGGCAAGCAACACAATGTGGGAAGGAGACCGGGAAAGCAACAACACGGGAGGTGTGGGAGGGACGGTCGAAGCAACAAAGCCAGATGAGGCAAGGGATGGGACAAGCAACAATGTGTGAGGGACATGGGAGGGATGGGGGACGCAACACAACAAGGGATGTGCAGTGGAAGGGACGAAGCAACAGCAACAATGCTGGTGGAGCAGGCCAAGAAACAACTGCAGGGCAAGCAACTTAAAAGGGAAAAAAAGTACCTCCGAACGCATGAGCAGTGGAGGGATACACACTAGAAGAAGGAAGCACATGAGGAGGAAGGAAAGGCAGCAAACGCTGATCAAAGAGAAGTACGGAAATGAAGAACAATGAAGCCAACCAGGTGTAAGCAATGGGTGGGCTCTAAGCCCCCTGTGAGCTAACAAAATGTCTAGTAAGCGATAGCACATGCACGGTTTCAGGCAAGGCCTTACAAGGCACAAGGGGGCATGTTAGGAACACCCTGAACCACAGGTACTTAGGACAGGACACAGAAGGGCGCCCCCCAACCAAAATTAGCATTTTAAACAAAACACATTTTCAGGCTGATGTACTCTCACAATATCAGACTCTCAAACTCTATCCCATGGTACCACAGCACAGGGCAAGATCACATGGGGATTTTTTTATAAAGCCTACCTACGTAGTGGGGGATTGGTGCAGGGCCTGTCCTTTGGTCAAAGACCATGTGCAGCACATGTTGGCTGCACGTGAAGGGTTGGCCGTGGGGCCAATTTAGGATATGATTTAAAAAAAAGAAATTTAATGAAAAACAAAGGTTAAATTGGATTTATAGTTGGGTATTGGAAGGAGAAATGATCAAACATTAAATAACCCTAAAACAATAAAATACACTGGTTATAGTTCAGTCAAAAAAGTATACCGTGCGCCTCCGTATTGCACTGCTATGGACTCAAATGTGAAATAACTTATGACATGCCCGGGGCAACACCGGCTGGTCACTCGAGGGAGAGAGGGTGCGAGAAAGGTATGATGATAAGTCTGTAAGCAGGATGCCTCTTTTGCACACTCACAGATGTTTCAGAGGGATCACGGATTGTGGCGGGAGTATGAGCGAAGTGGTCTAATCTCGGTCAGATCGGTTATATTAACGATTTGATTCTGTACATGTCTACAAGAGACGTGGTCTAAGGACCCTTTTTTATTGATAGTTTTATCACCTACACAGGTCCGGCGAACCCCTCTAAAAAGGGCAGGGGTGAGGGTGGTTAGGCTATCTGGAATTCCTAAAGCTCTCCAATACAGTAACTCAAATGTCCATTGATTCTTTGCACCAACAAGCACTTTGTATTTCTGGTTTGGGGCCCAAAAAAGCGATAGTGATTAATTGTTATAACAACTTTCATCATACCAACTCTGATGTAATCAAAGCTCGGGGTTTTGAACTACAGAAATGAAGTTTGATCAACAAGGTTGAACGGTCTTTAATCTGGATGGGGGACTTTAAAATGCATCTTTGTATTTATTTTATTTTAAAGGTTTTATATAGCGCCGGCTAGACCCGGAGGTATCAGAGCGCTGTACATAAGCATCAGATCATAGTTACAAGTTACAAAGGTTAAACAGTTATTAGAGCATGGCAACAGTTACTTGTAAGGTCGAGATAAAACAAGAACAAATACGTAAGGGGAAAAGGAGGCAAGGGGAAAGATTCAGGGGAGGGGTAATGAGGAGGGAAAGAGAAGAGGTGGGTGACGGACATAGCATGGAAGGAGGAGGGGAAGGGCGACGGGGACACAAACTGGTAGGTTCAACTCTGCTGATGTATGTGGAAGAACTCGCTCACATGGAAATGGCCTGTCTCTTTTCGAGCATGATTTGGTAAGAGATGTTCAGATTCACATCATCATGAATTATCATTTGTTTTAAGTATCAGGCAGGTACGATGTTAACTTTGTGGGGTTTCCAACTTTGACAGGAAGAGATTTCTCCCCATGTATTGATTTCATGATATTCTTGGATGACTTGCGCCCTCCTATTCCGATTATAAGGTTTCTGCACATTTATCCAAGTAACCAGAACCCATTCATTTCTTTAACTCATTTTAGGTTCAATATATTGCAAACATTTGTAACTTTTCCAGAGAAAGGGTTACGGAAGAACTTGCCAGTTGTCTTTGGGATAATCACTGTTCACAAACGACAATGCAATTCAATATGTTCAGTCGTTATTTCGTGCTGAGGAACCAGTTTTTGTTACTTTCTTTCTTTTAGATTCAGATATTGTAGGCCAGCATGTTATTTTCAAATATCAAATGTTTTCGATTAGAATAAGGACTTTGCTATCATGATTTATTATAACGCTTCACTGTACGGACCTTCATGTACTGCGATATGTGTGAAGATGATGTGTATTTTTGTTTTACAGAGTTTAGTATGTAATATTGTGAAATTACTGTCTGTATTGTACCTTTCATAGCCTTTGGCTGAAGAACGATTATTTGACTCACTGACTGACATGTTAAAATTAAAAATAATATGACAAGAATGTGGGCTTGGCGTTTGCACAGGGATGGTGCAGGGTGTGGTTAAAGGCCAATGCATGACAGTGGCACAAGTTATAGTTTTCAACATTAGCTCATATCTCATTCTGATACCAAACTATAACATCACTTTAACCTTTTTTCCGGTGGCTATACAAAACGCACTTCAATAGCTTGAGTGAACCTTGCCAGTTCCACGTTTACAAAACCACTATCGCGGCATTGGAGGGGGTTGGAATTCAAGCTGGGAGCCGCAGCGGATCTGCAAATAAACACACTCTTAGTCATAATGAAACTAAACGTGGGGAGGGCTTTAGAACCCACCAGGTCAGCCTGGGGGTCATGATGCGCTCATCCTGCCTCCTTTTGTGCCCATTTTATTAACTTGCAGGACAGAGGGACTCAGTCCCTGCATCCTGTAATGGCAGCTGCACATTTTTCCTCCAATGTTGTGGCCACCGATTTCTGGAAAACTACTGAATTGATTTAAACCAAACGAAGAAAAGCACTTTCCTTGAGTAGTTTTATTTTCTTGCCAAATCCGGTGTAAGCCATTTCAGCTACTTTTTCAGTATTTAAAAACAATCCTATTGGATTTAAAATGGGACCCTCCATTTTTCCTGGCTTCTTCTTGAGGGTTCGGAACGAAACTTGCCGTGAAGGAATCAAAGTCGGCGTGCTTGTTTTTTGGAACATTTCACTCAGGTTCGTCAAATGGCAGCAGAGTTATTGGGAAATCAAGGGAAACACTGACAGAACCATCACTACATTGGTGCCTTCACCACAGTGCGATATAAACCATGCGTGTGACAATTCAGTGCTTATGACAATTGATGAGGATCAAACACAAGATGTGATGGGAGGAATGCTAGACCCTTCCTCCTGAGGCGGAAAGCCGGGAGAAGCAGCTTATTGTATTTTATCTGTGTTTAATACTGTGTTTTTAAATCCTGCATCTTGCACTTTTGGGCGCCGTGCAGCGGAGCTAGCGCTGTCACGTGTCCCACCTTCTAATCGGCTCCTATCGCAGTCGCACAGGCCGCTGGCCACGCCCACTTTTAGGCCACGCCCCCTCCCACCCCTACAGATTCCTACTTCAATGTGTAACTTCAGGACGCGCAGCGGACGAGCGCAGCGGGCGCGCCGAAGGCGCGCCTAAGGCAAGCCCGTCTGCGCCCGTCCGCGACGGGCCGGGACCTGGGGCCATAGACCCTACCCATTCTCTGGTGTACTCCATAGCTCAACTTCTCGCACATCCTGCGGTCTCCTCTCCCTCCCCTTCTGTACTGTATCGTCTTGACTCGCTTGGCATTCACGCCCCTCGTCCTTCCTGCCCACTCTCTTCTACCTGTCGCCCCATTTCTTCCTCCACTGATCCTCCTCTCGTTACCCGCGCCTCACCTGTCCCTCTGGCATCCTCTGCTTACCTGCTCAATACCCGGTCCGCTGTCAAGCATCAGACGGAACTCTTTAATCTTTTGAACACGGACTCCCCAGACTATTTATTCCTCACTGAAACCTGGTTCTCCACGGATTCCCTCCCGGATCTCCTGGCCATTCTCCCCGACTCCTACTATGCCCTCCGAGCAGACCGCCCGGCCGGCAAGGCGGGTGGCGGTGTTGCAATGATCATCCGCTCCACGTTGAAATTTCAACTTCTCGCTCACCCCCCCTATACCTAACGTGGACTACTTGGTGGCCCTTTCGCTCAATCTCTCTGCACCTCTTACTGTCGTTCTCATGTACCGTCCACCCCAAGCCATGCCTTTATTTGTTGCGGCTCTACAGGATCTTGTGGCCACACTCGTGGTAAACAACTCTTCGGTTATCCTGCTTGGCGATTTTAACTTCTGGCCAGGTGACCCTAGGGAAGACTTGGCTTCCAAAGACTTTTCTGCCACCCTCCAAAGTCTGAACCTTACATCCCACATTTTGGCTCCCACCCATGCCCTGGGCCCTATCCTGGACCAACTCTGGTCACTACGCTGCAACGTCTCACCTTCTATACTCCCTTGCATCTGGTCCGACCACGCCATGACTTCATTTCGCATTCACTCGGCTTCCGCCGACAAGCTACCTCCACCCAAAAATATACTGGCTCGCAGTTGGAATCAAACTGACCTTAACTCTCTCTCGCTTTCCCTGGCTTCTTCAGTTCCAGATCTTACTAACCTCTCTTTGGATTCGCAGACAGATACTATTAGCATCTGGCTCTCCTCTTCCTGCGATCAGGTCGCCCCGTTTAAGGTCAAATCTGTTCGCCCCTATGATGCGCCTAAATGGTTCACCAACGAGCTCAAAGATCTCAAACTTGATCTTAGGAGGTCGGAGCGTCATTGGAGACGGAACTACTGTCCTAACCTTTGTGCCAAATACAAACTTCTCCTAAACGACTATAAAAGAGCGATCCTTGCGGCCAAAACCAAATACTTCACGGACAGAGTTGCCCTATCTGCCAACAAATCCTGAGAAATTTTCTCCCTGGTTCACAACCTGGCCACCTCCGACCGCACCAGTACCAGTACTGTTCCATCTCAGGCCCTCTGTTCTTCACTCAATGACTACTTCATTGATAAAATTACTAACATCAAGGCCAATATCCCCACGGTACTCCAACCTGGCCTCTCATGCTCCCTCCCTCTCCCTTCCTCCTCTTTGGATCAGTTTCCTCCCATCTCCACGGACCGGTTCCTCAACTTGCTTACAAAAGTCAAGTCTGGATCTCCAGCGGACTGTGCTCCTGCACGGATCCTTAAAACTCTTTTCACTAGTTGTTCTGCCCCCCTCTTGCCCTTCTTAATGCCTCCTTAGCTCTAGGCTCTGTTCCTTCGTCTTTTAAATCTGCTATCGTTCTCCCCATTCTGAAAAAATCTGGTCTGGACCCCTCCCTCCCTCCCTTCTAATTTTAGGCCTATCTCCCTTCTCCCTTATCTGGGTAAGATTCTTGAAAGCCATGTTACATCTTGCCTGTCCAACTACATTGAGGAGAACCACCTCTTGGCCTCCCATCAGGCGGGCTTTCGCCCAGGCCATTCCACGGAGTCAGTGGTCATGGCGGTCCTGGACGAACTCAAAGGGAAAGCTGACATCAATCTCCCTCAGGCCCTGGTCCTCCTCGATTTGTCCGCTGCGTTTGACACGGTCGAATCATTCCATTCTTCTCGACCGTGTCAGCGCAGCGGGCATCCGGGGCGCTGCCTTCTCTTGGCTTGCGTCCTTTCTTCAGGGCAGGTCCCAAGCGGTTCACCTCTCGGGCTTCTCCGCTCCTCCCCGTTCGGTCACCTGTGGGGTTCCCCAAGGCTCCTCCCTTTCCCCTCTTCTCTTTAACCTTTATATTTACCCCCTCATCGCCTCTCTTCTCGAGCTGGGGGTCTCTGTGTATAACTACGCGGACGACCTCCAGCTCGTCTTCGATTGTCTTACCCTTCTGTCTCTCTTCCCAAGTTTTGTTCCACTTTAGTCTTTATATCTGAATGGATGAGCATCAATCACTTGAAGCTCAATCCGGACAAGACGGAGCTTGTCCTCATGGGTGGTCCCTCTAACCCCTGGTCCCCGGTTCATTGGCCCCCTTCTTTTGGCTCCCCCCCCTCACCGGTCTCTTCTGTTCGGACCTTGGGCATTCAGGTCAGCCATGACCTTACTATGCATGCCCAAGTCAGCTCAGTCGTATCCTCCTGTTTTCTGTCTCTCCGCCTCATTCGGAAAATCTCTCGCTATTTCTCTACGGATGCCCTAGTCATGGCCCTTATCACCTCCCGCCTCGATTATGGGAATGGCCTGTACGTGGGCATACCCGCCTACGAAACCCGCCGTCTTCAGGCCATTCAAAACCAGGCTGCCCGCCTCATTCTTCGTCTTCCCAAATCCTCCCACACCACTCCTGCACTAAAGTCCCTTCATTGGCTTCCTGTCCACTTCAGATCTTTCTTTAAATTGGCTTGTGTGACCTTTCGCGCTCACACCCACTCAGCTCCCTCTCTTCATCGGATCTCTCATTTCCCCTCACGTCCCCAGTCGCACTCTCCGCTCCTCCTCTCTCTCCCTTCTCCATGTTCCCCGCTTTCGTAAATCCAGAACGGGAGGCACCCGATTCTCGGTTCTGGCCCCCCGGTTCTATAATAGCCTTCCTTTGTCCATCCGTTCCATCCCTATTTACACTGTCACTTCTGCAAAGCCCTTAAAACGTTTCTGTTCTCCCAGGCCTTCCCCTGCTAGTTTTCCCGAGTCCCCTCTGTGAGTCTGATCTAACCCTCAGCGCCAGGAAGCCGCTTGGCCGCAGTGCGCTTAATCAAGTTCTTTTTTTTTCATTTTCATCGCTTAGGTGAATCCCAACCAATCATTCTTTTGCACACCATACACCTTAGTTTGGACCCAGCCATATGCAAATCAGCCATGACCCTGCTCCAATAGAACAGTCCAGCCTGAACTGCCACGTCCTCCCTGAACCAGAACACAAGTGATCCAAGGCCGGATTCAACCTATCAGGACTCTTCAGTTGGGTGCAGCATGGTTCCAGAGGCAGAGCGTGCACGGGACTCACGTCTGGGCACACCCGTGCCATTTAGGGTGTTACATCAAACAAATGATGTCCACACTGCCCCGTGTGAGACTGTGTCCTACGGCTTTTTTCATAAAGACAGAGGGCAGAAAAATGGGAAAGAACCCTTGTCTGGAAAGGCTCAATGTGACAAACCGACCACAGTTGGACCCCCATCTTACTAATGAGATGACTCCAAAGGAAACGAAGTCGCTTGATCACAAAGACTGAGCCCTTGACTTGAGGCCTACACTGAGCAAGTCACAGACTAGAAGGAACACGTTAGATCTGCAGCGACTCTTGGCGACTGCAAACAATCTGGGAGCAGGGTTTAAAATAAAAGACATGCCACCTGTGCCGCCTTACTGCGGGCTAGTTATTATTTACTGTCCCTGCTCACTGGGCAGATTTATCATCCCTTCAGAACCCAACTGGGATCTGACATGGAGCAGGAGCGATCGCTCCTTAACGCAAATATGAGGCATGTATTTGTTACTTTACATTTTCAGTTGTATTAAGGAGTGATTTTCTCATACAAAATTACCTTTAAATGGAGGATAAAAAATGAAAATTGGATGTGTTTCTATGGTCAGTTGAAAACAATGATCACTGAAAGAGGAGGCATGCAGGCCCTCGCCCCCCTGCCAGGACACTCCCAGACGCTGCGACTCCATACCTCAGCAGAGAGACGCGACGCAAGGCCTTGGCTCTTCCACTCGCTCTCCCACTCCTGGACACCGCTCAGCTCGGCCGTGTTCCTCTCCAGTAAGGATGCAGCTAAGAAGGCTGGTTGGGTCGGCTGGTCGCACACAGGCAGCAGATACTTCTGATAATACTCTTTTAGCTCTGAGGGAGGGCGAGAAATGGCGTTAGAACAGTTTGTGGGGCTACTAAGGTGAGGTCAGCCAGAATCACGTTTCAGAGACTGCTTTGTTATGCCTCAGACCAGTCTATGTCAAGCAGGGGAAACCGTGACCTCTTAACTGGGAAATTAATCCACTTCAATGCTGGGGCCAATGATTCTGTCCCTTGTAATTCTTGTTATCAGTCAGCACTGTAGCTTGGGGGTTGAAAAGAGATGCCATTGTGGGTTAAATCCTGTTGGCCCACTAAGAAAACAGGAAATACCCAAAGGAACCTTGTTTAGTGCATTAGATTCTCCTCAATAACGCTCAATCTTGGCTGCATTTGTGTCCAGCAATTTCAGCACAAAACGCAACTTGAGACACCAGGGAAAACTGTCCGGGCCTCGTAATCTTGATAGCTCCAGTTACCAAGATCATTGGTGATTACAAGCAACTTGCACTGGCGCCCACATGGTTCAATCTTTGCCGGCTCTCCCAGTACAAGAGCTTCTCTGCCCAAGGCAGTATAACAAGAAGCATGTCACAGAAGCAAGCACACATGGAGAGCGGAGACATCGCAGCAGGCTCATTACCTGGACAGATCTTTTGACCAGTTGCGTCGTTTTCACTCACAAGGACCAGCGGCTGGACATGGAAGCGTTGTTTTCGGCTTGAACCCTAAAAAAAATGGATAATGTAGTTCTGAATCGGTAGCGCTCAGTTATTCACTCTGCCTTCATTCCCTTCAGAATGCTCGAGCCCTCCTCCTGCCGAGTGTCCAGAGATGCGACCATATTACACCCGGCCGGTCTGCGAACCCCTGGCACAAGCAGCCCCTTGTGTTCTATTCAGAATGTTGTGCCCTTCTGATCATCGTTTCCACCCTGCTGTAACTGCCTTCTGCTCATCCTTGGGCATAGCACAAAAGACCACAGTAAGAACCCCATTCAGAGGGCAGAAGGGCAAACAGGAATTACTGTCCCAAAGGTGGTAGTTGAGGCCTTATCTCCTGAAGTCCAGAGGCCTGACTTACTGTTGGCTCTGAGCAACTGGGCCAGACAGGAGTTCCCACTCACATACTTGCTTTTATGTAAACATATTATTTATATATAGACACAAAGGGAAATATGAAACACTACAAATAATACACAGTATTCTTACGGCACGTACACTAGTATTACCAGCGTCAGCTCTCCAGTTCCACCTCCCTATCTAAGAATCATGGTTATTCTTCATTCACACAAGACAACACTCAAGGTGGGCCTCGATAGTGAGTTCCGGTCTGAGAAGCTTCACCATGGAAAGTCAAAGTGTTCCTAAGTCACAGCGCTTCAAAGGCCCGGAATTTATTCGTACTCACTCCTGCTGAAGTGACGGTCCAGAGAGTTCAGACATCAGCTGGAAGCCGGACTAGGAGCTGAAGGCAGGATGCTGCGAGCGAGGCGGCATTGATCCAGTGTGCTCCTCTGGGTCTGCGGTATATCTCCCAGAGTCCAGTGACCGGCTTGGCCACTATGGGTTTGGGTGGCTGAATTGATTAATTTTCTCCATGGGTTGCAACACGCAACTTCTTCACAGTTTCATGCTGCTCTGTCGGCGATGGCCCTTTCCTCCTGCCACGGTCCCCTCCTTACATACGGGGTGGGGGGTTGGGCACAATGGCACACTGGGCGATAGTCCCTTCAGGTTACCACACTGCCCACGGTGACAGCCCTCTTCTCAACAGAGAACCAGGGCGACAGCATTCATGGATGCGTACAGCGCACTCAACGTTGAGTGCCTTTTCAGGTCACAACATTGCACACTGCGACAGCCCTATCTTCCTCAAACCACTGTATCAGGGTGCTGGCCTTTACGATTCCCTGCAGCCTCCACCTGGCATACAGGGGCTACAAACAAGGTACATGGGCTGATGGACCGACTGGTGCGGCGGTCCCATCGGCCCAGAATCTCACACTTCGCTCCCGGATCCACTCGGTAGGACCTCCTCTGGACCTCGGTCCGTCCAGGCAGTCTCCTCACAGGGTCGCCTGGTCTCGCATCAGGCAGTAGCTGGTAGTGCAGGCTCCAGGGTGAGGGATCTTGATTCTCCTGGGTGATGCCCCCGCATGCAGCAGGGAACCCGACAGTTCCTGTTCTTGTCACAACAGGCAGAAGTCATGCTGAGCTTCCACACGCTGATGCACAGCTTCAGTTTGACAATCTTGGAAGGCTCAAGCTCCCTTTTAAAACTAAAGGGCACATCGCACTGCAATGTAAAAAGAGACGCCCAGACTGCAAAGCGTAGAGCTGGTAAAAAAGGGGGGGGGGTGGCTTGTGAGTGGTCGACAACAAGTGACCATGGAGCTAGAAGGGGGTGGAGTCAGCATGGGGGCAGTAGGTAGGTGGGGGTATGTGGATGTAACAAACAATGAAAAGCAGTATAGATGGTGAGTGTTGGACCTGGCCCTTTTGGCAGGTTCACCCGAGACTTTTTCCTTTTTCCTAGCCTGTTTCTGGAACCTGGTGTTGGTGATTTTAGGCCTCTGCGCACTTTTTCACTGTGGTACAGTGTAAAGTGCTTGAGCTCTCTGTGTATGTGTGGTGAGTGACCTGCCCTCCCGTAGGAATGAAGAGGGAATATGTATGCCCATGGTAGTTCCTGATGTGTGGGGATTGCAGGGGCGAGTTTGGTATGAGAGAACTCGTGAGATTGAATGCTGCGAAATGGTATATGCGGTATGACTGTGTCTAGTATAGAAGTGCCACTTTTAGAAGTTGGCATATTTGTGTAATTTGTGTCTGGCGTGTGATTGGCTGGTGAGCCTGGTCCAGGAGTGCCTGGGCCTGCTTGTGGATTGACTGTCTGGTTTGAGGGTGACAGGGGCTGGAGAGCCCAGGAGGTTGTCTGAGTCAGCCCATGGATGAAAGGCAGCATCTGCTGCCAGGGAAGTGGGAGGAGATGGCACCTGATAGTGAAGGGCTGTGCCTGCCAAACCACAATGCTGGCTCCACCCCCCCGCTGGGCGACTGTCACCTCTGTCCCTGATACTGAAGGGACTTCCCTATAACCAGTTCTAGCTGGTTCTCACACTGCCTACACAAAGACTTCAAAGACTTTTCTGTGTATAAGAAGGGGCTGTGTCCCCTTCCAAAATGTTCTTGTTTCTAACTTGAATCTGCCAGGGGCATGCTGCTGCTTGGGCTCAGGGGAATCCCTGGGCCCTGCCCAGCACCTGGACCTCTGATGGACTTTCCTGGACTCCTGGGGGACCCCTCTGCCTTGCTGGGCTGATGGGGGGGGACTTGGCTTTGCCCCCTGGGAATCTCTGGGACCTATGCAGCATGGAGAAGCTGCATTCCCCTTCAGAGAACCTTTTTATTGCTTTTGCCAGGGCTTATTATAGCCTAAAGCGCCTGGAAGTGCTTTGTTTGCTGATCTAGCGCTAGGAGCGCTGTGGATGGTCCTTTAGCGCTTGGGAGCGCTTCATGGGCGAGTGCCGGTGCCCACCCGGCACCTTTATCTAATTATTTTTTTAGATGGATGCCACCCCATTCATTGCATTGCCCAACGGGTGCTCACCCCGTTTCTACTTTTATTTTGGATTTCGAAGGTGCCCACCCCTCGTTTTGCCACTTTTAAATCACCGCCGCGGCCCTCGCGCCGCGACCAGGAAGTCAGGCACTGTTGTGCCTGATGTGGGGCGGGACTTCCGGTTCCCGGAGGAAGTCCCGCCTGCTGCTGCGCTCCGATTGGCCAGTCCGGCCGGCTGAGGGGTGGAAGATGGCGGCGGCCGCTGCGGGGCTCCCGTGACCGAGAGGGAGCCCCGAGAGAAGAAGTGTGGCCTGCTGCTGGGGCTCCCGTGTGCTTAGGGAGCCCCGGGGAGAGAAGGAAGCGCCGGCGAAGGAGAGCCGCCGCCCAGCCGAGAAGCCGCCGCCCGGAGGAGCCCCGCACAGGAGAGCCCGGTGAGTCGAAGGGCTGGGGGGCTCCGTATGGGCCACTGTGGGTGCCTGTTGAAGGCACAGTGACGGCGAAGAGCGGCCCCACTTGGCAGCGGGCCGCTCCAGCATTTGGGGCATGATTTTAGGAGCTTGAGAGCTCTGCCAAGGCAGATGTATATCCCGGGCGGCCCCAGATGGCAGTGGGCCGCCCCCGCGTTCTGTCAATGGCCCCTGTGGCCCGTGTCTTCCCCCAGTTGTTCCGAGAGCCTCTAGGGGGGCACATTATTGTTTGAGTCTAGAGGGGCTCACCGCCCACCTGATGTTTTTGGGCCCAGTGAGGCCCTTGGGGGACACGAGTGATTCAGAGCCTGTGTGGCTCCAACGTTCTGCACAATGGGGCATGTGTGATATGCCCAGAGCCTGTGTGGCTCCAGCAGTGGCGCAGTTTGCGCCTAAGGGCCAGTGAGGGCCCTGGCGCAGTTTTGAAGATTCCCAGCTGCCCAGCAATTAGTGGGCAGCTGCGCCGTTTAGGCGAAATTTTAGGAGAGAGTCCCTGTGTGGGACAGTGAGGGCACAGTGGTGCCAGGCCTTCACAGCTGCGCAGCACTTAGTGCCAGCTGCTATGTTTAGGCTTTCGTTTCTTGAGACTGGCGCTGCAGGACAGCGCACCCTGACATTGAGACTCAGGGCGTCTTAGCCCCAACAAGGCCAGTTGACTGCCACAGGTGGTGGCTTATGTAAGTTTTGCGCAATTGTATGGTTATTGCACCTCTGAATGTGTTTTCTTGCATCATGTGTAATTCCTGCACCTCTGAAGGTTTTTAGGCATCATATGATTTTTGCGCTATTGTATTGCTCTGGCACCTCTGAATGTTTTAGGCATCATGTGTCTTCCTTTTCCCTGCGCTGCACCTCTGAATGTTTTAGGCATCATGTGTCTTCCTTTTCCCTGCGCTGCACCTCTGAATGTTTTAGGCATCATGTGTCTTCCTGCGCTGCACCTCTGAATGTATTCTTTTTTGCATCATGTGCTTTGTTCTGAACACCGCTGAAGTGTAGGTTTATGCATCATGTGTTTTTCCTTCCTCACACCTCTGAATGTTTTTATGCATCATGTGTCTTTCTTTCCTGTGCTGCACCTCTGAATGTTTTAGGCGTCATGTGCCTCCTAGCGCTGCACCTCTGAATGTGTTTGTGATGCATCATGTGCCTTATTCTTAACACCGCTGAATGTGTAGGTTTATGCATCATGGGTTTCCCTTTACTACTCCTCTGAATGTATATTTCTTCATCATGGGTAATGTGTTCTTTCCTAGACCCCTAAATGCTGTGTGATACTTAGGTGGTTGTTCTTTCTAATACAGGTGGTCCTAGTGAGGTCCTGGTTCCCTGCGTGACATGCTCCTAAGGTGTTTAGGGTTGCGTAGTGTGTACTTACCTGTTCCCAGTAGTTACTGGATGTGATTTATAACTGTTACTTTGTGCTACAGTGATTTTATATTCTTTTATTCTAATTTCTGACAGTATTTCATTTCTACTAAGTGCTGATTCTGACAGTGGCCCATGTGGCCCTGTCTTGTGAATAATCCCTTGTAAATATTTCCCGTGCCAGTTGGCACAATATACATGTGTGATTCTATCGGATATGTTTTGACAATACAGAAGTTATTTTTATATAACCTTGTGTGGAGTTCCTTTTTGTGGTGTGCCTAGTGTGTTGTTGCTGTTGTGCGCGCGCAAATGCTTTACACATCGCCTCTGAGTTTAGCCTTACTGCTCGTGCCAAGCTACCAAGGGGGTGAGCAGGGGTTATCTTGGCGTGTGACTTCCTTGCCCTGGCTAGAATGGTGGTTTCTGCCTAGCTTTGGCGTCAGCCTTAGCCAACCAGACATAGCCAGTTCTAACAGTGAGGGTATGAGAATACGTCAAATCACAGGGCGCATACAAGCAAAGCATAAGCAATAGAGAATAAAATACATAAAGCAGACATAATGCACATAAACAGCATTAACATAGCAAGTCAGAAAAAGCATACAAAATATACAACATTTCACATTAAAAAAAACGTATAAAGTGCAGACTATAGATTACGAATATAGATTTATGGTTACGCATTACACTTACATCAGAACATTTTTGGGGTAGGCACATGAATAGTGTAACAGAAGGAAATGCAACAAAATCGTAAAGTGCAGTAATAAGAAGTCACACAATATATATATATATACAAACAAAAATCACCAGGGCTCTGTACTTAACTCTTGTGCTGCATGAATTAGAGAATCACATTGACTTACAATGAACTCCAATAAAGGTATCACAGGGAAAATATTGACATCATTGCTGCTGCCTAAGGGGAGGAATGTTAGGAGCGGTATTGGAAGGACGAAGACTGGCATTTCGGTCAGAGAAAAGGCTCAAAGTTAGGGGAGGTACAAAATGATACGTAGGGCGTGGGTTAAAGGAAAATAACTAAAGGTCGTTCAGGAAGTGTGATTAATTTGTCATAAATTGGAATTGTGATCCCGCCCAGTTATGGCTTGTCGGTCTGTAGATCAAGGTTACTAGGGGAAGGAATGGTTGACCAGGGAGTAGTGTACTAAAGGCAGGACCGCACCGGGCCTACATGAGCAGCACTTAGTGGCCAGATGATAGAATCCTGACAAAGATGCGCCAACTGGGCCATGAAGGCCATAAGTGGTGGCAGGAGACTTAAGTGGCCTCATGTTATACCTGATAACTTCTATAAGTCTCTGTATTCGAGATGTGAAAAGGACCTGGGCATCTGTACATCTAATATGAGCAATCCGGGGGACATGTTTGAGGCTTTTCAGTAAATCTATAATGCGGTTTCTAGTTTATTAGATGCACCCGTGTCTCGGAAGTGCTATAATTCACCCAGATAGCTTGATTCTGGTTGCTCTAAAGCACGGGACGATCTCAAGAAAGCTCTGAGAGAAAAGCCCAGAAATTCTGCCCTAGTTAAGATGTGTCGTAATTTGTGGACACGGGATTTGACTAAGGCAAGCACCTTGAAATGCAGTGCAAAATGTTGGGGTATTAAGGGTCCCCAAGAGGACGCATCCACAGCAGCACACATCACCGAAGTATCACGGGTGGCCTATTTCCAGGAAACACGAAATTCAGTCCCTATTGAATCCGGGGAAAGGGTGTGTCAGATGGAAGGAACTTCCAAATTAATATTCACTCGTGAGGAAGTGGAAAAAGGCGTCATGGGTTTAATAAAAAACATAAGGCCCAGACAGATTACAGCCCAATCTCTATGTAAATGACAATGGGGTCTGGGTCCCCATTTTGACAGCCCTTCTCAATGCAGCAGTGAGGGCAGGCCCCCCACAGTCTTGGGCACCGTCCATTACCTTGCCCATTTAAAAAAAATGAGGGATAGAGATAGTCCCCACTCTGCTGTTAGGGTCGTGGGGCGTATTCTTTCGTATAGACTTTCTGCATTGGCTGAGGAAACCAAAGTCTTATCTGAAATCCAGTATGGATTCTGGGCAGGCAGGCAAGTCCGTTTAAGATCAGAGTTGGAATCTGTACCTGGTCCTAAGTAAATGTACAGTGGCACGTCCTGGTTCCATTCACCTAGGATTTATGGACCTCTCAGTTGCATTTGATCGGGTTAATCGAACAAAACTCTGGCAGATCATGCTGACTATGGGGATGGACCGGGACATTTTTTTGTTCCTAAGAAACCTTCATCTAAATACCCCGGATTCAGTTTGTTTTTCTAAAGATCTCCAGTGCTCACGTTGATTTAGCACCAAACGAGGAGTGCAACAGGGTTGTATTTTGGTCCCTTTTTTGTTTAACTTGTATGTTAACATCAATCGGGGCCTTCTCTAAACTGTTAAGTCGGCTGTCCGTAAGTAGGTTCATGTAGACTTCCGGTGTTATTATACGAGGACAATGCGGTTCTTATGACTAAAATTGCTAATGAGCTGTAGAATGTTTCAGACATTAGTGTAGGAAGGCTGAAATAATTCCCATCAGACCACCCATAAAGTGATGTTCATGAAATACTGTACAACGCTAGTTGGTAGTCTTACTACCCAGCGTGTTTTTTAACTCTTGACACTAGGACTTCTGCTTAAACGCTCTCTGAAGTCCGGGTAGCCAATTTTAACATCACTTTTTGAGCACTGCACTTTTTTCATGAACATCACTTTGAGATGTAAATCATGCTCAATACTTTTGACATCCATTCCCGCACTGACATTATAGAGGCGGATTCAGTATGGCATGATATATAGTTCCCACATGACGCTAACTCCACCATATGGGTGGTCTGATGGGAATTATTTCAGCCTTCCTACACTAATGTCTGAAACATTCTACAGCCCATGTTTCACGCACCCATCACCGGTACCGCACTGGTACTGATGTAGGCACACACTTTTCTCCGACTTGATCTGCTCCTTTGTGTGTTGTGTATCTTGATTAGGGGAGCGAGCAGACAGGTCTTAAAACTTTCCCCTTGACCCTCCACATACCGTTTGTTTTTTTAAATTGCTAATGGCCTTCAGTCCCTGTTGAACCCCTTCGTTAAGTTTATGGAAGAGCTGGACCTATCAGTCAACTAAAAGAAATCCTTTGAGATGTTGGTCGGTCCTCGCTTCGCTAAATCAACAAAGTTCAACCTAGGATATTGTGCACTTCCTAAGACAAGAGAGTTCTCATACCTGGGTTTTCTGTTTGACTCAGCCTTAAGTTGGCAACCTCTAATTGCTAATATAAAGAGAATTTTATACGTGCAAAGCTGTGGTTTACAGTTTTGCCTCAAGGCTGGGCAGCAGCCCTATTGGTGCTCTCCTGCAAATCTATAGGGCCAAACACATCTCTAAAGTGACCTACGGGAGCGAAACTTGGGGATGTGTTAACCAGGTTGAGCTACAGAGAGTGGACAATAAGTTCTTGAGGTGGCTCCTGTGTGTCCACAAAGCACGCTCATCTTTTCAGAGTGTGAGCATTTAGGAGTAGGCGCTAGAACGGATACTGTGGCCTTCCGTCCCCTCGCTCTCTGGCTGAAGATTTGGTTACGGCCTGGTATTAAACTTAGCAAGGAGATTTTAAAAGTTTGATTATCCCCGGATCATGCATTGCATATTCCCCCGTACATCAGGGCCTCCTTTAAGAACCTAGGGAGGGGAGACTCATTCAGTTTGCCAGATGGGATCTGCAGAGAGGATTACAGCTGGGTGAAGGAACACTTCTTCAGGCAGAGACGCATGGATAGAGCAGGGCTAGCATTTGCAAAGCCCTGTGCACAGCGTTACTTTATGCTAAAGACTGTGTGAACCACAGAGTCATAGCTTCTTATTGCTACGAGTAGCCGTGATGGTTTTCTGTTAACCAAGTTTCGATTGGATGTATTGCCCTGTCAGCTTATTTCCAGGGCAGTAACAGGGGTCACAAACGTACACCCTGCAGTTGCAACAATGGGTCCCTGCAGGATACCCTGGACGTTTACTATGTTCTGTAGTTTCTATGCAATGCCTCGGAAGACGTATATTGTTCCTATTTTGAAAAGGGTAAATTTCTGCCAAGTCAAATCGGCTCTTATGTTTTTACAGATGCTCCTGGGGGACATTATTCTTTACTGTAAAATTAGTTTTGTTTGCACTTTCAGAAGAGGTTTTGTATTTGCCTAATATTTGATGTTCTATTTTATCATTATTTACGTTTGTCTTATTTTATCCGATAGACTGTTTTATCACGTGTTTTTATGTTTTTTCTTCCTCAAGACAGAATAAAACGAATTTGATGGAATCTTGACAAAGATGAAAACATGAATGCTCTTTCTCACTGGGCCTGGAGTGTCCCGGGATTGTTATCCAGCCTCACCCTCAGCCAGAAATCTCTGATCCATCGTGAACATTGATCGACCAGTCACCAAACAAATCAACAATGATATCAAGAATGTTGTTACCTTTCCATCCGGATCTCTATGGCACCCTCCCTCCCCTGCAAACTTGTGATCAGTGTCTTCACCCCAGGTGTGACCCTCGACTCATCCACCACTAAAACTGAGCTTAAGAATTGTGGGAGCAAAAACTGCACGCAAACTTCCCTCGAGCAATCTTCAAAGGGCACAAATATCCGGTATCCGACTCGCCGCTGAATTGAAAAGATCCCAAATCACTACAGCATTGAAACACTCTAAAGGCTGTCAATCAAACTAAGTATTCTATTCAAACTGCTCCACCAAGTACAGAAAGCCTTGCAATATTCTGTGACATGCTACTTCTCGACACAGCACCTGCCCAGATGCAGAAGGTCAGCCTCACAACACCATCTCATGATCTTCCAGGTGAGATGCAAATGGAGAAGGAACAGGAGACAGCATCCTTAGAGCACCTCCGCGTAGAACTCAGATCAATCCACAAACAAGGCAAGAGTACATTCTTCCACTCGATGCTTGGACTTCAATAATTTTTAAACTTGCCCATTATTTCTTATCCCTGTGCTCTGTAGCTCCCATCGGTCACGTGTGCATTACAAAAAACAGTCAATTACATAAAAATACTGTAAATATTGCCTTCAGAACAGTAATTCTTAAAAGATATTGTCCACAAGGAGGCACTTCTCTTTGGAAATCCTACACATTTGCAGAGATATTCTAGGTATATGAACATTAATGACTGTCCCATGAATCAGAACTTTCTTTCAGACTCCTTCATGGTGTCACTGCCTTGTCAGTAGCATCAATGGGTACTCACCTGAGCTAGCTGCAGGCTCGGAGTCCGGCACGATGGGGGCACCCAGGGCAGCGAGAGCTGGGCTTTGATGCGGGCCGCAATGGCTCTTTGCAGCACTCCTGTTTTACCTAGAAAGGGAGACCAAAGGCATGCAGGTGTTTCTCAAGAAGCAGACAGTGTGTTCTGTACTTCAGGAGGTCTCTCGACACCGGGTCTGGTCTATGTTAGCATTCTCTTGCCATCTTACCCTGGTACAGAATTTAACTTTCAAACAAGAAAAGAGACACGCTGAAATTGACAGTCGCTGTGCTTTCTTATCTTCCTGCCCCCTCACATTCAGTGCCACTGCTGGTCGACCTACCTGCTGGCTGATCGGTGTCCTCCGCAGCATCCCGGGGAAGTTTCTCCACCAGGAAGATGAGGAGTCGTCTGATATCAGGCTCACTACTGTACAGAAAGGTTTGGTAGCCAAGTTCCCCCTGATATCCCAAGTCCTACAGAGAGGGAGAGAGAGAGAGTTTCAATCTTGGGACCTGTGAATCCATGGCTAGGAGGACAGCTTGATGGAGCAGCCATGTGAAATAAGCATAACACCAAAGCTTGAAATGGGTAATGATCCACCCCAGGCGGTGTGTGGGGCCAGGCCAATAGGGCGTACATGAACGGTACTTTACATGGTATTCCAGACACAGCACAAGCTTGGTATTCCCACACAGAAAGCACAAACTAAGGTCATTCAATAACTGGGGCAGGACTATTTGAGGAAGGAAGGAAACAAAGGCGACTGAAGATAAATCAAACCAGTCCGAATCTAAATGATAAGGATGCACTCACCTGGCAAGCCTGGGCGAGGCTCATTCCGATGCGGAATCGTGCAGACATGCCAGGGGGCAGCACATGGCTGATCCCATTGCCCACGGCAGGGTTGATGACGCGCAGGCATTGCACCACCGACTCCACGATCAGCTCGGTAGTGAACTGGCGGAGGCTGTCCACGTCCTCTGGAATATCCCTGCAAGAGTGAGAATGTATCACTTTTCCAGGGGGTCCTCACCTGGACTTGCAACACTAATCCCTCTTTGGAAAGCTAAAAAAAAATCTATTTTCTCAATTTTCCGCCACCCATCCCTCTCCATTCTCATGTGAGGACACCCTTTAAATGCCACGTTTAAAGTATACGGCCGCTCCACAGACCCAGTGTAACTGTCCCGGTTTAGGACATCATGCAATAAAACACTACAGCTGCGTGCATAAATTAATTAAAAAACAGTAATTACATTGACAAATGTATTTAGGGAAGCTGCACATTGTCCACACTTGCACTGTGGCGGTTTCCTCCAGACCTCCCGCCTCAACATGCTGGTGAACAACCTCCTTCCCTCCTCCTGAACACTGACATCACCACCGAGTGAACACACACTACAAGTGGAAGGTGTGAGCAATACACTAAACATACATGCGTGCATCGCCTCATCATGGCCAAATGGCATGTCCATGATAAAGTGGACAGGTTACAGGAAAAAGAGAAAAGATTGGAAGAATACTCGTGAACTCTGTGCTCCCTCATCTTGACCAATGGCACCTCCACCAGTGTTAAAGGAGAAACAGAAGAAAACACGCAGAATCTTACACACACAGTGCACGTCTATGTGAACCAAAGTGAAGGAGGTTCTGTGAGTTCCACTTTGGAGGCCTTTGGCTGTCCATGTACACGAGACGCTGAGGTTACTTTCCCAGACAGTATGAAGTGTATCAGTGACATCCGAGACTGGGGAGAGGAAACCTAGACAGTGAAGTGGGGAAAGAAGAACAAGCTCTACCTTAGTACGTCAAAAAGATCCTTTTGCTGCAGAAGGCTCATGGTTAGTCTTACTGAACACTGTCATTTGGTAGATATTGGGGTGAAGGAATGGACTGCGTCTCTGTTGCTAAGAGAGTGGAGGGTCATTTAGAAATGGCCAGCCATTTGTCTCTCTTCCTCGTCACGGTTGGTGTGGCTGTTGATAGCCAGCTGCCATCATCTTTGTGCCTCTATTGTGGGCGCTCCATCCTGGAGATGACCCTGCTGCAATGAGTTTTACTGAAGACAAAGGCTGAGTCTGGAACAGCCTGAATAGGACATCTGCAAGGAGACATGACCCAAACCAGTTCTGATTGTACACAGAAAAGACATCCACAGATACCCAGAGGACTGTGCAACCAGAGCTGGTGTCTGCCAGCTTCCCTGTGGTGATGGTGAAGGGACATCACCTGGAGTCTAATCTGGAGGAAGAGCAGTCTCCCTGTATTGGAACATCTAAAAAGAGGAAGATATAAGTTAACCCTCCAGGCCGAGCTAACTACCAACTAGGGCAAGAGAAGTTCACCCCAGTGCTGTGGGTTGATCTGACAAAGGCTGCAAGAGCATGACTGGCGTGCTCCCACTTTGGTGCTCGTCACCCTCACTGAAGCATAGGATCCGCCACACTGCCGGAGTGCGCCCTAGCTCATCACCCTGTTAAAATCTGGCTGTCCAGTCCGTAGCACTTGCCCCAAGTGTGCCCAGATGGACCTCTGCCGTTGCAAACGTGGCACTTGGCTGAGAGGGCTTAATCAGTCTGCACTGCTCAAGAAATTACTGACAAGCCTGTGGAACTCACCCAAGTATGCCCAATCGGTTCATGGACCGTGCAGAAGAGACTTTTCCCAAGTGGACCGAACTGACTTCACAGTGGCTAGCCCTGTGACACTTGCTCAATGTAGGTCAGTAGAAACCATGCCACTGTAATCAAAACTGTTGCATCGAGGCATCTAACCACTGTTTGTCCAAGAGACTTGGCGGCTGCCCATGGTGCTGACCAGAAGTGTTACAAAAGGAGGTGGTGATGGACGGAGCATCTGAATCAATCAAACACTCACACCCAGTCAAAAGATCTGGATTTAATCCATCACCGTTCTTTAGCCCACTCTGCCACCCCAGTTCAGACATGGCTATATGCAAATCAGTCTGACCCTGTGCCTCATGGGAACAGTCCAGCCCGAACTGCCAAGCCATGTCTTCCCTGGACCGGAAACAAGCTTCCGAGGACCGGTTTCTGGCATTCCAGCCGTCTTCAGCCCGGCTTGCTTGAATCCAGTGGCAAAGTGAGCAAGGGACTCACGTCTGAGCATACCCTGCCACACTTATGGCGGCCAAAAGCGGTACAAAAGGAGGTGGTGATGGACGGAGCATCTGAATCAATCAAACACTCACACCCAGTCAACAGATCTGGGTTTAATCCATCACCGTTCTTTAGCCCACTCTGCCACCCCAGTTCAGACATGGCTATATGCAAATCAGTCTGACCCTGTGCCTCATGGGAACAGTCCAGCCCGAACTGCCAAGCCATGACTTCCCTGACCAGAAGTGTGCCGATTGGACTACACCTGCTGATAAACTCTGAAGCGCCTAGAAGCGACCTAGCTGTCCCCAACCGGACCAGAGACCAAACCTGGATTGAATTGTTGCCTCAACCACCGGAGGTGTGCCCAGATGAGCAGGTGAGTCCACAGGGGAAGCTATGCAGAGATCCACAGGGCTCAACCTCCAGTCGATTCGCTGTGGGCTCAGCAGAGGGCTACAAAGACTAAGACAACTGCATTCCCACCGCTGTCACCAGACTCTGCCATGTAGCCAGTGTCTGCTCCCAGGATCAGAGTAGAGGGTTAGTGAACCTGCAGCCGGCACATCTTTGCACCTCGATAGGTAGGCAGGGACTGAATTGTCTCAGAGGCCTAGCCAAGTTCTACCATGGACCTACAATTGGTGAGATAACAGACTGGGTGCACAGTACTGTCTAAGAGATAGGGGGGGGGGGGGGGGGGGAGACACTAAACCTATGCCCAAGACCCACACCAGGCTACCCTAATGCTAACTGTTGGAAGGTAGGTCCCTTGAAGCATAGTTACACCCCCTTTTTTTGCCTGGTGTGTTTTTTTGACTTAGTGTGCTGGGATCCTGTTAATCAGGATCCCAGCAACTGTACTTTCTCCCCTAAATTTGGTATTGTAAGTATTTTGGTACCTCTACGATTGGCTACTGTTGTACCCTTCCAAGTCCCTAGCATATGGTACTAAGGTACCAGGGCATAGGTACACCATGTGCTGCAAAATGTATTGTGCCACCCACTGGAGTCCACTTAAACTGCGTTTACAGGCCTGCCGCTGCAGCCTGTGTGAATTGGTGCTTGCATCTCTCACGACAAATGTAAGTGTCCTCATATCTGAAGTCACTGCACTTAAAAGCTATAAGTCGCCCCTATGGTAGGCCCTTCGGTCTTGAGGGCCGGGTGCTTGGTTATAAGTGTGAGGGTGCCCCTGCATGCGCAGGACACCCCTACAAACCTTTGAGTCCATTCTCTAGGCTTTGTAAGTACGGTGAGCCATTTAAATACATATAGTGGACATCAGTCTTTACAAGATGTCTAACTATATTGTGGCTAAACGGAACCCGGTCATGTTTGGTATCAAACATGTTGGAATCATACCCAACACCAATTCCAGTGTTGGAAGTATGATCCATGTACTGGGGGGCTCCCTTGAGGTCCCCCCTGTAATCCTGGGAAAAAAGACTTTCAGGGTCTGCCCCAAGCTAGTGCTGCTGTCGACCCCAGACACGATTCTGCCCTCCTGCTGCTGAACTAAGCTTGAGGAGGGGAAGGTTGAACAATAGGTTTCCCGTCACGAGCGGTGCGACCTCCTCCCAGACAGGACTTAATGCATTGGGCTGCTGGTGGGGCGCTGTCCAGCACCACCAGACTGCTTTCAAGGGCACATTTGGTGCACTTCTTGCATACTCCAGTTTAAGCCAGTTCAGGAATCCCTCAGCTCCCGCTCTGGTGTGAAAATGGACAAAGGACATTGGCGTTTCCTTCCCTCTTTCCAGCCCATACTCTGGGAGGGACCCCCCTCCTCCCCTCCCGAGTTGTTCCAACCTTTTCCATGGGGTACTTAAGGGCTTACCTGTGGGTGGGTCTTTAGATTTGTCGTGGGACAAGACTAAACCCCGAAACTATGTCACTCTTCACTTGTCTGGACATTTGAACTTCGCTGGACTTTAACTGGAACAGAGACTGCAACAAGGAAGACTTGTGTTGCTCCTGGTCTCGCTGTTCTTCAAGTCTTAATCGTCTGTCTGTGCTTCTTCCAGGTTCTTTAAAAGACATGTGGGCATCAAGGACACCTGAAGGAATCTCCCTTGGAGTGAAGGAGTCACTCCCCTGCATCTGCAGGCACCGCAACGAAGCTGGCCGTCTGTTGCTCCTGTCATCAAATGGACTTCACGAGGCTCAGCGACACAGGTGGTAGTTCTGCAAATCCCCTGAGGCCTGACCTGTCCTCTCTGCTATTTGAATCCTGTATCTCTCGTCGGAACCGATTGGACTAAAACCATGTGCACCACAACAACTTGCGGTTGCCAAGGTGTGCTGGCTCTGCACTCCAGAGATGTTCAGGGTACAAGAAGCACCAGCCTCCAGCATCATGGGTTCCCTCCAAGATCAGCGTCCTCACTGCATTCTCAGCACTGTGGGCCTCCTTATTTGGTGAGCTGCTCGAGGTCCCCTTGCAACTTCTGTTCCTTTGGCTTGTGGGTCCTCTCGAGGGTCTTCTACTGCTTCAGTGGGCTCCCCAGGTTGCTCAGGCCTGCTCCTACTCTCCTGTTGTTGGCGAGTCCCTTTGACCTTGCTGGTTCAAACATTGCTCCTTCTTAGTCTTACATGCCAGTTTCAGCTACTACGGCTTGTTAGTGCTCCTGCCGGACACGGCCACCTAGTCACTGACATAGGGCCGCTCGTGCACTGCTCCTGGTCTTCCTCAGCGTTGCCTGGTCCTCACAGCTACAGCGACAAGATCACGGTTGACTCTTCTGAACCTCCCGCCATCGATGGGCATTGTGTCTCCGCCCCTCCTGGTCACTTTCGAGTGGCATAGACCCTGTCCCCTCTGCTAGCAGGTACTTCACTTCCATAATTCACAATTGGATTCCACCGTTTTCTCCAGAGGCATTTTCTTCTAAGTCTTCCATTGTTCCCTTCACCCCTCTGCACCTGGCTTCCCTGGTGTAGGTATCCTGGTTCCCGGGGCATCCACATGTGGGGTGGCTCTCCAACCTTCTGTCCTCCAAGGGAATTCTTCGGGGTCCTCTGGGAAGGGTGCTTCTTCTGCAAAACTGCAACCGCGACTTCTCCATTGACTTCTATTGGTCACGCCGAATGTGTTCCCTCTCTGGACACAGCCTCCGTAGGGTTCCTGGGTAACAGCCATGGATGATTCCTTGCGTCACCGGCGCCTCTGGGTCTTCTGGTCCAAGTTACGTTCTCCTTTGCAGATCACATTCCACTTTATTAGTATATGGTTTGGTCTCCCCGTGGAGACCACTGTATTTTGTGCTACTTACCTGATTGTATTTGAAGTATTGTTGTGTATTGTGTGGATATCTCCGGGTAGGAGATATACCAATGTGTTAGTGAGTTTTGTGTAATAAATAGAAGTTTTTTTTTATATAAACACGGTGTGGTTACTTTTCATTTAAACTACAGATTAAACTGGTAAAACAAGCTCCTTAACATTCCTTCAAGATAAGCCTCAAGGCTGCTCTCCACAGCTACCACTTTGAGAGCTTTCTATGGTTGTCTAAGAACCCGAAAACCACCATATGGGATGCCTGGATTGGTGCACGGTGCACCACTTGAATATGTGTGCACCATATACTTAGCCAGACTCCTACACTAGCAGTGAGGTGAGGTGGAGGAGAAGTAGAGGCGGCATCCTCGCCCAAGAGACAGTGGCCCTGCAACAGGGATGTTGAGTACCAGAGCTTTATGATGCTGTCTCGGTGTCTGCCAAGAGGTGATCATGTGGGATTCCCCACACACCTCCGAGATACCTATGACTCCTCGCCATCACTACCACTGAGACTCAATGCGGAAGGGGCTGCATTGTCCCAGTTTGCAGAGCGAGAGTAGGATGAGCCCCAGGACTTCAGAGGCAAACGACCCGAGCTCCCCAAACTCAGGCCCCCCACTTTGAATCATATATGACACTGAATGAGCGAAAAAAGTAAGCAATCCCAACTGTTTCTATGAAAACTCGTAGGAATTATTTTGAGGAGGAAAAAAATGGTACAAAATGATGCATTCACAACACAACTCTAAAAGATTTCATGCAAAGAACGGCTTCATATTTCCTAGCCTTTCCTCCTTGATTCCTTTTCTTGTTTCATTCATTTTTTTTGTCCTTCCATCTTCTTTCTTTACATTAATTCCTCGTTCATTTTTCGGCCTCTATTTCGGTCATTCACTCTCTTTTCATCTTTACTCCCTTTATATGATTCTTCCTCTCCTTTCCCATCCCCCTTTATTCCTTATTTACTTCTGTCCATTGTTCTTCCATGCTGTTCCCCTTGCTATTTCTGTCTTTCATATTTTTATTTCATTTTCTTTGCATCTTTATTTTCTTATTCCCATTCATCTTCAAATCCGTTTTCTTCCTCACCTATCTCACTATCCTTCCTTCTCCCCTACTTTTAATTTTTCCTTACTTTACCTCTTTCTATCTGTCTCGTCTTTCCTTCCTATTTGTTTCCTTTCTTCCTTCTCATCCAACTCCCATTTTCTGTACCTTATTTCATTCTGCTTACCCACTTTCCTTCTTTTCCTCCTTCCATTGTTCTTATTTTCTTTGTTTCTTCCTTCATACATCCATGTTTCTTTCTTTCTACCTTTCTCCTTTCCACTGTTCATTCCATTCTTTTTGTGCCTTCTTCCCTTTTTTTAATCCCGAATCTTTTCTTTCAGAGCATCTTATACTCTCGTTTGAATCTTATTTCCGTTCATCTTTCTCTGTCACTCCATTAGCCTCTTATTTTTTTTCACATCGTCATCGTTCCTCTTTCTGTCAACTGTTTGGTCCCTTTGGTACCCCTTTGCCCCCAACCAGAGCTTTGTTGTGGTATGTTCTTCTTTCCTGCAGCATTTACTAGTCTCGTGATCTGCCATTAACAGATCATAGGCAATAATAAACCTTAAAAAACAAATTATTCTGACCCCGCTGCAGCTGGTAAAGCGGGTGCTTTACTGTGCTGTTGACCGTACTGGCTGTGGCCCCCAAAAGGGGTCTGAAAATCAAACAACATCATGAACACTGCCACCACCACCATAGAATGAAGAGAACACTAAAAGAACGGGATGGATGTTCTTACGTGCCACAGAGCCGGAGAGAGCGGATGAGGATCCGATCTACTTCATCCATCGCGACGGAGGGGAAGAGCAAGATCTCAGGAAGACTGTAGGTGAAGTCACCTGTAACATGAAACACAAAGAACATACGTCAGAGAATACAATACAGAATCACTGGTAGAGAGGCGACTAAACAGAGACACGGAACTGTACTTCTATCGACAGGACTAGGCAGCATATCAGGTTTGAGAGAACAAAAACACACCTTACGGTGATGAGCAAAGGCGTGAGCTGGGGAACAGGAGGAGTTTGAAATAGGGATAATTGAATGAATTTTATAGAGCACACAATACCAAAAGGTGGCAGGGCGCTGAAGCCCAAGATCAATGACCAGATAAAGAGACTGCATTGCAAGTAAGGCGTCTCAGAAGGAAGTAGCAGTGAAAAGCCATGTCTTTGAGTGCTTTCTAAAAAGGCAGTGCTCGTCAGTCCCTGTGACATGAGAGTATAGCATGTTCCACACTAACTGTGGCATAAGAGAAAGATCTTCCCTTTTATGAGTAACATACGTAGCAGGGATGATGAGTCATATATAAAAAATAAATAAAAAAAATAAAAAAGAACTGTGCTTCACATGAAAAAAGGCTACTATGGCTGCTCGAGGAGAGCTGGAAGGTATAGCTGGGTACAGAAGAGCAGGATTGGACAATTACGTAGAAGGAGAGGGCTTTCCATCTCCAGTGAGATCTGAGGTACAGCAGCAGTTTGTTCAATCTGCAGCGGTATCACAGAGCACAGTGAAGCTGGAAGGGTGAGCGAGGTAGTGTGGTAGTTGTCAATGAGGCAGTTTTGATCCTTCTCGGCTTGAAAGGACTGAAGACCATTTGGCTCAGTGACATTTCGGACCTAACATCTTGTGTATGTCGGCTTGACTGAACAGCACAACTTGAACCCTATAAGGGGCTGCAAATGGGCTGAATTAAAGACCCCATTGCCCGATGCATCGCACCCACCACATATTTCACTCATTTACCATTTCCAAACCTTATGGTACCACCATCGAAACAGTC
Source organism: Lissotriton vulgaris (assembly GCF_964263255.1). NCBI lineage: Eukaryota > Metazoa > Chordata > Amphibia > Caudata > Salamandridae > Lissotriton > Lissotriton vulgaris. The sequence goes on from NC_141698.1 coordinate 4,380,383, forward strand.
CAGCCTCCACGAACCTTACAATCCTAATACAAGCGCACTTTCTACATACCCTTGCTCTCAAAGACCATCTTATTTGTTTCAGCTCATATTTGGAACAATGCAACCTATGTGATCAGGCACGTTGACTCCTGCAGGTCCCAAGAATTAATGAGTTATTGATCCGTCCAAAGGCCACGGCTACAATCAATAATGCACAGACCAATCATGCCATACTACATGCACTGTCGGAAAAGGCAGCCCCTCTCCACCTTCTCTAAACCACCCACAAGTGCTGACACGGTCTATGTAACACAACCAGTCAGTGTTTCTTCAAAGCACACACAGCGCATGTTCTCTTCGTAATCTTTGCTATAATGCTTTGCATACATTTGACCTTCTGAGGAAGAGCTTGACATTCTGTTCCTTACTGAGACGTGCATGTTGGACACGTTGGCCCTTGACGTTACATATGTGGTACCAGGGGTATACAGTATCTTTCATTAGGACAGAGTAGGGAAAAGAGGAGGGAGTATAACCATTGTTTTTAAAGAGTTTCAGATTTGTTTCGTTTGAGTTAACTGATTTATGGGGGGGGGGAATAATCTCTTGCCTTTTGCTTTTTCTCGATTGGACAATAAATCCCAGGCAGGATTCTACAGACGAGTTTCTTAACTCACTGGATGAAAGTCTATCCAAATACCTTCTTCTATTTTACAGTACTAGGGGGCTTGAATTTACACCTGCATAATATCTCTGACCAACAATGTAGATTACTACTCGAAAACATGGCTTCTTGGACTATGAGGGGTCAGGCTGAAGTCCCTTCTGAGCGCCCAGTCCCTGTAGCGTGGTAGAGGTGGGTGGGACTAAGGTCGCACTGGGGGTCTTGTTGATGTGTTTTAGTTTATTTAGAATTCTTAATTTTTAGCCCTGTATATAAGAGGTACATAACTGAGGTACTGCGAGTTGAGGCTTAAAACCAGACTTTTGCAGGCAAGAGGAAACCTATATTGGTTGTAGCATTATAGGACTCACAGTTATGTCACAGATATAGTTTAGTGCATGAGGCATATGGACGCCCGTGGTAGTTTTGGTATACAAACGCCTGGCCGAGCTTGAGACACGAGTCTCATTTGTTTCTTGTTATTTAATTATTTTGCTCTTTTAACCCCTTGCGCGCGGGGCGTATTTTCCGCCTGTGCTGACTCCGCCTTGCGCGGGCGGAGTCATGACGGAACGGTTCCGTCATCAGCACAGCTCAACCGATGCTGATGACGGAACCGTTCTGTCATCAGCACGCAAGGGGTTAAGTCACAACAGCAATTTCGGTCCTGATAAATGCCACACACACCTGTTCGTAGGATATTAGATTGGCAGAAACATGTTGACTAGTATATCACTGCAGGGTTGAAGTTAAGTCACCCTTATTTTTAATATACTCCTTGGGGAGATTTACTAAAACATATTACGCCTCCAAGATGTATTTTTAATCTTCACACTGATCACTCTGCAATCCCCACCTACACCATCTAGCTCACATAGGGTCAGCAAAAAAAAAACTGAAGGCTGTCCTCCCTGAGTGGGAGTTGTAGCCCCACCCAAACGGAAGGGGTGTAAGGAGGACGCCCGGTTTGGGTTAGGGGTGCTAGGGGGGGGGGGGGGGGGCAGTACCCAGCGGTGAGGTCTGGCTCCTGCTTAATGATGAAGGGGTGTGGTGGGGTTAGTACCCTGGGGGAGGTCCAGCCCCTGCGCAGCGATGGAGGGTGTGCGGGGGCGTTGAGGGGAAAGTATTCAGGGGCTGGGGACCACGGGTGGTGGAGGCTTGGTGCGGAGGGGTCAGTACCCTGGTGAGGGGTCCGGCCCCTGGGCAGCATTGGATGGGGGGGCAGTACCCTGGGGTCACACTGCAGACCCCGGGGTGTGGGAGGGTAGTGGGGGTGCTGAGGGGTCCAGCCCCTGCGCAGCGGGGGGGGGGGGGGGGCGAGGAGCCCTTCGTGCACCGACCTCCAGAGGTCAGACTCCGCGGGGGCGTGGCTCCACTGCGGGGGCGGAGCCGCGGTGCGCGCGCAGGAAGTGACGGAGGGGCGAGGCTGCGCGTGACCTGCCTGGAGGCCGGGTGGCTCTCGGCAGGGGAGGCTGCACACACACCTGTGCGGCGGGTCAGCGCCGGTCACGCCGCGTCGGGAGTCTCTTACCAGAGCGGCCCGCGCTGTCCCCGTCCCTCCATGAGCCCCGAGCTCCGGTGCCTGTGAGGGCCGGGCAGAGTCACACGGTCAGGAGGCCGGGGCCGCCCCTGGCGAGCAGCGTTCATTCTACGGGAGCCCCGCCTCCGCCAATCCGCTGCGGGCCGCTATGATTCCAACCAATCAGAGCCCCGAGTGCGTGCCCGGAGAGTCAGCAACCAATGAACAGCAAAACCGCGCCCAGCCAGTCACGTGAGACATGTCCCACCAATGGGAGGTTTTTACGCTTGTGCTGCGCTGATGGGATTCATCGTGTCACGTGATTGGTCGCGCGTGCAGGGTGTTGGACGCAGGTTTCACATTAGCGTCGTCCGTTACCTCTGGCGCTTTCCGGTCAGGGGTTTGGAGCCGACGGAGGGGGATTCGCGCCTCCGCGAGGGCGTCTGGGCCTACCGAGAGGGTGTAGGGGTCTCGCCCCTTCGCGAGGGACTCTACTGAGGGAGTCTGGGCCTACCGGGAGGGTGTGGGGGTCTCGCCCCTTCGTGAGGGACTCTACTGAGGGACTCTGGGCCTATCAAGAGGGTGTGGGGGGCTCGCTCCTTCGTGAGGGACTCTGGGCCTATCAGGAGGGTGTGGGGGGCTTGCTCCTTCGTGAGGGACTCTACTGAGGGACTCTGGGCCTATCAAGAGGGTGTGGGGGTCTCGCTCCTTCGTGAGGGACTCTGGGCCGATCAGGAGGGTGTGGGGGGCTTGCTCCTTCGCGAGGGAGTCTGGGTTTATCACGAGGGTGTGGGGGGGTACGCTCCTCCCCTGAGAGAGTCTTTGGGGGGTTTGCTCCTTCGTGAGGGACTCTACTGAGGGAGTCTTTGGGAGGCTCGCTCCCTCGTGAGGGACTCTACTGAGTGAGTCTCAGCCTATTAAGAGGGTGTAGGGGGGCTCGTTCGTGAGGGACTTTACTGAAGGAGTCTCGGCCTATCAAGAGTGTGTGGGGGCTTGCTCCTATGTGAGGGACTCTACTGACGGAGTCTGGGCCTATCAAGAAGGTGTAGGGGGGCTCGTTCATGAGGGACTTTACTGAAGGAGTCTCGGCCTATCAAGAGGGTGTGGGGGCTCGCTCCTTCGTGAGGGACTCTACTGAGGGAGTCTTTGGGGGGTTCGCTCCTTCGTGAGGGACTCTACTGAGGGAGTCTGGGCCTATCAAGAGGGTGTGGGGGGCTCGCTCCTTCGTGAGGGACTCTGGGCCTATCAGGAGGGTGTGGGGGGCTTGCTCCTTCGTGAGAGACTCTACTGAGGGAGTCTGGGACTATCAAGAGGGTGTGGGGGCTCGCTTCATTGTGAGGGACTCTACTGAGGGAGTCTGGGCCTATCAAGAGGGTGTGGGGGGCTCGCTCCTTCGTGAGGGAGTCTGGGCCTATCACGAGGGTGTGGGGGGTTCGCTCCTCCCCTGAGAGTCTTTGGGGGGTTCGCTCCTTCGTGAGGGACTCTCATGAGGGAGTCTTTGGGGGGTCGCTCCTTTGTGAGGGACTCTACTGACGGAGTCTTGGCCTATCAAAAGGGTGTGGGGGCTCGCTTCATTTTGATGGACTCTACTGAGGGAGTCTTTAAGGGGTTCGCTCCTTCGTGAGGGACTACTGAAGGAGTCTTGGCCTGATGATAGAGGGTGTGGGGGGCTTGCTTCTTCGGGAATGACCCTTTGTTCCTCCATGGTATGTGAGAGGCACCCCCTCCAGTTTCTCTAACTTTGCTGCTGCTTCGCCTCCTCGCTAGACATTGGAGCAGCGGAGGTTTGAAGTCTGTACCGCTCTCCGGGGCTATCCGAGCCCTCCTCTCTGTGACCGTGCTGGAGAGATGCCCCCTCCGGCTCTCTTTGGACTTTGTTTTTGGATTTTGCAGCCACCCATTTCGCGGACAGCTGCCTTGATAGCCGTGGTCTTTCTTACCTGACCGATGGTCACCGGATTGGACACTGTTGCCCCCGCTGACCCGAGCCTTTGCTCATGGACGGTGTGGCCCTGACTTTGGGGCCGACTGCCTTCCTCCCTCCAAACTCTCTGGCTCGTTTCCCCCTCTGGTAGCCCTTTGCTAAACTTTTTCTTCCCTTGGATGTATATCGGAGCGCTTTACAAGAGTATCAACATAGGTACAATAAATTACACAAAGTTGCACATTAAAAACGGAGACATGGGAATACTCAAGGATGGCAAACTAAGACGCTAGGTGAGGCAACGACAAGCAGTGGGATAGCAGTAAAGGCGGCAGAGTATAGGAGACAAGAACAATCTAACGGGCAGGGGAAGGAAGGGGGAAGAAAGAAGGAAAGGAAGGCAGTTAAGGACAGGAAAGTGAGGGAGAAACAAAGAGAGAGGGAAATAGATATTAACGAGTTCGACAGTGAGGAGTAGTAGTAATAAAATACTTTATTGTATAAATCATTTGATTACAATAAATAGAAAATAAGCAAGCATAAAAAATAAAATAGCAAGGAGTGGGTAAGAAGCACAGGAGAGGCTATAGAAAGGTCGCCCCGCTGGGACAGGAGAAGAGGTCAGAGATCGCTAAGATGGCGGATCAGGTATAAGGGAATATTGGAACCAAGAGCTGCCATAATGTCCAGGCAGAACTGCTGCTTCATCCGACTGTCTCCAATCACTTAAATGATCTCATATAATGGGTACGAGGCATAATAGACACATACACGCAGAGCCCAACACCCACACACAGAGCCCAACACACACACACACAGAGCCCAACACACACACAGTCCAACACACACACACAGAGCCCAACACACACACACACACAGAGCCACACACACACACAGAGACACACAGAGCCACACACACACAGAGCCCCACACACACACAGAGCCCCACACACACACAGAGCCCCACACACACAGAGCCACACAGAGCTCTGCCCAGTAACGCCCCAGGGAACAGAGGCAAAAAAACGATCACAAGCAGTGAACGGAGGCAAGAAAAGCCGATCACAAGCAGAGAACAGAGGCAAGAAAAAACGATGATACGCAGAGAACAGAGGCTAGAAAATACGATGACCAGCAGGGAACAAAGGCAAGAAAAAACAATCACAAGCAGGGCACAGAGACAAGAAAAAACGCTAACAAGCAGAAAACAGGCAAGAAAAAACTATCACAAGCAGAAAACAGGCAAGAAAAAAACGATCACAAGCAGGGAACAGAGGCAAGAAAAAAACGATCACAAGCAGGGAACAGAGGCAAGAAAAAAACGATCACAAGGAGGGAACAGAGGCAAAAAAAATTATCACAAGCAGGGAACAGAGGCAAGAAAAAAACAAACATGCTCGCCTCACCTGGGGTATGTCTTCAATCCCGGAAGCCCCACACTCGAGCCCCGCGCATCCTCCCTCGGGCACTGCACTGCAATCTGGGCCCCCGGAGACGGTGCCGCCGGTGCAGACTAAGGCCGCGACACCAGGAACATATGCAGGCCCAGAATGCTGCTGATCGGGATGGCGGGAGCGGCTTGACACCGATTTGTGCCCAGCCGAGGATTGTGCCCGTAGGTGTTGAGGACTGCTGAGCGCAAGATCAGGCGCCCTCTGACCCCCGGTGCTACACAGGGACTCCGAAGAGCGAGGATCCGGCCTGCACATCTGCAAAATGGCGGCGGCCGATCATCCCTCCCGATGAGCCTGGAGCAACGAGTTGGACTGCTGCCCTGATGTCTGGGAGGTCCCCGCTAGAGCGCGACGGAGGCCGCTCACCCTCTGCACGGACTGGAACCTCCGCCGAGTGAGGAGTGGGGACAGCGGACTCGCAGGCACTGTGGGCCCCGGGAGCATCTGGCCACGAGGAGGCAGGAGGCTGACGGTGGGGGAGAGCTGCGGCACGCGCAGGCCCGCCTGGTGGAAACGCAAGTCAAGCTGGAGAGCGCTCCTGCCGCCGAGGCCCCCCGCATGGTGGATGTTGTGGACGAACTGCCCTCTCCCCTGTAGAGCTCTCCAATGCCTTTCGGGCCGCGTTTGCGGTATATTAAAATAAAAACAAGCATCAGGCAGACGGGCATCAGGAGTCTGTAAGCCCTGTCCGTCTCAGACTGGGGGGGGTGTTTTTTTTGTTGAGTGACTGAAGACATCACAGAGAGAAAGGACAGCAAAAAACACGCCCCTCAATCCGAAACGGACGGGGCTTAAAGTAACGGACAAAGCTCTTCTCCAATGGCTGGCCGCCGTTTAGGAAGCCAGCCAATGGAGAAGAGCTAGCTCGTGTACCTCCCTACTCTAGAAAACAAACATAAAATCTCGCCAGCGAGACTGCACAAACGCAGCCTACGCTAGCCGGGACCTAAAAAGGAACAAAAAAAGTGCATAAGGGCCAGTTGAAGGCCCTATCAAAATATGTTTTTGAGAAAGTTTGCAACCGGTCCCTAGTGTCTTAAATAGAATATGCACTTCTTGCAGGAATTACCAGCTTATTTATTATTTTATTTTTTAATGAGAAATGTTTGGAATATCATTTGGAGACTATAATACCGTTGTAATTATTTCTGGGTGCATGCATTCAGTGATGCCACACTCCCTCATTGCAAACTACAATACGAGTTTAGTCCTTCCCAGTGATGAGTTTACCAGGCGGCCAGATGAGCATAAATGCTAAGGAGCTGTATTTGGGGGAAGAACGTGAGAGAAGACAGATGACGACAAACAGTATGCTGCATAATTGTCATCAATGGAAGCTGCCTCTTGAGTGACGTTCTCAAGTGTAATAATTGCAGTCATTAAGGTTCCCATCGACCATCTTTCAGCATGCAGAAATGGATGATCATGTATCTACCTCTCCAAACTACTGCCACAAATATTCGTGGTTCAAATTAAGGATCATGTTTAGGAGTGCCTTGAGCGGGTCACCACTTGCTCTCTTTGTCACTGTCTTGTGTGTTTCCAAACAGCATACACTCATTTCCTTACATGTATCCTGCTGTAACTTCCTTCAAATTAGAGTGCAGTCCAGATATGCCTTCAAGATTTGTTCTTAGATTATGACTAAACAGGAGTTAGCTGGTGATTTCACACGTGTTCTCCGATCTCTCAGAGGTTGAAACAGGACTTGGTGACCTTGACAACATCTTCACTTTCTTAAGCATGGCCATGAACACTCATTAGCCTATTACCAGAGAGATAGGAGGTTGCAGAAATGTAATCACATTTATTCAGCACACACTCTAAATTCTCTGTTTAACACCTTGGCTGCTAAGGGTTTTCCCGCTGGGTGCTGGATTCCCAGATTTTCCATTGTTCGTGACAAGGTCAACTCGTCATAAGCACAGGGCAGGTAAAACCCATGACGAGTTGACCTTGTCACTAGCATGGAAGTGGTTAAAAAGGTATCTGATGTCAGATTTTACAATTGCAGGAATACCAGAAGTCAAGACTATCTTTGAAGAAGGAATAATCACATATGCTGGTGTCCTGGGAACAGCTGTAAAGTCAAACTTTTAAAGTTTGTCCATTAGATTCCTTCAGTAGATCCAACATGGACAAAGTTTTCAGACCGTTGTCTTTCCCCTGGATTGACAAACCTGACAGTAGCCAAGCATCTTTATCAGTTGACCTTGAAACAGGAACAGCACTTCTTTCTCTCAGTAGTCACCTGCCTGCAGCCTTATGCAGCTTGGACTTGCCTCACGTTTCTGCCTTGAAACCCACCAGAAAGGACTACCAAAAGAAGATTAACCCGTTCTGCTCCTCCACTGCTGCTAGAAGCTGATTGGATCTATACAGCCCCTGGCTGCTCCTGTGAAATCTGAAATCAATGTGCTTTCAAGACGGAGGAAGGCACCCACCTCTGGCACACTTGGGTGTCAAGTTCACCTCAGCCCCTTTCCTCCACCAAGTCCTTGAATTCCGGGGAGACTGCTGTTGCTCAAATCGTCTCCCTCCGCCCTGCAAGGTGATTCTTTTTTACCCACTGACATCCTCTCTCATTGGGATGCCCTACTACCTTTCTATATCAACCCCTGAAGGTGCAGATTGTGGCTCATCAGCAACCAAGACACCAGGAATGGCTAGAAACTCTTCCCTCTCCTCTGCCACCAACGCCTCCATCTTCCCTCGACAGAGCACAAGGACATCCCCTCCGACTCTGCTCCTTTCCCTTGTTGAGGAGTGACGGCAGCCATTTTGAAACAGCTAATGCCAAGTTTGGGGGGGGGGGGGGGGAAGAGTCATGGAAAAAAGGGAAAGACATCTTCAGCTCAGAATATAGACCTAGAAAGAGGACGTCATGCTATTGCATTCCATGCATTGAGATAGAACAAGGGCTATCTACTGCAACTCTGTAGAAGGGAAGGTGTAGGAAGCTGGCTCTCTATATACACCTAAAAGATGTATAGTGTGCAGAGTCCAATGTATCCCCAGAGGCTAAAGTAGATAATACTAACACTTTCTCTTGTGGTAGTGCGGGCGAGCAATTAAGCTTATCAGAGGGCAGTGTTAAGCATTTATTGTACACACACTGGAAATAAATGAGACACACACTCAGTAAATCCGAGACCAGTTTATAAAAATATTTGGTTATATAGAACCACAGAACTTCTCAGGTAAATAAGTTTTGCAATGGAAATATTTTACAGTTTCAAAAATGGACAGTGCATTTTTCAGATTTTGCAATGTTAACCTATGGGAGGAAAAAGAGCTTCAATATACAGGTAGGTAACATTGATTTGCAAAACCAGTCCTCAGGAGGTAGGATCAGTATTGGGCATCATATTGGTATTGTTATGCATTCAGAATGTTAACGTATGTACGGCAAACCAATAAAAAAACTAAAAGGTTTTACCTGGCTCTTAATTTAACGAGAGCATAACTACGTTTAATGTGCCATAGCTCATTAGCTGACACCTCCCTCTATCTAGAGACCTCAAAGGAGGAGTAGAATTGCCATCTGGTTAATTTAATACCAGCTTGACTGGTATTTTAATGTCCTTGCGGGTATAAAAAATAGAAAAATAACCTAAAGCTGGTATTTTTCCTCCTTGTCTCTACATATGTTGAATCGTAAATGTAAGAAGAAAATACTTTAAAATCAGTCCTGCAGCTGCCCTAAGGAGATCTGATTCACAACTAAAGTAAACAGAGAGGGCATGCTAGAAGTTAATACAGACCTCTTGATCATATGAAGTTCTTAAGAATCATGTCCGAGTCTTTGCTTTATGTTGATGAAACTTGAACAGACTGCTGGTATTTTTCTCTGGGAAAGGTGACCAACTTAAGAAAGAGTCAACGCCTAAAGACAGGCACCATGGTGGCAAGGAACATAAGTGGACGCTATATAGAAATCTCGCAAAATAATTCCAATTCTTCTCTCACTCTTCATAAGCAGCACCCATAAAAAGTGAACATACAAATGCTCAACATCTAAACTACAAATGTTCGAAACCCATGTGACAAGGAGGCTGACTAGACTTGAGCTGATCGTCATATGACTATGATCACTTAAGCAAGCTTGCTTTGCTTAAATAACGGGAGTGGGAGAGGCAGTTTTCAAACTAAAGGCAACACCCAGCCCAACAGGAAACACCCACAAGCCCATAGACCTACCTACGGGTTATTTCCACACATGACATGCTACTCTATTACCAACCATGACGGAAACTACCCATCGCACCACAGATAAAAGATTATCTTCATCTGGCCCGAACTCCTTAAAAAAAAAATACCTACCTAACCTATCCAAGAACGCAACCAGAATATTCAAGTACAGACTAATAAAAGAGCTTCCAGAAACACTCCTCTCTCTCTCCTCTTGTTCTGCACTAATGAATGAGCCCTGAAATTGGACCTCGTCTTTTTCATGCGTAGCATTTCGCTAAGCACACTTCGGACTGTCTCGACCTCCTTCAAAATAACCCATATCCTCAAACTATGCCCTCTTTTGTAACGCTGAAGTAGTGATAGCCTACAGGTAAGAGAATATCCTGGTGAAAGTGGGGGACCCAAATCAGGAAATATTTAGTCAACTCTTTCACATACTAAAAGCGCATACATTTCCACTGAAAATCATGAGATTATCCACAACGTTGCACATGTTCCCCAGCAATCCCACTGAACCCTGACACCCTACACCCACAACACATGCCACATTTCATCACCCAACCTTAGTATACAGCTACAACCTACACCACTCACAAGATGGATACAAGAACGGTGTTCCCTCTTGCCCAAGGTACCAAACTAGATACAATAACCTACCACACAGAACCAGTGATGTATGATGGAGATCCTCAATCAAAAACAGTCACCAACCCTCTAAACCATAAGGACTTGTTGCTTGCATGTGAACTTACCTTAAAAACAAAAAGACAAGAGGAATTTGGCAAAGCAGAAACAGTTGGTTTAATTAAAGACTTCAGCCGGAAGCACAGTTACAGAAGCTGGTCTGAGGACTGTCCGGGGGAGATGTCTTGTAGTCCTCTGATGATTGGGGGTTATTTATTGACTTGAAAGTTCAAAACAAAAGGTCAAGATATAGTTCATAGTTCTTAATTCATACACTGTAGATCTCGTCGGGATGTTGATGTTGCTGCTGAAACAGTAGTGCACTAGGATGTTCGATTGCCAACCTGTTAATTAAGAGCTACATTCCTTGGTTTATTTAGAAAACGGTATTATTGCATGTGCTGTCATTTTCCTTCGGGGTTCCTGTGTCTTCCTTTTAAGGGTGTGCTTTCCATACTCTATTCACACAATTTACTGTGAGGCACCGGAAGGTGACCGCAGTCAGGGTATCTTTTTTTGAAAATGCATTATTGATCATGGGATGCATGAATTTTTATGGGTAGTTGGGCCTCCCCACTCTCTGTACTTAGTTGGGAGTTTAGGCTGGTGCAAGATTTTTACTGGGTAATCTTGTGAACTTGGGATGGTATTAATTTTAGTTTGGATTCCATGGGCTACGCCAGCCCCTCTCTCCAGTGGGTGTATGGGGGGTGCAATTGGGGCGGTTAGTGTCTTTTGCCCTACATATGCATGGGATGATGTGTAAAGAGGGGGCGTTAAAATTGAATGTTGCGATCGCAGCAAGCCCTGAGTTCACATGTAGACCCGGCGTGCTACATTAGTCTCCTTCGTGGCGCCAGGTGTCTTGACCAAACCCTTTTTCTAGAACCTTCATTTTTTGGGTTCGTTTTGGACATCTTTTTAGCAGTCTTTTGGGCGCTTTCCCTAGATTTCACGTGATCTATTCTAATTTTTTGTGGAAAAAATTGAGTTGGTCGGAAAGCTGTCATTTGTGGCATCTGTGCTTTTGTTAGTGCAGTGTCTGAGATTCAGCTTACTGTTTCCTTTCCTTCAGATGGTGTATATTCAGCCTGGTGTATATGGGTGATTGCTAGGCCTGATAAAAGGGTCAGCACATTCTTATGTTCTAATCTCACACCGAGCTGGGATGTACTTGTGCAGACTCCCTTTTCCCTGGCAGCCCCCTCTTCCTCAGTTGATCTCTTTCCCTGGGAATTTGGACATAGTTCCTAGCTGTGACTAGAGGCTTTTAACTGATTGCAATCAATCAATCAATCAGAACATTTGTAAAGCGCACTACTCACCCGTGGGGGTCTCAAGACGCTGGGGGGCGGGGGGGAATGCTGCTACTGCTCGAATAGCCATTGCATGCTTCTGTTGTTTTTCTAGCAGGGCACGTCTCTGTGAACAGGCTTTGAGCAATTGGAAAACTTTGAGGGAGAAGGGAGGAAGAACATTGCTGCATGGAAAATCCAGAGTCCAAAGTCAACTCGTCAAACGTCGCCAAATGAAGGTGATGTACTGGATCAGTTGGTTATTCGGGCGGACCTCCCCTACCGACTGACTTGGCACTTCGTGACCTGTCGGATCTTGTGCAATGAAGGTTATGGGGTCTCTGTTATCCTGAGCGTACGGGAAACCAGGCTCCCAACACTGGAGGACAGCTTTGTTTTGGAACTTAAAGGTGAGCTTCCATTGGCTGGAGGCTGTTAGCTTTTAGAGGGCGATGTTGGAACCGCACACCATGAAGGAATTTTGATTCCAAACTGGGGGCCAGAGAATAGGGTCCTTTTGATTTGGTAATCAGAACCCACCCTAATAAACTTATGGGCGCTGGGACCAGGGTATTGGCAAGGAAGCTACCTTGCCCCCTCTTCAGACTGCCGTTCCCTGGGGTGTGGTCAGCCAGCCCCGTCCTGGGGGATAAGAAGGAGAGAGGGACCTAGGCTGCTGCAGGCCCCCTGAAATGCAGACTCTAGTGAGGATACCTGATCGACATAACACATCCAGCAGCCCTGAATTCCCAAGCGAGTAAAGGCTTGAATTCCTAGTGTTGTCTCATCTCTTTTGAGTTTTGGTACAGTGAATTGTGAGGTACACATGAAATAGATGCTTTTCAGTGTAGGAAGAGGCCACATGTGGGCATATGAATCATTGGCTGCCGTACACAGCCCCAGATAAATAGATGCCATTGCTGACCCTGAACTGGTATCAAGAACTTTTGCATATAAGCAACCGACAAAGCTCACTAATTGGACTGTATCCCAAGAATTTATGCAGGAGATTCCTGTGTGGTTCGAGCCCTGCATTGTCAGAATCCAACACAGAATTATTTTTTGCGCTGAGGAAGCCTATAACTGGATGAAACGCGTTGGCTGTGCAAAACTGTTTTGTCACAGAAGAATTTGAATAAAGATTCAAAGAGTCAACAAAAGGACCTCTATCTGTTCTTGTTATATACTTGTCACATTGACTACTCTTATGCTCTTTTGTAATGTTGCTTTTTAATTGTGTGTCAATATCAACAACAGTTGTGGGTCCCTGGCTCACTTTGCCACTGGATTCAATGAGGCACAGGGTCAAGACTGATTTGCATATAGCTGTGTCTGAACTGGGATGGCGAAGTGAGCTCAAGAACGATGATGGATTCAACCCAGATCTGTGACTGGGGCTGAGTGTCTGAAAAGTTTCAGCGCTCCATTCATCATCTCCTTGTGTTTGCTTTGTTCGCCCTAAGTTGGCAGGTTATGCCTGACGTGGGACCCTCAATCAATCAATCAAATAATTTGTAAAGCCCACTACATACCCGCTAGGGTTTCAAGGCGCTGAGCGTGGGGAGAGGGGGGGTGCTGTAGCTACTGGTCAAACAGCCAGGTCTTGAGTTGTCTCCTGAAGGTTAGAATGTCTTCGGTTTGTTGTAGGATGAGGGGGAGGGTGTTCCAGGTCCTGGCGATGCAGTGGGAGAAAGATTTACCTCTGGCTGTGGTTCTACAGATGCGTGGGACAGTAGCCAGGGAGAGGTCTGCGGAGCGGAGTTTCCTGTTGGGTACGTAGAAGGAGAGTCAACCGTTGAGATAGTCTGGGCCGGTCTTGTGGAGTGCCTTGTGTGCGTGGATCAGTAGCTTGAAGGAGATTCTTTTGTCGACAGGGAGCCAGTGCAGGTTCCTCAGGTTGGGGGTGATGTGATTGCGGCGCGGGACGTCGAGGATCAGGCGAGCGGAGGCATTCTGGATTCTTTGCAGTCTGTTGATGAGCTTGGTCGGGGCTCTGGCGTAGAGGGCGTTTCCATAGTCGAGTCTGCTGCTGACTAGGGCCTGGGTGACTGTTTTCCTTGTGTCTGTCGGGATCCATCTGTAGATCTTGCGGAGCATACAGAGGGTGTTGAAGCAGGTGGAGTAGACAGCGTTGACTTGTTTGGTCATGGTGAGTTTCGAGTCGAGGATGGTTCCCAGGTTGCATGCGTGGTTGGCGGGTGCGGGGGGTGTCCCCAGTGACGCTGGCCACCAGAAGTCGTCCCATGCTGAGGGGTTGGGCCCGAGGATGAAGATCTCTGTCTTAGCTGTGTTCAGATTAAGGCGGCTATCCTCCATCCAGTCGACGACGGCCTTCATTCCCTGGCGGAGGTTGGATTTGGCAGTGAGGGGGTCCTTGGTGAGGGAGAGGATCAGTTGCGTGTCGTCGGCGTAGGAGATTATGTTGAGGTCGTGATGTCGGACGATGCGTGCGAGAGGCGCCATGTAGACGTCGAACAGCGTCGGGCTGAGGGAGGATCCCTGCGGGACGCCGCAGATGATCTCGGAGGCTTTGGGTCGGAACGGGGGGAGGCGGACTCTCTGGGTTCTGCCGTAGAGGAAGGAGGAGGTACAGTCCAGGGCCTTGTCTCGGATCTCTGAGTCGTGTGCATAGTGTGCGGTGGCAGACGGTGTCAAAGGCGGCAGAGAGGTCCAGAAGGATGAGGGCCGCCGTCTCGCCGTTGTCCAGTAGGATCCTGTCGTCGTCTGTGGCTGCAATGAGGGCGGTCTCGGTGCTGTGGTTGCTGCGGAATCCTTACTGGGAGGGGTCAAGGATGCTGTTGTCTTCGAGGTAGCGGGTGAGCTGGATGTTGACTATCTTCTCGATGACCTTAGCTGGGAACTGAAGCAGGAAGATGGGCCGGAGGTTTTTGAGTTTGCTCGGGTCCGCCTTGGGTTTTTTCAGTAGGGCGTTGATCTCGGCGTGTTTCCAGCTTTCAGGGAAGGTCGCGGTCTCAAAGGAGAGGTTGATGATGTTGCGCAGGTGGGGTGCGATGGAGCTGCCGGCTTTGTTGAAGATGTGGTGTTGAAAAGGGTCAGACAGTGAGCTGGAGTGGATTGTGCCCATGGTCTTGATTGTGTCTTCGATGCTCACGTTGGCCCAGGTTGTCAGGGGGTCGTGGTTGGGGGGTGTTGTGGTTCCGGCATGTTGGTGGCTGTTAGGGTCGTCCGGGGGTTGAAGCTATCATGGATGTCGGCGATCTTGCGGTGGAAGACAGCGGGATGTCGTTGGAGTTGGAGCTGGGGTTGGAGAGTTCCTTCACGACGTTGAAGAGCTCCTTGCTGTTGTGTGCGTTGTTGTCGAGGCGGTCTTTGAAGGAGGTCCTCTTGGCGGTCCTGATGAGGTGGTGGTGGTTGCGGATGGCGTCTTTGTGGGCTGCGCGGCTGCCCGGCGACTTCTCGCTGTGCCATATGTTCTCCAACTTCCGGCAGTTGCGCTTTGACGCTAGGAGTTCCATGGTGAACCAGTTGGCTTTCTTGCTGGTGTCTTCGAGGGTTTATTTTTTCAGCGGGGCTAGGTGTTGGCGCATTCGTCCATCCATCGTTGAGGGTGCGCACATCATTGTCTCGGTTGGAGGGGCTGGTCGGTGGGTTGAGTGCGAGGATTGTCTGTAGTTGTACTTGTAGTTGATTTTGCCCCAGCAGCGACGGGGGATCTGTAGGGTGCAGTGATGTGCGACAGGTTTCCTGAAGGTGAAGTGGATGCAGTGGTGGTCGGTCCAGGTGGGTTTGGAGACGTGGCTGAAGGTGACGTGTGGGCTTGAGGAGAAGATGGCGTAGAGCGTGTGCCCGACGATGTGGGTCGGCATCGCGACGAGCTGTTCCAGTCCGAGGTTGTCTATCTGGGTGGAGGTGTTGCTGTTGTTGTTGTTCTCCAGATGGAAGTTCAGGTCTCTGAGAAGGATGTAGTCGGTGGAGGTCAGTGTGTGCGTGCTGATGAAGTCGCCGAGGGCGTCGCAGAATTGTGGTCGGGGTCCGGGTGGTCTGTAGACGAGGGTGCCTCTTAGTGTGGTCTTGGGGTCCGTGTGGATCTGGAAGTGCATGTGTTCGGCGGTGCTGAGAGTGTTGTCAGTGTTTGTTGAGACCCCGATGGTCTTCTGTGGGCGATGGCGATTCCTCCTCCGACTCCATTGGTGCGGTCTCTGCGGGCGATCTTGTATCCGTCGGGGATGGCTATGGCGATGTCTGGAGAGGAGGCTTCGTTCATCCAGGTCTCGGTCAGGAAGGCCACGTCTGGTGATGCGGTGTCGAGTAGGTCCCAGAGCTTGATGGTGTGTTTGCGTGCGGAGCGGGTGTTGATCAGGATGCATCGCAGCTGTTTGTGCTTTGTCGTGGTGGGTGTCTCTGCGTCTTCGATGCAGGAGAAGCTGCAGTTCTGGCAGGCGAAGGGACCGTGGGTGTGCTTTGGAGTGGCCCTGCAGCAGGTGGGGGTTCATCCTGGTTGAGGGCGATGAGGGTGCTGGCGTCGTATCGGAGGCAATCTTCATGGCTGGTGTGGGGGCCAGGGATTCTGGCGCTGGGCGCGGTCCAGGCGCAGACGGGCTTGCCTTAGGCGCGCGGCCGCGCAACGTCTGCCATTTTAAGGGGAGGTGGGAGGGAGGAGCACCTGGGAGGCAGGAGGCGGGTGGCGATGGCAGTGAATGGGTGCGGGGGCGGGCCGCAGGGGATGCAGCGATGGGAACGGGAGTGGCGCGAGCAGGCACAACAGGGGGCACAGAAGGTAAAATGGGCAGCGGGGCACAGAGGAACAAGGGCACACAAGAACGGGGGACAAAAGGCAAGAGGGCATCAGGGGAACACGGGCACACAAAAACGGGGAAACAAAAGGCAAAATGGGCAGAGGGGCACAGAGGGAACAAGGGCACACAAGAACGGGGGACAAAAGGCAAAATGGGTAGCGGGGCACAGAGGAGCAAAGGACACAGAGACACTCAGAGAGCGCCGGTGGGGCTGCAGCGGGGGGGGGAGCGACCTACCTGGTAAGGACCCTTGCTAACTTTGCAGCTGGATTCAAACTAGCCAGGCTGATGAGGGCTGTTACCCAGAAACTGGTCCCAGGATGCTTGTTTCTGGTCCAGGGAAGACATGGCTTGGCAGTTTGAGCTGGACTGTTCCCATGAGGCACAGGATCAAGACTGATTTGCATATAGCTGGGTCTGACCTGAGGTGGCAAAGTGAGCTAAAGAATGATGATGGATTCAACCAGATCTGTGACTGGGGGTGAGTGTCTGAAAAGTTTCAGCGCTCCATCCATCATCTTGTGGTGCTGTGTTTAGCAACAAACTATCAGAGGTGGGCAATAGTTGTTTTAAATAATAAGAAATAATATGTTTGGTTGTGCGGCCTCTGGTTGCCAATACTTGTGAAATTCTGATGAAACTGTTAGGGGGTTCTATAGGGTATTGGCGCTCCTGGGCAATACGCAGGTAACTATACTCTAGTACTGAGTGAGGATTGTGGTGCATAAGGGTAAGGGGAGTCACCCTCCTCCCCAATGTGTGGATATCCACTGGTAAAACAGAGCAACAGTCCCCTGCACACGCTAACAGTACTTCTATTATATCAATAACAGTCTGACAAAAGCTTGAGTCCTCGTTGGAACATGTGCTTCAGTTTATTTTTAACAGCCTTAGCCAACACGTGTTTCGTCGTGCTTACAGTTATGCGCATCGACTTCTTCGGGGCTAAGAAACAAACAATAGTACAGAATTGGGAATAATGGTATGCAACAATAGCATCCAATGTCAGTTTCTCATTGTGACAGACTAACTTTGGAGGATCGGCTCATGTTGCCTACTCGAGCTTGTGGAAACCCATGTTGTCTTAAATGAGTCACCTCGTTGTTTAGTGAAAAACTAGTGTATTTTAAGAAAAAATATAATATTTTTAGATAAAATAAACTGGTCCAGAGTTAAGGCATGCTTGTTACTTGTGAGTCCAGTTGTGACAAATGAACCTAAACAGTCAACAGTGACTTTGCTAAAGTGAATTTAACATAACAACACCCCCTTAATGTTGCCTGGTACCCGAAGGTATGTAAAAAAAAACAAAATACCTATACTCAATGCGTGAAGATCCTAGGGGAAAAGAGACTGGTAAAAAAGAAAGAAAAATAATGCTAAGTATACAAGTCCTTTCAGAGCAAATTTATCGTGCTAAGGTGACCAAATCTGACCAGGAAACCAACCTTAAATCCAGTTGTATTTCTGTCCTGAATGGGATTCAGTAGGGTCCATTGCAGTGTTATGATTGGCTTAGGGGAGGAGAGGGAGGCTGCCTGCTTCTACTTCCTGTGAGCAGAGAGAGAGCAGGAGACTCAGGAGTCCATGACTGGAGGTGAAGGTACTTTTTTTGTTGGATTTTATAAAATAAATCCCCCACCCCCTCCCAGCGCGACCTCCTCCCCCCACCCGCGATTCATGCCGCTGCGACTGGGGCCCGGCTCAGAATGTATCAATGTATCCATAAAAACAATGAAGTGTGAGCTCCTCATGCACCGCGTGTGCAATTTAAAAGCCGGACGTTCAGAATGAGTTCAAGGAAATGGAAAGTGGTCTTATCTTCGGGTCTCATTGCCTGCCTCTCATGGCTACAACTCGGACAACTGCCCGCCCAACTCTGACTCTGTCTGTAAAATACAAGAGTCCTTTTATATATAGCTGAGGTAGTCACATTATAAAGAGTGCAAAATGTAATACAAACCAAGTGTTCTATTGTGGCAAAGGTGTAGTTCTCAGTTTCCTTGTTACATTCGGGTACATGTAGTTTTTACTTCCCATGCCCCATTAATAATGCTTTACAAACCACGTGTTCGACAACTTAAAAGCGTGTCTATGGCTATAGAAGAGTTGTTCCCTTCAGTTGAGCCAAGTTAATAGCTCTGTCGCTATTCTGAAAGAAACAGGTGCTTTCACTTAACTGGGGGAAGCAAGATATAGCAACCTTACTCCCTATGTGGCTGTGCTTCAATACTAGTAAACCTAACAGAGATATTGACAGGCAACACAGTATATACACAACCCATTGGGGCTGTTTGATTGAAAACATCATTGCAGAATGTCTCAAACACAGTACAGGCCCCTACACAAGAAGCGCGGATTAGCCAGACCAGATTAAAGCTCTGCTTGTTAGCGTTCCTAGTCCATTGGCAGATGTGCCGGCAAAGTGTAGGGGGCTCAATAATACCCCTACTACCACCTAAAAAGCAGGCAGGATGGCTTGCGGAGTTTACCGCCTGCCACTGATACCCACTGATACCCACCGTCACTCTCAGATTACGAGTTTGGTTCCGCAAGGCCATGTACGCCTTCCAACCCTGAGAGGCTGGGACATACACCATCATTAAGTTGGAGGTTGATAGTAAAAAAAATTCCGGGACTGAGGGTGTACAGACGATTGTGCTGGTTAAATCGACCTCAGAACAAAGATGCCTCTTCTGTCAATGAAAACTAGCGTTGAGGTTTGATGCGGAATGAAGGATGGTGACTGTAAGAACTCGGCAGAAAGGAGGGATTCATGAGAAGCGGTGAGGAGCAGCCACCTTACAGTAGAGCCAGAAGGCCCCTAGCCGTGGTACAAAATGTTATGTTGCAGAGGTCCCGACTTGGGAACTGGGGTACCTGGTACGAGTTTCGATGTTGTCGCAACATCCTGCGATTCTGCGCAAATCAATTAATCCGAGCCTAACAAAACAAAAATATTATCTTTCCTTTTTGTAAGAAAACTGGGGCTCGTGTAAAGAGCTTCAATGCCTTCGGTGTGAATTGACGCTATATAACACTGATAGAAACAAACATTTCTCATAGTTTGTCATGCGCACTGAAACTTTTCTTGTGTGCATCTTCATAAACTTGCTGTGCCTGTGATTGTGAAACCAATGGTTATGTGGCATGAGGGTTACTTATTGGCTGATGTATCCTCTCGTTTGCACGCATTGCACAGCACTCTGAACTCCACAGAGCTGGCTCAGTACTATTATTGTGAAATGTTAATTTACATGCGGGCGAGGGGGCACTGCAAGCTGTTGCACCGTTTTTCACAATGGACTTGGGCTGTCGTATCATTCCGTCTGACTCCTCCTGAGCCTGGCCTCAGCCCTGTGTGCTGTCTTTATGGCCTGACTAATGGCTTGCATGCAGCCTACATAACACTAACTGGTTTGCTCAAAGCAGGCCTCGTCAAATGCAAGCAGTACAATTCAAGCTATTTGTCAGGACATAAACTAACAAACACAGGACCTGCCTGGTGACAAATTTGCTTGAAAATGCACCATTTTCACACTTTTCCCCAAAAAAATTTCCTGAGGAGACAATCTTCTTGATCAAATTCAAATTTATTTTATTATGATAACGGAACTCAAAAGAGATCCACATAAGAATTCATAAAGTCATACAACAAATTTCCATAAAAAGTACAAAGGAAATATACATAGTATTAAGTAATCAATATAATGTTAAAAAGCATTTGAAGAAATAAAATAATTTAAAACAAAACATTTCATCAGGGGGATTAAGCATTGCTTCAATGAAATCACAAGCAGTACGAATGCCCAGTTGGAGGCACATAGGTCTTAGCCATTTACGTCTAAATGCCATAAGGGCCGGACAAACGAAAACAACATGGTACATATCCTGGGTATTAAGGTTGCAATGATTATAGATATCTGAACTACCATACCATTTGGACAGAAGGCAATTTAACGGGAGCAAATTATACCTTAACAGCAGCATAAATCGCCTAATTCCATGAGGAAGATTCCAGCATATGTATGGTTGGGGAGTTTTTATTTTACAAAATTTACCAATAGGGAACATTCCACTCACCGCTTTACTGGTCCCACTATCAACTCTAAAGCTCAGCTCCCAAGAGGCAGATTTTAAAGATAACTTCAGTTGGGTGTCAGATAATGTGAAAAGACTTTGTTCGTCTAGCTGTAGTAGCGCAACAGCCTGTCGGAAATTCCTCACAATGGAGGAATGAGCGTTAAAGGAACCCAACAGCTCATTTTTTATTAGATATCTCAATGTGCCAGGCATTCCTCTTGCAATGTTATAGACCCAACGCACCACACTCGCAGATGCCTGAGCCCGAGAGCTACGCAATCCAAATTCTCGTCTTAAAGAGGAGGTAGAATTTGCGGTACTGACAGAGGCTAAATTGCGCAATATTTTTCCTTCAGTAGAATCTAAAAAATTCCAGCATGCCATGTCCACTATTTCTAATCCGTAGATTAGGGATGCAGGGATTTTTGCTCGGAAAACCTCGAGCAATATGGAAAAATGCCTTCTGCCAGTCGCTTTGTAGAGGGAAATAAGACTCTTCCCTTGAACGAGGGCTTTTCTGCTGTTATTCTCCGTGTGGGCTTTTTCACTAAGATTGTTCATGACAATCTTACCAAGGAAGGGATAAGATTTCACTACTTCCAATCTTTCACCCCCAATGGACCAGTAGTAATTTTCATATTTGGAGTTTCTCTTTCTCTGAAAGCACATTATTTTACTCTTTGAGATATTGATTTTTAAAAAGTGAGCCTTAGCGTAGGAGGACAGGGCTTGTAAGCGGTTATTCAAACCTTTTGGGGTGAGGTCCAAGATTAAAATATCATCTGCGTACATTAAGCACGCTATTGGAGCTCTCCCCAAAAGTGGAGCAATACCATTACTGGTTGATAAAATAGCTTTGGGGAGGTCGGCGATATATAGCGAAAATAACAGGGGAGCCAATAGACTGCCCTGTTTCAGACCATTATCTGTGGGTATAACCCTAGACAGTCCTCGCTCGCCACCCATTAAAACTCTGCACCAAGTATCTGTATGTAGTGCGATAACTAATTTTAATAAACTAGATGGTATCTCTAATTTGGTTAACTTACTCCACAGCAGGGGCCTATCCACTTTATCAAAAGCCGTAGAGAAGTCAATGAAAGCCCCAAATACACCCCCTCTACGAACTGTAACATATTTTTCCACCAGGATTTGAAGAGCAGTAAGATTATCCAAAGTACCATGCTGTTTCCTAAATCCAGTCTGTTCCAACGGGAGTATTGCAGATTTCGTTACCCAGTCATTTAAACTATTCAATAAACATTTGGAAAAAACTTTGCCTATGGCATCTAAGAGGGCTATTTGTCTATAATTTTGAGGTAAGTCTCTAGCCCCCTTTTTGTGGAGCGGGATTAGTAAACTCCCCTTCCAAGAATGTGGAACCGTGCCATTAATAAAGCAAAGTTTAAAGACTGGGTATAACATTTTTCCCCATAACGTGCTATAGGATTTTAGCACAGAAATTGGGATTTCATCTGGGCCTAGTGCGCCAGATGAGCATAAAGCTTTGATTGCTGCAACTATTTCTAATTCAGAAGGAGGGTCATATGGAATTGAATCCTCCTGCAGTTTATCAGAACAGAACTTCTCATCATTGCTATTATATAGTTGTTGTATAAAATCAACCCATGTCTGCTCATTAATGGATATAGGAGAGGGTCTGGATCGCACCCCACATCCTTCTCCAATTAATGACCAGAAAGACTTTACCTGCCCATTCTTAGATGCCTCATGAAGTTTAATCCAGAGAGCATCTTCTTTCTCCCGTTTTAATCTAACCTTTAACCTATTTCTTCTTCTTCTCAGAAGAGAAATTCTCTGCCTACGTTCAGGAATAAAGGAAAGATATTGAGCCCTGACTAATTTATTTATTTCTTTATTTAGGTAACGAAGGTCAGGAGGGATTTTAGGAATTGGCTTTCTTGATTGTGGCTTTCGAACTTTAGTTTTTAAAGTTTGTAAAAGAGACGCAAAATAAAGTAGCTCTCTACCTTCCCATGAACTTAAATTCTCAGCTGTGTGTTCTAATATATTAGACAAACTTCTAATGGACCCTAAATTCCAATAACATTTCCCTTTATTATTAATGTTCAATAAATCATTACCAATTTTCCATGAATCCCTTTGAGATGATGTTATATTTAGTGTTAAAAGTAGAACATTATGATCACTAAGATCAGTAACTAGAATGGAAAAATCTTCTAAGTAACAAAAGAAGTTACTATCAAACTATCATATAGTCGAGAATAGAACCACCATTTCCTAATTTGTGAGTGAAATGGGCGGGAATATCCGAAGGGAACCTTCCATTAATTATAATGCAGTCTACCTCGGATAAACTCTCTAATATTAATTTCCCTCTTTTATTTATTTTAATGCTCTCCGGAAAGATAGCTTTAGGTATCATAAATGCTTCCTCTCTTATCTTATTCCTAAATATCTCAAGGGCATAATTAGATATTTTACCATTTAGATCTCCTAGTAGTAAAATGTGGGGGGAAAAAGGGGATTCCTGTAAATTTAATATAAAAGAACTAATCATCTTAATACTCGAATTATACTTTGCTTCTGGGGGCAAATAAGCATTTATTATTACAAATGATTTCTGAGAGGCGTCCATGGCGGAGTTTGTTATGGTTATTGCCTGGAATAATTTATTTGGATCCAGGTAGTGAGTATAATTCCATTTAACCTTGTTGGACAAAAGGCAGGCTAACCCTCCCTTTGCTCGGCCTCTCATAGAGGGAATAGCACTACTCTCCAAAACATAATAATCTTTTACAACCGGAAAGTTCCCTGCCAACCACGTTTCCTGCAAACAGATAATATCAGCGCCAAGAGACTGCAAAAATAACAGCTTTTCTGAGCTCTGGTTTAATCCAGCAATGTTCCACGATATTATTTTTAAGTTATCGTTAAAACTCTGAATTCATTTTGGCTGCAAAACCTGATTTATCTGATAAGACAGCGGGCAACCAACTCCATTCCTGATCAACATCCTTTACCCTAGTTTGTTTAATGGGCAACAGATTATTAATTATCACCTGTCGGTCATTTTTTGATATCCGTATTTTTAGCTCTTCAGGCGCTGCCGTAAGGCCATCGCGAGGACCGGATTTTATGCCTTGATAAAATGACATTTTTTGATATTTATGATTTTCTATTTTAACCGGTATAAAGGGATCAACATCGATTCCTCTTATTTGGAATTCTTCTGCCCATTGTAAGACATGGTTTGTTACCAATTTTGAGTAAAATTTTACCCGTGTTATCCTTCCATTCTCAGAGTTTATTAATGAAATTATGTCTAGATCTACAGACTGGATCAATTTTAAGCTTTCTATTTCGTGAAAACACTTAACTAAGGCAGATCTATTTAAAATAAGGTCAGGATCAAAAATAGGTATGAAATCAAGATAAAGAGTATCCACATTGTTTCTGATCTTAGGTACTGTTTTGGATATATGATCAGTTGCAACAACATCTGAAAAAGCAATAGCCAAAGGGTTAAGAGGTGGCTTTGGTTTGGAAACTATAATTGAAGTTGGATTTTTTTCTTTCACCACTTCAGTTTGCTCATCAAGATGTTGTTGACTTATAAGCGAATGATGATCTTCTTGTATGTTTGTTGATTTTAATATTATCAAAGGCTCGTGTGACAGTTTAGAGTCAAGATCCACTGGATTGGAGTTATCCAGCGAGGGTTCTTGTTCACAATCAAAAATTATTTTCCTTTGCCTTTTTTTGTAAAATCTACGATTTGGTTTTCTTTTTTTGCATCGTTGTTTTTTTGATGCTTTTATTTCCTTTTTTTCCTCCCTTAATGATGAAATTTTTTCTAAAGAAGTAGGAGGGACTGGAGTTTCTTTATTTGATTGTGGAATGAAAATTGGGAAGATGGGGGGTAAAACATTACTTGAATTATCCTCTGGGGGCAATAAAGTCTCGATCTCCTGGCTAATAAAAGCTACGCAATTACCATTAGATGGAATCTCCTTCCTTTGTACAGATGGTTCAAGAGTAACTGCAGTATTAGTATTAGTTTTAACCAGGGGATCTGACGATAAAAGTGCCTCAGGGGTTGCTTTTATATTTTTTATTTCCTCATTTGCTTCCATATTTAAATTATTAGAAGGAGTGATTATTTTTTGGTCAAAGACGCCATCTAATCCTATTTTGTTACTCAGCAGTGCCTTTAAAATCAATGTTACTGTGTCTAATACATTATCTGATCCATTAACCATTCTTTCCAATAGCTGTAAAATTGATGAAATAAGCCGTTCCAGAGAAGATAAGGAATTCGAAATTACATTATCTTCTCTTGTAAAAGAATTTCCTAGATCTTTGTTATGGATATGAGTAGGACTGAGAAATACGTTCATTTCAGGGGTGGAGATCTCAGAATTTTTTGACGGAGTACTACTGTACAGATGTAGCCTAGGGGTAGTTATAATATCCTGAGCATGAAAGGGGTTCTGTGTTTTTATTGATTCTTTCTGAGATTCTAGATTTATATCAGGGAGGGTGTAATCCTCTGGAAGGATATGCAAGGGGGAAGAGATTTTCGAATAGATTTTTTGGCTTACTTTAGAGGGAGAGGGAAAATTGTGTACTAGAGCCACAACAGGAAAGACAGAAGTGCTGCCTAAATCAGCAGCATCCACTGCTTTTCCTTGGGTTTCAAAAAGATAGTTAGTATCTCCCTCTTGATTTTTATTTAGTATATCATCTGGGGTGGGTAAAACAGTAATACCTGACAGTATACTATCATTTTTGACAACAGGGGAATCTTGTACATATTCCTTACAATTAATGTAGTAGTTTTCATAAGGGCCCCCTCCTGGTCTACTTTCTCCTTACCCTTATCCCATAAAGAATAAAGTTGACATTTACTCTTTAGTTGTAAAGCAGAGCCATCTTTGTTTCGTAATGGATTGGATTTAGTTTTGGAACAAGCTCTACCAACTAGAACTCTTCCTGATCTCAATTTCAATTTCTTGGTAGTCATGCTATCTAGAGGAACAATGTACAATTACACACTAAAGAGGGGTGGCCCAGCCCAGCCTCAATCGGTCTCTGTCGGTCACAGTCGGTCCCACCCTTGTCCCGGGCTTCTCCCGGCGCCCTCCCGCGCAGCGGAACACCCTAGTTGTAAATATACTGGCTGATAGGTGAGGGGAGGAGCCTGCAGGGAGAGCGTCCCAGCTGTTACTAATTGGGAGTTGTGGGCGCTCCTGGGACTTGGAGTCCTGCGCCCACAACACGCTCGCAGCCCTGCAGGTCCCAACACCCAAGGGAAGGTTCCAAACACTGGCGCTGTGCAGAAATAGCCTCTGGCGAAGCGGGACCCGCGCAGCGGGTACCGCGAGTTGTAGGTTGATGAGAGGCAGAGAGTTCTGTACTCACAGGCAGCACGTCGAGCTCAGAGTCCAAAAAGCAGCAAGATTGCAGAGAAATCCTCAGGTACAGGCAGGAGGCAGGTTTTTACAGCGTTGCCTAGCAAGGGGAGGAGCCTGCAGGGAGAGCGTCCCAGCTGTTACTACTTGGGAGTTGTGGGCGCTCCTGGGACTTGGAGTCCTGCGCCCACAACACGCTCGCAGCCCTGCAGGTCCCAACACCCAAGGGAAGGTTCCAAACACTGGCGCTGTGCAGAAATAGCCTCTGGCGAAGCGGGACCCGCGCAGCGGGTACCGCGAGTTGTAGGTTGATGAGAGGCAGAGAGTTCTGTACTCACAGGCAGCACGTCGAGCTCAGAGTCCAAAAAGCAGCAAGATTGCAGAGAAATCCTCAGGTACAGGCAGGAGGCAGGTTTTTACAGCGTTGCCTAGCAAGGGGAGGAGCCTGCAGTTACTACTTGGGAGTTGTGGGCGCTCCTGGGACTTGGAGTCATGCGCCCACAACACGCTCGCAGCCCTGCAGGTCCCAACACCCAAGGGAAGGTTCCAAACACTGGCGCTGTGCAGAAATAGCCTCTGGCAAAGCGGGACCCGCGCAGCGGGTACCGCGAGTTGTAGGTTGATGAGAGGCAGAGAGTTCTGTACTCACAGGCAGCACGTCGAGCTCAGAGTCCAAAAAGCAGCAAGATTGCAGAGAAAAGACCCAATCTTGTGCATTCTCTGGTAATGCCCCCACAATCTGGAACTGGAAAAAACAACACAGGGTCCTGGCTGTGTCCAGTAAGGCTAAGCCAAATACAACTGAACAAACAAAACAATGGCCAATACTGGAGTTGTTTCAAACTAATCTAGTAATGACCTTTATGATCAAGCATAACGGTCCGTTTTGCGTCAATAGTTAAATTTTTATTTTCATCACTAGTTGAGCATTGCAATTTTAAATCATGTCAAAGATACTATATGCATGTACAAACAATTATAAAGTTAGACATATCAAACCGGCAATTTTATACATATTTACAATTTATACACATCCTACCAACAACATTCATACTTCACTCACACAACTATACATAAACAAAACAATGAGGCCCTTTGTCAACAAAAGTGTTAAGTGATGAAGCCTATAAATGGTATTATTTTCTTGGTTCAAACTATTTACAACTATATATATTGAACACTAATTCCTATTCTAAAGACAAACATGGAACTTGTAAATATTCGAGGTTAACAAAGAGTCCAGTCAAGTCAGTTGAGGTCGACGTGTTTCAAACCCCTGATGGCGGGGTTCTCATCAGGACCAACATTTTCTTGTAAATACGAACAGTAGCCCAGTTAGTTTTGGGTAGAAAACTTTCAATATCCGTGGTCACACTCTATAGTCGATAGAGGCAAAATACCGGGCTCTGTGTGGCTGCAAAATTGTGAGCCCGTGTATTTTCTTATTTGGCTGCGTGTGAATTACACCTTCATTACGATCGCCGGTCGCGTCTAACAGTGTTTCAGCAAATGAATGATCTTGATCCCTTTACAGCAGTCAGGCTTGCTCGCTACAGGGCACTCAACCCAAACTTTTATGCCCCACTACCTTAAAATGTCACCAGCCACCACAGCGACCCAGTGATGGTGTGTTGTCCCAGGTGTGCCTCCCAGCGACAGTATGTTGCCCCCGGGTGTTCCTCCCAGTGATGGTATGTTGCCCCCCGTGTGCCTCCCAGTGAAGGTGTGTTGTCCTGGGTGTGTCGCACAGTGACAATGTGTTGTCCAGGGTGTGCCGTCCAGTGATGGTCTGTTGTTTCGGGTGCGCCTCCCAGTGGTGGTGTGTTGCTCAGATGTCCCTCCTGGTAATGGAGTGTTGCCCAGATGTGCATTGCCCCTGGTGTGCCTCCTAGTGACAGTGTTTTGCACTGGTTGTGTCACCCAGTGATGGTATGTTGTCCAGGGTGTGCCTTCCAGTGACAGTGTTTTGTCTTGGGTGTGCCTCCCAGTGGTGGTGTGTTGTCCGGGTGTGCCTTCCAGTGATGGTGTGTTGCCCAGGTGTGCCTCCCAGGGACAGTGTGTTGTCCAGGTGTGCCTCCCAGTGACGGTGTGTTGCCTCAAGTGTAACTCCCAGTGATGGTGCATTTTTCTGGGTGTGGCTCTCAGTGACTGTGTTGTCTCAGGCGTGCCTCCCGGTTATGGTGTGTTGCCCAGATGTGCCACCCATTGACTGTGTGTTTTGCTGGCGTGCCTCCAAGGGACAGTGTGTTGTCCAGGTGTGCCTCCCAGTGATGGTGTATTGTCCAGGTGTGCCTCCCAGTGTCTGTGTGTTGTCCAGGTGTGGTTGCCAGTGACGGTGTGTTGTCCTGGGTGCACCTCCCAGTGGCACTGAGTGCCTGCCCCAGTGACGGTGTGTTGTAATGCATGTGCCTCCCGGTGACGGTGTGTTGACACATGTTTGCCTCCCAGTGATGGTGTGTTGTCCTGGGTGTGCCTCCCAGTGACGGTGTGTTGTCCTGGGTGCTGGTTCCAGTGATTGTATTTTGTTTAGGTGTGCCTCCAAGGGACGGTGTGTTGTCCAGGTGTGGTTGCCAGTGACGGTGTGTTGTCCAGGTGTGCCTCCCAGTGACGGTGTGTTGTCCTGGGTGCACCTCCTTGTGACAGTGTGTTGTCCCGGGTGCCTACCCTTGTGACGGTGTGTTGTACTGGGTGTACCGCCCGGTGAAGGTGTGTTGTCCCATGTGGGCCTCCCAGTGACGGTCTGTTGTCCAGGTGTGTCTCCAAGGGACGGGGTGTTGTCCCGGATGCCTGTCTGATGGTGCTTTGCCTCGGGTGTAACCTTCAGTGATGGTGCGTTGCCCTGGGTGTGCCTCCAGTGATGGTGTGTTGCCTAGGGTGTGCCTCCCAGTGATGGTGCGGTGTCCTACGTGTGGCTCCCAGTGATAGTGTATTGCCGGAAGTGTGCTCCCAGTGACTGTATGTTGTCCCAGGTGTGCCTCCCATTGGCGGTGTGTTTTGCAGGTGTGCCTTCCAGTGACTGTGTGTTGTCCTGGGTGCCTGTCCCAGTGATGTTGTATTGTCCAGGTGTGCCTCCCTGTGATGGTTGTTGTCCAGGTGTGCCTCCCAGTGACGGTGTGTTTCCCTGGGTGAACCTCCCAGTGACAGTGTGTTGTCCCGGGTGTGCCTCCCAGTGACAGTGTGATGTCCCAGGTGCCTGTTCCAGTGATGGTATTTTGTTCAGGTGTGCCTCCAAGGGACGGTGTGTAGTCCAGGTGTGGTTGCCAGTGATGGTGTGTTGTCCTGGGTGTGCCTCCCAATGATGGTGTGTTGTCCAGGTGTGCCTCCCAGTGACGGTGTATTGTACTAGGTGTGCCTCCCTGTGACGATGTGTTGAACCATGTGTGCCTCCTAGTGATGGTGTGTTGTCCAGCTGTGCCTCCCAGTGATGGTGTGTAGTCCAGGTGTGCCTCCAAGGGACGGTGTGTTGTCCAGATGTGCCTCCAAGGGATGGTGTGTTGGCCCAAGTGTGCCTCCCAATGACGGTGTGTTGTCCAGTTGTGCCTCCCAGTGACGGTGTGTTGTCCAGTTGTGCCTCCCAGTGACGGTGTGTTGTCCAAGTGTGCCTACAAGGGATGGTGTGTTGTCCAGGTGTGCCTCCAAGGGATGGCGTGTTGTCCAGGTGCACCTCCCTGTGATGGTTGTTGCCCAGGTGTGCCTCCCAGTGACCGTGTTTTGTTCAGGTGCGCCTCCCAGTGATGGTGTGTTACCCCGGTGTGCCTTCCAGTGATAGTGTGTTGTCCCAGGTGTGTCTCCCGGTGAGGGTGTGTTGTCCCGGGTGTGCCTCCTGGTGAGGGTGTGTTGTCCAGGGTGTGCCTCCCAGTGACGGTGTGTTATCCCGGATGCCTGTTCCAGTGATTGTATTTTGTTTAGGTGTGCCTCCAAGGGACAGTGTGTTGTCCAGGTGTGGTTGCCAGTGACGGTGTGTTGTCCAGGCGTGCCTCCCAATGACTGTGTGTTATCCGGGTGTGCCTCCCTGTGACGGTGCATTGTTCAGGTGTGACTCCCAATGATGGTTTGTTGTCCAGGTGTGCCTCCAAGGGACAGTGTGCTTGTCCGCACTGTGCAATCATTGAAAACGACATCTTGCACAGTGCGAGCGGTCGTTTTCTGCCGCTCAAGTAGATTTTTACTCGAGCGGCCGCTTTCTCAACGCGGATTGGTAGTTTCTCATCGAGAGCGGTCGCGAGCATACGCGACCGCTCGCAATGAGAAACCTGACCTCCCCACGTTGAGAATCCCACCGGGAGGTTTATTTTCCATGCTTGCGATCGGCAACTTGATGTTGCTGATCGCGAACGAGTAAAAAGTCTCGCCGGGATGTCATTGTGCTTGCTCGCGGTTGCCAACTTGACGTTGAGGACCGCGAGCAAGCAAAAAATTACCGCTGCGCTACGTGTGTTTGCACTGTGCTACGGGCAATTTGTGTAGTGCGAAGAAGTGCAAACTTCGCAAACTACGCGAGTGTAGCATAGTGCTTTGACCAGGGTTAGTTTTGTCCAGGTGTGCCTCCCAGTGACAGTGTATTGTCCATGTGTGCCTCCCAGTGACGGTGCGTTGTTCAGGTGTGCCTCTCAGTGATGGTGCGTTGCCCTGGGTGTGCCTCCCAGTGATGGTTTGTTGCCTTGGGTGTGGCTCCCAGTGACAGTGTGTTGCCCTAGGTGTGCTCCCAGTGATGGTGTGTTGCCCAGGTGTGCCTCCCGGTGACTGTGTGTTGTCCAGGTGTGCCTCCCGGTGACGGTGTGTTGTCCAGGTGGGCCTCCCAGTGACTGTGTGTTGTCCAGGTGTGCTTCCTGATGACGGTGTGTTTCCCTGGGTGTGCCACCTAGTGACAGTGTATTGTCCAGGTGCACCTCCCTGTGATAGTTGTTGTCCAGGTGTGCCTCCCAGTGATGGTGTGTTGCCTCAGGTGTGCCTCCCATTGACAGTTTGTTGTCCGGGGTGCCTGTTCCAGTGACAGTATTTTGTTCAGGTGTGCCTCCAAGTGGCGGTGTGTTGTGTTGTCCAGGTGTGCCTCCCAGTGGCAGTGTGTTGTCCAGGTGTGCCTCCCAGTGACGGTGTGTTGTGTTGTCCAGGTGTGCCTCCCAGTGGCAGTGTGTTGTCCAGATGTGGCTACCAGTTATGGTGCGTTGCCTCAGATGTGCATCCCAGTGGCGATGTGTTGTGTTGTCCAGGTGTGCCTCCCAGTGATTGTGTGTTGTCCAGGTGTGCCTCCTGGTGACAGTGTGTTGTCCCGGGTGTGCATCCCAGTGACGGTGTATTGTACTGGGTGCCTGCCCCAGTGACGGTGTGTTGTCCCGGGTGCCTGCCCCAGTGTACTGGTTGTGCCTCCTGGTGATGGTTTGTTGGCCCGGGTGTGTCTCCCAGTGACGGGGTGTTGCCCAGGTGTGTCTCAGTGATGGTGTGTTGTCCAGTTGTGCCTCCCAGTGACAGGTGTTGTCCAGATGTTCCTCCCAGTGGTGGTGTGTTGTCCAGGTGCGCCTCCTAGTGACTGTGTGTTGTCCCGAGTGTGCTCCCAGTGACTGTGTGTTGTCCAGGTGTGCCTCCCAGTGACGGTGTGTTGTCCAGGTGTGCCTCCCAGTGACGGTGTATTGTCCAGGTGTGCCTCCCAGTGACGGTGTGTTATCCAGGTGTGCCTCCCAGTGACGGTGTGCTGTCTCAGGTGTGCCTCCCGGGGACTGTGTGTTGTCCGGGTGTGCCTCCCGGTAACGGCGTATTGTCCAAGTGTGCCTCCCTGTGACTGTGTGTTGTCCCGGATGCCTTTCTCAGTGACTGTGCTTTGCCTCGGGTGTAACTTCCAGTGACGGTGCGTTGTCCTGGGTGTGCCTCCCAGTGATGATGCGTTGCCTCGGGTGTGCCTCCCAGTGACGGTGCAATGTCCTGGGTGTGGCTCCCAGTGAGATTATATTGCCGTAGGTGTGTTCCCAGTGACGGTGTGTTGTCCCAGGTGTGCCTCCCATTGGTGGTGTGTTTTGCAGGTGTGCCTTCCAGTGACTGTGTGTTGTCCTGGGTGCCTGTCCCAGTGACAGTGTATTGTCCATGTGCACCTCCCTGTGATGGTTGTTGTCCAGGTGTGCCTACTAGTGAAGGTGTGTGGTCCCAGATGCCTGTTCCAGTGCTGGTGTCCAGTTGTGCCTCCAAGGGACAGTGTGTAGTCCAGGTGTGTCTCCCAGAGATGGTGTGTTGTCCAGGTGTGCTCCCAGGGACGGTGGGTTGTCCCGGGTGTGTCTCCCGGTGATGGGGTGTTGTCCAGCTGTTCCTCCCAGTGGTGGTGTTTTGTCCAGGTGTGCCTTCCGGTGGCTGGGTGTTGTTCAGGTGTGCCTCCCAGTGACAGGGTGTTGTCCAGATGTTCCTCCCAGTGGTGGTGTGTTGTCCAGGTGTGCCTTCCGGTGGCTGGGTGTTGTTCAGGTCTGCTTCCCAGTGGCGGTGTGTTGTCCAGGTTTGCCTCCAAGGGACGGGGTGTTGTCCAGGTGTGCCTCCCAGTGAAGGTGTGTTGTCCAGGTTTGCCTCCAAGGGACGGTGCATTGTACAGGTGTGCCTCTAAGTGACGGGGTGTTGTCCAGATGTTCCTCCCAGTGGTTGTGTGTTGTCCAGGTGTGTCTCCCGGTGGCTGGGTGTTGTCCAGGTGTTCCTCCCAGTGACGGTGTGTTGTCCAGGTGTGCCTCCCGGTGGCTGGGTGTTGTTCAGGTATTCCTTCCAGTGACAGTGTGTTGTCCAGGTGTTCTTTCCAGGGACGATGTGTTGTCCAGGTGTTCCTTCCAGTGACGGTGTGTTGTCCAGGTGTGCTCCCAGGGACGGTGTGTTGTCCCGGGTGTGTCTCCCGGTGATTGGGTGTTGTCCAGCTGTTCCTTCCAGTGGTGGTGTGTTGTCCAGGTGTGCCTCCAAGTGACTGTGTGTTGTCCAGATGTGCCTCCCAGTGATGGTGTGTTGTCCAGGTGTGTCTCCCAGGGACGGGGTGTTGTCCCGGCGTGCCTCTAAGTGACGGGGTGTTGTCCAGATGTTCTTCCCAGTGGTGGTGTGTTGTCCAGGTGTAAAAACAACAATTGATGGACAGAATGCAGAACAATGTCATACATTCACCCCAGTACAGAGAACTGGGCCTAAATCCATCGTTTTTTTGCACTCCACACCACCCCAGTTCAGACATGGCCATATGCAAATCAGCCTTGACCCTGTGCCTCATGGGAGCAGTCCAGCCCGAACTGCCAAGCCATGTCTTTCCTGGACCGGAATCAAGCATCCTAGGACGGGTTTCTGGCTATCAGCCTTCTTCAGCCAGGATAGCTTGACTCCAGGGGTGTGGAGAGCATGGGACTCACGTCTGAGCATACCCATCCCACTCGGGGTGACAAATGCAAAAACAACAATTGATGGACAGAATGCAGAACAATGTCATACATTCACCTCAGTACAGAGATCTGGGCCTAAATCCATCGTTTTTTTGCACTCCACACCATCCCAGGTCAGACATGGCCATATGCAACTCAGTCTTGATCCTGTGCCTCATGGGAACAGTCCAGCACGAACTGACAAGCCATGTCTTTCCTGGACCGGAATCAAGCATCCTAGGACCGGTTACTGGCTATCAGCCTTCTTCAGCCAGGATAGCTTGACTCCAGTGGTGTGGAGAGCATGGGACTCACGTCTGAGCATACCCATCCCACTCGGGGTGACGCCCAGTGACGGGGTGTTGTCCAGGTGTGCCTCCAAGTGACTGTGTGTTGTCCAGATGTGCCTCCCAGTGATGGTGTGTTGTCCAGGTGTGTCTCCCAGGGACGGGGTGTTGTCCCGGCGTGCCTCTAAGTGACGGGGTGTTGTCCAGATGTTCTTCCCAGTGGTGGTGTGTTGTCCAGGTGTAAAAACAACAATTGATGGACAGAATGCAGAACAATGTCATACATTCACCCAGTACAGAGAACTGGGCCTAAATCCATCGTTGTTTTGCACTCCACACCACCCCAGTTCCGACATGGCATATGCAAATCAGCCTTGACCCTGTGCCTCATGGGAGCAGTCCAGCCCGAACTGCCAAGCCATGTCTTTCCTGGACCTGAATCAAGCATCCTAGGACCGGTTACTGGCTATCAGCCTTCTTCAGCCAGGATAGCTTGACTCCAGTGGTGTGGAGAGCATGGGACTCACGTCTGAGCATACCCATCCCACTCGGGGTGACGCCCAGTGACGGGGTGTTGTCCAGGTGTGCCTCCCAGTGACTGTGCGTTGTCCAGGTGTGTGTCCCAGGGAAGGTGTGTTGTCCAGGTGTGCCTCCAAGTGACAGGTGTTGTCCAGATGTTCCTCCCAGTGGGGGTGTGTTGTCCAGGTGTTCCTCCCAGTGGGGGTGTTGTCCAGGTGTGCCTCCCAGTGGCGGTGTGTTGTCCAGGTGTGCCTCCCAGTGGCGGTGTGTTGTCCAGGTTTGCATCCAAGGGACGGTGTGTTGTACAGGTGTGCCTCTAAGTGACGGGGTGTTGTCCAGATGTTCCTCCCAGTGGTGGTGTGTTGTCCAGGTGTGCCTCCCGGTGGCTTGGTGTTGTCCAGGTGTGCCTCCCAGTGATGGTGTGTTGTCCAGATGTTCCTCCCAGTGGTGGTGTGTTGTCCAGGTGTTCCTCCCAGTGGGGGTGTGTTGTCCAGGTGTGCCTCCCAGTGAAGATGTGTTGTCCAGGTTTGCCTCCAAGGGACGGTGTGTTGTACAGGTGTGCCTCTAAGTGACGGGTGTTGTCCAGATGTTCTTCCCAGTGGTGGTGTGTTGTCCAGGTGTGCCTGTCGGTGGCTGGGTGTTGTCCAGGTGTGCCTCCCAGTGAAGGATGTCTTGTCCAGGTTTGCCTCCAAGGGACGGTGCGTTGTACAGGTGTGCCTCTCAATGACGGGGTGTTGTCCTGATGTTCTTCCCAGTGGTGGTGTGTTGTCCAGGTGTGCCTCCCAGTGGTGGTGTGTTGTCCAGGTGTGCCTCCCAGTGAAGATGTGTTGTCCAGGTGTGCCTCCCAGTGACAGTGTGTTGTCCAGGTGTGCCTCTGAGTGACGGGGTGTTGTCCAGATGTTCTTCCCAGTGGTGATGTGTTGTCCAGATGTTCCTCCCAGTGGTGGTGTGTTGTCCAGATGTTCTTCCCAGTGGTGGTGTGTTGTCCAGATGTTCCTCCCAGTGGTGGTGTGTTGTCCAGATGTTCCTCCCAGTGGTGGTGTGTTGTCCAGGTGTTCCTCCCAGTGGGGGGGTGTTGTCCAGGTTTGCCTCCAAGGGACGGTGCGTTGTACCAGTGTGCCTCTAAGTAACGGGGTGTTGTCCAGATGTTCCTTCCAGTGACGGTGTGTTGTCCAGGTGTTCCTTCCAGTGACTGTGTTGTCCGGGTGTTCCTCCCAGTGGTGGTGTGTTGTCCAGATGTGCCTCGTAGGCGTGAGTTCCAGGAGGTCAGGCTTCCCAGTACAAAGGTTTTTGCTCCTGGGGGCGGCTGTAGGTCCCTGCTTGGCCCCTCCCTTCCTTTCGTTGGCTCCGCGGGGGGCAGCCGCAGTGTCAGGGGGTCGAGCTGTGAGGGCCCCTGGAGTCGAGCTCAGGGTGCGCTGTGCCTTCATCCCTGATGTGCACAGGGTGGGGGGGGGTGTCTGTGCAGAGCAGGCCCCCTCTGGGGCTGGGGGGCAAAGTTTCTGTGCTCCACCAGGGCCCCTCATGCCACCAGCCCCAGCTCTCCTCCCCCACCCCCTTCCCCTGTCGTTCCATGCTCTCCTCCCTGGTCCACCCACGCCATGTGTGCCCCTCGGCCAGATCTGGCTTTTAGTCTAAACAAGCACGCCCTTCGCACAGCATTTACAGCATGCGAGCACAACTACAAGGCCCAGAATGCACCGGTGCTTGGCTAAGAAGCCAGGCCTGTCGGGAGGCTGCACTCAAGCCATGTGTCGCTTCATCAGCAGCCCCATCCTTGCTTCTCCCGCCCCCCTAAGTGCCCAGGGGCCCCCTCTCTGGACGCAGGCCCCTCGGCGGCCCTTGGTCCCTCCTCCACGCCGGGCCCCCTCGCCTCCCTGGGTCTTCCCTCCCTCCCCTCCCCCATGGTCGGGATAAACAGGCTCCGTCGGCCTTAATCCCCCGAGAGAGCGGAGGCAGAGCCGGGGATTGGCAGAGATTGGGGTGGATCAGACGGACAGCAGCAGCCAGCAGGGCCCTTGGAGGCGCCAGGAGCAGGCCGCAGGGGCCACGAGGAGCCGGGGGTCAGGAGCCAGGGGCCAAGGGCCAGGAGGAGCCGGGGGCCAAGGGCCAGAAGGAGCCGGGGGCCAAGTCCGCGCCTCTTCTGCAGCAGAGCTGGGGTACATCTGTCTGTCCATTCTTGTCCCTGTGCAGTCGTGAAACTTCCCTGGCCGTCTCTGTCCATCAAACCCGCGCTTTATAACCACCTTACCTCTCAGTCGGTCTGACCTCCCCCCTGCAACCACCATACCGCCCTGTCGGCCTGTCCTTCCCTTTAGAGCCACCTTACCTCCCTGTAGGCCTGCCCTTCCCTCTACAGCCACCATACCTCTCTCTGTCGGTCTGTCCTTCCCCCGGAGCCATCATTCCTCTGCCTGGCTGTCTCTCCCTCCTCTCCATCTGTCTGTAGCTGGCCTGTTCCCGAAATCTTCCAGTCCACTCTTATCTCGTCTACAACTCTCCCTCTCTCTCTCTCTCCCTGCATGTCTCTCTCTTTCTCTATCTCTATCTCTATCTCTATCTCTATCTCTATCTCTATCTCTATCTGTCTTCCTCTCCCTCTCTTCCCCCTCTCTCTGTCTCTCTCTCACTCTCCCTCCCTGTCCCTCTTCCCCACTTTCTCCCTGCCCCGCCCCTTCTGTTCCAAACTCTCTCTCCCTCTCTCTTCTTCCCTGACTCTCTCTCTCTCCCTCCCTCCCTGTCTCTCTCTCCCTCCCTGTCTTTCTCTCTCTCCCTCCCTGTCCCCCCCTCTCTCTCCTTCCCTCCCTGTCTCTCTCTCTCTCTCTCCGTCTCTCTCTCTCTCCCTTCCTCCCTGTCCCTCTCTCTCTCCCTCCCTGTCTCTCTCTCCCTCTCTCTCTCTCTCTCTTCCTCCCTGTCTCTCTCTCTCTCTCTCTCCCTCTCTGTCTCTCTCTCTCTGACTCTCTCCCTCCCTCCCTGTCTCTCTCTCTCTCTCTCTCTCTCTCTCTCTCTCTCTCTCTCTCTCTCCCTCCTGTGTGTGTGTCTCTCTCTCCCTCTCCCTCTCTCTCTCCCTCTCTCCCTGTCTCTCTCTCTCTCTCTCTCTCCCTCCCTCCCTGTCTCTCTCTCTCTCTCTCTCTCTCTCCCTCCCTGTCTCTCTCTCCCTCTCCCTCTCTCTCTCCCTCCCTGTCTCCCTCTCCCTCTGTCTCTCTCTCTCCCTGTCTCTCTCTCCCTGTCTCTCTCTCTCCCTCCCTCCCTGTCCCTCTCACTCCCTCCCTCTCTCTCTCCCCCCTCCCTGTCTCTCTCTCTCTCCCTCCCTGTCTCTCTCCCTGTCTCCCTGTCTCTCTCTCTCTCTCTCCCTCTCCCTCTCTCTCTCCCTCCCTCCCTGTCTCTCTCTCTCTCTCGCCCTCCCTGTCTCTCTCTCTCTCTGTCTCTCTCTCTCCCTCTCTCTCTCCCTCCCTCCCTGTCTCTCTCTCCCTCTCTCTCTTTCTCTCTCCCCCTCCTCTCTATCTCTCTCTCTCCCTCCCTGTCTCCCTCTCCCTCTTCCCCTCTCCCTCTTCCCCTCTCCCTCTCTTTCTCTCCCTCCCTCTAGCGCTCTCTCTCCCCCCTGTCTCTCTCTCTCGCTCTCTCTCTCTCTCTCTCTCTCTCTCTCTCTCTCTCTCTCTCTCTCTCCCTCTCTCTCTCCCTCCCTCCCTGTCTCCCTCTCCCTCTGTCTCTCTCTCTCCCTCCCTGTCTCTCTCTCCCTCTCCCTCTCTCTCTCTCTCTCTCTCTCTCTCCCTGTCTCTCTCTCTCTCTCTCTCCCTCTCTCTCTCCCTCCCTCCCTGTCTCTCTCTCTCTCTCCCTCCCTGTCTCTCTCTCTCTCCCTCCCTGTCTCCCTCTCCCTCTTCCCCTCTCCCTCTTCCCCTCTCCCTCTCTTTCTCTCCCTCCCTCTCGCTCTCTCTCTCCCCCCTCTCTCTCTCTCTCCCCCCTCTCTCTCTCTCTCTCTCTCTCTCTCCCTCTCTCTCTCCCTCCCTCCCTGTCTCTCTCTCTCTCCCTGTCTCTCGCTTTCTCTCTCTGCTTTGCCTCTCACTCTCTCCTCTTCGCTCTCCCACCCTCTCCTGCCCTGTCTCTCTT
The DNA here is from genome assembly GCF_964263255.1 of Lissotriton vulgaris. Taxonomy (NCBI): domain Eukaryota; kingdom Metazoa; phylum Chordata; class Amphibia; order Caudata; family Salamandridae; genus Lissotriton; species Lissotriton vulgaris. Next base: position 4,418,606 of record NC_141698.1, read on the forward strand.
TTTCGTTTTATTCCTTCTCCCGCCTCTCTCTGCGCGTCTCTCTCTCCCTCTCTTCCCTCTTCTCTCCCCCTCTTTCTACAGTACCCCTCCCCCCTGCATCTTTGTTGCAGTCTTTATTCTGATGCGGAGGGTGAGCTCGGGGTGCAGAGACTGCCACATTCAGAGGGCCCCGTCAGTGGCCGTCTCCCCAGGCCGCCCCCACCCCGTCCAAAGGGGAGACAGGCTCGGGAGGACCTGGGCCAGCGCCTAGAAGACTCTCTGTTCCTTCAACCCTTCACACTCCCACGCTTATTAATGACCCCTCCCAAACCTACTGGCTTCCTAACCCTCGTCCCATTCATGGGGTCACTGACTTCAAAGCTCCCCTCCAAGGCCTCTCTTTCCTGGCGACCTCCCCCCCAAAAACACCCACCTAGGAAATCTCCCATTCAAGACCTACTGACTCATCAGAGCTTCTATTCCATACCAGACTGACTCAGCGAATCTCCCAGTTAAAACCCACTGACTCATCAAAGCTCCCATTCCACACGTCACTGACTCAGCGAATCTCCCAGTTAAAACCCACTGACTCATCAAAGCTCCCATTCCATACCTCACTGACTCAGCGAATCTCCCAGTTAAAACCCACTGACTCATCAAAGCTCCCATTCCATACCTCACTGACTCATCAAAGCTCCCATTCCATACCTCACTGACTCAGCGAATCTCCCACTCAGTGTGCCACTGACTCATCAAAGCTCCCATTCCATACCTCACTGACTCAGCGAATCTCCCAGTTAAAACCCACTGACTCATCAAAGCTCCCATTCCATAACCCACTGCCTCAGCAAATCTCCCACTCAGTGCACCACTGACTCATCAAAGCTCCCATTCCATAACCCACTGCCTCAGCAAATCTCCCACTCAGTGCGCCACTGACTCATTGGAGCTCCCATTCTATACCTCACTGACTCCGTGAATCCCCCACTCAGTGTGCCGCTGGCCCATCAAAGCTCCCATTCTATACCCCATTGCCTCAACAATTCTCCCTTCTTAATGTGCCACTGACTCATCAAAGTTCCCTCTCATCAAAGCTCACCAAATATGCAAATCTTCCAGTCAATAAAGCACTGATGCAACAAATCTCCCATCTACAGACCACTGGTTTATGAAATCTCCTACACAGACCCACTGACTCAGCAAATCTCCCACTCAAGGCAACAATAAGTCCCCAACACATTCTAAACCTCATTAAGTTGGCAAATCTCCAAATAAAAACCCAGTTGACTTATCATTTCTCCCACCCCCATTCCAGTCTGACTGTGCAAGTGTCCTGCCGAAGAACCACTGAATCTTCCTCTCCCGTCTGGACTTTGCTGACTTATCAAATCTCCCACCCAGGAACCATCGACCTCTCATACTACACATTCCTGACTTCACTGGCTGCCAAGTGTTCCATTTTGTAAATATGGACTCCTCAAATCTAGCATTCCAGGCATCACTGACTCTGATATCCCGTCCAAGAAACCCCCAATCTTTGAATCTCCCTTCTGGAATGTGCTGACATCAAATCTCCCACCCAAGAACCACTGACCTTTCATATCTCCCATTCCTGACTTCACAAATGTCTCATTTAGGAATTATCGCTCCTTCACATCTTGCATTCCAGTCCTCACTGAATTGGCAGATTTAGCATTGAAGCTTTGATTGGCTCAGCACATCTCCTATTGAGATCCTCTTTGGCTCAGCAGCTCTTTCGCGGTCCTCCTTGGCTCAGCAGCTCTTTCGAAGTCCTCCTTGGCTCAGCAGCTCTTTCGAAGTCCTCCTTGGCTCAGCAGATCTATTGTGGTCCTCCTTGGCTCAGCAGATCTATTGTGGTCCTCCTTGGCTCAGCAGCTCTATTGTGGTCCTCCTTGGCTCAGCAGCTCTTTCGAGGTCCTCCTTGGCTCAGCAGCTCTTTCGAGGTCCTCCTTGGCTCAGCAGCTCTATTGTCGTCCTCCTTGGCACAGCAGCTCTTTCGAGGTCCTCCTTGGCTCAGCAGATCTATTGTGGTCCTCCTTGGCTCAGCAGATCTATTGTGGTCCTCCTTGGCTCAGCAGCTCTATTGTGGTCCTCCTTGGCTCTGCAGCTCTTTCGAGGTCCTCCTTGGCTCAGCAGCTCTTTCGAGGTCCTCCTTGGCTCAGCAGCTCTATTGTGGTCCTCATTGGCTCAGCAGCTCTTTCGAGGTCCTCCTTCGCTCAGCAGCTCTATTGAGGTCCTCCTTGGCTTAGCAGCTCTTTCGAGGTCCTCCTTGGCTCAGCAGATCTATTGAGGACCTCCTTGGCTCAGCAGCTCTATTGAGGTCCTCCTTGGCTCAGCAGCTCTTTCGAGGTCCTCCTTGGCTCAGCAGCTCTATTGTGGTCCTCCTTGGCTCAGCAGTTCTATTGAGGTCCTCCTTGGCTCAGCAGATCTATTGAGGTCCTCCTTGGCTCTGCAGCTCTATTGAGGTCCTCCTTGGCTCTGCAGCTCTATCGAGGTCCTCCTTGGCTTGGCAGCTCTATTGAGGTCCTCCTTGGCTCAGCAGCTCTATTGTGATCCTCCTTGGCTTAGCAGCTCTTTCGAGGTCCTCCTTGGCTCAGCAGATCTATTGAGGTCTTCCTTGGCTCAGCAGTTCTATTGAGGTCCTCCTTGGCTCAGCAGATCTATTGAGGTCCTCCTTGGCTCAGAAGCTCCTTTGAGGTCCTCCTTGGCTCAGCAGCTCTATTGAGGTCCTCCTTGGCTCAGCAGCTCTATTGAGGTCATCCTTGGCTCTGCAGCTCTATTGAGGTCCTCTTTGGCTCAGCAGCTCTATTGAGGTCCTCCTTGGCTCAGCAGATCTATTGAGGTCCTCCTTGGCTCAGAAGCTCCTTTGAGGTCCTCCTTGGCTCAGCAGCTATATTGAGGTCCTCCTTGGCTCAGCAGATCTATTGAGGCCCTCCTTGGCTCAGAAGCTCCTTTGAGGTCCTCCTTGGCTCAGCAGCTCTATTGAGGTCCTCCTTGGCTCAGCAGCTCTATTGAGGTCATCCTTGGCTCTGCAGCTCTATTGAAGTCCTCCTTGGCTCAGCAGTTCTATTGAGGTCCTCCTTGGCTCAGCAGATCTATTGAAGTCCTCCTTGGCTCAGCAAATCTCCTAATGAGGTTTTCCTTGGCTCAGCAGCTCTATTGAGGTCCTAATTGGCTCAGCAAATCTCCTAATGTGGTCCTCCTTGGCTCAGCAGCTCTATTGAGGTCCTTGGCTCAGCAGATCTATTGAGGACCTCCTTGGCTCAGCAGATTTATTGAGGTCTTCCTTGGCTCAGCAGATCTATTGAGGTCCTCCTTGGCTCAGCAAATCTCCTAATGTGGTCCTCCTTGGCTCAGCAGATCTATTGAGGTCCTCCTTGGCTCAGCAGCTCTATTGAGGTCCTCCTTGGCTCAGAAGATCTATTGAGGTCTTCCTTGGCTCAGCAGATCTATTGAGGGCCTCCTTGGCTCAGCAGATCTATTGAGGTCTTCCTTGGCTCAGCAGTTCTATTGAGGTCCTCCTTGGCTCAGCAGATCTATTGAGGTCCTCCTTGGCTCAGAAGCTCCTTTGAGGTCCTCCTTGGCTCAGCAGCTCTATTGAGGTCCTCCTTGGCTCAGCAGCTCTATTGAGGTCATCCTTGGCTCTGCAGCTCTATTGAGGTCCTCCTTGGCTCAGCAGCTCTATTGAGGTCCTCCTTGGCTCAGCAGTTTTCCTAGCCAAGACCCACTAGCCCAGCAGATCTCCCATCTAATACCAACTGATTGAGCAAATTTTCCCTTCAAGAAGCGTAGCCATTTGAAGTCTCACCTCCCTGAATTGTCAGAGTTGCTTTCAAGATTTCACATGATTTAGCAAATCTCTAATTTACGGCCATATTTACAAAGACTACTGTATGGGAGTTCCTAAAAGCAAATTTCGGTCGCAAAACATTTGAAAATATCACTGCAAGTCACTATTAAGAAGGGACGCCCTTAATACGCCTCTTCCTAATAACAAATTGGTAACCCATTTTGCGATTTGTTAATAGTTTACGGAATCGCAACATAGGTTGGTACATAGAAACGGGCATATTCCGGTCACAAACACTTAGTTTCCTATGGACTCAGCAAATCTCCCACCTCAAACTCCTGACTCAGAAGTCTCCAGTTCAAGGCCCCAATGTTGAAGCATCTTGTGTCCAAAACCCCAGTCACAGAGTGGCTCTTTCATTCAACGTCTCTCCCAGCAGATCTCAAATCTGGATACCACTTGGTAGACCTCTGCCGCGGAGCAGACCGGACCGGATGATTCTCCCCCGTGGACTCTGTTCGGCACGGCGGCCTCTGTACTCCGACCACTATGTCGGACAACAAGGAGAACGGAACAGGTAAGCAGGACTTCACCCGAGTTTTTTAGTGGTGGGAGAGGGGTGTGTCTGAGGCAGTGGTGTGAAGTGAGGGAACCGGTCTGTACCCTGTGACTTCCAATCTGAGGGTCTCCAGTACCTCGCGTTACATTCCAGAATGGTAGGTCTCCAGCCTACTCAAAAGGCATGGACAAGTTGAACTTGGTAATGAGGCCATGTGTACATAATGGGGCATTGCGGGAAGTGGCCGTGTGTACATAATGGGGCGTTGTGGGAAGTGGCCGTGTGTACATAATGGGGCATTGTGGGAAGTAGCCGTGTGTACATAATGGGGCATTGTGGGAAGTGGCCGTGTGTACATAATGGGGCATTGTGGGAAGTGGCTCTTTGAAGATAATGGGCATGTGTGCACAGTGGCCGTGTGTACATTATGGGCTGTGAGCACAGAGGGTTTTGGTCATCGGAGCCTGTGTTTAACAAGCATTTGCAATGCAATAGGTCTCGCATTATTTAAGTTTGAGCTATTAGCATTGTAAATGGCAATTGTTTTTTGCTTTGTGCTATAGTTATTTTTTTACATAAAAAGCTATATATAAAATATGTTTTATTAAAGTTATTTATGCAGTATCTAAATTTTGTTTGCATAAAAGAGTACAATAATATCTTAGTAAAAAAGTCAAATATTTTAATGGTAATTCACCAAATGTTCATTTATGTGTTGGTTTTGAAAATAGCTAAATTAATAGCTTTGTCATTTACAATGCCAATAGTTATAACTTTCGCAAATGTGACACCTATAGCATTTGTAATGCAACATTTGTATTTACGTGACTTAGATGTATTGATATTACAAATAACAATGGCTTTTAATTTTTTTTAATACTTAATAAAAGTGATTGTAATTTATAATGGCAATAGCTTAAACTTTTGTAAATAACTTTTGTGAAGATTATGTTCAGTGTATTTTATTGTAACGAAATCCAAGAACAGAAGTGAAATATTAACATCTTTTTGTGACATTTGTAATAAAGCTTGAAACATTGAGAGAACATATTTGTGCTGTGGTGGTGCTGAGTGATGCTGTGGTGCTGCTGAATGGGGCTGTGGTGGTGCTGAATGGGGCTGTGGTGATGCTGAGTGATGCTGTGGTGGTGCTGAGTGGTGCTATGGTGGTGCTGTGGTGGTGCTGTGGTGGTGCTGAGTGATGCTGTGGTGGTGCTGAGTGGTGCTGTGGTGGTTCTGAGTGGTGCTGTGGTGGTTCTGAGTGATAATGTGGTGGTGCTGAGTGACTGTACTCACTGTCACTCTGCACTCACTGTCACTCTGCACTCACTGTCACTCTGCACGCACTCTGCACTCACTGTCACTCTGCACGCACTCTGCACTCACTGTCACTGCACGCACTCTGCACTCACTGTCACTCTGCACTCACTGTCACTCTGCACGCACTCTGCACTCTGCACGCACTCTGCACTCACTGTTTATGCACGCACTCTGCACTCACTGTCACTCTGCACTCACTGTCACTCTGCACTCACTGTCACTCTGCACTCACTGTCACTCTGCACTCACTGTCACTCTGCACTCACTGTCACTCCGCACTCACTGTCACTCCGCACTCACTGTCACTCTGCACTCACTCTGCACTCACTCTGCACTCACTGTCACTCTGCACTCACTGTCACTCTGCACTCACTGTCACTCCGCACTCACTGTCACTCCGCACTCACTGTCACTCTGCACTCACTCTGCACTCACTGTCACTCTGCACGCACTCTGCACTCACTGTCACTCTGCACGCACTCTGCACTCACTGTCACTCTGCACACACTCTGCACTCACTGTCACTCTGCACGCACTCTGCACTCACTGTCACTCTGCACTCACTGTCACTCTGCACGCACTGTCACTCTGCACGCACTGTCACTCCGCACTCACTGTCACTCTGCACGCACTCTGCACTAACTGTCACTCTGCACGCACTGTCACTCCGCACTCACTGTCACTCTGCACGCACTCTGCACTCACTGTCACTCTGCACGCACTCTGCACTCACTGTCACTCTGCACTCACTGTCACTCTGCACTCACTGTCACTCTGCACTCACTGTCACTCTGCACGCACTGTCACTCTGCACTCACTGTCACTCTGCACTCACTGTCACTCTGCACGCACTCTGCACTCACTGTCACTCTGCACGCACTCTGCACTCACTGTCACTCTGCACGCACTCTGCACTCACTGTCACTCTGCACGCACTCTGCACTCACTGTTTCTGCACGCACTCTGCACTCACTGTCACTCTGCACTCACTGTCACTCTGCACTCACTGTCACTCTGCACTCACTGTCACTCTGCACTCACCCTGCACTCACTGTCACTCTGCACGCACCCTGCACTCACTGTCACTCTGCACGCACTCTGCACTCACTGTTTCTGCACGCACTCTGCACTCACTGTCACTCTGCACTCACTGTCACTCTGCACTCACTGTCACTCTGCACTCACTGTCACTCTGCACTCACTGTCACTGCACTCACTCTGCACTCACTGTCACTCTGCACTCACTCTGCATTCACTGTCACTCTGCACGCACTCTGCACTCACCCTGCACTCACTGTCACTCTGCACGCACTCTGCACTCACTGTCACTCTGCACGCACTCTGCACTCACTGTTTCTGAACGCACTCTGCACTCACTGTCACTCTGCACTCACTGTCACTCTGCACTCACTGTCACTCTGCACTCACTGTCACTCTGCACTCACTGTCACTCTGCACGCACTCTGCACTCTGCACACACTCTGCACTCACTGTTTCTGCACGCACTCTGCACTCACTGTCACTCTGCACTCACTGTCACTCTGCACTCACTGTCACTCTGCACTCACTGTCACTCCGCACTCACTGTCACTCCGCACTCACTGTCACTCTGCACTCACTCTGCACTCACTCTGCACTCACTGTTACTCTGCACGCACTCTGCACTCACTGTCACTCTGCACGCACTCTGCACTCACACATGCAACAGTAATGTAAAGCTCTCAATGGACCTTAATCGGAGCGCGTTTCTGATTTAAAAGGCTGGCATGAAATAAATTAAGCGCATGTAAATTAGAAAGGAAAAAAAAACGAAAAAGCTATTAATATTGGGATAGAGTTTACGACATGCAGAAACCACACAGATTAAAGATGCAATCTGGCTGGGGACAAATGCCCACAGGCAAGACAGCAAACTAGAGAGCGCTAGAGTAAGAGTCTTCAAGGAACAAGAGCGGACGCACCGTAATCTCTTGGTGCTCACAGCTGCTTGGAAACTGTAATCAACGAACACGGGGAAATTCTCCGCATCACTGCCTGTAATTCTCTCCCAGCCTTCCACCAGCCCATCCTCTATGCACGTATGCTCATGTTACGCTTAATAAAATATTGACCTTCTATTCAATAAAAAGTGGTGCTATGTCCTTTATACAGCCACTCCATGTAGGCTCTGCGTCCCCACGCTCCAAGAGAAGCAAGGCACAAAATGTGCACTGCATTCAGAAATAATTTTTTTTTAAACATGCCCTAGCTGCGTAGTTGAGGTTCATTTCCGTCATAATGAAAACAAAAAACCCAACATGAAGATAAATCCTTCAGAAAGAATAACCTTAGCAATTGTGTGCAAATGGTGTGTGATAATTAATAGGAAATGTAATATAATATTAGGAGTGTGCGATATTTGCGTAAATTCTTTTGCAAAAAATACATGGAATTCTTCAATAAGTACACGAAATAACAAAAAAACATCGGTCCAGCATTTGGCAGCTGTTTTGCCATGTACATCCTCGCATTCATTCTTGGATACAAGGACATATTTTGCACTAAGAAAAAGTCGCAAAATCACGCGTGCACGAACAGCATCTGCACACGTTCTCTTTGCAAACCTTGTTTCCTGTGTTTATGCCATGGGATATTGACCCGAACAGAAGCTTCTTTACTTGATCTGGTCACGGTGTAATCACGTAATTGCCATGATTTCATCACAAATGTAAAGCAAATGCCAGAAATTAACTGAGATTACACTGTGTAACAGAAATTTCACCAGGACATACATAAAACCACAGAATTAGCGATAGCATCATAAGCGTGTCCTTTCACTGCAATTGCTTAATCCTCTGCATGTACACGGAAATCATTTGTCAAATATCAGGAAATGTAATCAAATAATGGAACAAAACAATTAAATGGAAAGGATAGCAAGGGTTATGAAAACATGTTCTTTGCTCACATAGATTGATTATGCACTCAGCTGTCTGTTGTACGTGCACCACAATATGCTTACAACGTGTGCAGTCTCCGAAGCTGTACGTCGTTACCGAAAGCACAGTGACAGTCCAGTATGCAAATAAACACAGTGCTAGGTGCTTGTGTGCTGACAAAATGGCCGTCTCTTCATCGCGGGCGCACTCTGGAAGTCAGGCAGCCTTTGTTTGGACGTGGGCGGGGCTCGTCAAAGAAACAGGAAGTAACTGCCGAGGAGGACGTCCGAAACATGCAGGCTTCACGCTGAAGTCCCGGGGCGCTTCAGAGAGACCGGGCGAAAGAGCGAGGGCAGACTGCATGGTAACAGAGGCAACACGGGGCTCCCGAGTGGTGAGGAGACCCCTGCGGCGTGCCAAAAGACGGCCCAGGAACCTGCACACCGAGCCGGTAAGTGAGAGCTTGCAGGCGGGGCGGGGCGGGGGGATTGTCTGTGCGTGTACTCTCGTGTGTGGGCGGCGGCGGCTGGGGGGGCGGGGGCGGCGGCGGCTGGGGGGCGGCGGCGGCGGCGGGCGGGGGGGGGGGCCGCCTGGGGAGGTGTAGTGTGTGTCTGTATGTGTGCGCTAGTGTCTGCCTGCGTGTGCATGTGTTGTGAACAGCCTGCTCTGTGTGTGTGTGTGTAGGTGCGGCGGCGGCGGCGAAGGGGGGGGGAGGGAGGAGGTGTGGCTGTGACTGTGATGTGCGCGGCTGTGATGTGCGCATGCGTGAATGTTGACGCGCGTGCACGCAGCTCAATCCACGCTCGTCACAGTTTTGTGTCCCTCATTCCCCGGTGTCAGGCAGCTATAAGTCTCCGACCCTGGACGCATCCTTCGGATGCGAATTCCAGGGCGAGACCTAACAAGCATTTGCAATGCAATAGGTCTCGCATTATTTAAGTTTGAGCTATTAGCATTGTAAATGGCAATTGTTTTTTGCTTTGTGCTATAGTTATTTTTTTACATAAAAAGCTATATATAAAATATGTTTTATTAAAGTTATTTATGCAGTATCTAAATTTTGTTTGCATAAAAGAGTACAATAATATCTTAGTAAAAAAGTCAAATATTTTAATGGTAATTCACCAAATGTTCATTTATGTGTTGGTTTTGAAAATAGCTAAATTAATAGCTTTGTCATTTACAATGCCAATAGTTATAACTTTCGCAAATGTGACACCTATAGCATTTGTAATGCAACATTTGTATTTACGTGACTTAGATGTATTGATATTACAAATAACAATGGCTTTTAATTTTTTTTAATACTTAATAAAAGTGATTGTAATTTTTAATGGCAATAGCTTAAACTTTTGTAAATAACTTTTGTGAAGATTATGTTCAGTGTATTTTATTGTAACGAAATCCAAGAACAGAAGTGAAATATTAACATCTTTTTGTGACATTTGTAATAAAGCTTGAAACATTGAGAGAACATATTTGTGCTGTGGTGGTGCTGAGTGATGCTGTGGTGCTGCTGAATGGGGCTGTGGTGGTGCTGAATGGGGCTGTGGTGATGCTGAGTGATGCTGTGGTGGTGCTGAGTGGTGCTATGGTGGTGCTGTGGTGGTGCTGTGGTGGTGCTGAGTGATGCTGTGGTGGTGCTGAGTGGTGCTGTGGTGGTTCTGAGTGGTGCTGTGGTGGTTCTGAGTGATAATGTGGTGGTGCTGAGTGACTGTACTCACTGTCACTCTGCACTCACTGTCACTCTGCACTCACTGTCACTCTGCACTCACTGTCACTCTGCACGCACTCTGCACTCACTGTCACTCTGCACGCACTCTGCACTCACTGTCACTGCACGCACTCTGCACTCACTGTCACTCTGCACTCACTGTCACTCTGCACGCACTCTGCACTCTGCACGCACTCTGCACTCACTGTTTATGCACGCACTCTGCACTCACTGTCACTCTGCACTCACTGTCACTCTGCACTCACTGTCACTCTGCACTCACTGTCACTCTGCACTCACTGTCACTCTGCACTCACTGTCACTCCGCACTCACTGTCACTCCGCACTCACTGTCACTCTGCACTCACTCTGCACTCACTCTGCACTCACTGTCACTCTGCACTCACTGTCACTCTGCACTCACTGTCACTCCGCACTCACTGTCACTCCGCACTCACTGTCACTCTGCACTCACTCTGCACTCACTGTCACTCTGCACGCACTCTGCACTCACTGTCACTCTGCACGCACTCTGCACTCACTGTCACTCTGCACACACTCTGCACTCACTGTCACTCTGCACGCACTCTGCACTCACTGTCACTCTGCACTCACTGTCACTCTGCACGCACTGTCACTCTGCACGCACTGTCACTCCGCACTCACTGTCACTCTGCACGCACTCTGCACTAACTGTCACTCTGCACACACTGTCACTCCGCACTCACTGTCACTCTGCACGCACTCTGCACTCACTGTCACTCTGCACGCACTCTGCACTCACTGTCACTCTGCACTCACTGTCACTCTGCACTCACTGTCACTCTGCACTCACTGTCACTCTGCACGCACTGTCACTCTGCACTCACTGTCACTCTGCACTCACTGTCACTCTGCACGCACTCTGCACTCACTGTCACTCTGCACGCACTCTGCACTCACTGTCACCCTGCACGCACTCTGCACTCACTGTCACTCTGCACACACTGTCACTCCGCACTCACCCTGCACTCACTGTCACTCTGCACGCACTCTGCACTCACTGTCACTCTGCACGCACTCTGCACTCACTGTCACTCTGCACGCACTCTGCACTCACTGTCACTCTGCACGCACTCTGCACTCACTGTTTCTGCACGCACTCTGCACTCACTGTCACTCTGCACTCACTGTCACTCTGCACTCACTGTCACTCTGCACTCACTGTCACTCTGCACTCACCCTGCACTCACTGTCACTCTGCACGCACCCTGCACTCACTGTCACTCTGCACGCACTCTGCACTCACTGTTTCTGCACGCACTCTGCACTCACTGTCACTCTGCACTCACTGTCACTCTGCACTCACTGTCACTCTGCACTCACTGTCACTCTGCACTCACTGTCACTGCACTCACTCTGCACTCACTGTCACTCTGCACTCACTCTGCATTCACTGTCACTCTGCACGCACTCTGCACTCACCCTGCACTCACTGTCACTCTGCACGCACTCTGCACTCACTGTCACTCTGCACGCACTCTGCACTCACTGTTTCTGAACGCACTCTGCACTCACTGTCACTCTGCACTCACTGTCACTCTGCACTCACTGTCACTCTGCACTCACTGTCACTCTGCACTCACTGTCACTCTGCACGCACTCTGCACTCTGCACACACTCTGCACTCACTGTTTCTGCACGCACTCTGCACTCACTGTCACTCTGCACTCACTGTCACTCTGCACTCACTGTCACTCTGCACTCACTGTCACTCCGCACTCACTGTCACTCCGCACTCACTGTCACTCCGCACTCACTGTCACTCTGCACTCACTCTGCACTCACTCTGCACTCACTGTTACTCTGCACGCACTCTGCACTCACTGTCACTCTGCACGCACTCTGCACTCACACATGCAACAGTAATGTAAAGCTCTCAATGGACCTTAATCGGAGCGCGTTTCTGATTTAAAAGGCTGGCATGAAATAAATTAAGCGCATGTAAATTAGAAAGGAAAAAAAACGAAAAAGCTATTAATATTGGGATAGAGTTTACGACATGCAGAAACCACACAGATTAAAGATGCAATCTGGCTGGGGACAAATGCCCACAGGCAAGACAGCAAACTAGAGAGCGCTAGAGTAAGAGTCTTCAAGGAACAAGAGCGGACGCACCGTAATCTCTTGGTGCTCACAGCTGCTTGGAAACTGTAATCAACGAACACGGGGAAATTCTCCGCATCACTGCCTGTAATTCTCTCCCAGCCTTCCACCAGCCCATCCTCTATGCACGTATGCTCATGTTACGCTTAATAAAATATTGACCTTCTATTCAATAAAAAGTGGTGCTATGTCCTTTATACAGCCACTCCATGTAGGCTCTGCGTCCCCACGCTCCAAGAGAAGCAAGGCACAAAATGTGCACTGCATTCAGAAATAATTTTTTTTTAAACATGCCCTAGCTGCGTAGTTGAGGTTCATTTCCGTCATAATGAAAACAAAAAACCCAACATGAAGATAAATCCTTCAGAAAGAATAACCTTAGCAATTGTGTGCAAATGGTGTGTGATAATTAATAGGAAATGTAATATAATATTAGGAGTGTGCGATATTTGCGTAAATTCTTTTGCAAAAAATACATGGAATTCTTCAATAAGTACACGAAATAACAAAAAAACATCGGTCCAGCATTTGGCAGCTGTTTTGCCATGTACATCCTCGCATTCATTCTTGGATACAAGGACATATTTTGCACTAAGAAAAAGTCGCAAAATCACGCGTGCACGAACAGCATCTGCACACGTTCTCTTTGCAAACCTTGTTTCCTGTGTTTATGCCATGGGATATTGACCCGAACAGAAGCTTCTTTACTTGATCTGGTCACGGTGTAATCACGTAATTGCCATGATTTCATCACAAATGTAAAGCAAATGCCAGAAATTAACTGAGATTACACTGTGTAACAGAAATTTCACCAGGACATACATAAAACCACAGAATTAGCGATAGCATCATAAGCGTGTCCTTTCACTGCAATTGCTTAATCCTCTGCATGTACACGGAAATCATTTGTCAAATATCAGGAAATGTAATCAAATAATGGAACAAAACAATTAAATGGAAAGGATAGCAAGGGTTATGAAAACATGTTCTTTGCTCACATAGATTGATTATGCACTCAGCTGTCTGTTGTACGTGCACCACAATATGCTTACAACGTGTGCAGTCTCCGAAGCTGTACGTCGTTACCGAAAGCACAGTGACAGTCCAGTATGCAAATAAACACAGTGCTAGGTGCTTGTGTGCTGACAAAATGGCCGTCTCTTCATCGCGGGCGCACTCTGGAAGTCAGGCAGCCTTTGTTTGGACGTGGGCGGGGCTCGTCAAAGAAACAGGAAGTAACTGCCGAGGAGGACGTCCGAAACATGCAGGCTTCACGCTGAAGTCCCGGGGCGCTTCAGAGAGACCGGGCGAAAGAGCGAGGGCAGACTGCATGGTAACAGAGGCAACACGGGGCTCCCGAGTGGTGAGGAGACCCCTGCGGCGTGCCAAAAGACGGCCCAGGAACCTGCACACCGAGCCGGTAAGTGAGAGCTTGCAGGCGGGGCGGGGCGGGGGGATTGTCTGTGCGTGTACTCTCGTGTGTGGGCGGCGGCGGCTGGGGGGGCGGGGGCGGCGGCGGCTGGGGGGCGGCGGCGGCGGCGGGCGGGGGGGGGGGCCGCCTGGGGAGGTGTAGTGTGTGTCTGTATGTGTGCGCTAGTGTCTGCCTGCGTGTGCATGTGTTGTGAACAGCCTGCTCTGTGTGTGTGTGTGTAGGTGCGGCGGCGGCGGCGAAGGGGGGGGGAGGGAGGAGGTGTGGCTGTGACTGTGATGTGCGCGGCTGTGATGTGCGCATGCGTGAATGTTGACGCGCGTGCACGCAGCTCAATCCACGCTCGTCACAGTTTTGTGTCCCTCATTCCCCGGTGTCAGGCAGCTATAAGTCTCCGACCCTGGACGCATCCTTCGGATGCGAATTCCAGGGCGAGACCTAAAAAGCACTCACGGATCTCGTTCGGTCAGTAGAAAGGGACAAAACAGGACAGGTGGGTCACTCTGGGTGTTGGCCTCTGCCATGCTGACGGTCCTCATTGGCTAGTTGGTTGTCACAGTGTCGGTGTCTAGATTGGACTCCAAACAGGCTTTGGTTGCTGCAAGGGGTCTGGTACCCCAGGTATTGTTGGAGGGTGTCTTTAGTTGGTCCTGGGGTCTTCACGCTTGGTGTGGACAAAGATCTGATCTTCTGGAGCATGGGGACCTCCTCCTGTGTGGCTGCTGCATTGGTGGACCCGGTGGACAGCAAAACGTTAAGGTTGGTGCCTGCAGGTTGCAGGAAAGTGTGTCCTCCACTTCAAGGGAGATGTTGATGGCTTGGTGAGGTGATGGAGGTCCTCCAAGGCTTTTGGAGGAGGCACAGCTGCAGGATGAGTCTGGTTGTCGCGATTCTCTGGACAGGAGCAGGCCGGCAGGGTTCCGTGCCAAAGTCGCCAGCAGTCCACAGCTCTCGCTTCTTCAGCTCTTCTCGGTCCTTCTTCTTTTGTCAGGGGAATCTCAGCTCCTGGAGTCAGGGGGGCAGCTACATTCTCAATTTAAGGGCATTAAGATGGGTGTAAGGTAGTAGCCCATGGGCCACCTACCCCTGGGGTCACTACATCTCCTATATCACCACTTCATGTGGGGAGTCGGCATAACGCTGACCCAGAGCTCCTGGTTTCACCAAAAACAAGATGGGGAAACACTTCTTCGAGTGTACAGTTCAGGCGGCTCATCTTAGGGGTGTGCTCAGCCTGTAAGGTGGGCACGCATCCTGATTAATTAATTACCCCCATGCTCTGCTGCCAAATGGGCCCCAGGTCAGGGGGAGGCATCTCCCAGGTCTGAGGGAAGGCAGGGTTACATATCAAAGGCGGCAGATCTAGCCATCCTGCTGCCGGAGGTGTGAGCACCTTCCTCCGGAGCAGGCATTGATTCTGGCGTCTGAGAGCTTGGCCCCCCAGCTCAAGGGGGCTTGAAACGCGTCTGTGGTGGCGGGCTGCGAACGCACTAGAGGACGGTATGTTTTCAGTGGGCCCCCTTAAAGGGGCCCTTTGAGGCATCTCTTAATGAATCCAATCTTGATATCAGAGGGAATGATTTAAGGCGAGGCGTTCGCTCCAAACCAACATTATTTTCAATGAAGCCATTATGAAGCTGGGGAACTCGTACTGACCCGTGCCCAGTACAAACCTTAAGATGGATTAAGATCACTTTCACTATCTAGTAATAGAACCGGACATCACAGGGGCATTTCTACTCATGCAGATATGTTCTCACATGTAATATAATGTACCCTGCCTTAGAGCGCCTAAGGCCTGTCGTAGGGGTGACTTGCACATAGTACATGCAGTGTGTGGGCATTGCACACAGGCAGTGTTCAGTGTCGTCTTTTCAGAAGGGCTTGTGCCCTTTCACGCAGCTTGCAATGGTCGTCTGCAGGGGATTGCTGTATGGGTCCCTTGGAGAGACACATTACATGCTGCAGCCCTTCGAGACCCTCTTTAGTACCTCAGGCCCTCGGTACCAGGGGTCCCATTCACTCGGGAATTACAGGGGGGCTAAAGTCTTTGCCAATAGGGTGACAATGACACATTTCTTTTTTAATAGAAAGAGCCTTGGGCCTGGAGCCTGGTTAGCAGGCTTCAAAGGCCTGTCGGAGTAAAAAAGCCGACATCTCGCAGTGCAAATGGGGCCAGAAGTGGGGGGACCTCTGTAAAGAAGTCCAGCTTCCTCCATCTTCATTTTAGCTTGACGTTTGTTTACCCAGGGAGTCTCTTGCTGGCTGCTCAGCAGTGTCATGCTCTTATATATGTTTGAAATGACGTCTCTGCCCTGTCACCCACTGGGTGGTTTAGCACTTGATTGCTTCGAAGAAAACTACCTTTTATTTTGTATTTCTCAAGTCTGCCAAGTGGCACTGTGCCATACAATACCATCAGCCACTCCCGGCTTTTCGGACAAAATGTTGCATTGTGGGGCTTGTAGTTTTGCTTTAACATGCTCATTTTGGGTTCACAATCTCAGCTTGCAAAGTGCTGTTGGCTAAAGTTGTAATTGTAATTGTATAGCGCTCACTACCTTAACGAGGCAATGATGTTGTTTCGTCCGGGCAGCTCGCTGCTGTGGAGCCTGAGGTCAGTGGGTTTTGCAGTGGTTGTTGTTAGCTGTTGGGATTAGTCTTGTGCTCTTAAGGAAACCAGTTCATGTATTCATTCCAGTTTCAATGTGGTGGATTCATTCAGAGGATGCAAACTGCGGAGAGGTTCATGTGAAAGAAAAGGAGAGATAACAATTGTAGGTTGTGAAGTCAAGGTCAGTTTTAACTGTAACACAGAGGAGGTTTCTGAGATTTCATGCAATCTGAGGGTGTAAAACTGGAGAAGGAAATATTTTTGTATGTGAGATAGTGCTTGACTTGAGAGTACCACCTGCCATCCCTCGGGCCGGGTTCCTGCCATACCTCGGGCGGCGTCGGAGCCGATCCTCTCGGACCACGCTGTCGGGCGGCTGGAGGGTCGGGCGGCACGGAGCGGCCGGTACAGGTGTACGGGCAGGCTCGAGGTGTGGCGCGGACCGAAGGGCACAAAACGCTAGTGCGGTACGGATGTACGGGCTGTACAGGGACTCGCACTGGGTTCGGGCCGGTTGCTTATGGCGGCGGGGAGCGTGTAGTAACCAGTATGCTTCTTCAGGAAAGAGGGTCAGGATGCGGGCAGCCCAGGCGGGACGGGATTGACAAGGCTCAACGGAGCAGAGTCACCCGTGGCGGGGGGGGGGGTGCAAGCACGAGCTGCTCACTCGGGGAAAAGGAGGCACACAAGGGGGGTCACAGCTGCCAGCAGCACAGAGGCAGATCAACACACAGCTAGGCACATCGTCAGGAGAGGCGGCAAGAGTCCAATGATCTGGGAATCTGGTCAGGGGGCAAGCTCAATTCCAAGTCCTTGGAGATTTGTTTAAAGCACAAATGAAGCAAAGTCCTTTCTGGTCTTTTCCTCTCCTTCCTCAGCAAGGCACCGCTGCAGGCCAGTCCTTCAGAGCAGGGACAGTCTTTCCTCCCTCAGCTTCTCTTGGTCCTTCTAGTTGGGCAGAGGTTCTTCGTGGTAAAACAGGATCTGATTTCTTAGGAGCAGGGCTCCTACATTTATACCAAGTTTCTTTTGTCTTTGCAGGCCAGGGGGCCTGAGCCTGGTTCAGCCCAGTTTTGGAGTACTCTGTTTACAGGAAGTTGCCGTCTTCTTTCAGGGTGCAGGGCAGGGACATCAGACGCTCCACAGGAGGTGGAGCCAGCATTGTGGTGGCAGAGCACAGCCCTATTCAGAGTCAAGGGGCACTCCTCCCACCTAGCCTGGGGGTAATCCCTCCATTCACCACCTGGCAGACCAGACTGTCTCCTGGAATCCCCCAGCCCTGTCACTCACAGAAACCAGACAGCAGATACACATCCTAGCAGAGGCGGGCTGACATGGTCAGGCAAGCAAATGCTAACTTTCTAAAAGTAGCATTTGCAAACACAGGATATTAAAATAAACTTTACTAAAAGAAGTATTTTATTATTCTGTGTTCAGGCATACTAAACTTGACTTTCTACCATGTTCCCTGAGCCAACTGGGAATATAGGGCTAGATGTAGGTAAAATAGATTTACCGATTTTAAATTACCGAATTTTACCGATTCGGTAATTAAAAATCGGTAAATATATGGGGTCGACATGTAGGTATTCCAGATGCGCTGGAATACCGAATCGGATGATTTCGGTATTTACCGATTCGGTAAATACCGAATCGGTAAAGCCCATTCATTCCTATGGGCTTTGAAGCCCATAGGAATGAATGGGCATTACCGATTCGGTATTTACCGAATCGGTAAATACCGAATTTCACAAGGGTGCAGGGGGTGTCACTTTGACACCCTCTGGCACCCCCAAAACAGGCTTGGGTGCCATGTGGCAGGCATACATGCCCTAAGGGCAGGTCTGCCTGTCACATGGCATAGGTGTGCATGCACACATGTGCATGCACACCGGAATCGGTATTTTACCATCAAATTGGATTTGATGGTAAAATACCGATTCGGTAAGGCTCCTGGGACTCTGAAGAGTCCCACCTACATATGGGTGGCTCAGATTCGGTAAATTTACCGATTTTTATTTTACCGAATCAGTAAAATTACCGATTCGGTAATTTTACCGATTCAGTAAAATAAAGCCCCCTACATGCCAATCACCTATTTACCGATCGGTAACGGCCGAAAATACCGATTTTCGGCCGTTACCGACTGACCTACATCGGGCCCATAGAGTGTAATATTTCCAGTAGCCCATTCTGGCCTATGAGAACAGGTAGCCTTACAATAGTGAAAAACGAAATTGGCTGTAATTCACTATTAGGACATGCCACACACATCAGGGCTTGCCCTACCTTATTCTTACAGTGCACCCTGCCCTAGGGCCTACCATAGGCGTGACTAATATGAAGCAAAGTGAAGGTTTAGAGGCTGGCAAGTGTGTGCACTTGCCCAGCCAGCATGACAGTACCAGACTGCACGCAGGTTCTGCAATGGCAGACCCTAGACACATTTTAAGGCTGCTTCTGTGGGTGGCACAACCAGCACTGCTGGCCCACTAGCAGCATTGGTATTTACAAGCCCTGGCACTCCTGGTGCACTTTACTGGGGACTGACAGTAAATCAAATGATCAACAACCAAACCGTTTAGAGAGGGTCCAATGGATATTTAATTTAAAGACCCCTACCTGATTATTATCCCCAGCTACTTACATATGTATAACACAAAAAATAGGGGGGTCTATCAGCTTAGTTATGTGGCTGCACTGTCAATCCGAGTTAACAGAATCTCGGGGTGGATAAGTCACATCAAGACAGCTTATTTCAAAACAAGGTGAACACTATAAGTATAGGAAAGACCAACACGGTACAGATCATTCATACATGGTTGACAAATCCAAAACAATTAGCAAAGGGTTACCATCAAATTGACTCAATGATCAGTCCTATCATATGGCCAAACCCCGGTGCAAATCAGGCTAGTCCCCTGATCATTGGGACTTCAAGCGCCGCACCATTGGTTGCTGGTCAAGGATTTCGTCCACCCATACAAACAGACCAACAACGATGGCTGATCTTTGATGGTAAAGTGAGAAACCGTGCAACAGAAAAAATAGTGACTTTAAAATAGGATGGAGTGTCCTCCTATTTCTAACTCTACTCTACGGACGAACTGCACCTCCTAATTAAAAACATAGAACAGTGCAAAAAAAGGACAGTCAACAAATATCTCTCTGATAACGGGCCAGCATGTTTCTGCCTAGCGGGTATTTTATCCCATGGCATTCGTCAGGGCCTCTGTTCTTACAATAGTTGCACTAAGTAGTGATGAAACAAAAGAAACACCACCACCACCAAAGTGAAAAAGTAGGATGTAAAAGGGTTGAGTGCGATACAACCTGTACCAACCAATGACATTAACCCTCCATGTCAGATAGGAAATGCGAATTCAATGGAGGAAAACGCATAGTATTATAAACTTACTATGTCAATCACCTATACAACGTGTTTCACCAAAAACAGTTTCAAAGAAAATATTGTATTTATGCTCACCCTTCATGGTAGGGAAATGGACCTCACCTCACCTGGACCTGGCTCAGGTTCTACGAGTCCCCGCAGGCCATAAATATAAGAGGTAAAACAGAAGTAGAGCACCCATAGAGCATAATTACACAGTCTATTCCAGTGCCCAGCATTCCTGTCCATTAGATCCCCTTACATCTAGGGTCCAACATGTGAGGAGACTCTAGTAACTGAAGTATGTGTGCCCAGCCCCTTAGACTCCCAGGTCTACCTTCCAACACAAATATATCCTCATAGAGGTAAGTTATCTATTCATAGTGGGACTACTACTGAGTTGCAGACTCTAACAACAACATTCTTTCTGGCTGTGTTATCCATACTGAGCTTCCTTTGGCTTCTCAAACAATGAATCAGCTATAGACTCACCTATCCGTCGGTACCTCAAAGCTCACATCTGAGTCTTGGGGGAGGCACCGACCTGTAGATGGTCTCTCCTCAAATAATTAACTCGGGGTTTGTTGGTATTGTAACCCTCCGCCTCACTTGTCAGAATAGCAACAATAAATGGCAGTTCTTTACTCTCAAGAGCGATTATTTTGCCATCCCCAGTGCTTATCTCTGCTGAATTGGTAGCAAATAACCGGAAAGCATTATTATTAACCCCGTTTGTTGTAAAGTTAAAAGCGCACTACTTTACACTCGAAATCTCACGGGAATTCACGCTCTAAACTACAGCATGAGGTCATCAGCCCCATTTTGGTAGTTCGTTAGGTGATATTATACAGTGATGATCGAGGGTCTATTACAGCTTCCGGTCGTTTAACCAGGTCCGATCGATGGCAGTGACCCAATCAACGCGACCAATAATGTGATGCACTCGGCATTTACGCTGGGTGTGCCGCGCAACCACTCGCATTAGGGACAGCGCTTTCCTAAATACAAGGGACTTTGTCTCGTGTCGAGATCTCGCGAGATCTCTTATACTCTGAACTACACAATGACCTCATGTCGGCCATTGTGGTCGTTTATTTATAAATGACGCTTCTAGCAATGTTTAGCAACCCAGCTCTGTGGCTCACAGTCTTACAAATACGGTATATGAACCCATAGGGTTTTAGGCATTGCTAAATATTTGCATCCATAGTACAAATGCCCACTCAATATGTATCCCCACAGCAAAGGGCACCAAATAAAGAGAGGGGCATCCTCTTGTAAAACCTGGTGGTACAGAATCCACTATTCCTGTGGTACATCTACACCTTTTTTAATGTAGAATGTCAAGATAATGAGGTCACTAATAGTCATGATGGTATATGACACTGTATCTCTTCACTTAGGTCTTCACTACGGTAATGAACCTAAAGCCACACCGCATTGATCTATGACATCTCTAATAGGTGGTAAAATGTATGTCGAAGTACATAGGAAGCGGGGGCTTAGTCTGAGGTCATGTTAGAGTACACTGATCCCTCAAATGGATCGCTATATCAGAGTCCAGGGAATATCGTCGTTCAATCCGATGGTATCGGTCTGGAGCTTATAAATCCATTTTTGTTCCTTTAAGAAAAGGTCACTTGATACATCACTTATATGTCCAGGTATAAAAGGCTTCTCGAGGACTGTCCATTGGAAGTCAGTCTCATTGTGTTGTTTCTCCACGAAGTGTCTTGTGAGTTTTGTGTGGGACTTCTTGCAGCGAAAAGAGCTCTTGTGCTCTAACATTCTCGTGCGGACTTTTCGGGTTGTCATACCCACATATCTCGTAGAGCAGCTGCATGTCAACATATAGATTAAGTTATTGCTGTTGCAGTTGCTAAAAGTGCACTGCACCCGTGGTCTATTGGTACCAATGTCTATCTCACTCGTATGTTTTGTCTGGGGGCAAACTGAACTAGTGCCTCATGGGTGGGGCCCCACCACCGGAGGGAGATTCCACAGGGTATCGCCAATTTTCTTCATGGTTTCTTTCGGGCGTGTATGCACAAGCCGGTCCCGAATGTTGCTGGCCCGTTTAAACGCAAATAGGGGCTGCGCTATCTTGTCCTTACTATGATTGAGAATGCGCCAGTGTCGCCTCACGATTTTTTGAATACTGTTGCTCCTAGTATTAAAAGTACTCACAAAAGTGAGTCTTTCTAACGGTGGTTTTGGAGTAGAAGGTTCAAGGAGGGCTTCTCTGTTGTTATTCATTGCTCTTCTCCTTAACCTCTTGATCAATGAACTGGGATAGTGTCTTTCCTTCAGTTGTGTGCACAGGTTACTGGCATGCGCTTCAAAGTCCTCCTTTTTCGAGCAGTTCCTTTGAACTCGAAGGAACTGCCCTTAGGGTAGATTTTGGCGTAGGGACTTAGGATGATAGCTCTCGTAGAGGAGCAGAGAATTGCGCGCCATAGGTTTCCTATAAAGCTCACTCTGCAAACCTGCAGGTGTGGCATAGATAGACAAATCCAAAAAGGCAATCCTCTCTTTATGCGCCTCCATGGTGAATTTGAGATACTGGTTCTGACTGTTAAGCCACAGATGGAATTCTTTGACCGAGTCTAAAGTACCTCTCCACACCACCAACACGTCGTCGATATAACGCTTCCACCACCTAATCGAGGGGTGGAAGGGGTTGGTGGGTGTCAGTACATGTTGTTGCTCGAACTGATGAACATATAGGTTCACCAGGCTCGGCGCAAAAACGCTGCCCATACTAGTACCAGATATCTGGAGAAAGATTTTGTCCTCATATTTAAAGTCGTTCATTTTCATGGCCAAGGTGGCTAAAGCCATTATGAACGGTACTGGTGTGATTGTCTCACAGATATTATCCCTCAGGATGGATGTTACAACTTCTAAAGTCTCATCCTGAGGGATAGAGGTGTACAAAGATTCTACATCGAAAGATACCAATAGGTCTCTTTCGGTATCAAAGTCTATTTCAGGGAGGACACATAGCACATCTTTAGTGTCCTGCAAATAGGTGGGCATTTGTTGTACAACGGGCCGTAGAAAAATATCTACAAAGGTGGAAAGCGGCTCCAAAGCAGACCCTATTCCTGAAATAATGGGCCTTCCAGGTGGAGGTCTCTGTGGTTTGTGCACCTTAGGTAAATGGTAAAAGTAAGGTGTTACAGGATGTTTAGCAACTAAGAAAATAGACTCATTTTGGGTAATCCAACCCTCCGACAGTAAATCAAATGAGCCAATCATGGGAACCAATGACAGGTACACTTTACATTGGGAGCACTTGCACTGCGGCACGGATTGGCCGTGGCGCAGTGCTCTGAGCAGCTAACACTAGCAAAACATCTGAGGCACATCAGCAAACAGTGGAAGGGAAACTCACGCCAAGGTGCCAGGTCTAACATGGCCCATGTGGTACTGTCTGAAAAATACAATTAGCAGCGAGATAGTGCTCACATTGAATGTTGTATCTAGTCCTAGGGGGGTATCCGCGTAGGGATGAACAGACCTACCCCAACCAAGGTGGCGTTCGTCATCATCGGGGCGTCCTCCGTGTTGGGGGGGCGGTGCAGCACCCAACAGGCCCTTTGATGGGTTTCTTTGATCGAGGTCTTTTATCAAGCGTTTTCCGGTCCACAGAGTTCTTCAACACATTCCCTGGTTCCACTGGAGCGGGAAAACTGTGCTAGGTGGGGAGAGGGTTTGTGTTCTGCTGATATTAAATTTGCCTACAATTAGCCTAGATCATTATTTTTAATGCTGGACACTATCCTTGGCTTGACTAAATGGAAGAAGGACCCCCAAGCCTTGCGTAGCCTGTGAGTCTGTGATGTGGTCATTGGCTGATGAGGAAGCGGCCTCCTCGGTTGGTGAGGGTCTGTGCATACTGAAGACGATATCCTCTGGACCTCGATACAGCACTCAACGGGAGCAATGTCTCACCCTAAACTTTGTTTTCCACTCAGTACTGCAGAGGACATCACATGCTTTGGTTTGTATAGCCTTAAATCCATTCTTATCCAAGATGGCCGCTTTTCCAGCAATTGTTCTCAAAGTTTCTGAATCCATGTAAATAATGAAAGCAATGTCACCGAGTTAAATGTCGACGTGTTTTTATTATGTTTAGATGTTTTTGCAGCATGGAGTGACTAGGTACAACCATGGGGTGCTCACTGTTTATATATTTTTCACAAGAAGGTGGTAAGTCTCACTTCACTTTTACACGGTCTCTTCGCTCCTTCACCATTTCCATCACAAAGGAACTGGGCAGGGACCCCAAACTCCACCCCGCAGAGTCATAGCCTTTGGAGGTAGCAAGAGTTGAGGCCCCTTGAAAGTCCTCATGTGTTACATAGTGACATGTCCTGGTCCCCTGGTCTGGTCCGAGCTGAGGTGTCCCTTGTCTTCTCTGCAGTGGCCGACGCCGCGGACGCCGTGGACGCCCCGGACGGCGAGGATGCAGAGGCCTTCCCGGAGGGCCTGGAGGCCTCCATAGTCTGGCGTTACTCCATGGACATGAACGGTGGCACAGACACCATGAACTCCCAGAGCAGCGCCGCAGCACAGCGGAAGCGCCAGCATCACAACAAGCACAAGGGCCAGGGCAGCACCGGGGTGCACCGCTCCCCACGGGCACTCTACTGCCTCGGCCTCAACAACCCCATCCGGCGGGCCTGCATCAGCATCGTGGAGTGGAAGTATCCTTGTTGTAAGGCTGCCGGGGGTGGGATGAGCAGGGATTAAAGAGGAGAAGAGAGAGGGGAGAGGAGCAGGGATTCAGGAGGAGAGGAGAGAAGGGAGAGGAGCAGGGATTCAGGAGGAGAGGAGAGAGGGGAGAGGAGCAGGGATTCAGGAGGAGAGGGGAGAGGGGAGAGGGATTCAGGATGAGAGGAGAGAAGGGAGAGGGAGGAGAGGAGAGACGGGAGAGGTGCAGGACTTCAGGAGGAGAGGGGAGAGGGGAGAGGGATTCAGGATGAGAGGAGAGAAGGGATAGGGAGGAGAGGAGAGAGGGGAGGGGAGAGGGGATTCAGGAGGAGAGGAGAGGAGGGAGAGGAGCAGGGATTCAGGAGGAGAGGAGGGAGAGGAGCAGGGATTCAGGAGGAGAGGACGAAGGGCTTCAGGAGGAGAGGGGAGGCCAGGCTTTAGGAGGAGAGGGGAGCAGGGCTTCGAGAGGAGAGGCGAGAAGGAGGAGGAGCAGGGATTCAAGAGGAGAGGAGAGAAGGGCTTCTGTAACAAAAAGGAGAGCAGGAAAGGGAAACTGGAGGAGGCAGAGTGGAGATTGGAGAGAAAAAGAGGGCAAGAAAACAAAGATTAAAAGAGAACAAGCAGAAAAAAGAAAGAATTATAGTGAACAAAGAGAGAGGGAAGATCAAATGAGGCAGCCAGGGTCACATTTAGGAGAACCTAAAGGGGACAGAGATAAATAGAGGATGTGAACAAAGTGAGAGTGAAGATTAAAGAAGAGAATAAATGAGAGACAACATTGATCCATATAGAGAACAAAGCAAGAGTCGTTTCTAAGAGAACATAAATGGGACAAGGCAAAGATTAAGAGAGAAGTGTTCAGAGCAGATACTTATTTTAGGGAAAGATGACAAGAAAACAAAGATTAGGAGAGGACAAAGGCTAGACATTAAAAAATTGATAAAGTACTGAAAATAAAAGGGCTTGCATGAAGGATAAAAGCAGCGCCATACATAGAAAGGGGTGAAGGAGTAGACGGGAAGAGTGAGGAAAATTAAGATGAAGGAATAAGTTAAACTGAGAGATTTTTTGCGTAAAGGAAGAAGGGCTGTGACGCAAGGGACGATGCGAAAAGTATAGAGACTGGTAGAAGGGGTGAGATTGAGAACCAAGGGCAGAAGCTAAAAGAATAGAGCTTGGTGGAAGGGGCAG
Source organism: Lissotriton vulgaris (assembly GCF_964263255.1). NCBI lineage: Eukaryota > Metazoa > Chordata > Amphibia > Caudata > Salamandridae > Lissotriton > Lissotriton vulgaris. The sequence continues at coordinate 4,444,396 of NC_141698.1, forward strand.
GCGGACATGTACAAGATTAGATCAATGCATGGATTTACCAAGCAAAGCATGTTGATATAAAGACGGTCACTATCGGGCCGATTCACAGAAATAACTTAAGACAAAATCCTAAACTTACTACTTTTGGAATTCACAGAAGTTAGGATTTTGTCTTAAGTTTGCCTTAAGGCAAACTTAAGACAGACTTAAGTTAGGTTTTTGTCTTACGTCTGTCTTAAGTCCATCTTAAGTCTGTCTTAAGTTTGTCTTAACCCCTTCCATGCTGATGACGAACCCCAGCCGTCATGCACTACGGTGCTCGTGTGCTGATGACGGCTGGGATTCGTCACGGCCCGCCCCTGTTCGTGTTCTTTACAGCACACCAGGGGAATCGCGGCCGCATGGAAGGGGTTAAGACAAAATCCTAACTTCTGTGAATACCAAAAGTAGTAAGTTTAGGATTTTGTCTTAAGTTAGTTCTGTGAATCGGCCCCTATAAACCTGGATTTGTAGCAACCTCACCCTAGGTGCTTTCCTGTCCATTCTCACCTCTGGCGGTAGTACACGCCGTGGTGGGGGATAGCGGGCTGGGCTCATTGGCATTATGGTGAATTCAGGTGGGTTTGGAAGGACTTTTGGACAGCCATGTAAACTGGTCACACGTGTGGGGTTTATGATTTAGCCAGGACAGTGGTCCCCCTCGTATATACTGCACTCCTCTTGAATCGTAAAGACGTTTGCCTCCATTCAAGTGCCACAAGCTCGCTTGTCTCCTTCAGTGCTGCGTGGAGAGTTTGCATCTGAGTGGCCTCGAAGCTCTGACAAACTTTTGCAGAAATGTCACAGTAAGTACATAGAGTCGGGGACCCCTCACCTCTGTGTGCACGCTTCTCACGGTCCAGTTGCACAGGGTTTGTTCTGATTCTCTTCCAGGGGATCCTCATCAATAGTCAAAGGCTCTGAATATTCCCACCCATGGGCGGGGACCCCGGAGTACCTTAAAACATATATAAAATGATCTATATATACTCAGCTCTATATATATATACATATATATTATTTTTCCACAAGCCAATGCAGCCTTCAAGAAAAGCAAGGCTAACCAATGCTTCGGTAATCTGCTTTAGCATTAATAGAAATATACTGTTTTTAATTCTTTAATACATACACATAGGAAGAAGAAATAGGAGGACAAAGATACGCCTGAATTCTCTTTAATGAACTGCAGTATGCAATGTAACATAGCAGGCATTGCTAGCCCTTTGGCTGCATTGGAACCATAACAGCATAGAAACTGAAAAAAATGAAAGAAAACTGGCACAGTGCCTTTAAGGCAGCCACGAACCCCAGCTTCCCATCATGCTTCAGGGGTGACAGATCAGTTGTTCTTTCTGTCTCCTTCGGTGAGGACCCAGGAGTATTCAGCTCTGAATCTTTTGGGCTTTTTGTCAAAATGTTTTCTGCCACTGCCATCAACAATATTGAAACACTGCACGTCGTCGAAGACTACACCGTCGAAGACAGTGGCAAGTTCAACGTCTACCCATCGTCTGCACTCACCGGCGATGTCAACCCAGCAACGGTCAACGTCGAGGAGTCGGTCACCATTGGAATTGACACAATGCTCAATGTCGAGACATTGGTTTCCGTTGGCGCCACCTCAAAGGCGTTCAACGTCGAGATTAAGTCCTCCGTTGCCATCAACCTGGCGGCGGTCAACGTCGAGGCCTCGGTCCACATTGGAGTCATCTCGACAATGATCAATATCCAGAGGACGGTCTCCTTCGTCATCTCCCCGTACGACGTTGAGACATCGGTCTCCGTCAACGGCTCCACGTCTGATGTCACAGCACCAGTCTCCATTGACTGGTCCTCATCCGAAGACCAAGACCCCACCAGTGGTGTGTCACCTGATGTCAAGTCACCAGTCTCCCTCTCCCAACATTGAAAATTCAAACGCTGTCAGCGGGTTCCTAGAACTCGACGCCGGCTCAAGATGTCTCGGTGGTGCAACGTCGGCCGACATCTAGGCACTCATTCCTGTCAGCGTTGACACACCAATCTCAATCAGGAAGGGGCTCAAAATCCATCCATTCAGCGTGGAAGGGACGCTCAGTGTCTACAGTTTCACAGTCGAGATCACCACAGGTGCCTCTGTTGACGTCGAGCAGCTCCATTTCTCCCTCCCCTGAGAGGCAAACACAGAAAGGGGCACCACAGAAGGCAGATCTTCCTGGACAGCAAGAGAAGAGAGGACAGAGATCACCTTCTATGCACCTATCTCCCAGATGGCTGTTACCAATGCACCACTGGCAGAAATCTTCTACAATGCAAGTGCAGCAACCTCTGGACTACTCTAGGCCTCTGCACAGATCGTCTCTGCTTCGCTTGGTACAGATGGTAGACCTTTCTTCAACTACTTCTCCCAGAGATCGAGAATGTGCTCGGACAGCAACTCCATCACCACGAAGGAGGTCCCCCGCACGTAGCCATCAGAAAAGACATAGATCACCTTCGTGGTCCTCATCCTCCATGCATACTTCGAAAAGGAACTATTCTCCCACCTTGAGGTACGGTCCACCTTCGAGAATCTCCCCAGTGGATGATATTAATACCTTACACAATGTGCTGGCTAGAGGGGCGCATACGTTGAATATTGATATGCCCACTCCTCAAACATCATCCTTTGTTATGAGACTTGGCATCAGATGTTACCAGCGAGACCATTGCTACCTTTGGTACCTGGGCTCCTTCAACCAGTCATGGGCACCTTCCTCATGCCAACATCACTCAAGACTGCTCCTGCGAGGATCTTGAAGAAAAAAAGCCCCCTGAGCAAGATCCACTGTTCCTGAGGGGGGATCCTCCTTTGGACTCCATAATTATTGCTGCTACAAAGAAGATGCATGTTATGAAGAACAAGGGAACCCAAATAAAGTTGGTCCGGGACCTTGGGTAATCAATTATTTCTAAAGACAGTGGTCCCTAGACAAGGAGTAATGAGAGAAAACAATAAATATAGACCCAATCAGTACTATATTTTACAGCTGTCCAGCCAGACAGGTGTTTTTAATATATAGTTGCTTAAATATACACAAAATTCAGCAAAAAACAAATAAAGTGGGACACAAGCCTGTATCGAACTTAGTGGGAAGGAAGTATAACATGAAACAAAAAGGCTCAGGCAGAGTATATTGTTTGTATGAGACACATGTTGGTAAGACAAACACATTATAGTGGCGACACCATTACAAATAATAAGTATTAAATAAAGAGGTGTACATGGTGTACAACAGTCGACTGCGTTTCGACCCTTATAAAAGATAGAGGATCATCATCAGGACATTAACAATGGTATGCCTGTATACATTTTGTCTAGATCCAGGTCAGAGTGACTTGGAGGAGGTTTGTTTCAGGCGAAGACCGAGTAGAAGTCCAGGCCAAGTACAAGGGGAGTAAAGGATGCAGACAGCCATGGCTGCGGTCTGTGCAGTTGCATGCTGGGTTAGAGTCGACCTAATAAAGGCTGTAACAGCTTAAAGGAGGCGTTTGAATTGTTCACGCCGCGGATCAGTCCCGAAATCAGAGTGGCCTATTGCAGTGGGCTGCTGTATATCAGGGTCGGCACCTGTGAGCTGCGTCCGCGGTCTCTAGTGACAAGGAAGGGGGTCGAGTCCAATCTGTGAACAACCTCTGTTACAGCATGTCTTGCCTGTCGGGATCTGGGATGTCCAACTGCACAGACCGCGACCGCGGCTGCCTGCTATGCTAGGGTGTAAACACTTGACAAGTAGCAGAATACATAATCGGGGCTGGTAAAAACAATCCCACCCCAAGCCTGAATGCCTACGTGAGGAGCACCATTCCTCGAGCGCGACCCTTTCTAAAGCCCTCAAGATAGAACAAGCGTTCACACCTGTCCTGACTGCGAGTATCCTCTTTTTCATTGACGGGCTACTGGCCCTAGAGCCCTTTACTCACCACCTGTGGCTCTTCGTAATCGGGAGCAACATAGATGTTGTTGTTTCCACCTCCAGATCTGATGATCCGAATGAAAGGCGCATTACATGTCGTGGATACCGAGGCAAGACTTCCATGGGGCCATCTCTGCTGCTGCTTCGTATACCGGGCTCACTAAACCAGGCTCATTGTTGGGCATTACTTACAAGAGAAATTGATTCTAGCCTTCCAAAAGCATCCCCGGCTTCAGTTGCTGGTGGGATCCCTGGATCCCCTCTGGGGTTCGAACTATCACTTCCATCGAGGCTTTTCGTAAGATCTTAAGGGCCGGCTTCTTTAATTATGGTGGGTGCCTCTATTTTCTCTGATCTTGTGCCGGGGAGCCACTTGGGCAGCCAAGAGAAGGACACCTTGATGTGAGGGGAAATCAAAGACATTGTTGAGTAAAAGAGAAGTGTTTCTAAACTCCGGGTCGACGCACACAGGCTTGGGGTGGGATTGGTTTTACCAGCCCCGATTATGCATTCTGCTACTGGTCAAGTGTTTCCACCCTAGCATAGTATTTCCACGCTCCCTGCCAGAGTTTCCTCACGAGATATTGATTGCCCTGAACATGGATGGTCCAAGTCTTTTTTGAATTCGGACAGGTGTTCTAATACTTTTTTTCCTTAAACCCACTTTGAAAGGACGCAAAAATCCAGATTTAAATGTGAATTTCCACTTTGATACCTTTATAGTAGTCAAGACTTCTGGTAAATTTGGGAAAGAATAACTTCTAAACTCATGTAGAAAGAGAAGAGAGGTTTGAGGGGTGACAGGAGGGAGGGAGTTGTGAAGGGGGAGATGGAGGATTTTTCACCCTGGTGTGTTTTTTTTCTTTGACTCCGCACCACTTTTCAGACCCTTCGACATTCTTATCCTCCTCACCATTTTTGCTAACTGCGTGGCCTTAGGGGTCTACATCCCCTTCCCCGAGGATGACTCCAACACCTCCAACCACAACCTGGTGAGTACAGTGTGTGCGTGTGACTGTGTGCATTGCAATATCAGGCCCTACAGTGCCTCCTTCTGGGATATACAGGGACTGCAAGATATGCACGGCTCACTACAGTTAATGCTGAGATATCAGGCCCTACAGCGCCTCCTTCTGGGACATACAGGGACTGCAAGATATGCGAGCCTCACTACAGTTAGTGCTGCGATATCTGGCCCAACAGCTCCTGATGCTGGGATATACAGGGACTGCAGTGCCGCGATATCAGGCCCTATAATATCTCCTACTGGGAGAAACAAGGCCTGAAAGGTATGTGATCCACACTGCAGCTAGTGCTGGGATACTAAGCCCTGGAGCGCCTCCTGCAGGGAAGAAGGAGGACTGCAAAAGACACAAGCCTCACCACAGCTAGTGCTGAGATACTAAGCCCTGGAGCGCCTCCTGCAGGGAAGAAGGAGGACTGCAATCAACACAAGCCTCACCACAGCTAGTGCTGGGATACTAAGCCCTGGAGCGCCTCCTGCAGGGAGGAATAGGGACCACAAACGACGCAAGCCTCACCACAGCTAGTGCTGGGATACTACGCCCTACTGTACCTTATGTAGGTAACGCCATGGCTGACATGGAGATGATGAGGATCAAGAACTGAGAAAGGGAGCACAAACTGCCCACTCTTGAAAACGATTCCCTGGAAGCACCTGGAGAAGGAAATGCACAGGAAGAGCAGAGTCTTTTAATCCCTAGAAATTAGTTGGAAATACTCAGAACTGCTTTTGTTTTATAAATGAGACCGTCCCTGTGAAGGACTCGAACACATCGAGCAGAGAGCCAGAAGAGAGACTCAGCCTATGGGGGTGAGAACATGGATCAAACACTGAACGGAAGGAATGATGACTGGAGCTGATCGAGGGATGCGGCCCAGAGGATCAGGATACCGACCCTTAGGAGAGCATCCGTCGAGCCTCGAAAGAGAAGCAGTGAGCTCAAGAAGACGGTCACATTCCCTCCATCACCTAAGCAGCTTGAGCACTGCATATGTACATTGGCATTCTGGGGGATCGAGCTAGAGAAACCGTCGGGAAGATTTCCTAAGCTATCCTGGGAAACCAGACGACCCACAGAGACAGCCCACTTATGGTCATTCAGACCAAAGAGGCAGCCATCGCTGAGGGCCAGCGCTGAGGGCCAGCGCTGAGGGCCAGTGCTGAGGGCCAGTGCTGAGGGCCAGTGCTGAGGGCCAGTGCTGAGGGCCAGTGCTGAGGGCCATCGGTGAGGGCCAGCACTGAGGGCCAGTGCTGAGGGCCATCACTGCGGCCATCGCTGAGGGCCAGCGCTGAGGGCCAGTGCTGAGGGCCAGTGCTGAGGGCCAGCGCTGAGGGCCAGTGGTGAGGGCCATCGGTGAGGGCCAGCACTGAGGGCCAGCACTGAGGGCCAGCGCTGAGGGCCAGCGCTGAGGGCCAGCGCTGAGGGCCAGCGCTGAGGGCCAGTGCTGAGGGCCAGTGCTGAGGGCCAGCGCTGAGGGCCAGTGCTGAGGGCCATCGCTGAGGGCCAGTGCTGAGGGCCAGGGCTGAGGGCCAGTGCTGAGGGCCAGTGCTGAGGGCCAGTGCTGAGGGCCAGCGCTGAGGGCCAGTGGTGAGGGCCATCGGTGAGGGCCAGCGCTGAGGGCCATCACTGCGGCCATCGCTGAGGGCCAGCGCTGAGGGCCAGTGCTGAGGGCCAGTGCTGAGGGCCAGCGCTGAGGGCCAGTGCTGAGGGCCAGCACTGAGGGCCAGCGCTGAGGGCCAGTGCTGAGGGCCATCGCTGAGGGCCAGCGCTGAGGGCCAGTGCTGAGGGCCAGTGCTGAGGGCCAGCGCTGAGGGCCAGTGGTGAGGGCCATCGGTGAGGGCCAGCACTGAGGGCCAGCACTGAGGGCCAGCGCTGAGGGCCAGTGCTGAGGGCTATCGCTGAGGGCCAGCGCTGAGGGCCAGCGCTGAGGGCCATCGCTGAGGGCCAGCGCTGAGGGCCAGTGCTGAGGGCCAGCGCTGAGGGCCAGTGCTGAGGGCCAGTGCTGAGGGCCATCGGTGAGGGCCAGCACTGAGGGCCAGTGCTGAGGGCCATCACTGCGGCCATCGCTGAGGGCCAGCGCTGAGGGCCAGTGCTGAGGGCCAGTGCTGAGGGCCAGCGCTGAGGGCCAGTGGTGAGGGCCATCGGTGAGGGCCAGCACTGAGGGCCAGCACTGAGGGCCAGCGCTGAGGGCCAGCGCTGAGGGCCAGCGCTGAGGGCCAGCGCTGAGGGCCAGTGCTGAGGGCCAGCGCTGAGGGCCAGTGCTGAGGGCCATCGCTGAGGGCCAGTGCTGAGGGCCAGTGCTGAGGGCCAGTGCTGAGGGCCAGTGCTGAGGGCCAGTGCTGAGGGCCAGCGCTGAGGGCCAGTGGTGAGGGCCATCGGTGAGGGCCAGCGCTGAGGGCCATCACTGCGGCCATCGCTGAGGGCCAGCGCTGAGGGCCAGTGCTGAGGGCCAGTGCTGAGGGCCAGCGCTGAGGGCCAGTGCTGAGGGCCAGCACTGAGGGCCAGCGCTGAGGGCCAGTGCTGAGGGCCATCGCTGAGGGCCAGCGCTGAGGGCCAGTGCTGAGGGCCAGTGCTGAGGGCCAGCGCTGAGGGCCAGTGGTGAGGGCCATCGGTGAGTGCCAGCACTGAGGGCCAGCACTGAGGGCCAGCGCTGAGGGCCAGTGCTGAGGGCTATCGCTGAGGGCCAGCGCTGAGGGCCAGCGCTGAGGGCCATCGCTGAGTGCCAGCGCTGAGGGCCAGTGCTGAGGGCCATCGCTGAGGGCCAGCGCTAAGGGCCAGTGCTGAGGGCTAGTGCTGAGGGCCATCGCTGAGGGCCATCGCTGAGGGCCATCGCTGAGGGTCAGCGCTGAGGGCCAGTGCTGAGGGCTAGTGCTGAGGGCCATCGCTGAGGGCCAGCGCTGAGGGCCATCGCTGAGGGCCATCGCTGAGGGTCAGCGCTGAGGGCCATCGCTGAGGGTCAGCGCTGAGGGCCACTGCTGAGGGCCAGTGCTGAGGGCCATCGCTGAGGGCCAGCGCTGAGGGCCATCGCTGAGGGCCATCGCTGAGGGTCAGCGCTGAGGGCCAGTGCTGAGGGCCAGCGCTGAGGGCCAGCGTCTGAGGAAGAGCAGCAGCATCAGAACTTCCAGGTCTGAGTGCAAAAAGCAATGTCGGGGCAAGCAAAGCGCACACCCTTGGGGCATCCTCTGAAGGGGTTTGTGTTTAAAGCCCCTCTAACTGGCTTCTGGATATCAGAATGAAAGAACAACTGAGGACACAAAAAGACTCAACGCCCTTGAGGGAAACAATAAGACCTGTCAAGAAACGTGTGTGATGGAGCCCGGACCTTTCCTTGGACACCCAGCGAGACCGGCCACAAGACACAGACCCAGCCCTCCCCACACCCGTTGCATCTGCGGTGGGCGTGTACGTAAACGGTCCCTCCAATTGTGGAAACTAATATTGTGTGGATTATCTCCCGCTTCAGTCCACAGCAGCTGCGTTATGTCCTTCACCAGATCTACACAGCCCCAGTTGTTTGGTCTCTGCATCCTGCCTCCCATTCATTCGCTCCTGTGCTTCTGGGTGTGTTTTGTTCACTTTGTGATCTCAAAGTCTTTGCTCTTTATTATGATTGCTCGGGTTACTCTATGTCTGGCGGATCCTTCTGTTTCTGGTCCATCTTGTAAGCGGCTGTGATGTTTCCAGTGAGTTCACAGTGTTGCAGGCTTCTTAGTATGATTAGTTGTGCTGTGAGTAAATGTTGACTTCTTTCTTTATGTTGTAGTGTGTTGTGTAGTCTGCATGGTGAGTGGATGTAGATTTCATAATCTATGTATTTATTGGTGGTTGTGTGTTGATCTGTATGTGCTGTGATTGGTTGTGCCTTCTGAATCTGCACCTTGTTTGGGTGTGGGCTTCTCTATCTGAGCTGTGAATGATTGTGGGTTTTCCACTTTGTGGTGTGGATAGAAGTGTGTTTCTCAGCCTTTCATCTGCTTGGTTGTGTCCTTGTCAGTCTGTTGTGTTACTGGCCTGGACAGAAGATTCCTTGTGAGGTGTCCGGCCGCCTGTGTTTGATCAAAGGGTTGTAAGCTTTGTTTAACTCTCTTTGTGTCGCTTTAGGAACAAGTCGAGTACATCTTTCTCATCATTTTCACTGTGGAGACCTTCCTGAAGATCATGGCCTATGGGCTGGTCATGCATCCCAGCGCCTACATCCGCAACGGCTGGAACCTGCTGGACTTCGTCATCGTGGTGATTGGGTGAGTGCCCTGGAAGTTGCACCTTCTCCTGCATAACTGCGTCTTGTTGTGTTTTAGGTGGCAGCTACCTCTAGTGACGTTCATATGGACCGCTCTCTATCTTGAGGCTGCTATCCTCCCACAGCCCCCTGGTATCCTGGGTGCCCCTCTTTTGTTTATGTCTTACTCTCAGGGTTTTCCTTTGCTTCTCTCTGTGTTTACAGATCCATGGTTGAGTCAGTTTAGGGGCTTTCTTGGTTTCTTTCTCTTTTGCTAGGCTGTAGGGTTATACCTGTCGGTGTTTCTCGGTTTTATGCACATTTCTTTCTGTTTGTTTTTCTGTGTATTAAAGATTTTGAGGTGATTATCATTGTGTTTTTAAAGCCCTTTGGTGTTTCTCTTTGTGTTTTCCTCTACTTTAATTTTTTCTCTTTGGGTTTCAAGGATCTTTGGTTGTTTCTCTCTGTGGTTAGTGTTTCCTTTTTTTTGTTTGCAGTCTCTTCCTCTTTCTTTTCCTGGCTGTTGAGTTATTTCTTCCTATGTTTTTCCAGTTGTGGGGCTGCTTCTCTCAGTGTTTTTTATGTCCTCCTTTATTTTGGTCTCTGTTTCCACTGTTTCCAGGATCCTCTATTTCTTCTCTTTCGAACTTATGGTTCCTCGTTTGTTTCTCTCTGTGTTTACAGGTTTTGAGTTTATTATCTTTGTGTTCTCCAGCATTGGATCTTTCATATATTCACGTGCTTTAATCATTCTCGGTCATCAGGCCGGTAATCTCTGTGAATCCCCGGTAATTTTATATAGCAGCAAATAGTGTTTAAATGGCTGTAGACTCAACAACAGTGTTCGTTTCGTGGCACGTCCTGTGCATTTGAAACAGCCCAAAGTTCAGCCAGTGAGGAAGGGGCTCCAAGCCCTCCTCCCTCCTTGTAGGCCACCGTAGTTCAGATTTAGTCCCATGAGTGTGAGGAGAGTTCTTTATGTACAAATGGCCTCTGACTGGGGAGGAGGGAGGGACGCTCGTAAATGTACCTGAGATCCCAACGCTAAGGGATTGGAGTCATACGTGAGTATATGATGTAGTGGACCTTTCATATGTTCACATGCTTGAATCAGAATAGCTAGCAGTCCATTACAGGTACAATAAGGTGGAAGGCAGGGTCCCCTTTACTGAAACAGGCCGTGGAGGACTACCTGCCCCGCTGATGTGCCTGCCCTTCCTGGGAGGTGCACAGCGGATATCTTGACAGCGCCCATGAGCATAGAGCTCTGAAGTCATCACCGTGCTCCCGGTGGAGTGTGTCCTCACTCTGGAATCAACGCTTGGACTGCCTGCCGTTCGTGGGAGCTGTGCAGCGGATATCTCGACAGCGTCCATGAGCATAGAGCGCTGAAGTCATCACCGTGCTCCCGGTGGAGTGTGTCCTCACTCTGGAATCAACGCTTGGACTGCCTGCCGTTCGTGGGAGCTGTGCAGCGGATATCTCGACAGCGCCCATGAGCATAGAGCTCTGAAGTCATCACCGTGCTCCCGGTGGAGTGTGTCCTCACTCTGGAATCAACGCTTGGACTGCCTGCCGTTCGTGGGAGCTGTGCAGCGGATATCTCGACAGCGTCCATGAGCATAGAGCGCTGAAGTCGTCACCGTGCTCCCGGTGGAGTGTGTCCTCACTCTGGAATCGATGCTTGGACTGCCTGCCGTTCGTGGGAGCTGTGCAGCGGATATCTCGACAGCGCCCATGAGCATAGAGCGCTGAAGTCATCACCGTGCTCCCGGTGGAGTGTGTCCTCACTCTGGAATCAATGCTTCGACTGTATGTCATTCGGCCAGGCAGAGAGATCCCTGACACCCAGTTGATCCGATGAACTTTTTTTGTCTTGTCTATTTAAAATCAAATGCACTTGTTCTTTTCTAGGAATGCAAATTTTTTCCTGCTGATGTGGGATTTGGTCAAAATGAGCCTAGACTGACAGGTTCTTTTAAATGGACGTCCATAGGGGCTTTAGGCATCAATTCCGGGTTAGTCCAAGATGTATTTTGCCACTTGGCGTTGTATTGCTAGCGGTAATTTTTGGAAAGGCATCCATGCTCAGTAAATGAAGTCTGCACTTATTAATAAAGAATCATCCTTAACTTGATAGCCAGACTGAATAAATGGACCATTGTTCTCAAGTTGCTTTCATTCATATATCTTTTTTGGATGTTTCTCTTGAGTCTTCTGCTGTTTCTCTACGTAAATCCTGGTTCTCCTCTTGCTCATGTTTGTTTTACCTGGTAGTTTCTCTCAGATTCAATTTTCTGCACGTGTTCCTCTTAGTATGTCCTGGATCCTTAGTTGTTTCTTTCTGCTTTTCTAGTAGTATCAGTTATTGTTCTCTGTTTCCTAGTTCTCTGGTTGTTTTCTCTGTTTCCTAGTTCTCTGGTTGTTTTCTCTGTTTCCTAGTTCTCAGGTTGTTTTCTCTGTTTCCTAATTCTCAGGTTCTTTTCTGTATTTCCTAGTTCCCAGGTTGTTTTCTCTGTTTCCTAGTTCTCTGGGTGTTTTCTCTGTTTCCTAGTTCTCTGGTTGTGTCAGAAGTGTACCTGAATTCCTGCGGTTCTCCGTGGGAGCAGACGACTTGAAGGGAGGTCCCAGCTGAATAATTCCCAACTCCCTCACCTCCCTGAGCCCGGATCTCTCCGAGACCAGGAACGAAAGGGAAAGGGGAAGGGGATAGACAAACAAGAGAGACGTCCACACAGGTGTCTTCTGGGTCTTCAGCACAGCATGTTTCACCTAAAACATTAAGGACAACATTAATACCATTCCAATAACCACTGGCCTATTCTAGCGCTAACTCCCTCAGGACTGGTCTCATACCTTGTGCTTGTGTGGAATTAGCTGCTCTCTTAGATTGTCCAGTATCTCTCTCAAATGCTGAAGATATTTTAGTACAACAGTTCGGTGTCTGGGGCTACTCCTCTGGTTGATGAAGAAGATAAGGTGGTACACAGCAGTATTAATTATATGCATACAATTGAATACCCCTATCTACTGGAGCACATGAACGCACTCTCGAGTGATGATTGAGGAGATGAGAAAACCCTCGACTACCAATTCATCCAAAAGTTGACTTTTCTTAGGTTGACAAAGTTCCAGAACAGTGCAGGAGTTACCAACACCAGTAACTAGTTTCTCAGGAATACACAGTAATAGCTTGGAGCGATACGCAAATAAAGTCTTTGCAATAGTCTCTCAAGATGACATTACAGTCTTTAACTCTCAACTCGAAACACAATGGAAACCTCCTACTTGTGGTTCCGACGAGGTTCTGGATTCTCCCCGCAAAGCCGACCCTCAGGATTCCGCTCAAAAACCTGAAGCAGGAAGATCTTCTGACTGGAATAACAGGATACCGGATTGAACTCAGCTCCAGGATCAGAAGTGACAGGAATTGGGAATAGGCGCAGGAGCACCTCAGAATACTATATCCGTCACGGAATTCAATGAGAACGGAGGTCTCAAAAGACGGAAATGGAGGGGGGAAGGATGGGTCAAAAACCCCGCATAAATGGTAGGGTCAAAACTCAGTACATTACGGAAATTGGACGAGCCTCAGAAAGAAGCGACCGTCCGTCAGAAAATGACAGTTGAAGTGCGCAGTACTGAAAGAACGAGCGCACGAAATGGCCGACAGTCAGCTGGAAGCTAGAACGCTGACCGCCGTAACATAACGGCTCACCCGGAACCAACCAATCTAGACTGCCCTCAGTTGCGCTACTCGCTGACGCCAACTCCACAAGGATAGAGTAGGTATCGGACCAGAAAGCTTAGGATATCGTGATCTCCTAGACTGATTTTGACTTGCTGCAGTTCGGGACCTGACAGGTTGTTTTCTCTGTTTCCTAGTTCTCTGGTTGTTTTCTCTGTTTCCTAGTTCTCTGGTTGTTTTCTCTGTTTCCTAGTTCTCAGGTTGTTTTCTCTGTTTCCTAGTTCTCAGGTTGTTTTCTCTGTTTCCTAGTTCTCAGTTGCTTTCTCTGTTTCCTAGTTCTCGGTTGTTTTCTCTGTTTCCTTGTTCTCAGGTTGTTTTTCTCTGTTTCCTGGTTCTCTGGTTGTTTTTCTCTGTTTCCTGGTTCTCTGGTTGTTTTTCTCTGTTTCCTAGTTCTCAGGTTGTTTTCTCTGTTTCCTAGTTCTCCGGGTGTTTTCTCTGTTTCCTAGTTCTCTGGTTGTTTTCTCTGTTTCCTGGTACTCAGGTTCTTTTTCTGTTTCCTAGTTCTCAGGTTATTTTTCTTTGTTTCCTGGTTCTCTGGTTGTTTTCTCTGTTTCCTAGTTCTCAGGTTGTTTTCTCTGTTTCCTAATTCTCAGGTTGTTTTCTGTATTTCCTAGTTCCCAGGTTGTTTTCTCTGTTTCCTAGTTCTCTGGTTGTTTTCTCTGTTTCCTGGTACTCAGGTTCTTTTTTTCTGTTTCCTGGTTCTCAGGTTCTTTTTCTGTTTCCTAGTTCTCAGGTTGTTTTTCTCTGTTTCCTGGTTCTCAGGTTCTTTTTCTGTGTCCTAGTTCTCAGGTAGTTTCTTTCTGTGTTTGTGGTTGTTAACTTCTTTCTTTCACTCTTTCCAGGCTCTTCAGTGTGATCCTTGAGCAGTTTTCTCACAAGCAAGGGGACGCCCATCACATGAGTGGGAAGCCGGGCGGCTTTGACGTGAAGGCCCTGCGGGCATTCCGTGTCCTGCGACCCCTGAGGCTTGTGTCCGGAGTGCCCAGTAAGTCTTGCTCACTCTCTAGAACGGTGTCCAGCTCAGTTGTATTTTGTATCTGAGATCACTCATCTGCTGCCACTCAGTCCTGCTTAAAACCGGATAAGCGGACGCTGCCTCAAGGGTCAAACGTGGGGCTATTTTGTGTAAATTTGCCACAATTGAATTTTGGAAGCTCTAGATTAAAATGAGGCTAATTAAAAAAAGTATGTGATCAGTAGTAGGAGGTACGTGAGATCAGCCTTGTGAGCAGCATGTGTTGCATGTCAGGAAAGACTGACATATGAGTGGCTGTACTCCAGTCCCATTCACCTCACCAAGGCATTGACCCCTTCAGAAGCCTCCCAGAGTTCCCGTAGATGAGTCTGCCCCGGTGGTGGATCCCCCCATGCCCATTGATCCAGTGTCTGCCTCAGATCTCCAACCTAATCGACTGTAGAAGCCTGAATATCATATGTGCCTTCCATCTTTAACATGCATGTTGGCGACGGATGCATGCATTTCTTGATGGTATAGAGTCGGTGACAGGCAGACCGAAGTTAAAGACACCGTAAACTTATCTGGACCTAAGCTGGCCGAAGGGATATTCTCCAGGCTTTCGCGAGCAATAGACGATTTATCACTTGCCCAATGGAGTGTCAGAGGGCCCGATTCACAGAACTAACTTAAGACAAAATCCTAAACTTACTACCATTTTGGTATTCACAGAAGGCACTAGGGGCCAGATGTAGGTAATTCCGATTTACCGACTCTTAAATACCGAATCATACCGATTCGGTATTTAAGAGTCGGAAAATCGGAAGGGGGCAAATGTAGGTAATTCTAATTTTAGAATTACCGAATCTCTATGATTCGGTATTTACCGATTCGGTAAATACCGAATCAGTATTGCCCATTGATTCCTATGGGCCATGAAGCCCATAGGAATCAATGGGAAATACCGATTCGGTATTTACCGAATCAGTAAATACCGAATCCTGCAAGGGTGCAGGGGGTGTCACTTTGACACCCTCTAGCACCCCAAGTACAGGCTTGTGTGACATGTGGCACACATATATGCCCTAAGGGCATGTCTGTGTGTCACATGGCACAGGCGTACATGCACAGATGTGCTGTACACCTGAATTCGGTATTTTACCACCCAATTAGATTGGGTGGTAAAATACCGAATTCTGAAGGCCTGTAGCACTGTAAACAGTGCTACCTACATCTGGAATTTACAGAATCGGTCAAATTACCGATTCAGTATTTTACAGAATCTGTAAATTTTGCGAATCTGTAAAACAAAGGGCCCTACATCTCAAAACCCAATTACCGGTCGGTAACGGCCGAATTCGGCCGTTACCGGCCAGTAATTGGCGACCTACATCTGGCCCTTACTCATTTCGGTATTCACAGAAGTTAGAAGTCCTAACTTTAGGACTCCTAAATGCCTTCTGTGAATACCGAAAGTCTTAAAGTTAGGATTTTTCTCAGTTTAGGAGTAGTAAAGTTAGGACTCCTAACTTCTGTGAATACCGAAATGAGTAAGTGCCTTCTGTGAATACCAAAGTGAGTAAGTGCCTTCTGTGAATATCAAAATGAGTAAGTGCCTTCTGTGAATACCAAAATGGTAGTAAGTTTTGGATTTTGTCTTAAGTTAGTTCTGCGAATCGGGCCCAGAGTTACTGCCAAAGAGTCTCCGTCGGTGTAGGAAAGGCCCAGCTCACATAAGAGGGAAGCCAAAGTCCTGCTCATCCAAAGACGCTTTGGGATATAAAATATCCATCAACAGAACATCCTGTGGAGAGAGAAATATTAACCCCGGCCTCACTGAAGAACTTCAATCATGGACACCAGCAGCACTCCTCTTCAATCGGATGAGGGTACCCACCCCTTGTATTTATCTCTGCCCATCCTCAACCACCTCAACTCATGTTTAATAGAACCTCTGCTCTTGAGAACTACCCTGCCCCATGAAGCATGCGTCCTGCAACTCACTTCTCTTAGAGAGAGGATGTGTCCCTCGTTATTATTTCAATCTTTGATTTGTAAAGCGTTCCAATACCAAGGACAGCAATTCGAAACCCACCTTGCACAGCGTAGAAGATGTTGTTGAAACTTTGAACAGTCTTGCATTTGGTCCTCCGCGGTTCCTTCCCTCCCATCTCATTGATCGCACCTGCCAGGTGGGCCTGCTTTTCTTTCAGTACTGAGGGGACCGAGGTATCTCAAGTCTTGGAGGCATTGCACCAGCGGTTAATGTAAGGTTCATGATGCTCCGAGTACTCTGAGGACCGTGGAATATTTCGCAAGGTCTTTAAAGAAAATGACTTGATGGGGGTGGTGTGAACTGAGCACCAAGATGGCCACATCCTAGTGGGGTTCCTTTGGCGGCCTCATTTTCCAGCAAATGTCCTGAAGAGTGGCTGACCTCAGAAGCCTCCGAACCTGAGAACTGAAGCCCCACCACTTGCAGCGCCCTGCAGGCTCTGAAGAAAAGAGGTGCGTCTGACATGATGATGATGAGAGTGCGGCCGTCTCTGGGCCGTCAGCAGCGGCTGGGAAGACACCGAAAGCTTTGACGCTGATCCGCCGATGGCCTTTGAGTAATGAATGAACATCAGCCGGGCCTGTAACGGAGCCATGCTCTTTGCAGGGATCTGTGGTGGAGGGAGACAGGAAGCAGATCTCAGCCGGACCCAGTGAAGCTCTGACGGAGGAGAGGAAGGCTGGGCCCAGAGGGAGAAACTAAATGGCGGCCTGAGGCTGACTGAAAGTGTGAGTGAGAGACCAGCCAAGAGGGAAGAGCCTCACACGGTGGGCATGGGGCTCAGCCAATGACGAAGGGAGACTGGGGCATACAGATGAACATGCCGACAGGGGGAGTACAGTGTCTGCATGGGAGTGGGCAGCAGTGTGGGTGCAAGGTCTAGCCAGAAGAGAATATCCTTCCAAGGAACTCAGCAATACTAGAGGGCAAGCCAGAGGGGCAAAGGACTCTCCCGATGCTGGCAAGAACAATCACAAAGGCAAGAATTGACCGGGCAATCCCATCATCCACCTGCACAGGAAGTGACATCAATCCTCCCCCTCCCAGGACCTTCTTAATGAACACTGCATCACAGACACGCAATGGACGTGCAGCGGTCACACGCCTTTTCCAACTGGACCGCACCTAGCATCGGGAAACCTGACCCCCCCCACCTCCTGCAGCTACCCTGCTGTGAACTCAGCCTCAACCCTGGCCGCTGCTCCACACGTTGCTGTCTTGCCGCACCTCACAACACAGAGGGAGCATTGTCCTTTGCTCCTTGCAAAGTTTCATGAATTAACACCCAACAATCACCACACTCACACCAGAATCCCCCAACACCCCACTCTCTCACACTCACACAGTCCCGCAAACACCCACACAGCTCGCCAAACTCGTATGCTTGCTCCTCAACACCCACTCACTCCCTAAACATGCCTTAGAGATCTGGGACCTGGTGCACAATGGCTGGATCTACTGTTCCTGTTTGAAACCTGCAACAGTACTTGACAATGTCGCAGTCACCCCACATCCCCCACAACTTCAAGAGCCACTCGCCCTCAACATTCGCAATTACATCCTATTTGGAGGCCTGGAATCCACATAGAAGACCACGCCGACTCCAACTCAAAAGCACTTGGAAGTCTTGAGCTCACCCAAGGAGTAAATGGACCGCCCGCATTGCCGGACATCTCCTGGGCTCTATTATCACCACCTTTGACAACAGTCAACAAGCTCACACTAGTCTCCTGGACAGACCATGCCCACATAGAGTTTAGTGTCCCAGTCCAATGCACATGCACCAAAACTGGACCAGCATCACTGACATGGACCTGAACAAAGGTCTCAACACCCACTGACCCAAACACAGCAACAACCCCCCAAAGCCAGCAAGAATCTCAACAATTAGATCACATCCTGCGCCAACTCCCTGGCCCCCCACAAACACGGCAATGCAACAAGATCCAGGCCCCATGTTAGTTGGTACACGGAGGAACTCAGGCTCATGAAACGCCACCGCAAACAATTGCAGTGCAAATGGAGGATAAGCCACAATTCCAAGAAGAACATGTTCAAACCAGCCATATGAATGCGACCCCCAAACGATCCAGACCACCAAACATGCCACTCTTGCAGACCTTATTGCTGCCAGCACCAACAGAAGCAAAGACATCTTTGCGATTGTGAAGTATTTCACGTCACCAGTGGCCGCTTCCAACTCGATCAACCCGAGCACAGAACCTCTGCAATAATCTCTCTCAATTCCTCAGCAACAAAATCACCGTCATTTACAAGAACTTCAACCTTCAACCACACCTGACAGACCTCACCAAACGCCTCCCAATCATATCTCAATAGCCAGTGCTAACCACATGGCCGTTCATCACCCAGAGGAAACAACCACCACATCAAAGTCTATCCAGAAGTGTGGCTCAGGGGTTAGAGGCGGCAGACCTGGAGCTTGAGTTCGGCCCGGGACCAGGGTTCAATTCCCCGCCTCGGCGGGTCTTGGGCTCAAAATTCCACGGACTCGTTAATTCTCGCTCCGGTGCCTTCTCAACTCACGGGTTCACACTCTGCGACTCTGGGCAATAGCTTGCTTAATCTCCACAACGGCCCCTCGCGGTGGGATGCCTGGCTTTCACCTTGTGGATACCCTGCCAGGATTATCTCACAGGGGAATACCAGGACGGGTTCCCTAAGCAAGCGCTGAGATGCCCCAGGGTAAGTCGTGCGCTATATAAGTTTCATTCATTTCATTTCATTTCATTTCATCCACTGAGGGGCCCGTTGGACCTCTGCCCCATCATGCCTACTCCAGAGGGCTGGAACCCCTCAGCACCATGCTCACACCCATTCTGTGCACATCCACTTTATCCACAATCTTGATAGATATTTGGATACATACAACTGTCCTCCCATTGCTGAAGAAACCCTTTGCGGACACTTTGATCTCTCTGTCACCATTCCTGACCAAGGTTTTAGAGAAAACCATCAACAGGTGCTTCACAAATACCCCGACGACCACAAACTCCTCGACTCCACTGAGCCAACCACAGCACAGAAACTGCCCTCATCATCACCATGAGTGATATCCACATGACTCTGGACAGAAGAGACACAGCGGCCCTCATCCTGCTCGAGCTCTCTTCAGCCTTAGACAGTCTCCCACCCCATCCTCATCCAATGCTGCAGGAATCCAAGGACACAGACTCTGATGGATCTGCTCCTTCCTGACTGGAAGCACCCAGTCAGTCAGCATGGCACCGTGCACTTCGGATGCCCAGAACCGCACCGTGAACTTCTCCAAGGATCCTCCCTGAGCCCAACCATCTGCAGTGCGCACATAAACACACAAGCCAGGCTGTAGCGCGCTCACAACATAATTTCCTCTCCTATGCCGATGACAAGCACCTCCTTCACTCCCTCATGGACCAGACGCCCAGTACCCAGATAAAATTCAATGCATGCATGACTGGCATCGCCCACTGGATAAAGACCAACCGTCTGAAGCTGAACACTGATGAGACAGAAATTATGATCTTCAGAAAGAACACAACACCTTGGGACCCCACCTGGTGGCCAACAGAGCTAGGCCTGACACCCACCCCTACCAGCCATGTCAAGAACCTAAGGATCATCATCGACAGCAAGCGCGACAAGACCGTCCAAGTCAATTCCGTCACCGCCTCATGCTTCCATACGCTGAAGATGCTGAGGAAGGTTTTCAAATGGCTCCCAATTAGCACTCAGAAAACCGTTCCGCACACCCTTGTCACAAGCAAGCCGGACTACGGATAGACCCTCTGTTGGGGTCAACAAACAAAATCATCAAAAGGCCGCAAACCATTCAGAACTCGGTGGCCAGAATCCCTTTCAACCCACAACGCTGCACTCACATCACGCCACACCTAAAGGGGCTCCACTGGCTCCACATACACAAAGGAGCACAATTTAGACTCCTCACTTTCAATGCCCTAAATAACACCGGCCCAGTATACCTCGACAATCGCATGTGCTTCCCAAGCCTGCCAGGCACCTCTGCTCATCCGACTCCCGCTTGCACACATTCTGTTACTGGGACTTATGGGAGGAAAAACTAGGCCTTTATTGCGGACTCAACACTTAATACTGATTTTTTAAGGTGTCTCCTTATACTCTGGTTGAAATGGTAGTAGTCCTGTATAGATTGATGTATTTTTAAAACGGAACTAATAGTTGCTTGTTCAAAGTCAAATATTTTTGGGGGGAGATGGTAGTTGTTAGTTTTTTTATTTTATTTGAGTAAGTAATTTGTGGTATGTTCCATTTGGTTTGTTAGGCAAAATTGTGCACACTAAAGTTATGTTTGTATTATTCACTGTGTAGTGTGTGTATATTTATGTGAATAGTGAAGGGCACAATGTAAACATCCGCTGATCATCCATGTGTTGATTTGTGTTAATCTTTGCATGTTGATTTCTGTAGTATGTCACACTAACTGGGATGAAGTGTATGTTACTCTATACTAGAAAGCAGCTTATGTTACAATATACTAGAATGCAGTGTATGTTACACTATACTAGGATGCAGTGTATGTTACACTCTTTTGGGATGCAGTGTATTTTAGACTTTACTGGGATGCAGTGTATTTTACACTCGACTAGAATGCAGTGTATGTTATACTGTATTGGGATGAAGTGTATATTACACTCCACTGGGATGAAGTGTATGTTACACTATACTGGGATGCAGTGTATGTTACACTGTACTGGGATGCAGTGTATGTTACACTGTGCTGGGATGCAGTGTATGTTACACTGTGCTGGGATGCAGTGTATGGTACACTGTACTGGGATGCAGTGTATGTTACACTCCTCTGGGATGCGGTGTGTGTTCCACTCCTCTGGGATGCAGTGTATGTTATACTGTATTGGGATGAAGTGTATGTTACACTCCACTGGGATGAAGTGTATGTTACACTATACTGGGATGCAGTGTATGTTACACTCCACTGGGATGAGGTGTATGTTACACTATACTGGGATGCAGTGTATGTTACACTGTACTGGGATGCAGTGTATGTTACACTGTACTGGGATGCAGTGTATGTTACACTCCTCTGGGATGCAGTGTGTGTTCCACTCCTCTTGGATGCAGTGTATGTTACACTCCACTGCGATGCAGTGTATGTTACACTCCTCTGGGATGCAGTGTATGTTCCACTCCTCTGGGATGCAGTGTGTGTTCCACTCCTCTGGGATGCAGTGTATGTTATACTCCTCTGGGATGCAGTGTATGTTACACTCCTCTGGGATGCAGTGTATGTTACACTCCACTGGGATGCAGTGTATGTTATACTCCTCTGGGATGCAGTGTATGCTATACTCCTCTGGGATGCAGTGTATATTACACTCCACTGCGATGCAGTGTATGTTACACTCCTCTGGGATGCAGTGTATGTTCCACTCCTCTGGGATGCAGTGTATGTTACTCTCCACTGGGATGCAGTGTATGTTCCACTCCTCTGGGATGCAGTGTATGTTACACTCCTCTGGGATGCAGTGTATGTTATACTCCTCTGGGATGCAGTGTATGTTACACTCCACTGGGATGCTGTGTATGTTACACTCCTCTGGGATGCAGTGTATGTTACACTCCACTGGGATGCAGTGTATGTTATACTCCTCTGGGATGCAGTGTATGTTACACTCCTCTGGGATGCAGTGTGTGTTCCACTCCTCTGGGATGCAGTGTATGTTACACTCCACTGGGATGCAGTGAATGTTACACTCCTCTGGGATGCAGTGTGTGTTCCACTCCTCTGGGATGCAGTGTATGTTACACTCCTCTGGGATGCAGTGTGTGTTCCACTCCTCTGGGATGCAGTGTATGTTACACTCCACTGGGATGCAGTGTATGTTACACTCCTCTGGGATGCAGTGTGTGTTCCACTCCTCTGGGATGCAGTGTATGTTACACTCCACTGGGATGCAGTGTATGTTACACTCCACTGGGATGCAGTGTATGTTATACTCCTCTGGGATGCAGTGTATGTTACACTCCACTGGGATGCAGTGTATGTTATACTCCTCTGGGATGCAGTGTATGTTATACTCCTCTGAGATTCAGTGTATGTTACACTCCTCTCGGATGCAGTGTATGTTACACTCCACTGGGATGCAGTGTATGTTACACTCCACTGGGATGCAGTGTATGTTACACTCCACTGGGATGCAGTGTACGTTATACTCCACTGGGATGCAGTGTATGTTATACTCCACTGGGATGCAGTGTATGTTACACTCCACTGGGATGCAGTGTATGTTACACTCCACTGCGATGCAGTGTACGTTAGACTCCACTGGGATGCAGTGTATGTTATACTCCTCTGGGATGCAGTGTATGTTACACTCCACTGGGATTCAGTGTATGTTACACTCCACTGGGATGCAGTGTATGTTATACTCCTCTGGGATGCAGTGTATGTTACACTTCACTGGGATGCAGTGTATGTTATACTCCTCTGGGATGCAGTGTATGTTACACTCCACTGGGATGCAGTGTATGTTATACTCCTCTGGGATGCAGTGTATGTTACACTCCACTGGGATGCAGTGTATGTTATACTCCTCTCGGATGCAGTGTATGTTACACTCCACTGGGATACAGTGTATGTTACACTCCACTGGGATGCAGTGTATGTTACACTCCACTGGGATGCAGTGTACGTTATACTCCATTGGGATGCAGTGTATGTTACACTCCACTGGGATGCAGTGTATGTTACACTCCACTGGGATGCAGTGTATGTTACACTCCACTGGGATGCAGTGTATGTTATACTCCTCTGGGATGCAGTATATGTTACACTCCACTGGGATGCAGTGTATGTTATACTCCACTGGGATGCAGTGTATGTTATACTCCAATGGGATGCAGTGTATGTTACACTCCACTGGGATGCAGTGTATGTTATACTCCTCTGGGATGCAGTGTATGTTACACTCCACTGGGATGCAGTGTATGTTATACTCCACTGGGATGCAGTGTATGTTATACTCCACTGGGATGCAGTGTATGTTACACTCCACTGGGATGCAGTGTATGTTATACTCCTCTGGGATGCAGTGTATGTTATACTCCTCTGGGATGCAGTGTATGTTACACTCCTCTGGGATGCAGTGTATGTTACACTCCTCTGGGATGCAGTGTATGTTACACTCCTCTGGGATGCAGTGTATGTTACACTCCTCTGGGATGCAGTGTGTGTTCCACTCCTCTGGGATGCAGTGTATGTTATTCTCCTCTGAGATTCAGTGTATGTTACACTCCTCTGGGATGCAGTGTGTGTTACTCTCCACTGGGATGCAGTGTATGTTACACTCCACTGGGATGCAGTGTATGTTACACTCCACTCGGATGCAGTATATGTTACACTCCTCTGAGATGCAGTGTATGTTATACTCCTCTGGGATGCAGTGTATGTTACACTCCACTGTGATGCAGTGTATGTTATACTATACTAGAATGCAGTATATTTTAGACTGTAATGGAATGCAGTGCATTTTACAGTGTACTGGGATGCAGGTATCACGATATGCGATACACGTGTTCTCTGTATCCATGGTGTCACCGCCTCATGGCGGCTCCAGGCCCTGAGAGCGCTCCATAATGCCAGGCGTTCTAGGTATCCATGCTGTCACCGCCTCATGGCGGCTCCAGGCCCTGAGAGTGCTCCATAATGCCACGTGTTCTAGGTATCCATGGTGTCACCGCCTCATGGCGGCTCCAGGCCCTGAGAGCGCTCCATAATGCCAGGCGTTCTAGGTATCCATGGTGTCACCGCCTCATGGCGGCTCCAGGCCCTGAGAGCGCTCCATAATGCCACGTGTTCTAGGTATCCATGGTGTCACCGCCTCATGGTGGCTCCAGTCCCTGAGAGCGCCCCCTAATGCCACGTGTTCTAGGGATCCATGGTGTCACTGCCTCATGGCGGCTCCAGGCCCTGAGAGCGCTCCATAATGGCACGTGTTCTAGGTTTCCATGGTGTCACCGCCTGGTCTTATTCACAGAGACGCCGGCAGACCCCCCTATCGGAAGGCAAGCGGAAACTTTTTATCAGATTCTCTCCGTATCACTACCCTGATGACGGCACCCGTCCGGTAGTTGCCAGCGTTCACAGAGACGCCGACAGACCCCACAATCGGAAGGCAAGCGGAAACATTTTCAACAGATTTTCTCCGTATCATTACCCTGATGACGGCACCCGTCCAGTAGCTTTCAGCACTTCAATCACCGTAGAACTATCTTGACAGCTTCCAAACCTGATTGGATCCTCAGATATCAGAAAACTCCACCACTGGAAGGCAGGCGGGACCCTCACCACAGGCTCCCTTGATATCATTCCACCGATGAGAGCACCCGACCCGCAACATTAAACATCTCAACCCACGCAGGACCCACCGCATTTTTCATAGGATCGTTTACACGGATAACTCGTCTGTCCAACATCCACACCTTTACATAATATGGCACATTAAGACAGGTTCATTTGGATATTTGCATGGCTTCCTCATGAAGGCCCTCAGCCAAAACGCGCGTAGTTACATTTAGCCATGTTTTTAAACTGCAACGATCAGTGTGTTTAAATAGCTTCCATACAGTTCCCAAATAATGAAATTCCTTGAAATGTATTGAACTGTGCTAGGAACAAAATTGTATATTACTTTGTATATGTAGATTGACCATCGCATGTATAGTGGAGGCACACACACAGAAAAACATAAAACAAAACAAAAATGTTTGCATTTTAACTACAAAGAAACTTTTTAATAAAATAAAATCTATATATTTTTGTACCATGCACGGTGTTTATCTATAGTTATTGCTGTCTGATGTCAGGTCTTTTCCGTTAGTTAAAACTGTTCCAGGGGCGTGGCTAGCAGCCGATCATGGCGGCAGCATAAGGGACGAGCTCCGCGGCTGAAGCGGCCTCTTCGTCGATCCGACACAAAATCCGTTACAACTTCAAGCCCCAAAGGCAGGCACCGGATCCCAGGACCGGGCGGAGTGAGCAGCGACAAGCAGCGAGAAAATCCGACGTCCGTAGCCAAAGATACGTCGAAGCCTCCGACCGGCCTGCCAGCACCTCCAGAGCCGGGACCTTCCTTGGCTGTTCACCCCGCCGGAAGTGCATCCTGGCCGGAGAACTTGGACCGGAAGTGCCCGCGCGGCGGTGACCTCACCAACCCGACCACACCTCAGGAGGTCGGAGACGGCGGCTCAGGCAAATCAAGGAAACAGTGCCCAAGGGGGGGACGGCTGGAATCCTGACAGCATCGGAGGTCATCTCCTAAAGTGCCGGGAGCCTGGGCATCGACAACGGAGTGAGTACCCGCCATCTTGTGACCTGAACGTCGCTACGCACTTGGCGACCTACGGAGCACCTCCCGCCCCGAAGAAGCTCGCCCGACCTGTTCGGTGCTGTATCGGACTGGTCTGGGGGCCTGCACTGGTCCCTACATCCTGGCGCGTAGGGGCACGAGGAGCACAACTTTCGGCGGCATGGCGGGGAAAGGCCCTAAGGGCGGCGTCACACAGACTCGCATAGATCGCTTCACCTCCGACAAGCCCGCCGGATCCCCGGCAGGGAAGGAACAGACCGGTAAAACAGCCGACTCCCCTGGGGGAAAGAAGGCCACGCTGGACGACGTCATGGTAGCATTGGCACAACTGCAAACAACTGTTGGCGGAATCTCCACGGACGTCACCCTACTTAGAGCAGACCTCCACAAAATGTCGGAGAAGGTCAAGAACATGGAGGTGATCACAAAATCACTGGTGGAAGACGTCGCGGAACTCCAGCGAGAAATGGGGAAGATGGCGCAGGACAATAGAATGCTCAGGGAGAAGCTGGATGAGCAGGAAGGGCGTTCCAGGCGCAACAATATCCGCATCATAGGGGTACCGGAATCGGAAGGCGTGAAGGCGATGGATCTCTTTGTAGAGAACCTGATCACCAACGAACTAAAGCCAAAGGGACTGTCCAACTTCTTTTCGGTGGAGAGGGCCCATCGAGTCCCGGGTGGCCAACCGAAGCCAGGGGCTAACCCGCGACCCATAGTGGCACGTCTGTTCAACTTCCGTGACCGGGACACAATCCTACAGGCAGCCAGGTCCCCCCCCCCCCTCAAGATCCAGAACGCCACCATTGCCATCTTCCCCGACTACACCGCGGAAGTCGCCCGTCGGCGACGCACGTTTTTCGACGTGAAAAAGGAACTGAGGTCCAGGGAATTGCCATGTTATTCCCCGCCAGGCTACGGGTGGTAGCGGAGAACAAAACCTGGTTCTTCGACTGCCCCGAAAACGTGCAAGAATGGCTCGAGGGATGGAGACCGGGTCAGAACCACAGACGGACGAATCGCTCCAGAAAGGATCGGGCCGACGGCCATCGCAGAGACTCGCAGGCCTCCGGTGGGAGGCCGGACAACAGTGACTCTTTGGGAGCCGAGGGCGGCGTGGACGAGACTGAGGAACAATGAAAGCTTGGGGACAATTCATTCATACTTCAGTATTGAGACTAGTAAGCTGTGAAGCGCTTCCCGCCATTGGACACTGGGTGGAGGGCCTCCGGGGGTATGAATGAGAGACTGCCGGCTGCGGAGAGTCCCTCACCCCAACGCGCAAGTACACTGGTTTGGGGACGGGATATGCACTCTGCTAAGTTGGGGGGGCGGGCAGTTTTGAGTCCGTATAGCAGGGGGGCAGGGAGGGGGGAAGAGTTGAAAAAGTTTTTTCTACGGGACTGTTTGGTCCTACAAGTTTATGTTCTATGCACACTTAAGTATCTAGGCATGTTCTATGTAACCAAGATCTACTGGCACACTCGGGGCGCAGGGAGGTCTGATTGGGAGTCCAGCAATGGCTGCAACAGTTAGCCCAACCACGAAGAACTCACTGATTGTCATGTCCTGGAACGTGAGGGGCCTGGGGGATAAGATCAAGCGAGGGCTAGTGCTGCAGGGGATAAGGAGACGGGGCCCGGCTCTCATTCTCCTGCAGGAGACACACTTGTCGGGAGCGGCCACGAAGGCCCTGGATAGGAGAGGCTATCATATGGTAGTGCATGCGGAATTCACCTCGGGGTCCCGTGGTACTGGCATCCTGCAGAAAAAATCTTCCAAGTTCATCGTCAAGTCTACAGCAACGGATGACCACGGCAGATTCGCGGCAGTGCATGGCCAGTGGGAGGGGAAGCTCTTTAATATTGTCTCTGTCTATATCCCCCCAGCTCTACACTCTGAGGCCTTGCCGGATCTGGGCAAGTTCCTGCTAACACTCCCTGATGGGGAACTACTACTAGGTGGGGATTTCAACATGGCACTCACAAACTCAGAAGACCGCTTCCCCCCACGTGCGCCCGCAGGTGGACCCAACAGGCTCCAGACATTCTTGACTGCACAGGGGTTGGTGGATGTATGGCGCGCTCTGCACCCTACTCAGCAACAATACACATACTACTCGGCCACACACAATAGCCTGTCTAGGATAGACTACATCTTCACTTTGATTAATGGACACCTTACGATAGCCGAAACCGAGATACTACCACGGGGGGTCTCCGATCATTCGCCACTCACATTGACACTCACCACTTCGACCATGGCGCGGCGCAGACTATTCCCGATTTTCCCGGGCTACCTCAAAGTGCCCCGGATTAACAAGGATCTTAAGAAGGTAACCCAACAGTACTTCGAAGAAAACCAATCCTCGGTGGCCTCCCCCTCCATACTGTGGGAGGCATATAAAACAGTGTTCCGGGGTCAGGCCATAGCAGCGATAGCGCATCACAAAAAGACGCACAGACGGGAGGCCCTCGAGATGGAACTAGGCCTAGAACGGGCCAACACGGCCCATATGGCGAACCCCTCTGACGACACGCTCCACGAACTCCAGATCCACCAGCACCGCCTCACAGATCACATGCGCAGGGTCACGATGTCGGACATTGCGGCTACACAGCACAGGGTATACGATATTGGAGACAAGGCCAGTAAGTTGCTGGCATGGTTAGACAAAAGACAGGGGGGGGGAAGAATATCTTGCAGATCATGGACCCACAGGGCAACAACCACACCCGCCCCGATGAGATAGTAAACGTCCTCGCCGATTATTTCGCCTCAGTCTACACCCCAGAGTTAGTGGTAGAGGAGGGGGAGGTGCAGACTGCCCTTGCCCATGTTCCCTTGCCAGAGCTGACACCTGAGATGTCAGAGGATATAGACGCACCTCTCACGGTGGAGGAGATCCAGATGGCCATAGGCGCCCTTCATCCAGGCAAAGCGATGGGCCCCAGCGGGATACCCATTGAGTGGTTGAAAGTCTTGGCCGAATCATTAAGCACACCCCTACTCAATATGTACGAGGATTCTAGAACACAGGGAACGCTGCCGCTCGATCAGCGGATGGCTACTATTGTGGCGATATCGAAGCCAGGTAAGCCCCCCAACGAATGCACCTCGTATAGGCCGATCTCCCTTTTGAACCCGGAGGCCAAAATTATTGCCAAAGTGTTGGCGAACAGGATCTTGCCAACTCTGTCACACCTGATCCACCCGGACCAGTCCGGATTCATGCCACATCGCAGCACTGCTTTAAATCTCCGCAGGGTGCATGGCGTGTTGGCGCGAGTTCCACTACTGCAAGAACCGGCTGCCATCCTCTCCTTGGACGCCAAGATGGCGTTTGACATGGTGGAATGGAGCTACCTCTTCGCAGTACTCACGCGTATGGGTTTTGGCCCGGTGTTCCTTTCCTGGATACGAATGCTGTACAAGGACCCGGTGGCGCAGGTGGCGGCCAACGGCCATATTTCAAGCACCTTCCCCCTAGGCAGAGGCACTCGACAGGGCTGCCCGCTTTCACCCCTGCTCTTCGCCTTAGTTTTAGAATCACTGGCGGTTACGATTCGTACTACCCAGCTCCTGAGAGGGATACAATGGACCCCGTTATGGGAGGACAGAGTGTCTCTCTACGCAGACGACATGCTGATCTATCTCACAGATCTGGAGGAGAGTCTCCCTAACCTCCTGGCTCTTTGTACGGCTCATGGGCGAATCTCGGGTTACACCATCAACTGGGCTAAGTCCACCATTTTTGAACTGCGAGGCCCACTCCCGCCTCTCCCGGATTCCTGCCCACTGGAGCTGGCCCACACGTCATTTAAATACCTGGGGATTCATATCACCCGTAACGAGGCAGATTTCTCACGCCTCAACCTACTACCCCCCTTAGCTCGTCTCCGAGGAGACGTGCGACACTGGAAGGATCTCCCCCTAACACTCCTTGGCCGTGCGGCACTATTTAAAATGATGGCTCTGCCGCGCTTCCTATATGTGCTGGAGAACGCCCCGTATCTGGTGCCGGAAGGCTACCTCCAGAAAATAACGGCGCAAATCTCGGGCCTGTTATGGGGCAACCAGCCAGCCCGCATTTCCCACACTAAATTGAACAGGGGGTGGTACGACGGGGGCATCGCCCTTCCGAATGTACAGTTGTACTACTGGGCGGCCCAACTCAAAATCATTAACCAATGGATGCATGCCCCGCAGGACGACCCAGCGTACAAGGCCGACAGGGCACAACTGGGTGCCAACACCTTATTGGCCCCACTGTATCACCGTGGAGTGGCGGCAAAACTCACGGGGCCTACGAAACACACAGTCCGTATATGGTACAAGGCGCAGGCAAAGTTGAAGTGGGATGGCGTCATAACGAAACTTACACCCCTGTGGGACACAAAGGCGTTGGGCCATTTGCGGCGCTCCAAGGGCTTCACACAATGGGACAGCATCGGCATCTCCACGGTGGGGGACATGTGGACGAGGGAAGGAGTGATCTCATTTGCCACTTTGCAGGACCAATATGAGTTGGGGAACACAGAGCTCTACAGATACATCCAGGTCCGACACGCACTCCAGGCAGCAATCTCACCAGACGCACCCCTGCCCGAATCCTCCCCTCTGGAGGATCGGCTACTTACTGACTTCATGCAAGAAGGGGCGACATCGCTGACATACCGCAAGCTGATTAACAATATGCCTGATCCACTGGGGAAACTGAAGGGCAAATGGATGGCGGAAGTGGGTGACCTGGATGACAATGACTGGAACGCAGCCATGGCATCCCCCCGTGAAGCAGGCATATCATCTAAATTTCGCCTAGTGCAGCTAAAATTTCTTCACAGAATCTACTACACCCGTACATTACTTCACAAACTGCACAGGGCGGATCATCCATATTGCCTTAGGGGCTGCGGGGCAGAAGGGACCTTCATACACACGGTGTGGGAATGTCCATTGTTAGTTGGCTACTGGCAACGGGTAATACGCACGATGTCCCAAGCTCTTCATACCACCCTCACCCTAGACTCACGGCTCTGTCTGCTAAACATCTGGGGGCCGACTGACCTCACCTTTCATGCAAGGACCTGGGTCACAGTGGGGATGGTAACAGCGAAACGGGACATAGCACAGAAGTGGGGGTCGGCTGATCTCCCCACGCTACCCCAATGGCTCCGCAACATGGACATGCTCATGTTGACTGAAAGGGCGGTGTATAAATTGAGGGGTAACCCACGTAAATGGAACGGGGTGTGGCAATCCTGGAACGCATACAGGGGGGATATCTGCGAACCACTGGAGGAAGATGATGATGGGGGGTCGGACAGTGACGAGGAGCGTTGATTGGGCTGTAACTAGGTGCATAGGGCGAGCGCAACGGAGGCGGGTGGGTGCAGCCGTGGGAGGTGGCACGGGAGGGAGTGGGACATAGGGGGGCTGTGCAACAATACGCTGCTCTCTTTACAGATGGACTGTGCTACGAGTGCCGAAAGCTACTACCTCAAGTACGCGCCGGACCAAAGTGTGCTGTTTTTACTGTTTTATGTTTAATGTAAGGTGCGAACGGCAAGACTCAGACGGATAGTAGCCAACAAAACACAAAATTGCAAACTGTATTTTTTCGACACAAGTATATTCCTACTCATCACATCGTCGACGAAACTCGCAATGCTATATACTACTGTGGATGTTATAAGTTTTTGCCTTTATGAATACTGTCTCACCTCATTCACCTAGTAACTTATGTATGGAAATGCGATGGATGACAATGTACCTACTATCTTTGTTTTGCACCAAAAATAAAAATTAAAAAAAAAAAAAAAAAAAAATGTTCCTAATTATTCTGTTTTTCCAACCACCGCCTCATGGCGGCTCCAGTCCCTGAGAGCGCTCCATAATGCCAGGTGTTCTAGGTATCCATGGTGTCACCCCTCATGGCGGCTCCAGTCCCTGAGAGCGCCCCATAATGCCAGGTGTTCTAGGTATCCATGGTGTCACCCCTCATGGCGGCTCCAGCCCCTCCTTCACGTCGCTCTCCTTCTTCTCTCTTCCAGGTCTGCACATTGTGCTGAACTCCATCATGAAGGCCATGGTCCCTCTGCTTCATATCGCTCTCCTCGTCCTCTTTGTCATCATTATTTACGCCATCATTGGGCTCGAGCTCTTCATCGGGCGCATGCACAAGACCTGCTTCTACATCGGCACAGGTAAGACACGCACGGGCTCGCCGGGCATGGAGCCGAACCCACTCCTTCAGGATTGGCGTTTTCAAAGACGCGATGGCAAATGACTCACACTGACCCAAACCCACTGATCTTTGGAGGTAATCTTCAAGAGTGACTTAATCCCCCTGGTCCTGACTGTTGTTAAGAAGGTAAAACTAATCTTGGGCACCGGCCCAGTCCCACCCTCCTTTGAGAGGCTCGTCCCGGGTATGGGTGTGCAGAAGTGGGACATTCTGTTTTGAAGAAATGTGGGAAATTCATCGGAATGCTGCAAAATTCACTTTGCGGTATATCACATGAAATTTGAATGCGAGGACACACCTTAACTTCAAATGTAACCAGGGCACCAGCGAGGCGACTGAGTTGATGAGAAAATATCTCCTTCAAGGCGTTTTTTACTCAAACCAGTCACCTGAGGGACAGAAATTTACAAATCATGTGGGAAGTGAAAATTGTATATTACAAGAGCCTCCTAAACAAGTCTTCCAGACATACCTGGCCATCAGGAAATCTCTGGATTAGCTACAGACTGTTCTTCCTGGGGATACAATATTAGCACCTATTTGTCTTCTTGACCACTGCTTTAAATTCCCTCTGATAATACTCGACTAGCACTTTAGCCCCAGCTCCCATTTTGTTGTGGCCGATCAGTGAGATTACCGGAAAATTGTGTCTTTTTTTCACTTTAGAACTCCCCGCAGAGGAGGAGCCCGCACCCTGTGCCTTCTCTGGGCATGGCCGCGATTGCCGCGTGAACAACACTGAGTGTCGTGGCAAGTGGGAGGGCCCCAACGGCGGCATCACCAACTTTGACAACTTCTTCTTCGCCATGCTGACCGTCTTCCAGTGCGTCACCATGGAAGGGTGGACCGACGTGCTCTATTGGGTAAGAGCTGTCCCAGCCTATGGTGTGCCGCTGGTGCACATATTGGGGGGACGAAGTAGAGTTACTGAGTTACATTGTTAGCCCAAATCTACTGTCTCTTATCTTCCCTATCACACTCTCTTATCACCATTCTGAGACGCTACCTCAGGCCTACCATCTTCTTTCTCCACTGTCTGCCATCAATTCCCTGTTTGAGGTGGTCCCTAAAGACCACTGTCTCTCTTTTCCCCCGGTCGCAGCCTCTGGTTTCCTTTCTGATTTCTTTGCTTTGTGATAGCCATACTCTCCTCTCTCCTCAGATGCAAGATGCCATGGGCTACGAGCTTCCCTGGGTCTATTTTGTGAGCCTGGTTATCTTTGGGTCGTTCTTCGTTTTGAACTTGGTGCTGGGAGTGCTAAGCGGGTGAGTTCTCCGAGGCTTCAGCTCTTGGCGTGTCCCTCTGTGCTTGGGCGACCCTTGCAGTGTCCGGTTGTGGGCTATCCATTGGTGACTTCAGTTGTTGTTTTGTAACTCGCTTATTGTGTTGGGTCTTGTAGTTCTTCATCTGCCTTTCTTGTTCGCTGTGTTCTTTCTCTTTGAGTGTGTACTTGTGTCGAATGTTGCCACCAGGAGAATCTCTTGCTGTTGGGTATATACCTTATCCTTCATTCTTTATAGCGTCACAACTCAGCGTTACTATCTTAGTGTTGAGTGTGCTTTCTGTTACTACTAGTTGTGTCTGTTCTTCTTTAGTCACTGTTAACAATGATTGTATTAAACTTCCCATCATGCACATTTATTATAATGGGTTTTCTGTCTGCATTCATTTTTAAAAGTGGATAAATACAAAACATTGGGCTTCTTTTAACCTCTTGTATGCTGATGACGAACCCCAGCCGTCATGCACTACGGTGCTCGTGTGCTGATGACGGCTGGGGTTCGTCATGGCCCGCCCCTGTTCATTTGTTTACCGCACAGCGGCGGAAACGGGCCAGCAGCGAAGGGGTTAAGTGACTCTCCGTGCTGTCTTTCATGAATTATAGGCCAGCAGCTGAGTCGATGGACAGCATGGGAAATTAAAAAACAGGATAACATTTCTTTAAATAATGGCATATGTCAACATACATTTGTGGTATAATTTCAAGTATTTACCTATGGGTGTATTGTTATGTCATTTTTGGGAGCTTAAATAGCTAAAACACGACAGACATCAAAGTATGAGTGCGCGTCTATCAGTTACATAGATATGGGAATGTACAGTTTTACAACTTCTTATATATAAAAAACACAAAATAAATATGGATAAACACAGATAAAATGGCCAAAAATTAAATATAGGTAAATACAGATGGAAATGACCAAAAACCAGGAGCCCTTATTATAAAGCTGAAAGTCCCTCATTCTACTAAAGAAAACCCCAACCCAATTGAAAGTAATCTCGGAAATGTAAAAAAATTCTATCTAGGACATTTAGAGTTTAAAATTGAGGAGGAAAAATCAGGATGTAAACGCCAGACTGGGAACAACTACAAGACTCACATCAGCTCAAGGACCGCCATTGGTGCATACGTCTGAAGCCGGCCTTAGAGTAGACATCTGGGACAGCCCTAGGAGCACCGAGGGAGATGGAGGACACAAGGGGGGTCTAAAGTGAGTCGACTCACCATACCTGCCAACTGATTCCAGGACTCTTCTGGGCCTCAAGATTTAAAATCTATATCAGATGTAAAATATACGTGAGGTAAGTGGACCCCGCAAAAAGAGTAAAGGAGACCCCCCTGAAATGGAAAGCAAGGTAGAAATATTTGCTTCACAGGCACTCACACAAAGTCACTATGCAGGGAGTAAAGAATTTCAAATCCTGCCGCTGGCACCAGTGAATGCATTTTGCTTGCTACAAATTATTCATCCACGATGCTGCCGCCTAAACAGGCTACACTGCTACGTATCACTCCTTATCTTACTTTAAAAAGAAGTAAAAAGCATTTGTGAAGGACTTTTAAAGGTCACTTTTCATTTTGCTTAAGTGACCTTTGTCCCTCTGAGGTAGTCTTGGAGTGTGACTTTAGGGCACAGGTAGAAGGTGCAATCCCCCCTCATCCTTCAGAAGCCTCGTAAGTCAGCAAATCTTGTCTTCTGCGTTGCTCCAATTGTCCAGTGAGGTGGAATTTTCTCTATCGCTCTCTATCTCTCTCTCTTACAGTGTGACTGGAGAGGCTCTTGCAGTGGCGACACGTCTTGGGGTCATGAGAGTTGACAAGCATAAGCTGCAGACCCTGTGCGGGTCTGTTTCTGCCATTCGTCTGCTGCACTCTGGGCAGTTTGCAAAAAGAGATGGCATTTTGTGAAAAAATAGATACATTTCCTGTCAGGAAATTATCTAAAAATACTCTACGCCCTAAAGGACATCGAGCAAACCAGTTTTAAAAAGCCTAAGATGAAAATGATTGTAGCAAAAATCTTTTTAAAAAATGCTGAGCTCTGCCCCAGGATCCTGTCAGCAGGAGCAGGAAATAAGAACTGAGGAAACTGTCACCTACAGGGCGTGATGGGACACTGGAGGACTAAGGTCCTTAAAGACAAAGGCCCCCATTAGGATGGCGGGCGGACTTTGCCCGCCCACCATCCTCGTGGAAAACGGGACCGCCCGCGATCTGAGCAGCAGTCCTGCCATGCCCATCATGATGCGCCCGCCACACTGGTGGGCGCATCATGGATTCATAACATTGCGGCGGGCGGTTCTTACACCAGCAGCCGCCGCAATGTTATGAATGCATGGTATACATTTACATACACAAAGCGGCAAGCACCGCGCGGTGCCTGCTGCATTGTGTATGCAAATGCAGGGGGGTACCACAGGTACCCCCCACCTCTCCTTCACCATGGGGGCCTGCAAGGGGCCCCCAAAGTATAGACCGCATGCCTCTCCGTGGCGGGATTGCCGCCACGGAAATGCATCTGAATAAGCCCATCATAATAAGGCTGGTGGTGTCTGATAGACACCGCCACCGTATGAACCCCTTTCAGCCCCGGTCGCAAGGCGATCGAGACGGCAAAGCGGCGGACGGTGTTTCCGTCCGCCGCGGTCCCCCGCGCCATAGTAATATGGCGGGGGTAAATGGGTGGTGGGAGGACAAGGATGTCATGTGGGCGGTGGCGATCCACCCGACATCCTACTAATGGGCCCCAAAGTGTCCAATTTACAGTGTTTCGAAGCCACAGCCCATACAGGCTACAATGCCTTGTAGTACTCCTTTTCTTACTTTAAAAATAAGAAAAAAGTGTTTCTGGAGGACTTTGGGGCATATGTGGGTACTTTATATTTTGCGATTCTCAAATAGCGATTTTTAAGGAATCGCTATTTGAGAATTGCAAAATGGAATGTAGGTAATAAATCAAATTTTTTTTGCGAATCCCTAAAATTCCTTAATTGCGATTAGCAAATTGCGAATCGCAATTAAGGAATGAGTGTCCCATTCATTCCTATGGGCCAAGAGGCCCATAGGAATGAATAGGGATACATTCTCAAATTGCGATTTTCTAAAAGAAAATCGCAATTTGAGAATCGCAATTTGAGAATCGCAATTCCAAGGGTGCCAGGGTGTCCAAAGGACACCTGTTGCACCCCTGGAATGTGCCTGTAAGTACATGTGGCGCACGTACATGCCCTGAGGCCATGTCTGTGCGCCACATGGCACTTTGAATTTAAAAAAAAAATACATTTTGACAGGAAATCGCAAATTTTTGCGATTCCTTATTGTGCTATGTGGCACCTACATACCAAATGGCCGTTTGCCATTCGCAAACGCCGGTTGAGAATCGCAAACGCCTTCCTAAATATGCCCCTTCATTAAAAGGTCGCTTTTCATTTTGCTTACGTAACTTTTAAGGGTATGACCCTTTTTTCCTCCTAAATTTTAAAGTAATTCAATAAGATTGGCAACGTAGCCTCTTTTTTAAGGCTGCATAATTGAACATGCCTCTCACATACCTGTCCTAGCCTTTCGGAAGTAAGGCAAAGTAGATGTGACTTTGAAAGATATGCTCCGGGGTCCCAGCATTTGGACTATTCAGTGCTTATCATTTCAATGGAGATTCCCCTGTGAGAGTACTAGGATTACAGGTAGGAAACCATTCCTTGTCCTTCATTCATGGATACTGCTTCCAGACGCTTGAACAGAGGCATCTTGGGAGCAGAGTTCGTCCACTACTGGAACCTTCTGGCGCTCGTACCAAGTCAAGGGTGTTGCTCATCCTGACGAGAGGAATCTGCCATTGTTCCAGGAGCCTATGAATATTTATAAGTGATGATTACGTGTATTATGGAGAATCTAGTCTTCGACAGATAACAGCCTGTTGCCTTCCTGCATATAATAATATATAATAGGGCACTAGAATTCTGCGATTCTGCCTCTGTGTTGCTTTTTTTCCTTAAGGAAAATTTTAAGCGTTTACTACATAATCCACCATCTGTTGCATAATCTGCAGATTTTAATAAAAAAGATTGCTTCAAGCTGAAACGGACCAAAAGCTATTAGGGATATGAAAACACGTTTTCCTGTGCACTGGAAGCCCCTTCACAAACATTGACTGGTCATGTTTCAGCAGTATTTGTCACAAAAATAACTTGATGGGGTCCATGCCACTGTGGGTCGAAGCAGCTCTTCTGATCGTGCTTCTTCACCACAACCCAGTCACCGTTGTAGCGAGCGAGGCTCTATACTTGCTGAGGGTCTTTTTTAACTTGGTGAGAGAGAGAGAGAGCATGCAATATCTGCCAAATCTTTGCAATAATCCAGTGCAAGGTTATCTGAAGTGTTCAGAAGTGCAGCTGAAGGAATATCAGGAAGTCGCCTTTCTCTGCTCATGATCACTTCATAAGGCGAGAGACCAGTCAAAATTAATAGATCTGTTTCTCAGGCGCATCAGAACCACTGTTAAGGCATCTAGGCATTTTGGTGATGTTGAATTACACATTTTGGATAACTTTGACTTTAACTCTCTCAACCACACCAGATGCTCATGGTCGATAATGACAGTGACATTGTTGGGTCACCTTTAGTGCAATACACAAACCTTTTTATCAATTTACATTATTCGACAGTTAAGCCTCCACCCACCTGGAAAAAAGACCAAAAATTACTAAAATATAAGGCAATTCATTACACAAGGACATTACTATAAAGTCAATCTACATCCTGGTGAAGAGTTGCTCGGATTTTCCAATATGGCTCAAAATCATGTGTCTTTTTTCCTACATTCAATTGTTAACAGGTAACACAACACTGACACAAATCTTCAGCTACAGCTCTGAAATAAATGAATGTCTTTCGAACACCTTCCTGTAATTAATTTTTTCTCTTCATCATTAGGTAAATTTTTCTGCAATTTTCTCTAAATTTCTTAAGTGTTTGTATAGAAGTGGACGGAACACAATTTGCATTTTCTTTTACAGAGTCATAACTGCCATTCATTTTAATATACTGGACATAAGAGCTCAGCATTTTTCAACTTAATCTACCTAACGGTTTCCAGGTGTAACCTTATCTGGACTCTTACGTGTGGCACATTTCACAACCACAACTTCTTGTGGTAAGTGAAGTGCGTTCAGTGTATCCAAGATTCTTGACCCTTTTCTAATGGTTGTGCCAGAGGGTATCAAGAACTCTTTGTGACCACAGCTGGCCAAAATCATGGAGAACTCCGAAACGGTACTGGCTATCAGTGTTGATTGTAACTCTCAATCCCTTGTCCACGCCACATGCTTTCGTAATGGCAATTAATGCTGCTTCTTGTGCTGAAGTTCCATTATACAAGTACGAAGCTTCAACAATGCAAGTCCTTCTGCAAACTGTACATGCTGCTCTTCAATTTCCTTGATGGTCTTTCAAACAAGTACCATCCACAAATAAAATAAAATCAGCCAATTTGAGTGGTACATCTTGAAAATCTGGCCTTGCTTTGGTACATAAATCTGTTGCATTGATCAATCGTGCTCACAATCATTGTCTCCATCATCAATATTGGCTCCATCACGCATTGGCAAGAGAGTGGCAGGATTCAGGGTATTGCAACATTTACTTGAAATATTTTCAGCCGCTAGTATGATCTGTTTATACTTTGTAAGGCGACTATTAATTAGCTGCTGAGTTTAATTATGAGTCAGCAACATCTGAACTGAATGAGAGACTAACTCAGTAAGTGTATAACCCGTCACAGTGCCTTCACTCTGCTTAATAGCAACACTGGTCGTAGCAATGCTCCGCAGACAACGCGGAAGTGTGGAGGCTACAGGAACAAATGGAGCAGAAAACTAAGCTATTTGCCACTTTGCTTCTCTGTGCTGCTGAGTGAGTACTGCAAGTGAGCACCTTTCTTTCTCATGACACAATAAATAAAAATGAATAAAGATCTTCTTAGTAATTATGCATTCCAAGAACAGGTGCAGTACAGAGACTGTCTGAGCTCTAGAAAAGCATTCATGCATGAATTGTCCCAGGACACCGGATCACTCACATCACTGTGAGTAAGCCTTTATAAAGGATTTGCAATCAGGGAAAAGTTTGGAATCCACTGACAACAGTAGCTTCTTTTTGAGTTGTTGATAGGTTTATTTTTAAAATCACAGCGATGCATTCTTTGAACACCTTCGCACTCCTTTTTCAATTTTGTGGCTTAGGTAAATACTGTTTTTATGGCAGTATTAAAATTTTATTTGAGACACTTTATATCCATTTTCTGTTAGATGAATAAGCAGTGAAATTGTGTCAATTTAGCAGACTTATTTTGTTTTAGATGTGAACACAAGGTCATAAATATACGGAACTAACTCTGAATCACAGGAGAAATGCAAACTCTCTAGATCTTTCTTCAGAATTTGGGAGAAGATTGAAGGACTCTCTGTATAACACTGTGGGATTGGACACCACACCATTACTCTATTTAAAAATCTTAATGTAAAGATATACTGGCTATGCTCATGAAGAGTAATGGAGACAAGCACTTGACACAACTCTATAATGGTAAACCACTCCGTGTCTGCAGGAATTCTGAACAAAATCACAGCAGGATTTGGTACCACGGGACAACATGGAACCACAGTATTATTGATTTTGTTCAGGTTGGGTTCTGAGCCACTTTCTTTTTGACAGGCTTTTTAGCACCTCTTTTAAGATGTCTTGCTAAATAATTTTCTCAGTGGCGATGTCATTCCCACTTCTGCTTCACACGTAAGCTTGTATTGAGGATTACGAGGATACACCACATTTGGTTTCACTTTGATCTGCCCTGGACTTTTTATCAGTCCTGTCTCTTTACTAGTAAAATCCCAACCCCCCTCTTTCACTCTGTACCTTAAATCAGGACATAAGCCCTCATTTTGGAAAAAAACATAACAAATTCACTTTTGTCTCTTGTGATTTTATTTGAAATCTAAATCTCCATCCTGTTCTTGAATCGCCCTACCATCCAGTGTGCAATTAATTACACAGTTCTTTTGCACAAAAGATCACAACCCAATAAATTAACAGGATGCATGTCACATATTGTAAGCTGATGGTCATTTCCAGTGGAGCCAATTTTTACAGGAACATTTGAGGACACGTTAGTGATATGTTTGTTTGATATGCCTTCAACGTGGACTTATTTTAAAGAGAGGGGTAGGTTGGGAACTATGGAGCAGGTAGCACCTGTATCGGTCAGCAATGATGCTGGATGGCTATTCACCTCACCTTGTACATGTGGAACACTCTGCTCTTCCTCTAGGACTGCTCCATGCATGCTATCCCCCCCCACCCCCAAGGCACCGTCATTGTGTCATGTCAAGCACAACAATCGGGCCTGTAGGAACTCTGAGTGTAGTAGCAATTTGCAGGAGGGTGTTACTGATTATCGAAGGGTTTTGCTCCAAACCAGAATTATGCATTGTGCATATTATACTGCACCATCGGGCCTGATGGTTAGTTTCCTTTGAACTGCCTCTGATTCTGCTTGTTCTGCACAGATGCCAATTGGGCTGGTACTGCTGACTTTCAACCCATTATGGGCTAATTAATTCATGTTCTTTTGCATTTGAGGAACCATTTGTGGCTTGTTTTGTATTCGTTCATATTATATCTACACATCCTCTCAAGCATCAAATTATTTGTGTTATAATTCCAAAAGACGGACATGTGTGCTTGTCCTCCTCCAGCTATCAATATCAGTCAAAGGTTCCCGAAGCTGCGGTCTATGTAAAGTGGCGCCACTTTACGTAGACCGCCGCTTCGGGGACCTTTGTCAGGATGGGCAAAAGGCATTACAGGCCCAATGATACTTGATGGGTGACTGATATTGATAGCTGGAGGAGGACAAGCACACATGTCCGTCTTTAGGAATTATAACACACATAATTTGATGCTTGAGAGGATTATCTTCTGGCATTAGAATACTCAAAAGCCAATAGCTGAGGAAGTCCGTAGTTTACTCCACTGAGGACGAAACACGTGTTGGCGGCTAGATCTTTTTGTTTACAAAGAAAACTTTGAAATAAAGAAGAAGTTTGGAAGCTCACCTTGCTTTGAAGAACTTTTTACTGGAACTTGGAGCTCAGGATATATTTTGTGTTTGATTTCATGGTTTGGTTTACCACGCCGTCTGGTGAATGTTGAATGGCCATCGCCTTATCCTTTGAGCCATAATTATTTGTTCTGAACTTACCATCTCACAACTGTGCGCAAGTGTCACCCAGCCATTCTTTCCTGTGCATTCCTACAAAAGTGGTATGGTGTAGTTCTTTTCTGCATATGAATGTTAGCAGTGCCTATGTTTGAAGCATGGACAAAACCTTTAAATTTTCTCTGTAGAACAACCTTCCCTGTATGCATAAATTGAAAATCATTTTTCTAAACACCAACTCCTTGCATGCCTGAATTTGCACCTGGAACACATACAAAATCAACACCAGGATCTAACATATGAGAACATATGACTTTATCTGCATTCAGGTTATCAGGAGCCCTATGTGGTTAATAAAGTTAAAAACCTAACAGCAGTGCCAGATTTAAGAAACTGTTCTTAAAAGTTTCCATATCCCGTAGGTTTCCTTTGATGTTGAGTGTACAGGGTGCTTTGTTTAGGGGAAATGGTCCTTGGTAAAGGGGCATGGTGAATTTGGTCTGGCGTGTGAGGGTGTCAGAAGTTGACGTTTGGATAAGTTGGCGATGGAAAAGTATACCACAGGCCTAAGGAGTAGGAAAGTGTTCCTTGTTAATTGCTGCTCTACCCA
Organism: Lissotriton vulgaris; assembly: GCF_964263255.1. Classification (NCBI taxonomy): domain Eukaryota; kingdom Metazoa; phylum Chordata; class Amphibia; order Caudata; family Salamandridae; genus Lissotriton; species Lissotriton vulgaris. The sequence goes on from NC_141698.1 coordinate 4,486,075, forward strand.
CTGTGCACAGATGTGTTGGAGAGAGTGCCCAGATAAGGGTAAACATCCAGACTAATACTTCCATTTATAACCTATAGAGAGTTTTCCAAGGAGAGGGAGAAAGCCAAGGCACGTGGAGACTTCCAGAAGCTGCGGGAGAAGCAGCAGATGGAGGAGGACATGAAGGGATACCTGGACTGGATCACTCAAGCAGAAGACATTGATAACGAAGACGAGGACGGTGAAAGGAAGCACCACCGTAAGTGTTCTGGTTCCGGTTCAGGGTGTTGGTTAGCAGCGGTAGCACAATGACGGACACGGATGTTTTACTGGGAAGCTTCTAATTATCTGTTGCTTAGTGACCAGGAGGGTAGTAGACGTACCAGCCCTGTGAGAACATGGGTGGACCGTGTGTGTAGAAGCGTGACCCGTGATGGAGAGGCAAGACTGACAAGTCCATGCCTCTTCGTTCTCTGATGTTACTGAGCTTTGGCTCTTCCACATTACCTCATGTTAGACTAGTTCACCAAAGTTAACTCATGTGGTTCTCCCATTTTCTTTCCTATGGGTTCACTCGCCATCTCATGCTGGTTTACTCCCACATAATCATGCATTGATTCACTCCCACACTGTCTTATACTGACTCACTCTAACATTCTCTCACACTGATTCGCTCCCACCTCTCATGTTGGCTCAGTCCCACATTATCGCATACTAGTTTATGCCCATGTGACCTCCTCCTGGTTCACTCCCACATTATCCAGTGCTGGTTTATTCCCACATGAGCTCCCTCCGGTTTGCTTACTCCTTATTTGATGATGGCTCACTTCTCCTGTAGTTCATGCTAGTTCACTCTACCTGGTCACTCACACATCATCTTACACTAGTTCACTACTTCCATAGTTTCTGATTCTTGTTCACTTTCATATTATCTCATGCTGATTCACTCCCACATCTCGCATGATTCACTCCCGCATTGTCTCATGCTGGTTCACTCCCACATTGTCTCATGCTGGTTCACTCCCACATCTCACCAGGGTTCACTCCCACATTGTCTCATGCTGGTTCACTCCTGCATTGTCTCATGCTGGTTCACTCCCACATCTCACCAGGGTTCACTCCCACATTGCCTCATGCTGGTTCACTCCTGCATTGTCTCATGCTGGTTCACTCCCACATTGTCTCATGCTGGTTCACTCCTGCATTTTCTCATGCTGGTTCACTCCCACATCTCACCAGGGTTCACTCCCACATTGTCTCATGCTGGTTCGCTCCTGCATTGTCTCATGCTGGTTCACTCCAACATTGTCTCATACTGGTTCACTCCCACATTGTCTCATGCTAGTTGACTCCCACATTGTCTCATGCTGGTTCACTCCCACATTGTCTCATGCTGGTTCACTCCCACTTCTCACCAGGGTTCACTCCCACATTGTCTCATGCTGGTTCACTCCCACATTGTCTCATGCTGGTTCACTCCCACATTGTCTCATGCTGGTTCACTCCTGCATTTTCTCATGCTGGTTCACTCCCACATCTCACCAGGGTTCACTCCCACATTGTCTCATGCTGGTTCACTCCTGCATTGTCTCATGCCGGTTCACTCCCACATTGTCTCATGCTGGTTCACTCCCACATTGTCTCCTGCTGGTTCACTCCCACATTGTCTCATGCTGGTTCACTCCCACATCTCACCAGGGTTCACTCCCACATTGTCTCATGCTGGTTCACTCCTGCATTGTCTCATGCTGGTTCACTCCCACATTGTCTCATGCTGGTTCACTCCTGCATTGTCTCATGCTGGTTCACTCCCACATCTCACCAGGGTTCACTCCCACATTGTCTCATGCTGGTTCACTCCTGCATTGTCTAATGCTGGTTCACGCCCACATTGTCTCATACGGGTTCACTCCCACATCTCACCAAGGTTCACTCCTGCATTGTCTCATGCTGGTTCACTCCCACATTGTCTCATACTGGTTCACTCCCACATCTCACCAGGGTTCACTCCCACATTGTCTCATGCTGGTTCACTCCTGCATTGTCTCATGCTGGTTCACTCCCACATTGTCTCATGCTGGTTCACTCCTGCATTGTCTCATGCTGGTTCACTCCCACATCTCACCAGGGTTCACTCCCACATTGTCTCATGCTGGTTCACTCCTGCATTGTCTCATGATGGTTCACTCCTGCATTGTCTCATGCTGGTTCACTCCCACATTGTCTCATACTGGTTCACTCCCACATCTCACCAGGGTTCACTCCCACATTGTCTCATACTGCTTCACTCCCACATCTCACCAGGGTTCACTCCCACATTGTCTCATGCTGGTTCACTCCAGCATTGTCTCATGCTGGTTCACTCCCACCTTGTCTCATGCTGGTTCACTGCCACATCTCACCAGGGTTCACTCCCACATTGTCTCATGCTGGTTCACTCCCACACCTCACCAGGGTTCACTCCCACATTGTCTCATACTGGTTCACTCCCACATTGTCTCATGCTAGTTGACTCCCACATTGTCTCATGCTGGTTCACTCCCACATTGTCTCATGCTGGTTCACTCCCACATTGTCTCATGCTGGTTCACTCCCACATTGTCTCATGCTGGTTCACTCCTGCATTGTCTCATGCTGGTTCACTCCCACATTGTCTCATGCTGGTTCACTCCCACATTGTCTCATACTGGTTCACTCCTGCATTGTCTCATGCTGGTTCACTCCCACATCTCACCAGGGTTCACTCCCACATTGTCTCATGCTGGTTCACTCCCACATTGTCTCATGCTGGTTCACTCCCACATTGTCTCATGCTGGTTCACTCCTGCATTGTCTCATGCTGGTTCACTCCCACATTGTCTCATACTGGTTCACTCCCACATTGTCTCATGCTAGTTGACTCCCACATTGTCTCATGCTGGTTCACTCCCACATTGTCTCATGCTGGTTCACTCCCACATTGTCTCATGCTGGTTGACTCCCACTTCTCACCAGGGTTCACTCCCACATTGTCTCATGCTGGTTCACTCCCACATTGTCTCATGCTGGTTCACTCCCACATTGTCTCATGCTGGTTCACTCCCACATCTCACCTTGTATCACTCTCACATTCTCACTCTGACTCATTCTCATATTATCTCATGTTGGTTTACTTCCCCCTTATCACATGTTGGTTCACTCTAACATTATCTCAGGTTGGTTCATAACCAAATTACCATTTGTTTGTTCATTCCCAAAGAATTTCCTGCTAGTTTACTCCCACATTATCTTGTGGTGGTTCACTCCCACATTATCTTGTGGTGGTTCACTCCCACATTATCCTGTGGTGGTTCACTCCCTCATTATCTTGTGGTGGTTCACCCCCTCATTATCTTGTGGTGGTTCACTCCCTCATTATCTTGTGCTGGTTTACTCCCACTTTATCTCATGCTGGTTCATTTTACACGTTGCTTCTGTACCATTGGCCACTCGATTTATCCTCAACACTTCTTCACGTCAGTCCTTGTCAAGCTCCATGCATTGATTTCATGTGTGTTTCATGTCTGGTTCCATTTGCCTTTTGATTCAGAGTACTTACCACTGTTTTCATCTACAGATCATTCTCATGTGCATTTGTCTGTCCATGCGTCCATCCTTGTGTCTCTTTCACATCCAGGCAACTCTCTGGCTGAGCTGACGGACGAGAAGAAGGGTCGCTTGAGCTGGCTGAGGCACCGCAGTCACTCTATAGATACTCACAGTAATGTCTTTCTCTCGCTGTGACATATATATGCCCTCCTTGTGATGACGGTGCTAGTGGTCCCTGTGATGTAGTTGTGGTGTAACCGTGCAGATGGCAGTGGGGTACACGTATGGTAGTCTGTGTTCCTTGTGATGGTGTTTCTCTTGGCACAGCCTCTAAAGGTCCTTGGGGGGCTTGGCCTTGGTTGTGATCACCGCTAGGGAGGGTGGTGCAACTGGTCACCTAACTATGGCGCCACCGATGGGACCCTTGAGATCTCTTTGTAATGACTGAAGACAATGTCTTGGCACATTCCTTGTCATGCCTTCGTAATCTTGCATGATTTTCAGACTTTCCCTTCTTAAATTTACAAAATGTTTCCATTTTGCAGAATGCAAATCCACATGATTTTTGCTTTCCAGGGAGCGGTTCGAGTAGAATATATATCATCAATATCTGCTTTAACATTTTTGTGCAAAGTATACCTGTATGGAGAAAAGTTGTTCGAAAGACTTACACAATGTATTTGGCATATTAGGTATAATTTTGGAAAAGATTTGTGCATTTTGCAGAACTTCATTTTGGCAGATTTGGCTCACCCCTGTAGAGGTAGACCCATGCCGGTGACATTTTGAGACATTTACAGCAGAGCTTGCCAGGATGATGATACCGTGGAAGTCGCGCTCACAGGAGTGTATCAATGATAACGGTTACTGCCCGATAGGAGCGTAAATGATACCCAAGTGGAGGCCACGTGCGACCAAAGGAATTCTTCCGTCAAGGGCTCCTGCTCGGAATAGCATTGTGTCACAAGGCAAACTTATAGTAATTGAGGTGTACCCTCCTGTTGACCATGCATTCGGTCGCTCACCTGGAATTCACATCCTACTCATGGGGACCCGCGTAATCTTTCAAGATCCTTACATTTAGGGATCCATTCTTTACATATGGTACAGAACTGTACCTTCTTTTCCATATTGATTGAGGCCAGCTGATAAACACGTACCTTCACCTTAGTTTGGTCCTTTCTGGTGCGGCCTTTTGGCATAGTTGCATGTGTGGTGCCTGGACTCTACTCATGTCCTGATCATGACCACCTGACTGTTTTATGAGGTTGAAATGTAGTCTATACAAAGGATAAATTAGATGATAATCTATGCCTAGTGTTTCCCAACCTTTTAACTTCTGGGGATCCCCGCTTAATCATTACTGGAACCCGGGGAACTCCACTCAATAATTATTGGAATCCGGGGACCCCTTACTGACTCATTACTGGAAGCCGGGGACCCCGACCTAAGCGTTATCGTGATTTGAACCACAAAACAATACACAAAAAATGAAGAAAAAGTATTTATCAAACTAATACACAAATGATGACGCATTCTATTTAATTTTCAAACATATAAATAAATAAATCTAAATGTTAGTTTTAGTAGAAAGGTTGGAGCTCTTCTAAATTCAATTGAGGTCGCTCATCATTCACACTATATTCTGTTCGATGCATCCACACTGCTCCCTCGAATCAACCTGAGGAAACTAATTTAATTTTTAGCCTCTAATTTCAAATGTCTTCACATTTACAGTATGTTTTAAAATTTTCAGTTGTACATTTAGCTTCCTTTTTATGTAAACTATATTAATCTGTTAGTATTATTTAATTTTCTAAGTAGTCGCGGCCCCCCTGAGGAGGCTTTGCAGACTCCCGGGGTCCTCATACCACAGGTTGGGAACCTCTGATCTACGCCAAGCCACTTAGGAATGTATATTAGGAACGCTCCCGCTCCTTATATACGCTGTCCGATTCCCTGCGCTTGTGTGCGTAATTTATTTCACTGTCTAATCACTTGAGCACTGTGCACCTTAGATTTATCCATTTATGCTTGTATTTATTGCATTTTTGGAAGCAGTTGGCGGCAGAGATGGGAATTGATTCAACTGTTGAGATACCATTCATTACATGTCTCATATATATTTAAATATGGCACTGGGTAAGCAGGGCCGGACTGGCCATAGCGGGCACCGGGCATTTCCCTGGTGGGCTGCTGGGGTGGGTGCCGGTTTTGGGACCCTAGGGCCGTTTTTGTTACCGGGGGTCAGCAATATTGGTCCCCGGTAACAAAATCGGCCGAAACCGGACCTCGCAAACGGCTCGGGTGCACTCCCCCCCACCCCTGGGGGAGCCAGCTGAGCAGTTTGCCAGGGCCGGTTTCTGTTCTCAGTCCGACCCTGTGGGTAAGATGGGTAGGCTTGAGTCCTGGCAGTGCCCTGTGGGTTGTGGTCGGGAGGGCACCTTCTTCCACATGTTGTGCGACTGCCTGATAACTCAGAGAGGTGTACTGGAAGGCAGTGACTGATAACCGGTTTGACGGCATTGAGTAAAGAGCCCTTACCACCCTGGCCTAGGTGGTGCTATTAAATGTATGGGAGGTGACAGACTTGACCTTGGTGGATAAACTCTGGGTGACGCTGGGTCTCATGGTAGCCAAAAGCAATACAACCAGTCCCAGAATGCTTGTTTCCGGTCAAGGGAAGACATGGCCTATGGCCATGTCTGAACTGAGGTGGTGGAGTGAGCTAAAGAATGATGATGGATTAAACTCAGATCAGTTCACTGGGGGTGAGTACTTGCAATGTTCAACACTCCGCCCATCATCCCCTTTGGTTTAGCTAAACGCAATATCGCCAGGAACCTAAGAGCTGCGTCCCGGCCAATGCTGAGAGATCGGCAGATGGACAAGGACTGGTGCATGCAAGCAGAAAGGGTGGTGTATGAGGGCAGGGGGTGCCCACAAAAATGGACGAGGATTTGGGAGAAATGGAATGAAAGCAGGTGAGTGTGTATCTGTTGGTAGAGCTGAGTCGAAGGAATCAAAATGAGTGCGACTGCATTCCAAAGACCGCCACAGAGATATTTCCAAAGGGCTCTGGTAAACGGAATTGTACAAGAACTGTCAAAGACCAGACTGCTGATGCGCTGCAGCTACTATTTTTTATGTGAACATCACTACCTTGGCTACGCTATGTATATATATATCATATATACATGTATATATACATATAAATACATATACATATGTACACACATATATTTAACTCTGCAGCCTTTTGAAAGTATAAAAAATTGCAAGATCAATTTTTTTTTTTTTAAACCAAAGCATAAATACAATTTATGCAATAAAACCCAGCTGAGTATTGGAAGCCTTCTCCAAAACCTTTATTTCAAAGTAAAAAGGAACGGGAATATGAGGCATTGTTGACCATTGAAAGAGTAAGCATATAAAACATTGGCACTGTGCCTTTAAGAGCCTCACAGTACCCCCTGTAACCCATCATGCCCCAAAGGTGACAGTTTAGTCAGCTCATTTTTCCGGCTCCTTCTGCAAAAATCCTGGAGCACTGACTGAGCTCTTCTATGTTTGACTAAAAAGTCAGAAAAATCGCATTAGATTTTGGTAGAAACTTTTTCATTTGGCGGGTGCTCGTACTTGCTTTGCTGACAACTTATTTTCTGACAGAAAATATTTTTTTTGCTGTCAAAAATGCCTTATTTGTTTGTGAAGTGTCCTTCCTGTTGGAAGGAGAACGCTCAGCATGCATCCCTCCTCCATCCACCGAGCGTAGTCCTCCTCCATCCACTGAGCGTACCCCTCCTCCATCCACCGAGCGTACCCCTCCTCCATCCACTGAACGTACCCCTCCTCCATCCGCGCATTCCTCTACCATCCTCCGCACGCATCCCTCTTCCATCATCCGCACACATCCTCCTGCATCCACCGAGCGTACCCCTCCTCCATCCACAGAGCGTACCACTCCTCCATTCACTGCGTGCACCCCTCCTGCATTCACTGCGCGCACCCCTCCTCCATCCACCGCACGCATCCCTCTTCCATCGACCACATGCATCCCCCTTCCATCCGCCGCATGCACCCCGCCTCCATCCACCTAGCGTACCCCTCCTCCATCCACCGCACGCATCTCTCTTTCATCCACCGTTTCGAATGGAGTTTCTCCCCTTTTCTGAATATGTTGCTGTGTACTGAGGGGGCTTCTGGGGGGGGGGGGACGCTTCTACGATACTCTGGGCAATAGCTCACTTAATCTCCCTGACGGCCCCCGTGCATTGAGACCCTTAGGGGTGATTAGTCTCTTCACATCTTCCTGAAATCGTCCATGTTCATTTCTCATCTCTTTCATCTCTTTACAGTTTCTCCTGAATGTGCTTTTTGCATCTCTTTCACCACCCACCGCGCGCGCCCCTCCTCCAACCACTGTGTTAACGCCTCCTCCATCCACCGCACGCATCCCTCCTCCATTCACCGCGCGCATCCCACTTCCAAGCACCACGTGCCCCCCCTCCATCCACCGTATGCATCCCTCCTCCATTCACCGCGTGCATCCCTCTTCCATCCACCGCACACATCCCCCTATATTCAACTCGCGCACCCCGCCTCCATTCACCGCACACATCCCCCTCCATTCACCGCGGGCACCCCTCTCATCCTCCGCACGCATCCCTTTTCCATCCACCAAACGCATCCTGCCTCCATTCACCACGTGCATCCATCCCTCTTACATCCACCACATGCATTCCCTCTTCCATCCACCGCACGCACCACCCTCCATCCACCGCACGCATTCCCCTCCATCCACCCCACACATCCCCCTCCATCCACCGCATGCACCCCTCCTCCATTCACCATGCGCATCCCTCTTCCATCTACCGCACGCATCCCTCTTCCATCCTCCAAACGCATCCCACCTCCATTCACCGCGCGCATCCATCCCTCTTCCATCCACCGCATGCATTCCCTCTTCCATCCACCACACACAACCCCCTCCATCCACCGCACGCATTCCCCTCCATCCACCACACGCATCTCTCTTCCATCCTCCGAACGCATCCCACCTCCATTCACCGCACGCATCCATACCTCTTCCATCCACCGCATGCATTCCCTCTTCCATCCAATGCAAGCCCCCCCTCCATCCACCGCACGCATTCCCCTCCATCCACTGCATGCATCCCTCCTCCATTCACCATGCGCATCTGTTAGAAATGGGATCCCTGGCTGGCCAGGGCTTGCGTCAAAGTCAGTCAGAGGCCACCACTCCTAAGTCAGGGCAAGGGAGTTACACACCAAGATAACCCCTGCTCACCCTCTAGGTAACGTGACGCGAGCAGCAAGGCTAAACTTGGAGGCTATGAAGGTTAAGTGTTTGAGCGCGCACCCAGCAACAACACCCAAGGCCCACCACAAAGGAAACTCCACACAAGGTTATATATAAAAATAGCCTTTGTATTATACCAAAACACATTAGATAAAAACACATACTTTACAATGTGCCAACAGGCACGGGCAGAATTTACAGGGGATATGTACAAGACAGGGCCACATGGACCACTGTCAGGAATAGGCACTTTCAGACTTAGTACTTGGTAGAATTAGCACTTGTAGGACATAGAATATAAATCACTGTAGCACAAAATAGAACATAAAGCACACACCCAGTAATCACTGGTAACAGGTAAGTACCACCTACGCAACCCTAACCACCTTAGGAACAGGTCACGCAGGGAACCAGGACCTCACTAGCACCACCTGTACTAGCAAGAACCACCACCTAAGTATCACAGTACCTGTAGGGGTATAAGCACACTACACATGATGCATCACAACACATTCAGAGGTGTAGGGAAGGAAAACACATGATGCATAAACAACATTCAGAGGTGTAAGGAAGGAAACCACAATTGCCCCAAACTCACATAAGTCACCACCTGTGACTGTCCCTAGGCCCTCTGGCCTTGTTGGGGCTAGGACGCCCTGTGTTCCAATGTCAGGGGGGCCTAAACGTGGCAGCTGCCCACTAAGTGCTGGGCAGCTGGGTGAGGATGTGGCCCACACACTGGAGCCTCGCAGGCTCTGGCCAAATCACTTGTGTCCCCTTTGGAGCCTCGCTGGGCTCTAACCAAAACAATGTGGGCTGCCACTGAGCCTCTCTGGGCTCTACACAAGTGGGGGGCAAGGTGGGAGCATCCCGCTGCCTTCCGGGGCCGCTGTACCACTGGGGAAAATAATGCCCCTGGACGTCGGAGTCCCTCTCGGGGGACTCGAGAACAATGTGGCCCCCCAGAGCCTCTCGGGGCTCCCCAAACCTGTGCCTCGGGTGGGGTGGGCGGCCCGCTGCCAGCTGGGGCCGCTCCACCACTTCCTTCCTTGCCCAAGCGAAAATAACCCTACGGAGGGGAGGGGGCGGGCACCGGCACTGTGCCCCGACGCCCCCTCTCTCTCTTGTACCGGGGCTTCACTCACCGGAGTCGTGTGGCCGCTGGGATAGGAGAGCTCCCGCTCCTCGAGGCTCACCCACGTCGTAAGCCTCTCTTGCTCCTCAGGGCTCTCCCTCGCTCTGGGGAGCCCCGGGGGAGGGTCGTCAGCTTCCAGTTTTCTCTGGGGGCAGCGGGGGTCCCTCCTGCAACACCGGAGCCCCGCCTGCGCCTCCTGTCGCCCTGCTCCTCTTCTCTGCTGTGGGGGCGGGACTTCCAGCCCTTCTCCCGGGGCCGCGCCGCGATTGGCCGGCCAGCAAGCTGCTTCCGGGTCGCCGTGGGCAGCGCGACGGCCCGGCGGGGGGCTGCACACACTCCTGGGCTGCGGCTGTGAAGTCAATCCGCGATACGGGGTGGGCTCCCGTGAATAAAATAATATAAACAAAGGGCACGGAGGCGGCGTAGGCAGCCACAGTGAACGGAAAGCGCTCCCCAGACCTTTGTGGAAATAAAAAGCGCTCCCAGGCGCTGGGCAGCTAATTGCAGCGCTCTCAGGCACTTGAAGCAAAAAAAAGCGCTCCCCAGCGCTAGAAGGTTCCAGGGGCCAGGGTAAAGCGCTCAAAGGGTAGCAACAAGTCCTTCATGAGGTGGGGGGGCAAGGCTGGGCCCAGAGCCAGCTTGCTGGGCCCAGAGCCAGCTCACTGGGCCTCCAGGCAGGGAGGCAGTCACCAGTGGCGGTCCTCCTGGCGCCCAGCCACAGCAGCAGCCCCCTCTAGATAGGATCAAGAAGAGAACAAATTGTAATCGGACACAGCATTGTGTGGCGAAAGCCCAGCCCTATTCAGGACCCAGGTGCACTCCTCCCCAGCCATCTGCATGCTAATCCCCACCCTCACCAATGGGCAGACCCATCATGACTCATGGAGCCTGGCATCCCAGCCAGCCCCAGCCAATCACACACCAGCACATTTACAGCACACGCACAGCCATGTCTAGAAGTGGCACTTCCACACTAGACACATACACGCCGTACATATCATTGCGCAGCATTTAATCACACGAGTCCACACATATCAAACTCTAGCCTTCACACCTCACGCATCAGAAACTACCAGGGACACAGACATTCCCCATGCATTCCTACGGGAGGGCAGGCCAACCTTTCTCCACGCACTCAGAGTGCGCACGCACTTTCCTCTGGGACACAGTGAAAGTGCGCAGAAACCAAAAATCACTACCACCAATTCACATTCACGAAGCAAAAAGTTTAGGGGTGAACCTGCCAGAAGGGCCAAGTCCAACAGCGTCCCTCTTCCATCCATGCACGTATCCCTCTTCCATCAACCGCACACATCCTCCTCCATTCACCTTGTGCACCCCTCCTCCATTCACTGCGCGCACCCCTCCTCCATCCACCGCACGCATCCCTCTTCCATCCACCACACGCATTCCCCTTCCATCTGCTGTATGCATCCCTCCTCCATCGACCGAGCGTACCCCTCCTCCATCCACCGAGCGTACCCCTCCTCCATCGACCGAGTGTACCCCTCCTCCATCCACCGAGCGTACCCCTCCTCCATCCACTGAGTGTACCCCTTCTCCATCCACCGCATGCATCCCTCTTCCATCCACCACACGCACCCCTCCATCCACCACGCACCCCTCCTCCAGTCACCGTGCGCACCTCTCGATCCACTGCATGGAACCCCTCCTCGATCCACCGAGCGTACCCCTCCTCCATCCACCACGCCCACCCCTCCTCTATCCACTGCACGCACCCCTCCTCCATCCACCGCATGAATCCCTCTTCCATCCACCACACGCATCCCCCTTCCATCCACTGCATGCACCACTCCTCCATCCACCGAGCGTACCCCTCCTACATCCACCGCACGCATTTCCCTTCCATCCACGGCATGCATCCCCCTTCCATCCACCGCATGCATCCTTCCTCCATCCACCGCACGCATCCCCCTCCATCCACCGCACGCACCCCTCCATCCACCGCACGCATCCCCCTCCATCCACCACGCACCCCTCCTCCATTCACGGTGCGCACCCCTCCATCCACCACGCACCCCACCTCCATCCACCGTGTGCACTCCTCCCTCAGTTTTTAATCACTGCCAGAACTGAGTTCCAGAGGGACCCGGCACACTTAAAGCCTTGCCCAAAAGGTTCCTAGAGACACCCCGCCCCTCACCCGTGAGGCTCATCTGGGACCGGGGTTCTGATCCTGGCCCCTGGTGTGATTTTGGGCGGATCGCTTTGGCCTCCTGCGCACTGGGTGTGGTTACAAAAGGCCGAGTATTGAGAGGCCGCTCTGGCCCCCCTGGAGCCGGGGTCCGGGGGATGGGGGGGCTGCGGCCGGGGCCCCACGCGCCCTTCTGATGTCCTTATGGAGCCGGACTGTAAACTGTCCTTCTTCCGTCCGTCTGTCCGTCTGTCTGTGCGTCCGCCGGCCGCACAGGGCTCAGTGTAACCCGACAGCGCATCTTTCATCTTCATTGTGTCGGATCCGCCGTGGCTGCGCCGCCCTGGGGGGGGGCCGGAGGGCTCAGTGCTATATTTAAAGAATCCACCCCAGCGATGCCAGGCGCTGACCTTGGCATCTCAGTGGTAGGGGCAGGCGCGCAACACCCATTGGGCTTGCAGGGCTTCAGACCACTGCCCCCCCCCCTCTCTGTCGTGTGTGTGTGCCCGGGCTGAGACAGCTCCCCCTCCCCCCTACACACACACGTGAGCACTTCACAGGTCTATAAAAGTCCATTCACTCCTTAACGAGGCTTTGTTGTGTTTTCACGCCCCTCCCCCGGCTTAGAGCCCCTGCAGCTCCACGCTGCCTATTGCTGGAAGACTCAGCCCCATGCCCCCCCAAAAGTTTTATTACCCTCCCCCCAAACTTCGAGTCCCCGCTCACCCTGCTTGGTGGGTCCCCGCAACCTTCTTAGGGTACCCCTCACAACCTAGAATAGCCCAAATCTACTCCGGATACCCCTACCTCCTTATAGTACCCCCCAACTAAACTATCCCAACTACTCCTAAAGAACACCCACCCTTTTTGGAGCACCCCCACACGACCGAGAATACCCCAGCCGTACCCCGAGTCCTCAAACCTTCCTGGAGGACCCAGCCCAGAGCATCCTAGTACTCCATACAGTACCCCAAACCTACCCCGAGTTACCCCCTCACCCTGCTTGATGTACCCCACCCTACTTAGATAACCCAAATCCTGCTTGGAGTACCCCCATCCTTCCTAGGGTACCCCTTACCACCTTTAATATCCCAAATCTGCTTAGACTACTCTCACTCTGCTCAAAGTACCGAACCTAAATACGCCAACTCTGCTTCGAGTACTCACACCCTGCTTCGAGTACTCACACCCTGCTTGGAGTACCCCCACACTACTCAGAGCCCCAGACTCCTATGCAGAGTGCTCCACCCTCCTGAGGGTCCTGAAACTACCTAGAGTCCGCCAATACTACCCATCCACCCGCCTGCTTGAACTATCTTCACACCACATACAGAATCCAACTCCTCCTCACGAGAGCACCCATCCTGCTCAGAGCACCCCATGCCACCCACAAAACCCCAACCCTAGTAAGTAGCACCTTCCTCCTTAGAGCACCCATCTCGAGTATCCCGCCTTCACCTAGAGTATTCTTAACCTTCTTAACTGACCTCCACCCAACCCGCGGTCCTCCTAGCTCCTCATGATGAGTTGACCGGCATTTCACGTGGAGATATTGAGAGGCCAAAATCTACATTACCACTCAATATCTCTGCATAAGATTTCGGTGCTTACATGTGTTTTTCCCCCGGAATGGGGAATAACTGCTTAGAATAGGGGTTATCAGTAAGCCTGGGTGGCGTTCACGGAGTTGCACTACATGTAGCTCCGCGAAGTGGGGAAAGATTTCTGCCACGCGACGCAGATTGCCACGAGCAGCGGAATCCAGTGTGTCACACTGTTCGCCGTGATATTTAGGATTAGGAGTTTCTCTCGCGCTGTAAAGTGCACGAACTGCATCACGCGGAGCTCCAGAGGGCACTGCTTCTGTTAGCTGAGTGACAGGTTCCACAACGCGAGCGGCATCTTTCTTATCTCAAGCAGTAGTGACTTGCTGCAACCAGAAATCTTTCCAGGAGTTGGTCTAGCGCTTGATTTCTCTTGCTCACACTCGCCAACATTGGTGAGCCGCTCGAGAGAAAAAACTCTGCTTTGCGTCTCTTTGTCAAGTTTTTCAGAACTTCGCATGCAGTAAGCAAAGCTCCATAAACTCTTCGCCCACACCTAGTTATCAGGTCCTATTGGCTCATTCCTGATGGAGGTCCCCCATCCTCTATCCTGGTGTGACGTGATTCCAATTGGTTCATTCCTGGGGGAGATCCCCAGCCTCTATCCTGATGTGATGTAATTCCCATTGGTTCATTCCTGACGTGATCCCCCAGCCTCTATCCTGGTGTGATGTGATTCCCATTGGTTCATTCCAGGTGGGGATCCCCAGCCTCTATCCTGGTGTGACGTGATTCCCATTGGTTCATTCCTCGGGGAGATCCCCAGCCTCTATCCTGGTGTGACGTGATTCCCATTGGTTCATTCCTGGTAGAGATCCCCCATCCTCTATCCTGGTGTGACGTGATTCCCATTGGTTCATTCCTGGGGGAGATCCCCCATCCTCTATCCTGGTGTGACGGATTCTCATTGGTTCATTCCTGATGGAGATTCCCCATCCTCTATCCTAGTGTGACGGATTCTCATTGGTTCATTCCTGAGGAGATCCCCCATCCTCTATCCTAGTGTGACGGATTCTCATTGGTTCATTCCTGATGGAGGTCCCCAGCCTCTATCCTGGTGTGACGGATTCTCATTGGTTCATTCCTGGGGGAGGTCCCCTTCCTCTATCCTAGTGTGACGGATTCTCATTGGTTCATTCCTGGGGGAGGTCCCCTTCCTCTATCCTAGTGTGACGGATTCTCATTGGTTCATTCCTGGGGGAGGTCCCGTTCCTCTATCCTGGTGTGACGTGATTCCCATTGGTTCATTCCTGGGGGAGATCCCCAGCCTCTATCCTCCTGTGATGTGATTCCCATTGGTTCATTCCTGATGGGGATCCCCCTTCCTCTATCCTGGTGTGACGTGATTCTCATTGGTTAATTCCTGAGGTGATCCCCCAGCCTCTCTCCTCGTGTGACGTGATTCCCATTGGTTCATTCCTGGTGGTCCCCAGCCTCTCTCCTCATGTGACGTGATTCCCATTGGTTCATTACTGGGGGAGATCACCAGCCTCTATCCTGATGTGACGTGATTCTCATTGGTTCATTCCTGAGGTGATCCCCCAGCCTCTCTCCTCGTGTGACGTGATTCCCATTGGTTCATTCCTGGTGGTCGCCAGCCTCTATCCTGGTGTGACGTGATTCTCATTGGTTAATTCCTGGTGGAGGTCCCCTTCCTCTATCCTGGTGTAACATGATTCCCATTGGTTCATTCCTGTGGGAGATCCTCATCCTCTATCCTAGTGTGAGGTGATTCCCTTTGGTTCATTCCTGCGGGAGATCCCCATCCTTTATCCTGGTGTGATGTGATTCCCATTGGTTCATTCCTGCGGGAGATCCCCATCCTCTATCCTAGTGTGACGTGATTCCCATTTGTTAATTCCTGGTGGTCCCCCAGCCTCTCTCCACGTGTGACGTTATTCCCATTGGTTCATTCCTGGGGGAGATCCCCAGCCTCTAGCCTGGTGTGCGGTGATTCCCATTGGTTCATTCCTGCGGGAGATCCCCATCCTCTATCCTAGTGTGACGTGATTCCCATTGGTTAATTCCTGAGGTGATCCCCCAGCCTCTCTCCTTGTGTGACGTGATTCCCATTGGTTCGTTCCTGGTGGTTCTCCAGCCTCTCTCCACGTGTGACGTGATTCCCATTGGTTCATTCCTGATGGGGATCCCCCTTCCTCTATCCTGGTGTGACGTGATTCCCATTGGTTCATTCCTGGTGGAGGTCCCCATCCTCTATCCTGGTGTGACGTGATTCCTATTGGTTAATTCCTGAGGTGATCCCCCAGCCTCTCTCCTTGTCTGACGTGATTCCCATTGGTTCGTTTCTGGTGGTCCCCCAGCCTCTCTCCACGTGTGACGTGATTCCCATTGGTTCATTTCCGGGGGAGATCCCCAGCCTCTCTCCTCGTGTGACGTGATTCCCATTGGTTCATTCCTGGTGGTCCCCTATCCTCTATCCTGGTGTGACGTGATTCCCATTGGTTCATTCCTGGTGGTCCCCCATCCTCTATCCTGGTGTGACGTGATTCTCATTGGTTCATTCCAGGTTAACCCCCCAGCCTCTCTCCTCGTGTGACGTGATTCCCATTGGTTCATTCCTGATGGTGGTCCCCTTCCTCTATCCTGGTGTGACGTGATTCTCATTGGTTCACTCCTGGTGGTCCCCCAGCCTCTCTCCTCATGTGACGTGATTCCCATTGGTTTATTCCCTCTAGGGATCACGCCCTCCATCCTGGTATGACGTCTTTCCCATTGTGATGTTGCCCCTCAAGCGCCTCAGTCTTCTGCCCTCTCTTGTAGGCGCTCTCTTGTCCTTGTTGTTCTTCTTTACCTTCTCACTGATTGAAGCTACAGTTCATAGAAGCTACATTTTCTCTGTGGTTCCGGCCCTCCCGCCAGCACATATGCGGATCCAATTGAGCCAGTTTCGCTGGAAGATCCAGGGAAGATGCAGGAATGAACTCTTTCCCTCAACAGAGATTTTTAGAGTTTGTAACTTCTTTCTTTTTGCTTCCTGTGTCCTCTTCTTCTTTGTAGACAGCCTTCCTGCGAGCGAAACCACGTCTGTCAACACGGAGAACATTGGGGAAGAGGAGCACGCAAACTGCTGTGCCCTGTGCCTGTGAGTATGATGCCGTGACCCTGTGTCCATGAGGTAACTCAAGCATAGGCCATACTGAAGATAAAACATCTGTTCTATCCTTAATGTCTGAGAGAACACATTCTGAAAAGAAACAAACACTCCTACAAACTGGTTCAGTGAGTAACTCTCTGTGGGTTAGAGCAAAGTTGCTCTCCTGCTGACAGCTCTGGTTCAGTGAGTCACTCTCTGTAGGTTAGAGTAAAGTTGCTGTAAGCTCTGGTTCAGTGAGTCACTCTCTGTAGGTTAGAGTAAAGTTGCTCTCCTGCTGACAGCTCTGGTTCTGTGAGTCACTCTCTGTAGGTTAGAGTAAAGTTGCTCTCCTGCTGACAGCTCTGGTTCTGTGAGTCACTCTGTGTAGGTTAGAGTAAAGTTGCTCTCCTGCTGACAACTCTGGTTCTGTGAGGTCACTCTCTGTGGGTTAGAGTAAAGTTGCTCTCCTGCTGACAGCTCTGGTTCAGTGAGTTACTCTCTGTAGGTTAGAGTAAAGTTGCTTTCCTGCTGACAGCTCTGGTTCAGTGAGTCACTCTCTGTAGGTTAGAGTAAAGTTGCTCTCCTGCTGACAGCTCTGGTTCAGTGAGTCACTCTCTGTGGGTTAGAGTAAAGTTGCTCTCCTGCTGACAGCTCTGGTTCAGTGAGTCACTCTCTGTAGGTTAGAGTAAAGTTGCTGACAGCTCTGGTTCAGTGAGTCACTCTCTGTAGGTTAGAGTAAAGTTGCTCTCCTGCTGACAGCTCTGGTTCTGTGAGTCACTCTCTGTAGGTTAGAGTAAAGTTGTTCTCCTGCTGACAGCTCTGGTTCTGTGAGTCACTCTCTGTAGGTTAGAGTAAAGTTGCTCTCCTGCTGACAACTCTGGTTCTGTGAGGTCACTCTCTGTGGGTTAGAGTAAAGTTGCTCTCCTGCTGACAGCTCTGGTTCAGTGAGTCACTCTCTGTAGGTTAGAGTAAAGTTGCTGACAGCTCTGGTTCAGTGAGTCACTCTCTGTAGGTTAGAGTAAAGTTGCTCTCCTGCTGACAGCTCTGGTTCAGTGAGTCACTCTCTGTAGGTTAGAGTAAAGTTGCTTTCCTGCTGACAGCTCTGGTTCAGTGAGTCACTCTCTGTAGGTTAGAGTAAAGTTGCTTTCCTGCTGACAGCTCTGGTTCAGTGAGTCACTCTCTGTAGGTTAGAGTAAAGTTGCTCTCCTGCTGACAGCTCTGGTTCAGTGAGTCACTCTCTGTAGGTTAGAGTAAAGTTGCTGACAGCTCTGGTTCAGTGAGTCACTCTCTGTAGGTTAGAGTAAAGTTGCTGACAGCTCTGGTTCAGTGAGTCACTCTCTGTAGGTTAGAGTAAAGTTGCTCTCCTGCTGACAGCTCTGGTTCAGCGAGTCACTCTCTGTGGGTTAGAGTAAAGTTGCTCTCCTGCTGATAGCTCTGGTTCTGTGAGTCACTCTCTGTGGGTTAGAGTAAAGTTGCTCTCCTGCTGACAGCTCTGGTTCAGTGAGTCACTCTCTGTAGGTTAGAGTAAAGTTGCTCTCCTGCTGACAACTCTGGTTCTGTGAGTCACTCTCTGTGGGTTAGAGTAAAGTTGCTCTCCTGCTGACAGCTCTGGTTCAGTGAGTCACTCTCTGTGGGTTAGAGTAAAGTTGCTCTCCTGCTGACAGCTCTGGTTCTGTGAGTCACTCTCTGTGGGTTAGAGTAAATTTGCTCTCCTGCTGACAGCTCTGGTTCAGTGAGTCACTCTCTGCAGGTTAGAGTAAAGTTGCTCTGCTGCTGACAGCTCTGGTTCAGTGAGTCACTCTCTGTAGGTTAGAGTAAAGTTGCTGACAGCTCTGGTTCAGTGAGTCACTCTCTGTAGGTTAGAGTAAAGTTGCTTTCCTGCTGACAGCTCTGGTTCAGTGAGTCACTCTCTGTAGGTTAGAGTAAAGTTGCTTTCCTGTTGACAGCTCTGGTTCAGTGAGTCACTCTCTGTAGGTTAGGGTAAAGTTGCTCTCCTGCTGACAGCTCTGGTTCAGTGAGTCACTCTCTGTAGGTTAGAGTAAAGTTGCTCCCCTGCTGACAGCTCTGGTTCTGTGAGTCACTCTCTGTAGGTTAGAGTAAAGTTGCTCTCCTGCTGACAGCTCTGGTTCAGCGAGTCACTCTGTGGGTTAGAGTAAAGTTGCTCTCCTGCTGACAGCTCTGGTTCAGTGAGTCACTCTCTGTGGGTTAGAGTAAAGTTGCTCTCCTGCTGACAGCTCTGGTTCAGTGAGTCACTCTCTGTAGGTTAGAGTAAAGTTGCTGACCGCTCTGGTTCAGTGAGTCACTCTCTGTAGGTTAGAGTAAAGTTGCTGACAGCTCTGGTTCAGCGAGTCACTCTCTGTGGGTTAGAGTAAAGTTGCTCTCCTGCTGACAGCTCTGGTTCAGCGAGTCACTCTCAGTGGGTTAGAGTAAATATGCTCTCCTGCTGACAGCTCTGGTTCAGTGAGTCACTCTCTGTGGGTTAGAGTAAAGTTGCTCTCCTGCTGACAGCTCTGGTTCAGCGAGTCACTCTCTGTGGGTTAGAGTAAAGTTGCTCTCCTGCTGATAGCTCTGGTTCTGTGAGTCACTCTCTGTGGGTTAGCGTAAAGTTGCTCTCCTGCTGACAGCTCTGGTTCAGTGAGTCACTCTCTGTAGGTTAGAGTAAAGTTGCTCTCCTGCTGACAACTCTGGTTCTGTGAGTCACTCTCTGTGGGTTAGAGTAAAGTTGCTCTCCTGCTGACAGCTCTGGTTCAGTGAGTCACTCTCTGTGGGTTAGAGTAAAGTTGCTCTCCTGCTGACAGCTCTGGTTCTGTGAGTCACTCTCTGTGGGTTAGAGTAAATTTGCTCTCCTGCTGACAGCTCTGGTTCAGTGAGTCACTCTCTGCAGGTTAGAGTAAAGTTGCTCTGCTGCTGACAGCTCTGGTTCAGTGAGTCACTCTCTGTAGGTTAGAGTAAAGTTGCTTTCCTGCTGACAGCTCTGGTTCAGTGAGTCACTCTCTGTAGGTTAGAGTAAAGTTGCTTTCCTGTTGACAGCTCTGGTTCAGTGAGTCACTCTCTGTAGGTTAGGGTAAAGTTGCTCTCCTGCTGACAGCTCTGGTTCAGTGAGTCACTCTCTGTAGGTTAGAGTAAAGTTGCTCCCCTGCTGACAGCTCTGGTTCTGTGAGTCACTCTCTGTAGGTTAGAGTAAAGTTGCTCTCCTGCTGACAGCTCTGGTTCAGCGAGTCACTCTGTGGGTTAGAGTAAAGTTGCTCTCCTGCTGACAGCTCTGGTTCAGTGAGTCACTCTCTGTGGGTTAGAGTAAAGTTGCTCTCCTGCTGACAGCTCTGGTTCAGTGAGTCACTCTCTGTAGGTTAGAGTAAAGTTGCTGACCGCTCTGGTTCAGTGAGTCACTCTCTGTAGGTTAGAGTAAAGTTGCTGACAGCTCTGGTTCAGCGAGTCACTCTCTGTGGGTTAGAGTAAAGTTGCTCTCCTGCTGACAGCTCTGGTTCAGCGAGTCACTCTCAGTGGGTTAGAGTAAATATGCTCTCCTGCTGACAGCTCTGGTTCAGTGAGTCACTCTCTGTGGGTTAGAGTAAAGTTGCTCTCCTGCTGACAGCTCTGGTTCAGCGAGTCACTCTCTGTGGGTTAGAGTAAAGTTGCTCTCCTGCTGACAGCTCTGGTTCTGTGAGTTACTCTCTGTGGGTTAGAGTAAAGTTGCTCTCCTGCTGACAGCTCTGGTTCAGTGAGTCACTCTCTGTAGGTTATAGTAAAGTTGCTCTCCTGCTGACAGCTCTGGTTCAGCGAGTCACTCTCTGTAGGTTAGAGTAAAGTTGCTCTCCTGCTGACAGCTCTGGTTCAGTGAGTCACTCTCTGTAGGTTAGAGTAAAGTTGCTGACAGCACTGGTTCAGTGAGTCACTCTCTGTAGGTTAGAGTAAAGTTGCTCTCCTGCTGACAGCTCTGGTTCAGTGAGTCACTCTCTGTGGGTTAGAGTAAAGTTGCTCTCCTGCTGACAGCTCTGGTTCAGTGAGTCACTCTCTGTAGGTTAGAGTAAAGTTGCTCTCCTGCTGACAGCTCTGGTTCTATGAGTCACTCTCTGTAGGTTAGAGTAAAGTTGCTCTCCTGCTGACAGCTCTGGTTCAGTGAGTCACTCTCTGTAGGTTAGAGTAAAGTTGCTCTCCTGCTGACAGCTCTGGTTCTGTGAGTCACTCTCTGTAGGTTAGAGTAAAGTTGCTCTCCTGCTGACAGGTCTGGTTCTGTGAGGTCACTCCCTCTGTGTTGAACTCTGGCTCTCAGCACTGGACCTTCATAGATTCGCATGCGTAAATGATTCCCCGCTGTCCGGTTGGGAGCCCTCAGTAATCAACGTCAACACATGAGTCCACCATATAGCAAATAACATTGAAAACAAACTAAAAAAAACATAGGGAACTAGTAGCCCATCTACCTCATTTTGTGACCCTAAGGCCAGCCAATTTTTAAAACTTTTTCATAGTAATGTTATATGTACTGAAACGTACAATACGTTGACCGTCCACTTTTCTTATTCTTGAACCATGTTATAGCATATTGCTATCAATACGGATGCACATAGAGAAGAATCATTCTTTTCAGGTTATAACAGGGCGTACATTAGTGGTATCGGTTAAGCACACTTTACTCTTTTCGAATTTGTCTTATAGACGCCAAGAAAGAGCGGAAGGAGAGAAGAGGGGGAATGAAACGTATCCAGTGTAGTCTTAAACGGATTGTCCTCTACATTAACACGCATCTGGTTGAGACTTCTAGCTGCAGATTCCTTACCATAGAATAATCGCCAGGCGTCAGAATGGATCCAGAAATGATCCAGCAGTACCCCTGTGTGCCGCTAGGTGGGGTTGTGTGGTTCCTCATTGGCAGTGGCGTCGGCACTGGAAGTGACGTGCGTGGGGCCTATATATGCGTCGCCCCAGCATGCTGATGGCAGCTCTTTTCTTTCCGTGCCAGTCAGCGCAGATTCGGAGAGTGCTACTGTAGGAGGTTGGCATGGTACATGGTGCACACTGATTTAAGTGAAGTACCCCGCACTAATCAGAGTGGGGATTTCAGTGGTCCTAGACAACCATAGAAAACTCTCTAAGTGTTACTTTTAAAACACTGTGAAACGTACCTGCACTAAGTGATTCTTGGTTTTAGTAATAAAACAACAAAGTAACAACTTTTCGTACAAACACTTGGTCTGAGTTCAGTCTTTGAGTGTGTGACATCATTTCCTGCCTGAGTGTGTACAACAAATGCTTAACACTACAGTGCCACAGAGATGTTGCCAGCATCAGAAATAGGTTGTGGTTGTTATTCCTTCTCCTTTCTGGTGTCCAAAAAGGTCGGACGCGCCTGCCCTGTTCTAGGCCGCCACCTTCCCAACTTCTTCCTGACAATGGAGGCATTCAGTATGCTCACCTTAGCTCAAGTCCGGTCTATTCTGGAGGCTGGAGGGTAGCGCTTGACTTACAGGATGCCTATTTTCATATCCCCGTCCTGCCTGACACAGGCGCTACTTGCGGTTCACAGTAGGTCATGGCAATCTCAGTTCATAGTGCTCAGCTTTAGTCACACCGCCAGCCCTCAG
This sequence comes from Lissotriton vulgaris, assembly GCF_964263255.1. Taxonomy (NCBI): domain Eukaryota; kingdom Metazoa; phylum Chordata; class Amphibia; order Caudata; family Salamandridae; genus Lissotriton; species Lissotriton vulgaris. Next base: position 4,508,514 of record NC_141698.1, read on the forward strand.
GTGTTCACCAAAATAATGGCGGTGGTTGCAGCTCATCTGAATAGGTCAGGGGTGACTGTCTTCCCCTACTTCGATGATTGGCTGTTGAAGGCGAGTTTTCCCCAGGCTGTTGTCTCACACCTTCAGACTACAGCAGACCTCTTGCACCCACTGGCGTTCACTAGAAACATGCCGAAATCGCACTTGACTCCCTCTCCGATGCGCCTTTTCATTGGGGCCAGTCTGGACACGGTGTAGTTTCGGGCCTATCCTCCGTCCAGGATATTCAGGCTATGACATCGATGTTTCAGACTCTATCCTGGATTTCAGTGAGAATGACCCTGAGCCTGCTGGGTCTTCATGGCTCCTACATTCTCCTAGTGGCTCATGACTGTTGGCATCTGTGGGCTCTGCAGTGGGACAAGATGAAGCTCCAGCGGGCGCAACATCAGGGGGATCTGTCCAACACGGTCCAGATCTTGGAGGGAATTTCAAAAGCCCCGCAGTGGTGACTGACAAACTGTGATTGAGTCAGTGGCAGACCCCTCTACCTTCCCCACCCAGAGCTGGCTGTGGAGACACATTCATCACTCCTGGGATGGGGCGGTCACCTGGGAGAGTTGGAGGTCAGAGAACTCTGATCTCTGGCAAAGTCTGGGCTTCAAATTAACCTGTTGGGGCATGTGGTACTGCAAAAAACAGGGCAGGAGGGGTCCTGAACCCTTTGTCAAGAGGCCCTGTGCCTCTGGACATGGCAAGGCCTCTTGACATGGCTGGAACGTCACACATTTTCCCAGTGGTTCAACACTATCGATGCCGAGTAGATTACAAATGTCGTCCCCATCCAGAGATGGTGCAAGGTCTCTTTCGAGAGTGGGGAGAGCCTTCGTCAGATCTGTTCGCCACCACAGAGAATGCACAATGCCAGCAGTTCTACCCTTTGAAGTTTCCAAGGCGGTTCACACTCAGAGACACTTTTTCGTCTCCATGGAATTCCGGCCTCCTGTATGCCTTTCTGCCAATGCCTAAGTCATTCTTGTGGCTCCGTTTTGGGCACAGAGAGTCTGGTATCCGTGCTCCTGAGCACGACCAACAGTTCTCCTTTCAGATGCCGCTTCGGGAGGATCTTCTGTCGCAGCAGCAGGGGACGGTCCTGCACCCGACCCTGCACATGCTTCGCCTTCATGCTTGGAGATTGAGTGGTGACAGTTTCAGCTTTCGACCTTCCTTCTGAAGTCTGTGATGTTATTCTAGCATCCAGGCGTCATTCCACCAAGACGGAATACACCTGCCGTTGGGACAAGTTTGTGCCATGGTGTGCATCCACGGTTATTGATCCTCTGTCTGCACCTTTAATGTGTGTTCCATTGTTTGTTCTTCTCTGGCCCACCAGGGCTCTGCTCTGGGCGCTGTTGAAGGTTCCTTGTTCTTCTTTTCTGCATTTTTGCAGTTGCCTGGACCAACCTTTTTTGTTCAAGTTACCTGTGATGACTGGATACCTCAAAGGTCGTGTCCTCCCAGGCCACTCATCATCATGCCCAATGGGATCTTAATTTGGGCTGACCTTTCTTATGTGCACGCCTTGCGATCCACTGCACAACTGCCCGCTCTTATTGCTTACTATTGAGACATCTTTTCTAGTGGCCATAACATCGGCCTTGAGGGTCAGCAAACTGCAGGCACTCTCTAGGCACCCTCCTTATACCTCCTATTACCCTGACAAGCTGCTTCTGCTGACCCATCCTTCCTTTCTCTTGATGTTGTGACACCTTTTCATGTAGGTTATACATAACCTTGCCTACATTCTTTGCTCTGCCTCACCTTTCTAAAGAAAGAAGCGACTCCATCAGCTGGACCCGAAAAGAACGTTGCCGTTCTACCTAGATTGCACAAAAGAGTTTCGGTGGTTGCTCGACTCTACTTTGGGTCTGTTGGATCTAAGAAGGGGTAGGTGTTGGACATGGCCCGTCTGGCAGGTTCACCCCTGAACTTTTTTCCTAGTGACTTCTGGTCTTTGCGCACTTTGACACTGTGGCGCCGTGTAAAGAGCGTGCGCTCCCTGAGTGCGTGTGTGAGATTGGCCTGCTCTCCCATAGGAATGCATGGGGAATGTCTGTGTCCCTAGTAGTTCCTGATGCGTGAGGCGTGCATGATCAAGTTTGGTATGTGCAAACTCGTGAGAGTGAATGCTGCGCAATGGTATGTGCGGCGTGTATGTGTCTTGTGCGGAAGCGCCACTTCTAGGAGTTGGCATATTAGTGTAAAATATGCCTGGCGTGTGATTGGCTGGAGCTGGCTGGGATGCCAGGCTCCAGGAAGTCTGTGTGGGTCTGCCCCGGTGGTGAATGGAGAGATTAGCATGCTGATGGCTGGGGAGGAGTGCACCTGTGTCCTGAATGGGCTGGGCTTTTCCCCACACAATGCTGGCTCCGCCCCCTGTGGTGCGACTGATGACCCTAGCCTGCCTGATGAATGAAAGGGGTGGTTGAGCCATCAACAGTGCTCACAGACCAGCTGCGACTGGTTCTGCCCCCACCCTGCACCTACAGACAAAAGAGAAAGGTGTATAAAAGAGGGGCTGTGACCCCATGAAAATGTTCTTGTTTGCTGCTTGAACTCCTGAAGGACTTTCCCTGGATGTTTGGGTCAACTAGCGCTGGGGAGCGCTTTCTCTGGACCCTCTTGACCCCCCTAGCGCTGGGGAGCGCTTGACTCTGCCATAGCGCTTGGAAAGCGCTTTTATTTCCCCTCTAGCGCTAGGAGCGCTGTAATTGCTTTTCATAGCGCTGTGGTCACCCTTCTAGCGCTGGGAGCGCTTTATTTGCGGCTAGCGCCTGGGGGCGCTTTCTGTTCGTGGCCGGTGACTACCCGGCATTTGCCCCGTGGATTTGCCAATTTGGGCGCGGCTGCCCACGCCGCCTACGTGCCTTTTTGTTATTTAATTAGAGGCCAGTGCCCACCCGGCATTGCCCCGCTGGAGTGCCACCTCGTGCCACTTATTTAAAAAGGAAAGCCGGTGCCCACCCGGCATTTGCTGCTGTCTACGGCCGGGCCGCCGCTCTGCCTGCGACGACCCGGAAGCGGTTGGGCAGCCGGCCAATCCCGGCGCGGCCCCTACCGGAAGTCCCGCCTGCCGCCACCGGCAGGAGAAAGAAGCCGAGTGATGGGCGCCCGGGGCTCCCGTGAGCTGGGGAGAGCCCCGGGTCCGCCAGGAAGCAGTCGCCGGATGTCGCGGGGCTCCCAGGACCAGGAGGGAGCCCCGGTGGAGGAGGAGAGCCGCCGCCGAGCACCAGAGACCCGGTGAGTGTATGCGGAAGGGAGGGGGCGTCGGGGCACATTGCCGGTGCCCGCCCCTCCCCTCCAGAGCGAGACCCTTGTCCAGAGAGGCCCGTGAAGCCTCGAGTGATGCCGAGTCCCCCGAGAGGGACTCCGCCTAACCCCCCACCTCGAGCCACGAGCGCGAGAGGCTCTGAGGTGCCATTCTGCTTGTTGAGCCCAGAAGAGGCTCATGGGGGCATATTGGATCAGAGCCTGAGAGGCTCCTTAAGGCGCCACCATTGTTTTAAGAGCCCACGAGGCTCAAGGGGGCATTCCTTTGTTCTCGAGTCCCCAGGAGGGGGACTTCAACGATGCCCGCAATTGTGCCTACAGCCTAGAGAGGCTCAGGGCACCCCCAGTGAGGGACCCCACCGCCCAGTGAGGCTACATCTTTTTGTTGCGAGCCCCGAGAGTCTCAGGGGGACATTTAATTTCTACAGAGCCTGTGAGGTTCTCAGAGGCCACCTTTGTTTTGAGAGTCCAGAGGGGCTCCACTTTTTGCATATTTGTTTGCACAGCCTGTGAAGGGCTCCAACGTCTTGGGGGACAGTGCTTTTGCTCAGAGCCTGTGAGGCTCCCACGATGCCCCTCACCACCCTCTACAGCTGCCCAGCACTTTGTGGGCAGCTGCTACGTTTAGGTTTTGGCGCAGTGGCGCAACCTGGACCCTGGACTTTGATGTAAGTTCTGTGCTAATGTGATTTATGCGAAGTGTTCTTTGCTGCACCTCTGAATGTGTTGTAGATGCATCATGTGCCTTGTTCCTTACACTGCTGAACATGTGTTGATGCGTCATGTGTCCCTTACACCGCTGAATGTGTTGTTGATACATCATGTGTTTTGTCCCCAGGTCTATACCCCTAAATGTATGGTGATATTTAGTTGGTTGTTCTTGCTAGTACAGGTGGTGCTAGTGAGGTCCTGGTTTCCTGCGTGACCTGTTCCTAAGGTGGTTAGGATTGTGTAGGGGGTACTTACCTGATTACCAGTAGTTACTTGTTTTGTGCTACAGTGATTTTCTGTTATGTTCTAAGTGATATTCCAAGGGCGTGGTACTGAGCTCGCCCCCTGACCAGAGTCCCAGGACCAGTGGACTCTATTGTGCCTTACAAGTGTTGTATTCTAAGTTCAAAAAGTGCTGATTCCTGACAGTGGTCCAGGTGGCCCTGTCTTGTACATATCCCCTGTAAATTCTGCCCGTGCCTGTTGGCACATTGTAAAGTGTGTGTTTTTATCTAATGTGTTTTGGTGTAATACAAAGGCTATTTTTATATATAACCTTGTGTGGAGTTTCCTTTGTGGTGGGCCTTGGGTGTTGTTGCTGGGGTGCGTGCGCAAATACTTAACTCACATCGCCTCCAAGTTTAGCCTTGCTGCTCGCGCCACGTTACCTAGAGGGTGAGCAGGGGTTATCTTGGTGTGTAACTCCCTTGCCCTGACTTGGGAGTAGTGGTCTCTGACTGACTTTGGCGCAAGCCCTGGCCAGCCAGGGATCCCATTTCTAACAGTAGGCCTTGCAGAAAAAGACACTCTCAGGATGGATCGTACTCGGTATTAAGATCTGCTGCGCATTCACCAAGAAGCAACCCCCTGAGGGCTTCATACTCATTCTACCAGAGCAAGGCTGCGACCACTGCATTAGCTCATGAAAGCCAACCCCCCACTCCCCTGTCCAAAATCCCCTTGACACCTTGACAGACAGGAACATTAGCTAGTAAGGTAGGCATCCCACCTCCATGCTAAAACCACCCCTAAGAAGGGCTAATACGAGGTGGACCCAATTTTTTAGAGGTAGCCATCTTGGTGATAGAATACCTGGGAATCCTGTGACAGGGCTATGCTCACTTTCCACAGGAAGTGGTCAGATAGGGGGCGTAGTGTCCCCAAGAGTCAGTAGCCCCTCGACTTCTACCTTACATTCCCCTAACACCCCTAAATTCAGTATTTAGGAGAGCCCCCAGCACCAGAGAAGTAGATCCAGACAACCTACGAATAAGAAGGACACAAAGAGAACAAAAGCAGAGAATACTGAAGAGACACCTGACTTGGCCCCAGCCCCACTGACCTGTCTGCCTTTCTCCACCTATTCTGCACCAAAGACATCTCGTCCTGCTGCTGCGCGCCTTCAAATCCCTGGGAGGACTGCCTGCCTGACTAAAGACCAAGACCTCCGTGAACAGCAGACCTGTTCACAAGAAACTTCAAAGACTGGACGCTGAGGCCTCCGGACCCCCAAAACCAGTCGCCTCTAGCCAGAGCTGAGATGCCCAATGGTGCCAACAAGGTTTCCCAGCCCTCCAGAGTCCGAGTCCACCGTCAGTTCACCTCTCCTGGACTCCTCGACGTCGCCTGCAGCCTCTGCACGTCGACCCCCTCGAGCGCCACTGCCCCAGTAAGAAACACCCGACACCTAAAGACACCTCTGCACCCAAAGCTCCTGTGCGTGGAGAAGGAGACCCAAGGTGTCCCCTTGTACCCGAGCATCGCACGACCTGAGCCCACATGTTGGTTCAACCTGACTGGTTTCGTAGCCTGATTCTGCAGTCACTTTTCACAGTGACTGATCTCCATTAAAACCTATTGGACTCCGGACGCTGATTAGCGCCCAGCACCCGGCCGCTCCTGTGCTGCTGGTGGCGTTCCGCTGGTGCAGCCTTGGACTTTGCCCACCACCCACTTTAACTCCTGGAGATTGGTCTTGTAAGTCGATGTATTGTACATGTTTTCTGAACTTGCCTTTCCTTCCATAGGGCAACATTGCAGAAGTGCACTGTATCCCCCTTTTAAAGTGAAAAGAATTCATATTTGAAAACGTACTCACCTGAACGATTTTTCTCTGATGCCTAAACACATATAAAGATACGTGCTATTTGTATACATTTGTGTGGATCTCCTTCTTGAGTCGTGTGAATAACGGTTGGAGGTCTATCAGTCTATAAAGTACCTTTTCATAGGATGCTGCAAACACCAGGCCCTTTATCCAGTCTCCGTACGCGAGTGAAGATTGAAACTTCCACTTTCTCAAAATGTACATCTTGTCTACGACTAGTGAAATGTCGATCCATCTCTTCCAGGCCTTTTTCACCCCTATCAGTGGTGATGTGTCATCAAGTATAGGTAGCGAGAATGAAAGGACTCTTTTTAGAGCATCAGTCATGCTCATTGTTGACCACATTTCTTGCCAGAGTAACTAACTTTTAGCATGAACCAGAGAATGTGCGACAGATCTGCTCCTTGGCCACAACCTCTATAGGAAGTGGAGCATTTACCCACATTAGTTCCTAGAAGCTTCTGTAGGGTCCAGTGCCAGTCTTGAATCATTTTAAAGAAGCTGAACTTCAGTGAGGCGTCTGTCCTGCCACTGTGCCAGGTCATATCCATTCGTTCATTCCATTCCTGGTCCGTGAATGCACTGTCAAGTTTGGCCTCTCAGAATAGTTTGAATATTTCTCTGCTTTTGACTGGAGTTCTTTCGTCCTTGTGCTGTGAAGGCCTGTCACCGTTCTTGTGGGTCTGAAAGGGTTTGATCTGAACCCCTTGCTTTGCACCTGCGGTTGGAGTTTGATAAAGCCAGGTTATCTTTTTTACTTGTGCCCCAGACATGTTCTCCTTAAGGTTTAGAACCTATAATGCCATTTCAGTCAGTCAAAGGCTTTTTTGGCATCTAAGGACACTGCCAAAGGTTCTTTCTGGTTGTTTTGTACCTGTTTTTACCCTCCTGTCAGTGCTGTCCAGTTAGTCAAACTCCAGTCTCCTCCAAGAATCATTTTTGTGCTCTGACTTATCGATCAAAATGATTGATCGTCCTATTCACAGTCAAGTGACAGGATACCGTATCTGTGGCTATGGGTCAGATGCAGGGGCCGAGTGTCGGTCTAGGCGCAGTTGCAGTCCGGAGCTCTTGGCAATTGTGCGACTACAGAGCCGGTCCTACCGCGCAGTCCGATTGGGCCAATATAAACCCCGAGTGGGGTGACCAATGATTCTCCTCCGCAACTGTGAGTTTTCAAGAGCATCTTGCACGAGTGTGTGCATGCTCAATAACCTTCACTAATGAATCGGGCAGTGGTTCCCAATATTTTTAGAACTGCGACCCACATTTCAGAACAACAAACTCCCACAGCCCACCTACCTTTAAAGGGCATGAGGCAGGGTGATTTTGTAATGTACCTGAAGCATGGTGTGGTGGTCGCGCATTGTTATTTCCTGACAGCGCATTCTCTATTGAAATTCCACTAAATGTGCACAGACGGACAGTTTCACTGATAAAACTGTTCCGCGCCCGAATGATAATGTTTGGAACTTGGGTTTCAGTCAGTATTTATCATTTGCGCATCACCAGGTTAGTGTCTTGATTGTTTGATCCTCTTAAAATCTGTGTTTAAAGCACACATTAGAAATACAAAAAAGTGCTTCAGTTTTGCTTTCTTAACTGTTCGGTGCAGACAGTTCACTAACAGGTACTTGCATTGTGTTGTGTGTTGCAAGAAACAACATCCTACATTATCACATAATTCCCTTTAAAAGCTCTTCTCACTTTGAAGTCAGAGAAAGAAAAGTAAACTCCAATCCCCATGTTAAAAGAATGAAGCAGCCTGAGGTTTGACCTCTGCCTTCGAGTCACCGACAAACACGACAACTCAGAGCTGAAAGGCATCCTTCTGCATCGCTCTGACTTTAATGACCCACTGTTTGGAAAACACTGAATTATGGAGTTACTTCTTGGTTCCCCGGTATATTGTTTAAGGATATTCTGGTTCTGACGAATGTCACATGACCCTTGTGGTCATCTTGACGTGGCAGTAACATGTAGACCTGGAGATAGGACATGGAGACCATTATTACCCTCAGAATGCCCGCTTTGTTCTGATCAGGTTGATAGTTAATAAATTAACTTGAAATGAATACTGGTTGAGCCCACCCGAATGCAGAGTTATTGACAGGGGGAGGGTCCAATGATGTAGCATGCCACGCTATCTCGTGGGCGAGGATTCTTCTTACAAACCAAAAGAGGTTTTCTTCGAACAAGCTGGGCACTATAGCGAAGCGGTAGCCACAGCACTGCTTTATATAGGACCTTACCTTGGTTGATCTATATATCGAACAGATCGACCCGATCACCGCCTGTGATTGTTGGATTGATAGTTTGTCAAACACGTAGTAGACGTTTGGGTCTGACAAGGTTTTTATAATTTGGACATGGAGTCTTTTTGGAATACGTATGACCTCAAGGGCCTTGTATATGTCCTGATCCTCATGGCGAATGAAGGTTTGCTCTGATTTTAAAGAATTTGATTTCAAAAGTGATTTCAGGCGAAAGAGGTTCTGGTTGAAGTGGACATTTTTCCTTTCAGTAGCTAGTTACCAACTGAGAGTGTCAGACCTGGCAAATAAAAGTTGAATTCAGCATGTGAGGATGGGGCTCAGCCTTGGCCCCACCAAACCCCTCCTTCAAAAAAAGAAAGAAAAGGTTGCTGTTGCTCGTGTCGATGTCCTGGTGTGTGTTCACTCACCTTAATTGACATTGACCGTTCAGAGTCTTGAAAGACGAGTCGAAAATCCACACTTTGCAGTGGTTTAGAGAAGGGGTCGGTGAAGAATTCTGCTCCGCCGGCGGAGTTTGTGGAGTTTTGCCCACTCTAGGCGGAGCGCTGAGTTCCGAAAATATAAACGAGGAAGAGTTTTTTCTCCCACACAGCCTGCCAACATCAAGTTGGCGAGAGCGAGAAATCATGCACTAGACCATCTCCTGGTGAGATTTCTGAATGTGGACCATCATGGAAGGTCGGTACCACTTGCGTTGAAAAACCTGCTGCTTGCGTTGAGCAACCTGTCGTTCGAGTAGAAAATCTGCTCGAGCTGCAGAAAGAAGCAGCGCCCTCTGGCACTCCACCACATGATGCTGTTTTTACAGTGCGGGAGAAACTCCTGGCACAAAAAATCAGCACGGCGTACCACACTCCGCTGCTCGCGGAACTCTGTGCTCTGATACATATATTGTGAATTTTCTCTGCAATGTACCCGACCATTGGCTAAATAGACTGCCTTGCAAATAGCAAATATATTCCTGTTTTTACCTGACCACTGGCTAGACAGCAGAGAGAATGCAATATTTGGCCTACAGAACTGAACATAACAAGAATCCTTCACTGTTTACCTTGCTGCGGCCTAAAAACTGGAGACTAGGTACTGTTTGGCCAGTGGCCAGATAAATCACACTTCCTTTTTGAAAACTTTAAGAGCTACAATTGGTCATTTGTATGTCTTTCTCCTCCTGGTCTTTCATATTATTGCAACATTTTTAACCAGGAAAGAGAGATTTGGAATAAATATTCATGTGCATATCTTGCGCTGAAGTGGAGGCAATTATAGATGGGAGATGGTGAAAAAAAAACCTTATGGGCTTTAAAAATTGGGGGTCTCCCATCTGAGTTGGGTGTGTTGGCATGTACTCTTTTATAAGAATGTTGCCCAGTGCCCCCCGCTGACAGCATCTCTGACTGAACTAGGGTGGCCAGAAATGGAAACCAAAAACCAGTGTGTGCCAAACATAGGAATAGGACTGGAGGCTTGCAATGGCCAAAGACATAAGGCAGCCTGGAAGGGTGCACACCGTGGACACAACAATTGATATAAAGTTCAGTTCAATAAAGGGAATTTTTAAAAACATACACATAATCAATGTCCTCACATTATACCCTCAGCCGCATCCTCTGGTTCATGTACTTAGCCATACTCGGCACAGTTTCCAAAACGCAGTGACCGTGGGTGTGCACTCCCTCACTTGGACGGCTAAAGTCACTTCAGCTGGCGAGAGACCCAAATCAAGACACTGTCCCGTAAGGACGCCTGCGGCTCTGAGAAGAGAAGGGTGCTAGGGTGGATTCAATGTATTAGTGCCCAACACTTGCTCCTTCTCGTATTTAAGCAAATACATCCCACCCACCAGACACACCCACACACACACATCTGGACAGAGTCTTAGACAGCTGTGGCTTTTACTGCTCCCTGAACAGAAGCAGACAAGGCCCATCGGTAGCATAGGTCCCCAAAGGCCCCTGCGACCGACTGCGCTGCTGATGAATGAAGGTTGTCTCTGATTTTAAAGAATTTCATTTCAAAAGAGATTTCAGGTGAAAGAGGTGCTGGTTGAAGTGGACATTTGTCCTTTCAGTGATGCTATTCATGCATGCTCAATCAACAATTCTCCCTAAAACGTAGTTAATGTGGCCCAAAGTGCTTGACACTAGGACAGACCCTGGAATGTAAATGTAATGTAATGTAATGTAAATTGATACTTGTATAGCGCACTACTCACCCGCAAGGGGTCTCAAGGCGCTTGTACGAATACCGCTGTGAAACCCATCCTGGCTTTCCCTGTGGGGCGTCCACTCCTGGGCACCCCCAAGGTGGAGGCTAGACATCCGTAGCATTGTGGGGGCCGTTGTGGAGATTAAGCAAGCTATTGCCCAGAGTTGCAGAGTGGGACTCCATGATTGGAATAGGCACCGAGGCGAGAATTATCAGGTCCGTGGAATTTTGAGCCCAAGACCCGCCGAGGCGGGGAATTGAACCCTGGTCCCGGGCTAGAACTCTGCATCAGGGTCTACAGCTCTAACCATTGAGCCACACTTCTCCACAGTGAAGACCTTTTGTAAGTTTGCCAGTGTTTAAACATGTAACATGTCTTTTCTTTTCTCCTTTTCAGAAGCAAACTTGGGAAAATGAAGTGCTGGTGAGTGCTGAGTTCAAGCATTGTTGTGTCCCTTTGCATTCTGGTCGTTGAAGGGTGGTTGACGCTGTCCCTTCCCATCGTTGTGTTCCTTTGCGTGCTGCTTGTGGAGGGTGGTTGATGCTGTCTCTTGCCACCAGAATGTGCCACGCTGTGATGGGGCACTGTACCAGGGCCTCCTAGCCAACATTCCATTCATACTCCTGTCTGAAACCCACCCTTCCCTTTTTCACCTCAGTATCTTCCCCTCTCTGTCCCCTCAATAAACCCCTTTGATTCCCCTTGATCTGCCCTTCTCTGGATCTTCCCTTCTGGAAACCCCGGATCTGTCTTTCACCTGCCCCTCTGTGAACCCTGTATCGTCACCTCACCGACCCTCCAACCCTTCTGCTGCCTGAATCCGCCTGTTTGTGTCTCCTGGTTTTTGCCTATATGACCTTCTGACCTGCCTTGTTTTACACTACTACATCTTCTCCTCTCTGGACCCTGCATCATCAGTTCTTTGCCCAATGGATCTGCCCCTCTGTAACCGCCTGAATCTACCCCTCTCAGACCCCTACTCCACACCCATCTCACCTGTGTCTGACCCGTGGAGGTGGACCTCCCTGACCCCTTGGAGCTGCCCCGCTCTAACCTCTTGGATCTACCCCTCTCAGACCCCTACTCCACACCCATCTCACCTATGTCTGACCCTTGGAGGTGGACCTCTCTGACCCCCTTAGAGCTGGCCCACTCGGACCTCCTAGCTCTCTCCTCATACTCCCCTGATGTCGCCGCCCCTTCTCAACTATGAGTCTTCCTCTCTTTGCCTCTCTCCCGACCTGTCACGCTCAAGCTTCTTTGTGACCTCTTAGCTCTGTCCTTCTCTGACCTTTGAGCTTGCCTCTCTTTGCCTCCTGAATTAGCCGGTCTTTGACCCCATAGACCTGACACAGATCTGCCTCTGCCTGAGACTCTAAGCATGGCACTCTCTCGCACCTCCTGGATCTGTCTCCTATGACCTCTGGACATGCCATCCTTTGACCTTTTGATTCTGCCTTGTCAAACCTCCACAAATCTACCCCTCACATACCTCCGGGGTCCATCATCCTTGGCCCCTGGATCCACCTGTCCTTGAACCTCTGGATCCTCCTGTCCTTGAACCTCTGGATCCTCCTGTCTTTGAACCTCAGGATCCGCCTGCCCTTGAACCTCTGGATCCACCTGTCCTTAAACCTCTGGATCCGCCGTTGTTCGGCCCTGTCCTTGATTGTGGCCTCTTGATGTGTCCTCTCTGATCTCCAGGGTACCCCCGTCTAACCCATTGTATTTGCTCCTCTCCTTCCCATCGGTTCAGCCGGAAGGTGAAGCGATGGAACCGGGCCTTTCGACGGAAGTGCCGGGTGGCCGTGAAGTCGGTGACCTTCTATTGGATCGTCCTCATCCTGGTGTTCCTCAACACGCTCACCATCGCATCGGAGCACTACCTGCAGCCGGACTGGTTGACTGAGGTCCAAGGTGAGCCCAGCACCGGTGTCTGTGCAGCTCTCCTCCGCTCTCTCTGGGTGGGTTTCTTTCTGCCTAAATGTGGGTGGGCAGGTGGGCACGTCTTCCTGTGGAATGAGGGCTTGAAAAGCGAGACTATGATAATGTCTCTGCACAGAGATGGAGGGTGATGGATCGAAAGCAGATGTTTCAAGAGCTGCACCCTGTGGAGTCTTTAAAATAAAATGGTATTGTTTCCTCTCAGGCAGTATTAGTGCTAGTGCCTTGATTCACTTAGGCTTTAGGCGCTTTGTAGTTCTAGTTATTTAGGTTGTATCACTAGACAAAGCTGTTCCCAAACTAAACCAATAATAGCTAATTCAAGATAAATCCAACAAGGGGGAAGTCGAAGATTACTCTGCTGCAGAAATACTGTATGGTAGCGGTGCATTAAAGTCAGTGGACAATAGAAAGGTATTTGATAGCTGATTACACGTCATTGGAGGCCCTAAATGAGCAAAGGTTTTTTTGCTGAGACAGACAGGGAATGGGCCTATTTGCTACACAAAAATGTATGGGTTTTCAGTAAAATTAACTATGACCTTAGTCACTCATCTATTTAGGAGGTCTTCCAACAGCCAACAAAGGAGTCCTCAGATCAGCGTGCGATGCTCCAGGCCTCGTTGATTGAGAGTGTTGAAGTTTCAGTAAGCAGGATGTCTGCTGAGTTGTAATGTCCTCAGATCAGCGTGCGATGCTCCAGGCCTCGTCGATTGAGAGTGTACCAACTACCTTCGTTGGAGGACCTTTTGGACTTTGTAGGTTTGCAGGGGGTGGCGCTGTCAGCACAGTCTGTGATCCAGGTGACGTTCTTGACCGCCTGTTTGAGGTTGGTTGCAGTTAGATGTCAGAAGGTGTTGAGAGCATCGTCCCATTGGCTCTCTGAGATCTTGTTTCAATCGCAGTGTGACATGTTGAGCTGCTCTGTGTGGTGCTGGGGAATCCATAGATTGTGAAGTGGAAGATGGCATGATTGAGCTCGCTGACATGGTTGTTCTTGATTCTATCGCTGACCTTGAAGATCGGGTCGAGTGCGTGTTCTGAGATGGTTGTGGGGTTGGTGACCAGTTGGGTGAGGCCAATGTTGCTCATGCTTTCGAGGTAGTTTGCAGTGCTGATATCTTTGGGGTCATCGAGATAAAAATTGAGGTAGAGGAGGAAGATGTAGGTCTTCTGAGTCGATGGCGTTTGGAGGGATGAAATTGGGAATGGTGTTGCGGAAGCTGGGGCAAGGTTCTGGAGGTCTGTCGACGTGGGAGCCTCTGATGGTGGTTTTGCTGTTTGTTTGTAGCTTGAAGTTGAGGTGTTCCATGATCAGGGTGACATCATCTGCGGTGGTGGTGCAGTGGATGGTTTCTTGTGAATGATGGTGGTTCCCAACGGTGCTTGTTGATGCGGTCTCTGTGTGCAATCTTGTAGCCGCTGGGTGTGGCTGAGGCGACGTTGGAGGCAGATGCAGGGTTTAGCTAGATCTCAGTGAGGAACATGACGTCGGGGTGAGGGAGGGGATGGTTCCCAAATCTCTGTGGTGTGCTTGCAGAGGGAGGGTGGAATTTGCGTAGTCGCGCTACGCAAAGCTCCGCTAATCGGTAAAAAATCTCAGCGAGCATGCAAAAGTTCAGCGGACATGCAGACTTGCTTGTTAAGCGTGTTTGCAATGCTTTTTTCCTGTTCACGAACGCTGTTTGCATGCTCGGGAAGAAATATCTCCCGGACATGCATTTTGAAATCTCGAACAAGCAAAAAATTCCGCGAAGCAGCGGATCGTGGAATTTTTGGCAATTCCGCGTTCTCCACGGAATGCGAAATTACCAAAATTCCGCAAATTCCACGAGCCTAATTTACCGCCCAGGCCTAGAGCTTATAACCCAGTTGACTTGTATGTAGAATGCCACAATGTTGATAATGATGACCCGATTAAGGGCATTTCCTTCTCTTTACAGAGCCAAGTTCATTCATACCATTGAGAAAATCATAATTGGTAGCATTTTCATCCACACGATTTTAGACATTAAATTCAGTGCTATGTGGAGGATGGATACGTTGAGGCCGGTTACCAAGCGCCGCCTATGATGCTGCTGGTGATGCACTGTTACAAATGAGGTTTCCACCAGCACTGCAAGCCCATTTTCTGCAGCGGCAGCGATCTCTTCCGTAGTTGCCAAAGGTGTCAACGTCACAACCCCAGCCCCAACAACCTCCATTCTGACCACAGAAACCATGACCTCATCCCCCATCCCCTCTACCTTCACCTCTGGTACTTCAGACCAGTCCTGACTTAGGAGGATGAAGATGTGGGTGATTACAAAGGGGAGGTCTTTGGTGCGACCCTTCTCCATGACAGAAGAGGCAACCCACCCCTCCCCCGAGGATTCTCTGCCTCATGATTTAGCTAAAGCTAACTCCCTCATCGAGAGGACATCTAAGATATTTGTTGTTTCCTTAAAAATACATCATGAAGAGTGTTTATATGATCCAGGGATTCTACTAGAAGGACAACCAAAGCCGTCGCCTTACTCAGTCAGACCCGGTAGAAGGGAAGAAGCTGCGGTCTCACCAAAGCAGATTCTATGGTCATTTCAGCCACCTAAAGACCCTTTCTTAACCCATGGTGTCTATGCATGGCTCCACTTGATAGAGAAGAGAGATATATGGATGCATTCAGACAGTCTGTGTTTAGCAACCAGTTCTGTCCATCTAATCCAGTGGGGTCCTTCCATCCAGTTTACTCAGAAATGACTTCCTATGGTAACTCAGCTTGCCCTTTTCAACGTCTTCAAGAACTGCAGACAACGCATGCTTTCCATGTTGGCAAAGGGGGCTCTCAAACCAGTCCCCAAATCCTAGCAAACAAGGGTTGTATTAAGAATTCATCATCGTGAAAAAAAAATCCTGATCATGGTGACCACTTTTAAATTTAATCTGTCTCAGTAAGAATCTCAAAAATCCATCATTCTGGATTGTCACCCTTCAAGAGATCCTTTTATCCCTGCAGAAATTTGATATGTGACACTATTGGATTTATTGGGAGCATAATTTCATACGTCTGTTCTTCACAAGCATCAAAAGGTCTGTGTTCAAGTAGCTCTATGCCATTACCAATGTCTTTTTCTGATCACTTTCAAATCCTCCACACATCTTGATGAACTGTACGGCTCTGATGGCTGCCCACCTTCACCGCCATGGTCATCGAATGCTCCCTTATCGAGACGATTGACTTTTGGAAGGGAGGAAACAGCCCAGGCAGCGGCCTTCACCAAAGCCTGGCTAACCTTTTATACAGAATCAGACTGATGATGAGTGCAGCTCTTGGATACCAAAGATGAGAACAGCCCCTGAGCACACCTCCTCCCGCCAGCCTCCTGCACCGTGCTCTTCTGAATCCCCGTTCGATGTCCAACATTCTACTGATATTCATGATGTCATTAGTAAAATTAGTATATTTTTTTTTAATTGGGATTGTGATTGGTCAATGAATCCAGGTTCATAGAACACTTGTTAGACTAATGGCCCAATATCTCTAATATGTCAAGCCTTCCCTAGACACTTTCCCAGTGCTGATTACTCCAAACCCGCTGAGCGGATTTACACCGAATCAAGCAGAGGCGCTTCCTCTTCCTAGTGTAAAGCTCTACTTTCGTGCCATCTTTGGTGTAGTTCTGCTCAGCTGTTTTTTTCATGTAGCCAAAAATCCTATTGGAGTTAAAATGGAAAAAATGTTGTTTCTTGTTTTTACCCTTGCGCCCCTTGTTTTGCCCGTTGCGTGACAGATCTGCATAGATTCTAAGCACCTGTTCCAACACCCGCCTTGCCATAGGCAAGCGTGATAGAGCGTAGCCTTGAACATAATATTGACTAATAATATTAACCAGACTTCACAATTGTGTCATTTGACATCATTGGTCTTGTTATCAAATGTAATGGTGTTCAATTTATGAGTGATGATGAAGAGCGGAATCAGCCCTTGTGGGATACTGACGTGTGACCAGCAGTCGCAGCAGATGTCATCAGCAATGTGAACCCAACACCCTGGAGGAAGGGGGTGGGCTCGTCCCCCTCCTGAGCCTATGGTCCATCCCCTGCAGGGGGTTTGGTGAAGAGGCACAGAAATGGATAGTATTCCTTCTTGTACTGATCCTACACCCCAGTCTCTAATAGCAGCCTGATCCCTGGGCCTTTAGTTCCTGGATGTCTCTCACGCCTTCCTTCTCCACAGGTCTCCTGTTCTTGGGTCTTACTAGCAGCTTCCTGGTCCATATGTCCTCAGTGCTCCAATATCTCTAATACCCTCCTGATTCAAGGGCCTTCAGTTCCCGAGTCCTTCACTCAACCTCCTGATCCATGGCCCCTTGGTTCTTGGGTCTCCCTGATCCATGGCCCCTTGGTTCTTGGGTCTCCCTGATCCATGGCCCCTTGGTTCTTGGGTCTCCCTGATCCATGGCCCCTTGGTTCCTGGGTCTCCCTGGTCCATGGCCCCTTGGTTCTTGGGTCTCCCTGATCCATGACCCCTTGGTTCTTGGGTCTCCCTGATCCATGGGCCCTTGGTTCTTTGGTCTCCCTGGTCCATGGCCCTTGGTTCTTGGGTCTCCCTGATCCATGGCCCCTTGGTTCTTGGGTCTCCCTGATCCATGGCCCCTTGGTTCTTGGGGCTCCATGATCCATGGCCGCTTGGTTCTTGGGTCTCCCTGGTCCATGGCCCCTTGGTTCTTGGGTCTCCCTGATCCATGGCCCCTTGGTTCTTGGGTCTCCCTGGTCCATGGCCCCTTGGTTCTTGGGTCTCCCTGGTCCATGGCC
The DNA here is from genome assembly GCF_964263255.1 of Lissotriton vulgaris. NCBI lineage: Eukaryota > Metazoa > Chordata > Amphibia > Caudata > Salamandridae > Lissotriton > Lissotriton vulgaris. The sequence goes on from NC_141698.1 coordinate 4,525,861, forward strand.
CCTTGGTTCTTGGGTCTCCCTGGTCCATGGCCCCTTGGTTCTTGGGTCTCCCTGATCCATGGCCCCTTGGTTGTTGGGGCTCCCTGGTCCATGGCCCCTTGGTTCTTGGGTCTCCCTGGTCCATGGCCCCTTGGCTCTTGGGTCTCCCTGATCCATGGCCCCTTGGCTCTTGGGTCTCCCTGATCCATGGCCGCTTGGTTCTTGGGTCTCCATGATCCATGGCCCCTTGGGTCTCCCTGATCCATGGCCCCTTGGTTCTTGGGTCTCCCTGATCCATGGCCCCTTGGTTGTTGGGGCTCCCTGGTCCATGGCCCCTTGGTTCTTGGGTCTCCCTGATCCATGGCCCCTTGGTTCTTGGGTCTCCCTGATCCATGGCCCCTTGGTTCCTGGGTCTCCCTCGTCCATGGCCCCTTGGTTCTTGGGTCTCCCTGATCCATGACCCCTTGGTTCTTGGGTCTCCCTGATCCATGGGCCCTTGGTTCTTTGGTCTCCCTGGTCCATGGCCCTTGGTTCTTGGGTCTCCCTGGTCCATGGCCCTTGGTTCTTGGGTCTCCCTGATCCATGGCCCCTTGGTTCTTGGGTCTCCCTGATCCATTGGTTCTTGGGTCTCCCTGGTCCATGGCCCCTTGGCTCTTGAGTCTCCCTGGTCCATGGCCCCTTGGATCTTGGGTCTCCCTTGTCCATGGCCCCTTGGTTCTTGGGTCTCCGTGATCCATGGCCCCTTGGCTCTTGGGTCTCCCTTGTCCATGGCCCCTTGGCTCTTGAGTCTCCCTGGTCCATGGCCCCTTGGATCTTGGGTCTCCCTTGTCCATGGCCCCTTGGATCTTGGGTCTCCCTGGTCCAGGGCCCCTTGGTTCTTGGGTCTCCCTGGTCCAGGGCCCCTTGGTTCTTGGGTCTCCCTGATACATGGCCCATTGGTTCTTGGGTCTCCCTGATCCATGGCCCCTTGGTTCTTGGGTCTCCCTGATCCATGGCCCCTTGGTTCTTGGGTCTCCCTGGTCCATGGCCCCTTGGTTCTTTGGTCTCCCTGGTCCATGGCCCTTGGTTCTTGGGTCTCCCTGGTCCATGGCCCCTTGGTTCTTGGGTCTCCCTGGTCCATGGCCCCTTGGTTCTTGGGTCTCCCTGGTCCATGGCCCCTTGGTTCTTTGGTCTCCCTGGTCCATGGCCCTTGGTTCTTGGGTCTCCCTGGTCCATGGCCCCTTGGTTCTTGGGTCTCCCTGGTCCATGGCCCCTTGGTTCTTGGGTCTCCCTGATACACCGGCTCTCAGTTCTTGAGTCGCTCCCATAGCTTCTGCATCGATAGCCTTCAGTTCTTCGGTCTGTCCAAAAGATTCCTGCTCCAGGGGCCCTCAGTTCTTGAGTCTGTAATCGCTTCCTGATCCACGCTTCCTCAGTTCTTGAGTCTAAGAGCTCCTTCATCCATTGCTATCACTTCATGGGTCTCTCTCACTTTCCTGGTCCATGGGCTCTTAGTTCTCTGGTCTCTCTATCAGCATAGGCCCTGAGTTAAGGGGTCTCTCTAATGGCTTCCTGAGTCCTCAGTTTCTGAGTCTTACCTTTGTCTTCTTCAGGTTACGCAAACAAGGTGCTGCTGTCGCTGTTCACGCTGGAGATGCTGCTCAAGATGTTCAGCCTGGGCCTTCAGGCATACTTTGTCTCCTTCTTTAATCGCTTCGACTGCTTCGTGGTCTGCGGGGGAATCCTGGAGACGGTCCTGGTGGAATTTGAGGTCATGTTCCCCCTCGGCATCTCAGTGCTGCGCTGTGTCAGGCTGCTCAGGATCTTCAAGGTCACCAGGTGAGACATCCACCACCACTTCCTGCCTCCACCTCATCACTTCCTGTGACCCATCTCCTCACCCTACCTTAACCAAACTTTTCTGCTTTCCCTGCCTACACTGGCGCTCCCTGCTGCTCGTGCCTCCACCAGCACGACCTGCTGCTCGTGCTTCCACCAGCACTCCTTGCTGCTCATGCCTGCACCGGCGCTCCCTGCTGCTCATGACCCCACTGGCGCTCCCTGCTGCTCGTGCCTCCACCATCGCTCCCTGCTCCTCATGCTTCCACCAGCACTCCTTGCTGCTCATGCCTCCACCGGCGCTCCCTGCTGCTCATGACCCCACCGGCGCTCCCTGCTCCTCGGGCCTCCAGCGACGCTCCCTGCTGCTCATGCCTACCCCAGCGTTCCCTGCTGCTTATGCCTCCACCGGCACTCCCTGCTGCTCATGCCTCTACCAGTGCTCCCTGCTGCCCGTGCCTCTACCAGCGCTCCCTGCGGCTCGTGCCTCCAGCGGTGCTCCCTGCTGCTCATGCCTCCACCGGCGCTCCCTGCTGCTCATGCCTCCAGCGGCGCTCCCTGCTGCTTGTGCCTCCACCAGCGCTCCCTGCTGCTCGTGCCTCCACCGGCACTCCCTGCTGCTTGTGCTTCCATGCGTGCTCCCTGCTGCTCATGCCTCCAGCGGGGCTCCCTGCTGCTCATGCCTCTACCAGCGCTCCCTGCTGCTCGTGCCTCCACCGGCGCTCCCTGCTGCTCATGCCTCCACCGGCGCTTCCTGCTGCTCATGCCCCCACCGGTGCTGCTCATGCCTCCACCGGCGCTTCCTGCTGCTCATGCCCCCACCGGTGCTCCCTGCTGCTCGTGCCTCCAGCGGGGCTCCCTGCTGCTCATGCCTCCAGCGGGGCTCCCTGCTGCTCATGCCTCCACCGGCGCTTCCTGCTGCTCGTGCCTTCAGCGGGGCTCCCTGCTGCTCGTGCCTCCACCGGTACTCCCTGCTGCTCGTGCCCCCACCGACTCTCCCTGCTGCTCATGCCTCCCCAGCGCTCCCTGCTGCTCATGCCTCCCCCATCGCTCCCTGCTGCTCATGCCTCCACCGGCGCTCCCTGCTACTCGTGCCCCCACCGACGCTCCCTGCTGCTCGTGCTCGTGCCTCCACCGGCGCTCCCTGCTGCTCATGCCTCCACTAGCGCTCCCTGCTGCTTATGCCTCCATGCGTGCTCCCTGCTGCTTATGCCTCCCCCAGCGCTCCCTGCTGCTCATGCCTCCACCCTCGCTCCCTGCTGCTCGTGCCCCCACCGACTCTCCCTGCTGCTCGTGCCCCCACCGACTCTCCCTGCTGCTCGTGCCTCCACCGGCGCTCGCTGCTGCTCATGCATCCACCAGCGCTCCCTGCTGCCTATGCCTCCACCGGCGCTCCCTGCTGCTCATGCCCCCACCAGCGCTTCCTGCTGATCATGCCTCCAGCGCGGCTCCCTGCTGCTCATGCCTCCACCGGTGCTCCCTGCTGCTCATGCCCCCACCGATGCTCCCTGCTGCTCGTGCCCCCACCGACGCTCCCTGCTGCTCGTGCCTCCAGCGACGCTCCCTGGTGCTCGTGCCTCCACGGCGCTCCCTGCTGCTTGTGCCTCCACTAGCGCTCCCTGCTGCTTATGCCTCCATGCGTGCTCCCTGCTGCTCATGCCTCCACTGGTGCTCCTTGCTGCTCATGCCTCCACCAGCGCTCCCTGCTGCTCATGCCTCCACCGGCACTCCCTGCTGCTCATGCCTCTACCAGCGCTTCCTGCTGCTCATGCCTCCACCGGCACTCCCTGCTGCTCGGGCCTCCACCAGCGCTTCCTGCTGCTCATGCCTTCAGTGGGGCTCCCTGCTGCTCGTGCCTCCACTGGCGCTCCCTGCTGCTCGTGCGTCCACCGGTGCTCCCTGCTGCTCATACTCCCACCGGCGCTTCCTGCTGCTCATGCCTCCACCGGCGCTCCCTGCTGCTCGCGCCTCCAGCGGGGCTCCCTGCTGCTCATGCCTCCATCGGCGCTTCCTGCTGCTCGTGCCTCCACCGGCGCTCGCTGCTGCTCATGCCTCCAGCGGGGCTCCCTGCTGCTCATGCCTCCATCGGCGCTTCCTGCTGCTCATGCCTCCACCAGCGCTTCCTGCTCCTCATGCCTCCAGCAGGGCTCCCTGCTGCTCATGCCTCCATCGCCGCTTCCTGCTGCTCGTGCCTCCACCGGGGCTCCCTGCTGCTCATGCCTCCACCAGCGCTCCCTGCTTTGCCAGATCCTGCCCCCTCCAGCCCTTCCTGCTTCCCCTGGCTCTACCCCTGTCAGCAACTCTCTTTCTCTGTTTGTCCTCCTTTCTTTCCCTCTGTTCTGGGCCACCGACCGGTCTATGTACATCTCTCCCATTCTCTTTTCTCTCTTCTCCTGCAGGCACTGGGCTTCCCTAAGCAACCTGGTGGCCTCTTTGCTGAACTCCATGAAGTCCATTGCTTCGCTCCTGCTGCTGCTCTTCCTCTTCATCATCATCTTCTCGCTTCTGGGCATGCAAGTCTTCGGGGGCAAGTTCAACTTCGATGAAACCCAAACCAAGCGCAGCACCTTTGATACCTTCCCACAGGCTCTGCTCACCGTCTTCCAGGTATGGGCTGCTCTTCCCCTGTTCTGCGAGGAGGCTTTGTGGAGTAACAACAGTGGACACAACACATGACAAAAACAGCAAGCTTAGGTCACCAAAACAGCAAGCATAGGTCACAAAAACAGCAAGCGTAGGTCACAAAAACAGCAAGCGTAGGTCACAAAAACAGCAAGCGTAGGTCACAAAAACAGCAGGCGTAGGTCCCAAAAACAGCAGGCGTAGGTCACAAAAACAGCAAGCGTAGGTCACACAAACAGCAAGCATAGGTCACAAAAACAGCAAGCGTAGGTCACAAAAACAGCAAGCATAGGTCACAAAAACAGCAAGCGTAGGTCACAAAAACAGCAGGTGTAGGTCACAAAACAGCAAGCGTAGGTCAGTGTGGATCTTACATAGATTCACATGCTTGAATCATCCCCGTCATCGTAGTGGGAGTGCCGCGGTATCCTTATAAAAGCTGCATTTAACACTACCATAGGCAATTAACAGTCACTGCAATACCCTATCAACTTTTTTTTCTTTTAAAGAACCAAATTTAAGTAATAGCCAATCAGGTGACAGCAATCTTTAGAACACTTCCAAAAGAGCCTGGGTTCCTCAGATTTTGTCCCACACGTATTATGACTGGGAGTTTCCCTGAGCTTTGATCAGTTTTTTCTTTCAAAACTACCAGATATTGCCTAGAAATGTCAGATTCTTCAAAGAAGGGTCTCTTCAGGTCGTGTGGAACATGCAATAAGAAGAGGCTCCATGCTGAAGATCCTAATAAGAACTGAATTTACTGTTTGTACCCCCAACATAAGGTAAAGGACTGCAAGATTTGTAGACCTTTCTCAACCAAAACCCTTAAAGATAGAGAGGGTAGGTGGTTGGTTTGGCTGCAGAGACTTACAAGTAAATCTGATGTTGTCTCTGAGGACGAGGGAAGCTCTGCCTCACATACCTCTGTGGAAAAATCTAACAGGAGAGAGTGAGCACAAGAGTCTAAAAAATCCCGTCATGAATCAGCAGGTCCCTCACAAAAAGGAAAACATCAATTTTCTGCTGAGGAGAAAGCCCATTTGACCCCAAAACACGAGAAACCTTCCTCAGTGCCATCTATGAAGATTACAGTCTCTATAAAGCTTGTGTCATCGATGGCACCATCCTCTGGGTTCCAGTTGTTGCAGAAATCACGACTCGGGCATGCTACCCCTCCACTGCCGTTGACGATCTCATCGTCGAAAAAATCATTGTAGACGAAGGTCTCTGATGCGCCATCGACGGAGGCTCCAACGATGATGCCTGTAGCATCTGCGAAGGTACCCTCACCGCCGCCGACTTCCTCATAGACAATGTCTTCTCATTGGATGACGACTTCTTAGTCAGCATCTACATCCTTGTTGATTACGTTGGTTCAGTCGACTACCGCAACAACAACAACAGTATCCGCATCAACAGCAATGGCGACTATAATTTCGTCATCAGTTCACATTATGAGCTCCTCGACGACACAGACACCACTGTCGTCGACGAAGGTGATGACGATGCATACTACCCTGAAGAACCTCAAACGACCGTCGATGTTACAACTTACACCTCTATATCCATCAAAGACATTCTCATCGACAACACCATCGACAAGGCATTTTCTTCAGAATCCTTCACTGATTTTGCCTTTACCTCCTTTAACATTCCTGCAAGAGTCTGATGAAGATGGCATGTTTGGCCCTGCTCACAGTCCTTCTCAGCTATATGTCAAGCATCAGGACGATGATGAAGAGGACTATGAGGGTTATTATCAGTAGGACTTTCACACTCCACATGCAAAGATGCAATACATGGGACTTGTTTGTAAACCCATGGTCCACCTTCCTGTGGCATTATTTCAAGAATTGCACGACATGTTGCAGGATTATCGTACTAATTTTCCTTCATCGGCAAGTGCTCCTCCACCTCCGTCTCCACCTCCACCGGCATCTCCACCATGCATGTCGGGGTCTTCGCCTAGGATGTCGCCAGCAATATATACCTCTGCAACAGCATGACACCTCTGATGAGGGAGATGTAGAGGAAGGTGAACTTCAAGGTATAAGGCCAGCTCGGAATGATTGGGAAGATTACATCATCTCAACACCTGGGGCCAGATGTAGGTGGCCAAATAACAAGCGGTAATGCAGAAATTCTCAGAATTTCTGCGTTACCGACCGGTATTTTGGCTGAATGCAATGTAGGTGAGTTTAAACCTACTTGCAAAATAAGGAATTGCTAAATTGTGATTCCTTATTTTGCTCTTGCAGTTAAGGAATCGGAAATAGCGATTCCTTAAATGCAAGGTAAGTAGCACTAAAAAAAGTGAACATCAGCCTTAAGGAATCGCTAATTACCACCAACTTCAAGTTGGTGGTAAGTAGCAATTTCCTTTAAGAAAGCACTTTTTTGCTTTTTTAAAAGTGTCATGTGGCACACATACATGCCCTTAGGGCATGAATGTGCGCCACATGTGCGCACATGCACATTTCAGGGGTGCAACAGGATATCCCTTAGACACCCCTGCACCCTTGAAATAGCACCCGCTATTTGCGATTCTTTAATACTGAATCGCAAATAGTGAATATCTTCCCATTCATTCCTAGGAATGAATAGCTAGTTATTCCTTATTAACGAGTCTCAATTAGCGATTCGTTATTAAAGAATATTAAGGAATCGCTAATATTTTAGCGATTCCTACCTACATTCAATTTAGCGAGTCCTTAATAGCGATTCAGTAAAAAAATCGCTATTAAGGACTCGCTAAATTGAATTTATCTTCATCTGGCCCCTGGTTCCCTGTCTCCTCAGACAGTGGATTCTCTGCCGGAGGACTAGGGCGGTTTGCAAGCATTGATGGAGAGGGCAGCTTCTCGCTTTCAGTTACAGATGACAGTCAAGCAGTCTGACTGCTTTCTTTATGATTCTAAAGGCTAATCTCGGAAAACTGTGAGGGTAATCCCTATAATAGACCATTTTTGGGAGGAGGGTGTGAGATTCACGAGAACATCTGCTACAGTGATCGCAGTTTTGCCTAGAATAGACAAAAAATCCAAGGCTCCTGATGATGCGCCAGCTTGCCTGGTGGGACACCCGAAACCAGACTCGGCAATAACTCAAGATGCACAATGAAGGTCAAGGATACTTCAGCGCCAATCACATCTCCACCTTATAAAGAAGGGAGGCACCTTGATAACATTGGCAAGGGATTTACCACCATCTCAGCCACCACTGTGCGCGCGGCCAATGCGCTAGCGATATTATGAAGATACGACCACCAAATGTGGTCCGATATCGCTCCATACGGGGACCTTCTTCCAGAAGACAACAGACTAGAGGTGAGAAGATTCTTCTAGAAGCCGAAAGATCAGCCTCAGAGATCATTGATGCGTCCATGGATGTGGCTTCCCTGGCCTTTCGTCAAGCCGTCAGAGCAGCTGTACTTGGACGTCAAGGTTGGTTGAGGGAAAAACCTTTCGCCCTTAGGTGCAAAGAAAAATCCTAAAAATGCCTTTTGATGGGAATGCGCTTTTTGGTAAGCACATTGATAACGCCTTACAGGCCAGCAAGGCGGACACCGAGACTGCTAAAGCTTTGTACACACTCCAATACAGGAAGACCCCCTTTCATGGAGCCCGTGGTAGAGGAACTTATTCATTTCGTGGGGGATACCAGAAATACCAACATAAGACCTATCACTCATTTCACCCGTCCTACCAACATCAACAGACATATCGTGCACCACCACAGTCTTCATACTCCAGCCAACCCAGACGTAAACAACCTGTACAGTCCAGGGATACTGTTAGGAAACAGTGATGATGACCCGGCGCCCGCTGCACTCTCCCATATCATTCCAGCCAGAGGAGCTCGCATCTCACACTATTTCCGTCAATGGCAAAACATTACCACAGACAAATTGGTCCTGGATATAATAAAGTATGGCCATACCCTGGTGTTTGTCACAGCACCACCTCCTCATCCACCACAAAAATCTCTGCCATCCCATCTTCAATTACTCAGAAAGGAGGCATTCATCATGCTAGAAAAAGGAGCCATAGAAGGAGTACCGAGCTCTCAGAGGGGAATGGGTTTCTACTCTCGCTTTTTTTCTTGTGGAGAAGAAATCAGGAGAATGGCGCCCCATTCTGGACCTCAGAAAGCTCAGCAATATCTACAGAAAAAATCTGTCCGCATTGTAACTCTCCAGGAGATATTGCAGCTTCTGGAACATTTGGATTTTCTGGCCGGCCTCGATTTACAGGATGCACATTTCCATATTCCTACCCATCCCAAACATCGAAGGTTTCTCCGTTTCACTGTGGCAGGTGCACATTATCACTTCAAGGTCCTACCCTTTGGTCTCCGCTCAGTTCCTCGGGTATTTACCAAATGTCTTGCTCCTGTGGCAGCACACCTACGATTACGAGGCCTGCAGATTTTCCCGTATCTCAACGATTGGCTAGTGAAGGCTCCTTCTGTTCACTGGGCCTCGGAGGCCATATCCATCTGCCTACAACTGTTTTGCTCTCTAGGGCTTGCAATCAACTACCAAAAATCCATTCTCACACCTTCTCAACGGATAACTTTTCTTGGAGCGACGTTGGATACCCTCCAAAACGAGGCATTCTTATCCACAGAAGGGCAAAACACCTTTCTATCACTGGTTCACAGTCTATCCAAAAAAAGTTTCCTCGGCCATCCTCATGGTGCCCCACGGACGTCTCAGGATGAGACCTTTCCAGGAGCAGTTGGACAGGCAATGGCTTCAGGTGACCGGATCATTAGAGGACATTATTCAGATCACTCCAATCATAAAAAAGCTCTTCCTTGGTGACAGTCCGCCAGCAATCTCTCTGTGGGCCTGACATTCCTTCTCTACTTCCAGAGTTAATTCTGACCACGGATGTTTCATTGGAAGGCTGGGGCCCATCTTCAAGACCTTCAAGTAAGTGGCAAATGGAGTCTCCCTGTCTTCAAGATGCACGTCAACTTCATGGAATTGAGGGCAATTTTCCCGGCTCTTCAGTTATTTCTCCCAAGAACACGATCATCCTCCGTCCTCATTCATACAGACAATACCACCTGCATGCACTATTTCAACAAGCGGGGAGGAGCGAGGTCTCCAATTTTATCATTGGAAGCTCAAAAGATCTGGGAGTGGGCGTTACTGCACCACATCAGCATCAAGGCAGAACAAATTCCAGGAGTGAGAAACAACCTGGCAGACACCTTGAGCAGAAGAGGACAAACATGTCATGAGTTGGGACTCAATCAGTTAATTCTCGACTCCATCTTCCAGAAATGGGGAACACCCAACTTAGACCTCTTTGCATCTCAGGAGAACCGAAAATGCCAATCCTTCGCCAGCTGAGAACCTCAGATAGGGTCGTGGGGGAAAGCGTTTTCAATAAGATGGTCATGCTCACTGAGCCACTGGAACCAAGCTATGCCAGGCTGAGGATCCCTAATCAGGGCAAAGCCAACTCTGGTCTGAGTTGTTAGAGATTGTCAGGGGAGGGTAGACTGACTGTCTCCAGCCAGTCAATCAGTCTTCCACTAGACTCAGTCGATTTGTTGTGCTAGAGTTCTGCCATGGCATATCATGCAGTCGAGCCTCCTGGCAGAGACTAGCAGAGGCTCTACTAAAAACCAGGAGTCTGCCTTTTACCGGTGAAGTTTTTTTTGGTTCTTGTTCAGAGGAGGCAATGGAGCATATGAAAAAAGAGTCAGACTTTAAAAACTGTCAGCTTAGAAGAAAATAGAACCCGTTCCTGCCTCTCACGAAGGAAACTGCATCTGTTTCAGGCATTTGTTTGGTCCCCACTGAAGGTCCCAAGGATGGGTTCAGGCCAATTTGAGATCCAAGGCAAGTGTACAAAAGCGAGCGAGATTGTCAAACATTTGGACCATAAGATGGCTGCTTGGGAAGGAGACTATGGCAGCTGAAAGTCGTTCCATTTCTAGAGTGAATATTAAAGTATCATCTGTATGATAGGTGCTAATAAAATATTAATAAACCATCTTGTGGGTCTATGAAAGGATGTCAACACAGGAGATCCCCGTTTAAGGTAAGTAAACTATTCTTTCTGGAGTTGCCTGGGGTTGCACGGGTTTCGGGTACTGTTGTGCAGCAGTGGGTTCTTTACAAAACATGAGATGCACACAAATATCTGATACTCATGTGTCTTGTGATGTTGTGCACCATAGAGCCTGATAGTGCCACGCTGTGGATTGTGTTGAATCGTGTGCGCATGCAGTCTCCACTTGACCTCACGCTGAGGGTTGCGTTGAATTGTGTGTGCATGCAATCTCCAGTTGACGCCACGCTGTGGGTTGTGTTGAACTGTGTGTACATGCAGTCTCCATTTGATGCCACGCTGTGGGTTGTGTTGAATTGTGTGTGCATGCAGTCTCCATTTGACGCCACACTGTGGGTTGTGTTGAATTGTGTGTGCATGCAGTCTCCAGTTGACGCCACACTGTGGGTTGTGTTGAATTGTGTGTGCATGCAGTCTCCATTTGACGCCACACTGTGGGTTGTGTTGAATTGTGTGTGCATGCAGTCTCCATTTGATGCCACGCTGTGGGTTGTGTTGAATTGTGTGTGCATACAGTCTCCAGTTGACGCCACGCTGTGGGTTGTTTTGAATTGTGTGTACATGCAGTCTCCATTTGACGCCACGCTGTGGGTTGTGTTGAATTGTGTGTGCATGCAGACTCCAGTTGACGCCACACTGTGGGTTGTGTTGAATTGTGTGTGCATGCAGTCTCCATTTGATGCCACGCTGTGGGTTGTGTTGAATTGTGTGTGCATGCAGTCTCCAGTTGACGCCACGCTGTGGGTTGTGTTGAATTGTGTGTACATGCAGTCTCCATTTGACGCCACGCTGTGGGTTGTGTTGAATTCTGTGTACGTGCAGTCTCCATTTGACCAGATGTCAGGTGACCACCATCCTTCTTCTCTCCATGTTCTTCAGATATTGACTGGCGAGGACTGGAACGCGGTCATGTATGACGGGATTATGGCATACGGAGGGCCCTTCTTCCCCGGGATGCTGGTCTGCATTTACTTCATCATTCTCTTTATCTGCGGGAACTGTATCCTTTGGCCTCAGAGGCTCGGTAAAGTAACCGATGGAGGAGCAGTGACAGGGCTCTGAGAGGAGTGTCTGTGCTCTTCATTCAGTGAATAAGGTCTGTGTGCAGTGTGTGCGTTGTGAAGTTCTGTCTGTGCTGGAGCCTGAGGTGGAGCGTGTTGATTGCACTGCATACCCTCTGCGTGCCCTGCATGAGCTCCGCATGCAGTTAACAGGCTGAGTCTCTTGTATGAGGTCTGATGCAGTTTACATAGCTCTTGTTGCAGTGCATGTGAACTGGGAGCCATACGTGTGGGCTGGACTCCAAGGTGGAGTGTGTGCTGAGCAGGAGCTCTGCTTGCACTGCCCACCCTCTGCTTGAGTTTTGTATGCAGGAAGCCAGCTGTATCCCTTTGTATACACTCTTGTGCAGTTTACAGACCCCCTGGTGCAGTGTCTGAGCTCTGGTTTCAGTGTGTGACCTCTAGGTTCTGTGCTTGTGGTACCTGAGTTATGGTCCCAGTGCCGTGTGTGAGCTGTAGGGGAGCTGTCGCATTTTGGGGCCCTGGGTACACGGCATGAGCTCTGGGTGAGGGTATATCCAGCCCTGAGTGCATTGTTAACATTTGCTGTGCAGTGTAAGAGCACGCGGCACACTTCCTAAGCTCTGGCTGCTGTGTGTTTATATCCAGTGTCTGAGCTGTGTGTAGGTGCAGTGTAAGAACATGCAGCACAGTTCCTGAGCTCTGGCTGCTGTGTGTTTATATCCAGAGTCTGAGCTGTGTGTAGGTGCAGTGTAAGAACATGCAGCACAGTTCCTGAGCTCTGGCTGCTGTGTGTTTATATCCAGTGTCTGAGCTGTGTGTAGGTGCAGTGTAAGAGCACTCGGCACTGTTCCTGAGCTCTGGCTGCTGTGTGTTTATATCCAGAGTCTGAGCTGTGTGTAGGTGCAGTGTAAGAGCACTCGGCACAGTTCCTGAGCTCTGGCTGCTGTGTGTTTATATCCAGAGTCTGAGCTGTGTGTAGGTGCAGTGTAAGAGCACTCGGCACAGTTCCTGAGCTCTGGCTGCTGTGTGTTTATATCCAGAGTCTGAGCTGTGTGTAGGTGCAGTGTAAGAACATGCAGCACAGTTCCTGAGCTCTGGCTGCTGTGCATGCATATCCAGTGTCTGAGCTGTGTGTAGGTGCAGTGTAAGAGCACTCTGCACAGTTCCTGAGCTCTGGCTGCTGTGTGTTTATATCCAGTGTCTGAACTGTGTGTAGGTGTGGTGTAAGAGCACGCAGCATAGTTCCTAAGCCCTGGCTGCTGTTTGTTTATATCCATAGTTTGAGCTGTATGTAGGTGCAGGGTAAGAGCACGCGGCACAGTTCCTGAGCTCTGGCTGCTGTGTGTTTATATCCAGTGTCTGAGCTGTGTGTAGGTGCAGTGTAAGAACACGCAGCACAGTTCCTGAGCTCTGGCTGCTGTGTGTTTATATCCAGAGTTCGAGCTGTGTGTAGGTACAGTGTAAGAACACGCAGCACAGTTCCTGAGCTCTGGCTGCTGTGTGTTTATATCCAGTGTCTGAGCTGTGTGTAGGTGCAGTGTAAGAACACGCAGCACAGTTCCTGAGCTCTGGCTGTTGTGTGTTTATATCAAGAGTCGAAGCTGTGTGTAGGTGCAGTGTAAGAGCACGCAACACAGTTCCTGAGCTCTGGCTGCTGTGTGTTTATATTCAGTGTCTGAGCTGTGTGTAGGTGCAGTGTAAGAGCACGCAACACAGTTCCTGAGCCCTGGCTGCTGTGTGTTTATATCCAGTGTCTGAGCTGTATGTAGGTGCAGTGTAAAAGCACGCGGCACACTTCCTGAGCTCTGGCTGCTGTGTGTTTATATCCAGAGTCTCAGCTGTGTGTAGGTGCAGTGTAAGAGCACTCGGCACAGTTCATGAGCTCTGGCTGCTGTGTGTTTATATCCAAAGTCTGAGCTGTGTGTAGGTGCAGTGTAAGAGCACGCGGCACAGTTCCTGAGCTCTGGCTGCTGTGTGTTTATATCAAGAGTCGAAGCTGTGTGTAGGTGCATTGTAAGAACACGCAGCACAGTTCATGAGCTCTGGCTGCTGTGTGTTTATATCCAGAGTTCGAGCTGTGTGTAGGTACAGTGTAAGAACACGCAGCACAGTTCCTGAGCTCTGGCTGCTGTGTGTTTATATCCAGTGTCTGAGCTGTGTGTAGGTGCAGTGTAAGAACACGCAGCACAGTTCCTGAGCTCTGGCTGTTGTGTGTTTATATCAAGAGTCGAAGCTGTGTGTAGGTGCAGTGTAAGAGCACGCAACACAGTTCCTGAGCTCTGGCTGCTGTGTGTTTATATTCAGTGTCTGAGCTGTGTGTAGGTGCAGTGTAAGAGCACGCAACACAGTTCCTGAGCCCTGGCTGCTGTGTGTTTATATCCAGTGTCTGAGCTGTATGTAGGTGCAGTGTAAAAGCACGCGGCACACTTCCTGAGCTCTGGCTGCTGTGTGTTTATATCCAGAGTCTCAGCTGTGTGTAGGTGCAGTGTAAGAGCACGCCGCACAGTTCCTGAGCTCTGGCTGCTGTGTGTTTATATCCAAAGTCTGAGCTGTGTGTAGGTGCAGTGTAAGAGCACGCGGCACAGTTCCTGAGCTCTGGCTGCTGTGTGTTTATATCAAGAGTCGAAGCTGTGTGTAGGTGCATTGTAAGAACACGCAGCACAGTTCATGAGCTCTGGCTGCTGTGTGTTTATATCCAGAGTCTGAGCTGTGTGTAGGTGCAGTATAAGAGCACGCGGCACAGTTCCTGAGCCCTGGCTGCTGTGCATGCATATCCAGAGTCTGAGCTGTGTGTAGGTGTGGTGTAAGAGCACGCGGCACAGTTCCTGAGCTCTGGCTGCTGTGTGTTTATATCCAGTGTCTGAGCTGTGTGTAGGTGCAGTGTGAGAGCATGCAGCACAGTTCCTGAGCTCTGGCTGCTGTGTGTTTATATCCAGTGTCTGAGCTGTGTGTAGGTGCAGTGTAAGAGCACGTGGCACAGTTCCTGAGCTCTGGCTGCTGTGTGTTTATATCCAGAGTCTGAGCTGTGTGTACGTGCAGTGTAAGAGCACGCGGCACAGTTCCTGAGCTCTGGCTGCTGTGTGTTTATGTCAAGAGTCGAAGCTGTGTGTAGGTGCAGTGTAAGAGCACGCGGCACAGTTCCTGAGCTCTGGCTGCTGTGTGTTTATATCCAGTGTCTGAGCTGTGTGTAGGTGCAGTGTAAGAGCACGCGGCACAGTTCCTGAGCTCTGGCTGCTGTGTGTTTATATCCAGAGTCTGAGCTGTGTGTAGATGCAGTGTAAGAGCACGCGGCACAGTTCCTGAGCTCTGGCTGCTGTGTGTTTATATCAAGAGTCGAAGCTGTGTGTAGGTGCAGTGTAAGAGCACACGGCACAGTTCCTGAGCTCTGGCTGCTGTGTGTTTATATCCAGAGTCTGAGCTGTGTGTAGGTGCAGTGTAAGAGCACGCGGCACAGATCCTGTGCTCTGGCTGCTGTGTGTTTATATCAAGAGTCGAAGCTGTGTGTAGGTGCAGTGTAAGAGCACGCGGCACAGTTCCTGAGCTCTGGCTGCTGTGTGTTTATATCCAGTGTCTGAGCTGTATGTAGGTGCAGTGTAAGAGCACGCGGCACAGTTCCTGAGCTCTGGCTGCTGTGTGTTTATATCCAGTGTCTGAGCTGTGTGTAAGTGCAGTGTAAGAGCATGCGGCACAGTTCCTGAGCTCTGGCTGCTGTGTGTTTATATCCAGTGTCTGAGCTGTGTGTAGGTGCAGTGTAAGAGCACGCGGCACAGTTCCTGAGCTCTGGCTGCTGTGTGTTTATATCCAGAGTCTGAGCTGTGTGTAGGTGCAGTGTAAGAGCACGCGGCACAGTTCCTGAGCTCTGGCTGCTGTGTGTTTATATCAAGAGTCGAAGCTGTGTGTAGGTGCAGTGTAAGAGCACGCGGCACAGTTCCTGAGCTCTGGCTGCTGTGTGTTTATATCCAGAGTCTGAGCTGTGTGTACGTGCAGTGTAAGAGCACGCGGCACAGATCCTGTGCTCTGGCTGCTGTGTGTTTATATCAAGAGTCGAAGCTGTGTGTAGGTGCAGTGTAAGAGCACGCGGCACAGTTCCTGAGCTCTGGCTGCTGTGTGTTTAAATCCAGTGTCTGAGCTGTATGTAGGTGCAGTGTAAGAGCACGCGGCACAGTTCCTGAGCTCTGGCTGCTGTGTGTTTATATCCAGTGTCTGAGCTGTGTGTAAGTGCAGTGTAAGAGCACGCGGCACAGTTCCTGAGCCCTGGCTGCTGTGTGTTTATATCCAGAGTCTGAGCTGTGTGTAGGTGTGGTGTAAGAGCACGCGGCACAGTTCCTGAGCTCTGGCTGCTGTGTGTTTATATCCAGAGTCTGAGCTGTGTGTAGGTGCAGTGTAAGAGCACGCGGCACAGTTCCTGAGCTCTGGCTGCTGTGTGTTTATATCCAGTGTCTGAGCTGTGTGTAGGTGCAGTGTAAGAGCACGCGGCACAGTTCCTGAGCTCTGACTGCTGTGTGTTTATATCCAGTGTCTGAGCTGTATGTAGGTGCAGTGTATCGAGGTCTGAATCTAGCCTAAAAGGTGTGATTTCATGCCGGTAACTCTGGGGCAATGTAGACCCTCTGATTGAATGTGAAGGGTCTGAGTGCAGTGTCTGTGACCCGTATTAGATATATGTTCTTCCTTAGGCAATGTTGAGCTCTAAATGCAGCCTGTGAGTTTTGGCTGCAACATCTGTCCTCTGAGTGGGGTATGTATTCTGTGACATATTTGATTTTTGGTTGCATTGTATGTGCTCTGCTGCAGTGTAAGGGATTTATATATGGTATGCCCATCTGCACAATGTGTGTGTGTGTGTGTGTGTGTGCACGCGTGTGCTGCACATGTAATCTGATTGCGGAGCGTGCCTTCTGAGTGCTGTATGTGGTCTGGGTATAGTGTGCATGTGCCATGTAAGCTGTCTTTATGTTCTACTGTATGGTTTCTATGTACTGTGTATGTGAGAAAGGTCAGAGTTTGCTCTATATATATACTCTGAAATGTGGTATATGTGTGTAGCACATTATCATTGCCTGAGCCAGGTGTAGCGTATGCACTCTGTAAAGTATGCACATGTGATCTGTGTGTAGTACATGTGCTGTGGATGCAGTGCATGTGTGGTGGATGTGTGCAGGGTTCCATGTATGTTGTATTCACTCCCTGCATTTTGCGTTGTGTATGTCTGAGCTATGGGTACAGTGCATGGTGTCATGTCTTTTGAATTCACTCTGTGCCTGCTGTGCGCATGTGTGTGTGTGTGGGGGGGGAGAGAGAGCGCACTCTGGGAGTAGTGCCTGGTTGTATGTTGTATTCTATCAGAATGATGTGTGTGTAATTGTGAGCTCTGGGTGTATTAAATGGGTACAGGTCTTGTGTATTCACACTGTATTTGTGGTGTGTGTTTATGTGTGTGTGTGTTTATGAGTGATTCAGTGTATGTTGTGTGATCTGTAAGTGTAGGGTATGTCTCTATGTCTGTTATGTTCTCTCTGTGTGTGCTGTGTGTTTCTGTGTTGCAGTGAGTATGCATTCTAGGTGTAGTCCATGGTTTGTGGTCTGGTCACTCTGTACCTGTTGAGTGTGTGAGAGTTCTGAGTGCAGAGCATTTCTTTAGCCCTTTCTTCCAAGTGTCTGTGATCTGTGTGTCTGTGCTCTGTGTGTCTGTGTTCTGTGTGTTTGTGTTTTTGTTCCTTATTGCTGTGACCAGATATCTTATTAAATGTCTTCTTGGCCATCGCTGTGGATAATCTGGCAGACGCGGACCCTGTCAACAGCAAAAACGAAAAGTAAGGGGAAGTTCATGTCTTGTAGTACGCATTGTTACCGATAGTATGTGTCCATAGGTGTGTCCTGGTTATGTTATGTTGTTATGTTATAACAATTTATATAGCGACTAATACCCATAGGTGTCTAGGCACTTACGGTTCTCATACTATGTTACAGAAACTAATTTGTAAAAAGCCAAGTCTTGAGGTGTTTCCTAAATTCGAACAGGGATGAAATCTTCCTTGGAGAAGACGGGAGAGAGTTCCATATCCTGATAGTGCTATGTCTGAAACTCCTCCCCCCAGTTCATCCTTTTGACTCTGGAGGTGGGCATCAGGAAAGCATTTGCCGAGCCTAGCGGTCTGCTTGGAGAGTACCAGCTAAAAACGTGCCAAAGAAATCGTGGACCTTCTCTGTAAAGTGCCTTGTGTGCAGTAAAAAGTGCCTTGAATTTTACGCTCTGGCCGAATGGCAGCCAATGCAACTTCTGTATCCCAGCCCTAATGGACTGATGTTTGGGAACATCCAGCACTAATCTGGTGGCGGCATTCTGTACCGTTTGCAGTCTTCTGAGTAGATTGGACAGTAAGTGGATGTATAGGCCATTACAGCAGTCTAACTTTGATCGAACCAGAGAAGTCAGAACTGTTTTCCTGGTATTTTTAGGGATGAGCGGAAGAATTTACCGCAAGGTTTTAATAGTAGAAAATGCGGAAGACGCCACCTTCGAAATCTGAGACTTAAAATTATGCTTCTCATCTATTAAGACCCCCACATTTTTTACTTTAACCACCGGTGTAGGAGGGGGGCCTAAGGTGTTAGGCCACCAAACTGGCGACCATAGAGGAAAAAGCTTTCCAAACAGCACCGCCTCAGTTTTACTAGAATTCAGCTTCAAGCAGTGCCTACTCATCCAGTTGCTCAAAGAGACCATAAAGTCATGACGTTTGATGGAATAGTAAACATCCTTGTCTATAGTTGAAATGACCAACTGGGTGTCGTCGGCGTACGAGGTGGGAATTAGATCAAAACTTCTGATCAAAGGTGCTAATTCCGACACATAAATATTAAAAAGCGTAGGGGTCAGCGAGGAGCCCTGCGACACCCCACTAAGCAGAATTAAAGGTGCAGATTTAAAATCGCCTAGTTGGACTGTCTGAGTTCTTTCTGATAAAAACGACAATAAAAGTGATAGGGCCTTTCCTCCTAAACCTATGGTCTTTAATCGTTCTAACAGCAAGGTGTGGTCCACGGTATTAAATGCAGCGGACATGTTGAGGAGGATAAGAGCCGCCAACCCTCCACCATCTAGTGCAGTGGGGATTTCCTCTGTGGTCTTTATCAGAGCTGTCTCAGTGCTGTGACATGCCCTAAATCCAAACTCAATATGGTCTAGAATGTGGTTATCTAAAATATAAGTGGAAAGTTCTGCATTTGCAATTTTTACCACAATTTTCGGAGGAAACAGGAGCCTCGCAATAGGTGGGTAATTGTCCGGGTCCATTATATCCAGATTGGATTTTTTTAATAACGGCAAAATGCAGGCCTGTTTCCACATTGTCTGATCGAATATGCTAGAAAGCTCCGGACTAATAAGATGTCTGGATCCATTTTAAAATATCGATGTTAAAAATATAGATGAAAACAATATCGATGTAAAAATATCGATAACAACAATATCCACTCCCTATACATAAACAGGTAAGTACAATAATATCGATACAAAAATATCAATGTAAAAAATATAGAAGTAAAAAATATTGATTTTAACAAATTACATAACTTAAATAAAATAATTAAATAATATCAATATTATTAACAAAATACATTTAATGTAATATATATTTTAAATAATTATAACTAATAAACTTAATTTAATAAATATAAACAAAAAAAGTGTACATATACATATATTTACTTAAATACATTTTATTAACTAGTATCTTTATTTAATTTGTAAACATTTTAAAATATGTAAAATAAAATATACACATACATAAATAATTTTAAATTAAATTAAACATTCTATATTTAATTAACACATTAAACTATTAAAACAAAAGAATAAAATATACATTTAATAACAAAAAAAACACAATAGTAGTGAAAACGTTGGATAGCGATGGGGTAAAAATTACTATTCCCACTCGTGTGAGTGCAACAGTAGGAAAAGCTCTGGATAGCGGCGGAATATAAATTACTATTCTCACTCCAGTGAGTGCAACAGTAGGGAAAGTGCTAGATCCCACAACAATATAAAACAAAAACATCAACATTTTTATTACATTTAATTTTCAATATTAAGATAATTAATATTTTTATTTAAATATATTATTATTAACAAAGATAATACAAAATAATTAATTACACATTAATTAACACTGTAATATCCACAACACACACCTAAAATTAATTACACAATTACAATTAATACTTACGAATTAATTAATGGAAATTAATTTAAAAATGTTTCATAATTAATCAATAAAAAATAAATTACTTACCACCCCTCACACCATTTAGAGATATAAACACCACAACACACACCTGAAATTAACTAACCAATTAACATAATTAACTATTAACTGATTAATTGAAATTAATTAACAACTAATTATCAAACTATTACTAATTAATCAATTAACACATAAATTAGTCAATACAGTTTATATAATTAAATTACTTCCGACCCTATTCCCCTATGAACCCACAACTCGCTACGGAACTAAAAACGCAAAATTCAATACAAAAAAAATATTAACTACTATAAATATTTATTAAAATCTATATAATTAAATTACTTCCCACCCTATTCCCCTATAAACCCGCAGCCCACTACAGAACTAAAAACACAAAATGAAACTTAAAATACATTAATAACTAGTAAAATGTTAAAGCATATAATAAAATGACAAACAATTCTCATTAAAAACACTAAAATACATAACATTATTCATACTTTAATATTTTTGTCAACTATATTTTGTAAACGATATTTGAGACGTCGATATTTTTGAAATCGATATAACTTTCCTGCCAGTCGATATTCTTCCCCACGATATTTTTGAGGCGATATTTATGTCTCTTGATATTTATACGTCAATATTCCTGCTCTGCACCAAGATGGCCACTATTGTGGAGGATCCTCGGAGGGCAGGGATCATCCGGAGAGCCAGATTTGGTCATTGAGAGAAGGGTGGCTATTTGTACAGAGAAGGGTGGAGTGAAATTTAAGAGAGGCGTTAAGATCCTAGCTTCCCGTTCTGTGACATTAGTGTTTGATTTATACATGGCAAACTGATCATAAATTTGATCAACCTTTGATTTAAAAGCCTGGGCCAGTGTGTTACAGAAGTCTTGAGTACAATTAGCAGCATCGCCAATTTTAACAGTTGTCACATTGTTTATGATATTAAAAAGTTCCTTGCTGGATTTGCCCGCCTTCTCTATTTTCAGCCTATAATATTGGCTCTTCTCAGCAATAATTTTTTTTCTTCTAATCTGCTAACATTAATTTGTACTGATCTTTGCTTCATAATTTTTTCGCCACATTTTTTCTTGCCTCCTACAGGCTTGTTTGTCTAATCTTAGAGCTTTGGAAAACCATGGCGCAGTGACCGGTGATAGCTTCGCAAAATTGTATCCCAGCCAAGAAGTGTAGCTTCGGGCTGAGACCTCTACTTCCAACTCCGGATCTGGTTGACTTGGCACTAACCGGCTTTCGAGCAGACCTAAGTCAATCGTATGCCAAGCTTTCCCACTGAACTTAGTACTAGACATATTAGTTACATTGGGTCTAGGCGTGTCATAACGAAATATAACCGCGTGGTGATCAGACCATGTGAGAAGGAGGATGGATATGATGGAGATGGCAGGGTTATTAGTAAACAAGCCCTCCAAGATATGTCCTGCTTGATGCGTGGGGCCTTGGAGCAGCTGTCGAAGTCCTAATTCCGGTGTAATATCGTGAAGCTCCTGAATATCTTTATCGGCTAATGTTTCCAGATGGAAATTCATATCACCTAACATAGTGAAACCTCTCGATTGAATACCCAGTTCTAGTAAATACGCTTTTCCGAAAACTACTTCTAGAACCTGGCGGACGATAAATTAATACTCCTTTAAAAGTCTCTTGTTCAGATGGAGTAATTTTAAAAAGAAGGGCTTCGCAATCTGCAGAAGGTAATATTAAACAGTGGGATGCAAGTTTATTCCTGTGAATTAATGCAATCCCTCCACCTTTGTTCATGGGTGTGTCTTGCCTAAATACTTTATACCCACATGGCACAGCTATATTAAAATCTGAGTCAGATGTTTCTTTGCCCCAACTTTCCCTGACAAGCAAGGCATCCAGCTTGTTATCAAAAATAACATCTGCAATCTCATATTCATGCCTAATCAATGACCTAGCATTGATGAGCGCTCACTGAAGTTCTGTTTTACATAGACCGACATTGACCAAGTTTCTATCAGATTTCAGCTTCGCCCGAGCGCTCCTATGAATGTTACTGAGGCATTCTGGGCATTGAGAAAGTTCAGTTCTTAGCAGCTCTTCACAGGTGAATTGATGGCGTAACTTACCCCTAGTCTGACCTAGCGCAAACCGGCTCTCCTTTGAGTAGTTTATTCTGGGTTCAATTTTGGTGTTTGGGCCAGGGATCCTGGCCCTGGGCCCAGTCCAGGTGCGGAGGGGCTCAGACGGGCACCTTTGGCGCGACTGGGGAGCGCCCGCTGGGCGCGTGTGCTCCAGCTTGCACCTAAATAGTGGCCCCTGGAGCCTAGCGCGCTAACCAGACAGAAGTACCCCCGGAGGTGTAGCAGGTTGTGGTCTTCCCTCCGCAACAATCGGCAAGCCGTGCCAGACCAGGGAAGACCAAGCTTGTGTGCAAGAATACAGAGGCAAAGGTGAGGACTATCATGAAGTGCAGAGTGCATAGTAAAATCAAATTAAAACACAATTTAAAACAGTCCTGATAACAATTCAGGCGGGTGAGCAAATGAACAACTAAAGTGCGAGCGATTAAGAACTGCAGCAGCACTGAATGGCTGTAACAACAATAAGTGTTATCTATATATGTTTCCTGATGTTATCTATAGGTGTGTCCTGATGTTATATATATATGTTTCCTGATGTTATCTATAGGTGTGTCCTGATGTTATCTATAGGTGTATCCTGATGTTATCTATATATGTGTCCTGATGTTATCTATAGGTGTGTCCTGATGTTATCTATAGTGTTCCCTGGAGTTTTCTATAGGTGTGTCCTGGTGTTATCTATGGATGTGTCCTGGTGTTATCTATAGGTGTGTCCTGGTGTTATCTATAGGTGTGCCCAGTGGTTATTTATAGTGTGCCCTGGTGTTATCTATATATGTGTCCTGATGTTATCTATAGGTCCGTCCTAATGTTATCAATAGGTGTGTCCTGGTGTTATCTAAAGGTGTGTCCTGATGTTATCTATAGGTGTGTCCTGGTTTTATCTATAGGTGTTTCCTGATGTTATCTATAGGTGTGTCCTGGTTTTATCTATAGGTGTGTCCTGATGTTACCTATAGGTGTGCCCTGGTGTTATCTATAGGTATGTCCTGCTGTTATCTATAGGTGTGTCCTGTTGTTATCTATATATGTTTCCTGATGTTATCTATAGGTGTGTCCTGATGTTATCTATAGGTGTATCCTGATGTTATCTATATATGTGTCCTGATGTTATCTATAGGTGTGTCCTGATGTTATCTATAGTGTTCCCTGGAGTTTTCTATGGGTGTGTCCTGGTGTTATCTATAGGTGTATCCAGTGGTTATCTATAGTGTGCCCTGGTGTTATCTATATATGTGTCCTGATGTTATCTATAGGTCCGTCCTAATGTTATCAATAGGTGTGTCCTGGTGTTATCTAAAGGTGTTTCCTGATGTTATCTATAGGTGTGTCCTGGTTTTATCTATAGGTGTGTCCTGATGTTATCTATAGGTGTGTCCTGGTTTTATCTATAGGTGTGTCCTGATGTTACCTATAGGTGTGCCCTGGTGTTATCTATAGGTATGTCCTGCTGTTATCTATAGGTGTGTCCTGATGTTATCTATAGGTCTGTCCTAATGTTATCTGTAGGTGTGTCCTGGTGTTATCTGTGGGTGTGTCCTGATGTTATCTATAGGTGGGTCCTGGTGTTATCTATAGGTGTGCCCACGTGTTATCTATAGGTGTGACCTGGAGTTATCTATAGGTGTGTACTGGTGTTATCTATGGGTGTGTCCTGGTGTTATCTATAGGTGTGTTCTGGTGTTATATATAGGTGTGTACAGTGGTTATCTATAGTGTGCCCTGGTGTTATCTATATATGTGTCCTGATTTTGTCTATAGGTCTGTCCTAATGTTATCTATAGGTGTGTCCTGGTGTTATCTATAGGTGTGTCCTGGTGTTATCTATGGGTGTGTCCTGGTGTTATCTATAGGTGGGTCCTGATGTTATCTATAGGTTTGTCCTGATGTTATCTACAGGTCTGTCCTAATGTTATCTATAGGTGTGTCCTGGTGTTATCTGTGGGTGTGTCCTGATGTTATCTACAGGTGTGTCCTGATGTTATCTATAGGTGTGTCCTGGTGTTATCTGTGGGTGTGTCCTGATGTTATCTATAGGTGTGTCCTGATGTTATCTATAGGTGTGTCCTGGTTTTATCTATAGGTGTGTCCTGATGTTATCTATAGGTGTGTCCTGGTTTTATCTATAGGTGTGTCCTGATGTTACCTATAGGTGTGCCCTGGTGTTAGCTATAGGTATGTCCTGCTGTTATCTATAGGTGTGTCCTGATGTTATCTATAGGTCTGTCCTAATGTTATCTGTAGGTGTGTCCTGGTGTTATCTGTGGGTGTGTCCTGATGTTATCTAT
The DNA here is from genome assembly GCF_964263255.1 of Lissotriton vulgaris. Taxonomy (NCBI): domain Eukaryota; kingdom Metazoa; phylum Chordata; class Amphibia; order Caudata; family Salamandridae; genus Lissotriton; species Lissotriton vulgaris. The sequence continues at coordinate 4,550,074 of NC_141698.1, forward strand.
AGGTGTGTCCTGACATTATCTTTAGATCTGTCCTGGTGTTATCTGTAGGTCTGTCATGTTGTTATCTATAGGTGTGCCCTGACGTTATCTATAGGTGTGTCCTGGTTTTATCTATAGTTGTGTCCTGATGTTATCTATAGGTGTGTCCTGATGTTATCTATAGGTGTGTCCTGGTGTTATCTATAGGTGTGTCCTGATTTTATCTATAGGTGTGCCCAGGGGTTATCTATAGTGTGCCCTGGTGTTAAATATTATTGAGTAATGTCAGTAGGTTCTCTTTGACACCCAGAGGGCCTGCTGACGTACATTTCCTGGTGGCGCCCACCTCTAAATGAGGCCACCCCTGACTGGCAGCTCACTGTTTGCCGGAGGGCAGAGAGCGCTGCTCTGCACAGCTGCCCAGAATGGTTAACCATGCTTGAGATTGACTGAAGCTTTCCATGTATACATCTGCTTCTCAGAATTGTCTTCCATTCATACAATGCTTATGTTTAATGTGTCTTCGGTTTGCTGACTTGGACATTTGTCACCTTTTTATTTCTCACCAGAGATAAGAAAACAGAACCTGAAAAGAGTGAGAACGGCGATGTGAAGGTGAGTTATGCTTGGATGTAGTTGGCGGAGTACTACTACGCGGTATTCCACGAAGTTGAATAAAAACTCTGTGAATTCCGCCACTTTGCTCCGTCTGACTCCCAATTAATAAAACAGAGACCTCATATACTTTTGGTAGAATAACAAGTGTCTCTGTCTTTACATGCTAAAATGCATATAGTCATTTCACAAAAGTGAAAATTAAAATTTAGCAAGCAGTGAGAGAGGTGATGATTTGGGATCCTCCCGTAACCTCTGGAGAGAACCAAGCAGATGCCTTGAAATCAAAGAGCACATCTTGCTGAACGATTTGGTGGTGGTCCCATCGTCTTAGGACCACCCCAAGCACAGTTATGGGCAAAAATACTATCCCAACCAAAGGCCCTGCAAAGCATTATGGGACAAGATTAGCAGTGGGCAGTGAATATTATAGTATCCAATATCAAAATAATTCAACTAAGAGCTGTAGTTCAACTAGGGTGCAGGTGGGGGTATAGGGAGAGGTGGGTGCAGGTGGGGGCCGAGGGAGAGGTGGGTGCAGGTGGGGGTCGAGGGAAAGGTGGGTGCAGGTGGGGGTCGTGGGAAAGGTGGGTGCAGGTGGGGGTCGAGCAAAGAGGTGGGCGCAGGTGGGGTCGAGGGAAAAGTGGGTGTAGGTGGGTATCGAGGGAAAGGTGTGTGCAGGGTTGGGTCTAGGGAAAGGTGGGCGCAGGTGGGGGTCGACGGAAAGGTAGGTGCAGGTGGGGGTCTAGGGAAAGATGGGTGCAGGTGGGGATCGAGGGAAAGGTGGGTGCACAACGCAAAATGCCCAAACTTCGGTATCCAGGTTCCCACACCATCTATCCAAAGGCAATGCCCTATGGATGAATTTATCAGGGATATTTGCCTACGCCTTTCCTCCTCTCCCACTAAATGCATGTGCCTACCTGCCTCCCTGGGTACCTTTACCTGTTGCAGTGACATCTTACTTAGATACATACATACATGGACATCTCTAAATACTCTTACTAACTCCATTCTCACCGTCTGCTGGAAAACAATGTAACAGTGGAGTCGATGCCCATACGCACTATCACCGAAAGGAGGAGTCACCTTACCTCGTGACTGGAAAAGACTTCTTTTAAGAATAACAACTTGCAAACATCCAGTCACAACACTAGATGGCAGGAGTATGCAAAGCATGTGAATCTACAGCTTTACATGCCAAGAACAGATGCATCCTGGGTAAGTAACATTATCCTTCTCCTGTTTACGCGTCTCCTGGGAAGGTGTACCATTTTTCCGGATTCCCAGGTCTCCCACTCATGGTAAATCTGTGAATGCCCGTGCTCTGACGATGGAAGGCCTCCCTGGGGCAGAGTAGGGCAACGCAGCAAGCTGTGCCCCCTTGCATTACCCCATATTTACAAAGCCACGCCGTGCTACACAAGGACCCTGCATTGCTCGAGGCGTAGGAGGGATCACGCACGTTTTTAGTCCATGGAAGGGCCGTGCACTGCTCTGGGCGCAAGAGGTACCATTCAAGGCTGTGGGCGCCAGAAGGACTGCGCAAGCCTTTGGACGCCGGAACGGCCGTGGAGGCGCTAGTGCTTCCGTTCATCGTAGATTGGTCCATGATGTGCTCGGGTGCTCTTCTGCCCTCCTCATCTCTGGGATACTGTGTTAGTGCAAAGCAAGGGGACTGAACGTACCCGGGTTATCCTTAGTTGGTGTTACTGTCTAGACGTGTACCCTGTACGTCTGCCTTTTGATTCTCAACGAAGGCTTTCATTTTACTTCTTCTTTCACAGGTTCCTTTGGAAGAGGAAGAGGCTGAGGCTGAGGCTGAGGAAGACGAGAGTTCCGAAGGTACGGGCCTTTGTTGCATTGAGCTGAAATATAGACACATCCATTTTGTGCTTGAGATCCTTGTCTGTCATGAAGGGGAAACAGTATTTTATTTTTCTGCTCGTGAGAAGGAGTTCTCAGATTTCCTTGGCCAGGGGTCACAGCTATGCCCCCCCCCCCCTCGATCATAGGGTCATTCTGGCTTTTCGGATGTAGTTGAAGCCAAAGGAGTGAATTCTGCATCAATGCAGTGAAGAAGCAGCATTCTAAGTGACTATTTAGTTTGTAAACTTTGGGATACAGGTGATATCAGAAGTCTTTGCAAGCATCTTAGACTGTGCAGTGACCAGCAATGACCACCTGCAGCGAGAGGAGAACTTGGGCCAGACCTTCACCCTTAGAACAAGCTGCACAAAAACTCTACGCTGCCTTCATCCTAAGATGCGAACATGCCCAGGGGCTGTTGTAGATGCACACCGTTGACATATTGAGCGGCAGCCGCTGTCGCACTCCTACGATGGTCCAGAGACTCTTACAGTACGCAGAGCTGAGCTCCTCACCCAGCCTGTAGCTACATCCAGTCTGGTTTCAACAATGATCAACAAATATGCAAATAATGGCAAGTGAAATTCACATCTGTAAATATTCTTTCTGTATATCCATTGTGGATATTGTGAGGGAAGTTTACTGCTTGGTGGGCTGACAATCCCACCCCTTGTACTTTAGGACGGGGACCTTGGTTTCAGGGACAGCTCCGATTGTGGTGAGCTCAGATACAGGAGGTTCAAGAGATGCTGTGACACTGAGCTCCTTACTGCGAGGCGAGGTCCAAGACTGCGAGCAGTGTCCGATTGCTGAACACAAGGCTGCCTTGTCTTAATGCCACCTCCGGCCTCTTTCTTCCTCCTCACTATTCTTCCTTTCTCTGTATTACACTCTTCCATGCTCTTTTCCATACCCGGTTTTTCCCATTGTCAATGTTTTCCTCTTTCGCCGTTCTCTCTCTTGCTCTGGCTCAAAGTCTCAAGAGTGAGTGTTGGTGCCTCTCACCCACAACCACTGGTCCCAGGTAACCTCTGGCGTTGAGGCGTGCAGGCTTGTCTCTGGAATAGTCCTCGGTGCAAGAGGTGGCCCCACTCCTGTGTGGCTGATTCTCCTCCGCTCTCACGCTGCCCCCCAAAGATCATCTCTCATTGAGAAGTTGTGCTCAGGAGCAGCCCCATACACTACAGGGGGCGCGCTGTCTCTAGGCCGTCCGAGTGTCCTCCAGCTTGGCGTGGAATCCTGGGCCTCCATGATGATGTCACAGGGTGACGCCCACCTCCTCCATCTTAGCTCTGGCTTTGCCTCAGAGCAGAGGGACTTGGAAAGCCTTGAGCCCCTGAAGTGAAGGCGACAGCACTCAGGCTCTCTGGGTGCAAAGACGCCCAGCGAAGCGCGATCTCATCTGCTGCACTGGAATCTTCAAGGCCCCAACAAGACTGCGGTGGAAGGCGGTGGACCCAGGGGTAGTGTTGGTAATAGGCCTCATTCATGCACTCATTCACCTTTACTAAAACAAGTTCTATAATATGGCAGACCCACAAATCCGATTTTTCACATCAAAGCCTTGTGACAACCGGATTGGCACCCTGGCCATCCTTTAGTGGACACCCCAACTGCGGTCACACTGAGACCCCGCATCTCACTAGTGAGGGCCAATCTGCTTGTGCGGCCAGAGTCAGGCTGGAACTAAAAAACAGGCCCGGACACTGGAAAAAAAGTTATTCACATTCTTTCACAAAATGCCACTGGGGTATTTTGTGGGGCAGCTTGTGGTACAGGAGGTTTTTAAACCTTGTATTTCTTGGAGCATTGGCCAAGGCTGCAAATACTGCAGCTCTAAAAAATCAGGGCTTATTTCCAGTTTGTCTTTTGAGGCTAGTCACAAAGGTAACTAACGCTTTGGAGTATATTTGCATGTGTGAGCTTACTCTTACACTTTTGAGCAACTTTATTATGTGTGGCTATTCACAAAATCCAAGTGTATACTTATTTACCTGTCTCCGCCCCCTGATAAAGGAGCGCAGCCACATTCATGAGTGGACGTTACTACTGCCAGAAAGAAACAGTAGTAACTCCAACTCCACACATGGTCAACAACAAATACTGCAACACTGTCTCATAGAAAATGCTGGAGATGGACTTCAAATTAAAAATCATGGGAAATTTAAATTAATTTAAATTATTTAAAATAGTTAACGATATAAATGAGAATTTTTAAATTTAATTACAAAATATTTTGACAACTTTTTGAATTATTAATGTAACATTAGTTTTTATTAAAAGATATTCAAACATCTTTTAATTAATTCTGCACATCATTTTTAATATTTAATAATGCAAAACATTCTTGGGTGAGAGTATATTTTTTATTTTAAACTTCAGAAGATTTCTTTTTATTTAATATATTTAAATTAATTAATTAAATATTTAATTCACAATTACGTTAATAGTGCTGTAGCATTTTAATTTTGTTCTGTAGTTAAAATATGTAAAATTAATTTAAATAATATCTAACCTACCAATGATGTACTCCTTTATTGCAAAGCCTTATTAACCTTTTTAACATTCCCTGTACTTTACCATAAAGAGATCGCCACCTTGACTGTGAAGTCTCCCTATGCTACAGTATAGGGAAATATAAAAACGTGTATTTAACAAAAAAAAATGTAAAAAAAAAAATGTGTAGAAGAGGCGAAAGATAGCTTGTGCAGGAGGCTCCCCACCCCCAGTAAAGGTAGACTCTCACCCCCAAGTTCACAGAAGGTTCTTGGAGGGCTGTTCCCTGTGTATCCATTCTTGGGCGCTGCAGTGCTGGCAGCAGGGGCTCAGCCTCCTGTCTTGACCGGTGCTCTGTTCCTTCTTCCAGGTGATGACGAGGACAGCCTCCCAGAGTCGCACATGGACAAACTGGCGGACTTTGCACCCAAGGAGAAGGTGGTGCCCATTCCAGAAGGAAGTGCCTTCTTCATCCTCAGCAGCACCAACATGTGGGTACCTTGCAAGTGCTTGTTTTGTGTTATGTTGTACTGTACTGTAGTGCATTGCATTGTATTGTATTGTGTTGTGTTGCGTTGTGTTGCATTGCATTGTATTGTATTGTGTTGCATTGCCTTGCATTGTATTGTATTGTATTGCAGGCCGCGTGTGTATAGAGCAAACTACTCTTCCGTAGGATGCGTGCTGCACTGAGTAAATTGATAAAATGTAAATTGATACTTGTATAGCGCACTACTCACCCGCAAGGGTCTCAAGGCGCTTGTACGAATATCGCTGTGCAACCCATCCTGGCTTTCCCTGTGAGGTGTCCACTCCTCGGCACCCCCAAGGTGGAGGCCAGGCATCCTTAGCGTTGTGGGGGCCGTTGTGGAGATTAAGCAAGCTATTGCCCAGAGTTGCAGAGTGGGACTCCATGATTGGAATAGGCACCGAGGCGAGAATTATCAGGTCATCAGGGTCTGCTGCTCTAACCATTGAGCCACACTCAGTGTGTGCTTGAAAGAGTGATTGTTTTCTTTGGTTTAAGTCTACGTGGAAAGTGTTTTCATGTCATGCGTGATGGGACGCAGCACTTGGCGTGTGATGGATGAGGGAATTTGTGGTATACACGTGCATTTTATAGTGTTTTGGTATGCTGGTAGCTCTGGTTAGCTGTGCATGTCCCATTATCCTGTTTGTAACTTTTATGTGCTCAATCCAGCGTTCCATGCTTGCTGCGGCAGGAGTTGTAGCGCTCTGAGATTATTGATCTGGGGGAGGTAATATGTGTAGAGCACCGTGAAACGAGTTAGCAGTTGGTAGGACTTGGTGACACTCCTCCTTTGTGCGGTTGTCAAGAAGTGCGGTTTGCCACTATGCACTGTGCAGTGTTCATCCTTTGTGTCGTTGACGTTACTGGTTTCAGTGCTCAGAGCATGTCCTCTGTTTGGGGCCTGTGGGCTGAACTACGTTAGAGGCCTCCTGTGGATAGCAGTAACGCACATCTGTTCCGAGGAACCTCTCGGATTGGTATCAAATTATTATTTCCGTCCGCGTCCTTCTATTGGCAGCACCGTTCACTAGACCCGGGATATGCCAGACACATTAGTGATGGAGACGGCGTCCTGAGATAGTGCATGATAGATGTCATACGATGACGTAGCCATTATATCGTATTTAGACACAGAGGGACCTTAGAATGACTAACGCTCTCCAAAGGTGGATCTTTTATTTATTCGCGTGCTTGAATCATATCCCATCGTCAGGCTGGGAATCCCCGGAACATTAAAATAGCAGCATGCTGTGTAAAATATATAATGTAAAATGGACATAGGCCTGACACAACTTTGTATGTTTAGTAACACATCCACCTCATTTGAAAGAACCCAAACCTCAACCAATGAGGTGGAAGCTTAAGTGCTCCTACTCGCGCTAGAGGCCACCACAGCTCTGATTTTAAAGCACAAGTGTGAGAATAAAATACAATGAGCCTCTGACCGGGGAGGAGGGAGGGTCGGATTTGAATATATAAAAGATATCAATGTTGGAGAACTGGAGTTATGTTTAAGTAACTAATTTCTCCTCTAACATTGGATCCTTTATATATTCACATGATTGATTCAGAATAGCAACCACTACACTATATAAGGTACAAAAAAGCATGAAAAAGGTTCACCCTCAGTTAAAGAGGTTTCTCAGGACTGCCTGGCCTGCTGCTGCGTCCGCTTCTACGTCCACGTCTAGGCATTGATGCTTCATTAACGTATGCCTGCTCCTCCAAGTGGCGCATTGCAGACGCCTTTCAAAGGCACCCGGGCATAGGGCCCGATTCACAGAACTAACTTAAGACAAAATCCTAAACTACTTTTGGTATTCACAGAAGTTAGGATTTTGTCTTAAGTTTTTCTTAAGACAAACTTAAGACAGTCTTAAGACAGACTCAAGATTTTGTCCTAAGTTCGTCTTAAGTCTGTCTTAAGTTTGTCTTAAGTCAAAATCCTAACTTCTGTAAATGCCAAAAGTAGTAAGTTTAGGATTTTGTCTTAAGTTAGTTCTGTGAATCGGCCCCATAGAGTGCTGCAGTTGAAGCCGTGCCCCTGGTGGAATGTGCCCTCTCTCCTCGATGGAGAGGATGATTGGCATTGGCACGGTAGAAAAGAATACAGGGTGAGAGTCAACGTACTACCCCGTTTGGACAGGGGTTGTCTTTCTGTGGTTGTGAAAATAACACACATAGCTGCTCTGCTGTGTGTATGTCCTTGGTTTTGTCTATATAGAATTCGAAGCATCTACGCAAGTCTAGAGAGGGTGATGATCTTTCTGCCGATGAAGATGGATTAGGAAAGAAGGATCTAAGAAGGACCGACTCATCCACATGCGAGTCAGGAGGCACCGTAGCAATCTAAGGTTGGTTCTGAGCATCACGTGGTCCTTAGTGAACCTTAGAAAAGGTTCTCCGATGGTGAAAGCCTGAACCTCTCCCGCTCTCCTATCGGATGTCAGAGCCAGGAGTAGTGCTGTCTTCCATGAAACAAATCTTAAGTGCGTTCTATGTCTAGGTTCAAAAGGAGGTAACAACAGCTGACTGAGGACTGAATTAAGTTCCCATGGAACCGGGGGATGCCGAAGAGGTGGAAAAGCTCTGAAGAGACCTTTCACCAACTGTCTGATGATCCTTTGTAAAAATCGAAGTAGATGTCGCACTGGCAGTCCTTCTGCGTCAGACGGAGCCTGACTAAATAATATTTGAGACCTCTTTTGGCCAAAGGTTCGCAAATATTGCCGGATCTGAGAAGGTTTTATTTGAAGCGGAAGATGACCATTATTCCTGCACCGGACACAGGAATGTTTCCATTTAGCGTTGTGAGTGTCAATGGTCACTGGAGCACGAGCCTGCGCTAGAATCTGTTTACATTCTTGCAATAAATCCAAATGGCCAAATTCTAGGTGGTCAGGTACCATTTTGTCAAGTTCAGTGACGTGGGATCATGGTACAGAATCTCTCCCTATCCTCTTTAAAAAAAGATACCATGTTGGAGAACTGGAGTTACAGGTGAGCTACTCATTTCTTGCGTTCATTGATCTGTTGCTCCCCTGTCAGGGTGTAGGTGTGTGGTGCCCAGAGCAGACCTCCTCTTAACACAAAGTAACTATCCCTTTGCTGTGACTGTGAGTGTGGACTGTACCCGGGAGTGATAATCCTCTAGACCAAGGAGAAACCATCGTACCCCTGAGGATGTATGTCCGACCGTGCCCAGGAACAAGGCCTCTAATCCCAGGAGCAGTGGTCGGAATGTTTGGGTTGTACCGAGGCCCAATAATCCTTTAACGTCAGCAGTAACACCCCCACCCTGTCAATGCGCAGGTAAATGGTGCTCAGGACAGAAATACTCTAATTCCAGGATGAATTATCTCCACCCTGTGGATGTATGTGTCATCAGTAATCGGACACTAAGGCGTCACTAGTCTGGTTGTATAAATGTCCCAGTGGACAGTACCCAGGAATGGCAGTCCTGTAACCCAGGAGTGATGTTCTCCACCTGAGAATGTGTGAGTGGTCTGTACCGAGGAGTGACGTCCGCTAATCTCAGAAACAACAATCTTTAAGAATAGCGATCACTAATGGGTCGCACATTGACCCACCTCATGAATATTAATGAGGTCGGTTTCAATTTGCAACTCATTAGGCATCGCAGCCATCACAGCAATGGTGGTCTGTTGGGGTCAGCAGTCCACCATTTCTGTGATTGCTTTTAATGAAACAATCTTTTTTTTTAAATGCTGAATATTTTCCTTAAAATGAAAACGGGATGCTTTTCAAAAACAGAAATTAAAAGTGTTCTTTTGATGCTTTAAGAGCAGGCAGTGGTCCGTGGGACCTCTTCCTGCTCTTAAAAATGTGTTCCCAGCCATTCTCAAAGGGGAATTGGTCCCTTGGGGACCTGTTCACATTAGCCAATGGGTCACCACCATTTTTCAAATGGCGGTAAAATGTAAAGGTTTTGAAACCGCATTTTGATGGCAAAACATTCGCACTGGGGTTTGATATTGGTAAAGAACGCCCTAAACAGTCCCCTTCCTAATACTGAATCAAAAACCCCAAGTTATATGAATCGCTATTTGAGCTTTGCAGATGCCAAAAAGCAATGTTGCGGTTGCAAAGCGCCCAATTCTGTGAATCCGGCCATGTGTGACCATAAACATGGACTGCACGTGTGGCCCAGAGTCCTCCAAGCTTAGGAGTGACTCTCCTAGCTGTATAGATGTGTGTGTGAGATGTACGCAGGGATGGTTATTTCAAGGGCAGGAGTAACTCCTGAGGTTTTTCCCCCAATTTATCTTCATGCATTTTACAATAAATCCAACACTGGCCTCAGTCTGGGTTTATTATGCTGAGAAATTTCATATCAAACTTCCCAGAATTCAGTAAAACCACCATGGAGCTGCTGAGGAATGAGAAGCTCCCTGTCCATGCACCTCATATGGCTTCAGTGCACTTACAATGTCTAAGAGTGGACGGAGACACTGTAGGGGCAGGGCATGGTGTTCATGCAGCTTTGCCCTCATCTGTGGTATAGTGCACCCTGCCTTAGGCCTGTGAGGCCTGCTAGAGGGTGACTTACCTATGCCACAGGCAGAGGCGGGTAGACATGGCACACAGGGATGTCGACTCTTCAGTTTTGTCCGCACTCAAGCACACAGTCCGCAGTGGAAGTGCGCATGTGTTTCATGAGGGGTCACTGAGGTGGCACAATAAATGCTGCAGCCCTTAGAGACCCTTTCTGGTCACATGGCCCATGGCAACAGTTGTGCGTTTTACAAGGGACTTATCTGTGTGCCAGGGGTGTGCGCATGGTAGAAACATAGGTACAGTTTAGGGAAAGAACACAGGTCGCGGGGACCTGATTAGCAGGAACCAGTGCACACTCAGTCAAAGTGCATCAGAAATCTGGCAAAAAGTGGGGGATAACCATACAAAAAGGGGCACTTTCCTACATCTGCTTTTACTGAATTTTTGTGAACAGTAAAATGGCATCTAATTAAATGCGAAAAATAAAGGAAAGAAGGAGCCTGTCGGGTGAGAGTTCAAGGACTGCATGGAAACAATATACTGTTACTTTAAGGAGCCAACAGATTCCCCTCTCAGCGTGCAGTACTGGCAGTTTGCCTCACAGCCTCATCTCTCTTCTCCAGCTCATGCTGAGAGCATCTCAGAGTACTCTCTGGGTTTCTTTACACAGTTTTTTCTTAACTTTTTTTCATGCAAAGATAGTTTTTCAGCTTCATTTGATGTCTTTAAAGCTGCTGTACATTTTACACCCATTTTTACATCTAAAGGGAAGAATATTTTCACAAGCATTCCTTCACTTTTTGTGAAATGCCATTCTTGTGGGCAAAAAAAGCCTTCATCAGACTCACATTCTGTGTTTGTTGTCTGTCTTCCTGCCTCTCACTCAGTAAGAGTGTGCATTTTATCAAAATATGTCAATCAAAGCCATAAAAGCCGACAAGGACATTCACCTCAGAGGAAAGCTTGAGAACCTGCACCAGATAGAAGAGAAGGAAAAACAGATAAAAAAGGACTGAGAAGGGTCTACTCCAGAACCTCTTGTGACTAAAGACTCCCACATTGGAAGATCTAAAGAGAGGCAGCAATAAACGCATCGCCACCATCATTCTGGGCATTTTCACCACCCTTGAGCGCACCGGTCGACCTCAAGGAAGACGTCTGCAGAGACTTGATTGTCATCAAGTAGTACGACGAAAGCACTGCTGGTATTGATTACAACACAACAGGTACCATTGAATCCACCATCGAGGTTGTTACAAGTTCTCACATCTCAACCTTTGACGGCTAGATTGTCAATGGCGGACTACTCGACACCTACTTATCATCGGTCAATGTCGAGAAGATAGACTTTATTAATGTCGACATCGAGATCATCGTCAAGACACTCGCTGTCAAGGAGATCAACATCAAGACATTCAGAAGTCTCAGTTTTCTCAGATGCTTCTGATATTCATCAACGAGAAGAAGAGGAAAAAAAAATTGTTCTAGACCCGCTCTTATTATACCACAAGAGGATCCTATTGAAGAACATCTTATTCCGCTAGACTTGCCTCCTAGACCTTTTTCTCCAATAAGTTCTTCTACGCAACCACTGGAGCCAGGATCAAGACCAAGAGCCATAGTTTCACCAGAAACTGACAGACCTTTACATCCAACTCCTCCAAGACATTCAACTCTAAGAAGAAGGAAACAAAGATGTTCACATTCTCGTTCTCCATCACCAACTCAGTCTTATTCCACTGACTCTTAATCCACAGACACGCCTACCTCTCCAGCTGCGTCATCTCCTGTAGATGTCATTGCTACTTTTCAAGATGTATTAGTCAGAGGTGCCACTACACTTAACATACAACTGCAAACACCTCAAACAGCAGTTCTGGTGAAAATGGAGACTCTGCAACCGAGAGGTTCACCCCAACCTGCTTTACCTCTCATACTGGGATTTGTGGAACTTGCAACAAAAAAAGCTCCTTACACCAGCTAATGCTAAAGTTGCAACACCAATTGCTCCTGAAAAAATACAAAGTCTCCAATCAAGATCCTACTTATCTGAGAAGATCCCAAACCAGACTCGGTAATAGTCTCTTAGGTAAGAAAGAAACATCCTTCGGCACTCGGAGGCTTCAGTCCCTCCTGAAAAGAAGAGAAAGAGACTGGATTCAGTAGGAAGCAAAAATTGTAATTCTTCAGCTGTGACTTTTAAGAACTCCAGTGCGTCTGCTCTATTAGCAAGTTATGATCAAGCACTATGGGAATCTTTTGCTGCGTTTGCAGATGATCTTCTAAAAGACAGAACACGAGAGACTTCATGGAAACTGTTCAAGATGGTCAAACTTTCTCAAACCAATCTATAAGTTCCACCATAGATGAAGCAGACCTGGCCATAACACAATTCTGCCCTGGTATCTCTCTTAGCAGGTTGTCTTGGCTTCGATTTACTTCCCTAAAGCTGGGTACTCAATTGAAGGTCTTAAACCTTCTTTTCACTGGGCCAGTTTTGTTTTGGACCCCACAGCGACAAAGAAATTGAGAGAATGAAGAAAGAGGCAGGAAGCCTGAAAGCATTTGGTTTAGAAAAACAAAAGAGGTTCTATTGTTCCCAATAACACAGGAGGGACTATAGATTTCAGTCACAACAGAGGGTTCTATCCACTCAATGGTCTATCTGTTCTTAATCTCAGGGTCATCACTAGCGACATCAACAACAGTAGTTCCATCCTAGGAGAAATTAATTTACGCAAGAATTCAACATCAACCACAGCAAACACAGCTGCAATATTCTTCCAAGACATGAGCACCATCAAGACAGTGAGAATCACACTCCCTTGATCTGTTTCTTACTCCAGTGGGAGGGAGTGTATCACATCACCTACCAGATTGGAGGTTAAAAACCACCGACAGATGGATCTTGCAGTTCATCCAGAACGGATATTACACCCAATTCAAAAAATCCTCCACCTTCAGTACTTTCAAAGCCAGCACCAAAACAACAATTGCTGCAACTATAAAAGGAGGTGCGATCTCTACTCCAAAAATGAGCAATATGACTAGTTCCTTTATCTCAAAAAGGAAAAGGTATCTATTGAAGATATTTTTGGTACCCAAAAAGAGCCAACAAACTGACTTCAGGCCTATCCTCGATCTAAGAAAGGCAAACAAATGGATCAAGAAACAAAAATTCAGGATGCTAGCCTTGCATCAGATATACCCACAGTTAATAAAAGGAGACTGGATGTATTCTGTGGATCTCCAAGGCGCATATTTCCATATAGCCATAGCGCAAAAACAGAGGAAATTCTTAAGTTTTACAGTGGGAAAAGCTCATTATCAGTACACAGTCCTTCCATTCGGACTCAAGTCAGCACCCACAACATTCTCAAAATGCATGGCTGTGGTTGCAGTTCACCTCCAGAGAAAGAAGATTTACATTTGCCCCTCTCTAGATGATTGGGTAAGACACCTTCATATTGTCAAGCACAGTTAGATAGCAACATAATGACCAAACTCTTGACAAAACTTGGATTACATATCAACCATGAGAAGTTGACTTCTCTGCTATCTTGGAGCCACTCTGGATACTATAACTTTTTTTTTAAGGTATAACATCTTTATTTAGATATATAAAAACATATCTTTAAAAGTTTCTACCAGCACATTAATACAATCTTACAGCTTAAAAAAGATAAAAAGATGAAAGAGAATAAAAACAGAATACAATGTGGCTTTCTTATCAGTGCTTACTGCAGCATGTCAATTTAAAGGTTAGCACTCCCAGACAATGCCGGTGGGGTTAGGTGCACATTATTCTGCACAGTGGTCCAATTTTTCTAAAATCCTGTAGGCGTACTGAACGAATTTAGCCAATTTTATGTTTACTATAAAATTATGCTTGATAAGTGTATCCTTTGAAGGAGAGAGTGTCTACTATTTTTCAGAAGTGTCACCAGCTGTTTTGGATATTACATCCAACGACTCAACAGACCTCATCTCTACTCGGGTCCATTGCATCATGCATTTATCTAGTCTCAAATGTGCGTCTTCAGGTGAAACCTGTACAACAGTGCCTTGAGGACCAATGACCCGAATGGAAAGACAGTTGAGAAGACAGATGTTCGAAGCATGTGTGCTGTAGTTACACATGCTTTGCATACTCCTGTCATCTAGCGTTGGGTCTGGATATTTGCAGGTTGTTTTTCTTTGAAGAAGTCATTTCCTAGTCATGAGTTAAGGTGGCTCCTCCTTTCGGTGATAGTGCGTATGGTCATCGACTCCATTGCTAGATTGTTTTCACGCAGAGAGTGAGAATGGAGTAAGTAAGTGTAGTACAGAGATCTCCAGTGTATACATGTATAATGAAGAACTGCAACAACTACAGGTACCCGGGGAGGCGGGTGGGCGCATGTGAATCTACGGCTCTACATCCCAAGAACAGATGCTTACAGGGTAGGTAACATAATTCGTTTGAGGCATGTGTGCTGAAGATACACATGCTTTGCATAGACTACAAAGCAGTATACTCCCAAAGTGGTGGCTAACCTGTGGATGTTGTAGTATTAAGTACTGCTTGTCCTACCTTAGCTTGTTGCCGTGCTAACACATTGACACAATAGTGTTTGGTAAATATATGTAGTGTAGACCATGTAGCTGCCTTACATATGTCAGCTAGAGGAATGTTACCGAAAAAGGCCATTGAGGTAAGGGTCAGCACAGACTTGCTTGCGGTCGAAGACAACAGCACCACATTGTCAACTCGAAGTTAAGAAGATCTACATCGAGATGCTCAGAAGTGTATGTTTTCTTATTTCTGACTCCCTTTAGCCAGGTGATGATTGGAGGATTAGATTAACCATGATAATTGCTCAGGATGATCCTACTCAGGAGCATCGTCTTCCTCTTGATTTGCCTCCAAGGCTTATTTTGCCTATAAGTGCAATACCGCGTCCATTGACATCAGAACCAAAACCTAGACCAGCCGTGTCTCCATGTAATGAAGGCCATCCACAATACTCTACGCCAAGACCTTCAATGCCAAAAATACATAAAAGAAGATGAACGTCTTCGTATTCTCCATCACAGACTAGGAGTTATTGCACTGATTCCTAGTCTCCTACACTTCCACTTCTCTGGCAGCTTCACATCTAAGACTGTCTTCTGTAGATGACGTTTCGACCTTCAAGATGTTTTAGTTAGAGGAGCCAACAGACTGAATGTACAGTTACCAGCGCCTCCGGCCTCAGTCTCTGTCATAATGGAGACGCTGCAACAACGAGCCCCACCAAGATCCACCGAGCCCTTGGCACCGTGTTTTAAAGAGCTTGCGGAAGATAAATTCCTTTCTTCTTACACCATTAAGGCGGCAACTCCTCTACTTTAAAAAAAATACAAGGACTTAGAAAAAGATCTTATAAATCTGAGGCAAGACACTAAGCCTGATTCACTCATAGTTAGAAAGAAACATCCTTCAGCGCCAGAGACTTCAGTCCTGAACCAGTCACCAGTGGGGAAGCCACGAGGACGGATCATAGGAGCATCGCAATGGACACACCCTGAGGCAGCAAGGGCTTGCATGAATGCCTGATTAGTAAACGTGGAGCTTGCCTCCACTGCCAGTAGGAATGAATGGCTGTGTTGAACTCTTTCATTATGATTCTTGATCTCTCCCAAACTTGGTCTTCAGAGTGTGACTACAGGAGTCCCTCAAATCCTCCCTTCCCATGGGACATCCCTACCCCTAATCCGGGGTAAGATTGTGAGCTGGTCTCACAACTGTTTTTTAGCACCACATTTGCAGTGACACGTGTGCTCACAACCACGTGCATTTCAGTGTACCATATGCTTGGTTTCAGGCTCATTCTCTCCTTTCCAGTGTGAGTTAAAACCTTTTCTTATACTGTGATATACCTTTATCTTTCCAGGTTTTCTGAAGTTTCATAGTAGAGTCGGACCAAGGTCAACCTACTTAGGTGGATTAATCTTAGTCTCTTTGAGACTAGATAGGAGCCCATATTTCATGCCCTGATGAATGCCATGGACCCTCCTGGCCACGACGGCAGAAACATGTTGGTGACACTAATAGGGATGGGGTACTATACCCCCTAGTCCCTTTTCTTGGTTTTAATATTGAGCAAATTCTGCAGAATTAACATTTTTATGTAGCATTTGCATCGATTTTTAACATCACTCACTCACTTTCTTATTTAAGGAATCGCAAATTGCGATTCCTTAAATGCAATGTAAGAAGCACATAAGAAAGTGCGATTTGTCCTTAAGGAATCACAAGTTACCACCAACTTCAAGTTAGTGGTAGTTTGCGATTTCACTTAAAAATGCACTATTTTGCATTTGTTAAAATGCCATGTGGCGCACATAGTGTGCCCCATGTGCACACATGCACATTTCAGGGGTGCAACAGGATGTCCTGTTGACACCCTGGCACCCTTGAAATTGCATTCTCAATTTTCAATTATCTATTTGCTAATCGTAAATTGAGAATGCCTTCCCATTCATTCCATTGGGTCTCTTAGCCCATAGAAATGAATGGGAAGGTATTCATTAAAAGCGAATCTCAATTTGCGATGCGCAAATAAGTAATATGTGGGATTCACAAAATTAATAGCAAATCCCACATACGCTGCATTTTGCGATTCTCAAATTGCGATTCACTGAAAATCGCAATTTGAGAATCACAAACTCTTTTTTCATACATATGGCCCCTGGTGGTTTGTGAGATGCCCAACACCACATAGGTAATCTGCACAGTGTGGCTCTACCTTCTTTAAGAATCAGACACTTTGCCAGCGTAGCTTTTTGTTGTTTGATTCATGTTAATTGGCGGCCAGCTTACCCCGATTGCCCCGTAGCCTCTTCTTCCCGCCCCTTTTGAACAATAGGGTTCTTATGCATATATATATATACTAGCAGCCCGTCCCGACGTTGTCCGGGTATGAATTGCTGCCGCCCAGTAGTATTTTGTTTTGTAGGATTTCGTTTTGATAGCACTTCTTATCTGTGACAGGCCTGTGAAACGCTCCGATTCACAGTGCACTGCTGATGCACTTAAGAGTGCGCGTTCCGTAGTGTGTGAACTCGAGTTTCCCTACTTTATTTTTCCTTGCAATATTATATAGCGCAAACACGACAACATGGCATGAGCCCAATTTACATTACAGAAGAACACGTTAATTTGTGGTAGGCACGGGGAGACAAAGTGATTTGCCTGGAATCACAGGATGTTGAGCTGATGCCGACATACGAACGTAGCTCCCCAGCTCTAAAGTTCGCAATTCTAGAACTTGTGGCGGGAGGTGTGTCTAAAAGTGTATGTTGGTGCTGGCCATCAATGAGAGAGACCTGTGCATTTTCCAAATCGGTGGTGAAAAAATATGAGTATGTCGCTGGAGATGTGGGCCGCCGTGTCACCAATGTACTTACCGGGGGAGGGTAAACACCCATTATTCCGCAACTTTCTTTCCGCATACCATCACTCCGCATACTTTCATTACGAAAGTACCATGACTCCGCAATGCCATTATAACGCATGACATTACTTTTTATATGCTTTTACCACGCATACATTTACAACAAAATTCGTTGTAAATGCATGAATGTTAAAAGCATGTTTTTTTAAAAAAATGTTTGGATAAGGTAAGTATGGGTATAGGGGTATATGTTTTGGGGTATTGAGGTATATGTTTTGGGGTGTTTGGGTATTTTAAGGGTTCAGATATAGTTTTGGGTTATGGGGTAGAGGGGTAGTTTTTGGGTTTAGGGATAGGTATGGGTTTTGGGGTACAGGGCTAGGTTTGGGTTTTGGGGTATAGGGATATTTTTAGGGTTCAGGGGTAGGTTTGGGTTTTTGGGTGCTGTGGTATTTTAAGGGTTCAGGGCTAGGTTTGGGTTTTGGGGTACAGGGGTATTTTTAGGGTTCAGGGCTAGGTTTGGGTTTTGGGGTACAGCGGTATTTTAGGGTTCAGGGGTAGGTTTGGGTTTTGGGGTATAGGGTTATTTTTAGGGTTCAGGGCTAGGTTTGGGTTTTGGGGCACAGGGGTATTTTTAGTGTTCAGGGGTAGGTTTGGGTTTTGGGGTACAGGGGTATTTTAAGGGTTCTGGGCTAGGTTTGGGTTTTGGGGTACAGTGGTATTTTTAGGGTTCAGGGCTAGGTTTGGATTTTGGGGAACAGGGGTATTTTTAGGGTTCAGGGGTAGGTTTGGGTTTTGAGGTAGGGGGGTATCTATAGGGTTCAGGGCTAGGTTTGGGTTTTGGGGTACAGGGGTATTTTTAGGGTTAAGGGTTAGGTTTGGGGTTTGGGGTACAGGGGAATTTTAAGGGTTCAGGGCTAAGTTTGGGTTTTGGGATACAGGGGGTATTTTAGGGTTAAGGGGTAGGTTTGGGACTACAGTGGTATTTTTAGGGTTCAGGGCTAGATTTGGGGTACAGGGGTATTTTTAGGGTTCAGGGGTAGGTTTGGGTTTTGAGGTACAGGGGTATGTATAGGGTTCGGGCTAGGTTTGGGGGTACACAGGTATTTTTAGGGTTTAGGGATAGGTTTGGGTTTTGGGGTACAGGGTATATTTATAGGGTTAAGAACAGTAAACCCAGACTGGAACAGCTTTAAAGACTCCCTCCCTCAAAACCCTCTGTAGAAGCCAAAGGCGCGGAGATACTCCCTTGGGAGTGAAGCCAGCGCGGTACAAACCTGCAAAATAAAATAAATAAAATAAGATGGGTTAGTGTTTAAGGGTGTTGGGGTATTTTAAGGAGTAAGGGTGGGTTATGATTATGGGGTGCAGGGGTATTTAAAGGGAGCAGGGTGGGATTAGCACACGATATGAGACATGGAATGAAGGGCGGAACGTACCACATGCCCCCAGCGTTGGTCACACCCCCAGCACACGCCCACAGCACAACGCAGACATGCCCACAAGGGACTACTTTGCTGGCACGGTTCTTTTACCTTTTAAATGTATATGGTGGGCGTCTGCATAGCCTATGTCCCTCGCTGCAACTGCCCTTTCCAACGCTGTATTGGGTGTTGTGATTGATGCTGTGGTTCCTGAGATTACCCGCCTCAAAGGTTTGGGCTCTCTCTTTATTATATTAGTATGGATATATATATATATATATATATGTAGTGTGTGATTTTCACATGGAAATCCTGCTGGCAAAACATGATGGCAGCCTGTACGTGCACAAGATGCGCACGCAGGTGTGGTGTACTCAGTGTGTTCATAGAGAAGTATTTTGGTGAAGAATAACTACACACATTCACATTGATAACCACTTGTGCTTCTTATTCTGTGAGAATGAGGACTGTGATTGTCATTTTCTGTTCCAATAACCTCCCAGCTGATGCTCTACCCAGTGTGTTATCTGGAAACAACCCATTTCTGTTTTATTTTACCTTTGAGAGCACATGTCTGTGTTAATTGCAGATAGCACAACACCGTGCCAGGCGTGTGTAACAAGTCCTCTGCATGTAAAGGGTTCTGTGCTTCAGTTGTGTTTCATGACTGATAATGCTCACAGTTGCTACACACTCTTTATTCCTTAGGGGCTGTTTTCCTCCAAACGAGCTTTATGAATTCAATGTGTTTCTTTTTCAAGCGGTTTTGTGGTGTAATTGAGGCAGAGATGCCCCTCTCATAAGTGCATGGTTAAACCTTCCCTCTACCTCTCCCAGCCTTTTTTGAATACTCAACCCCTGTTAGCCGGGCTAGCACCATACGTAACGTCCTTGCTGTTTCAAACTCTTATGTATTGTTTCGTGTTACCATGAAGGTCCTCGCTGGTGGAATGTACTGTTTTCAAAGGTGTGTTCTGTGCTTCTTTTGAACTGGACTCATCCACTCCACACTTCTCTTTCTGTCTTTCCAGACTCCGCCGGGGCTGTCACATGCTCATCAATCATCACATCTTCACCAACCTGATCTTGGTCTTCATCATCCTCAGCAGCATCTCTCTGGCTGCAGAAGACCCCATCCGGGCGCACTCCTTCCGGAACCATGTAAGAGCTTCACCCACACAGGGTGCCCTGACCCTCACTCATCCTAAAGAGAAGCTTTTCTTCCGTCTCACGGGAGACTGATAATCCCACCCTTATCCCCTCCTCCAAGTGCCACCTAAGGACATCTCTGCCCCTCACTCATCCTAAAGAGAAGCTCCTCGTCTCACGGGGTTGATAATCCCATACGGATACCCTCCTCCAAGGACCGCCTAAGGGCACCTCTGCTCTTTATTCATTATTTTTCTGGGTTTAAGGACCCGCTTCTGTGTCCACTCCTTCCATAGACACGAGCGATCCCTACTGGCACAAGTGCTACAACGACCCTCATTGATCGTAGAGACAACCAACCCCACCGTCTCCGTGCTCCAAGAATTCCATTCTGTCATTGATGAATTATGCAGAAACCTGCAATTTTAGTTGAGTGGCTGCTTCAACGACTGACTAAGTTGGCTTCATTGATGCAGGAATGGGGGCACTGTGGACACAGATTGATAAAAAATTAAGCATTTTGTCCTACAAAAGTGCGCTTCAAAGTCTGTGGGTCTATCCAAGGCCAATCAGTCTGGGCCACACACTCACCCCATGAGTACATAGGCCTTTATCCTGCAAATGTGGTACGGGTACTAGATTCTGAATTTTAAGACATTTGAGCCAGATCCACTTCAAGCCAAGGAGCACTAGAATTGATACTTCATATAATCCGCCTTTGCTCTGCTTGAGTCTGGGTTGCTCATGACACCATCTTCCCAGAATCCGGTGAGGAGGAGAGCGCTATTCATTGGTGCCCAAGATCAACTATGGAAGGCATGGAAGGTAGTGTTCTATGGAAGGTAGTGTTTGGCCTGTAGTAGGGGAGGTCCAGGGTCCAAAACTGTGTATTGTTCTTGGAGATGACATCAAGTCATTATCAGACATAAAGAGGGGAGCGACCATGTCTTAACAGTATTGTTTGCAATTTAGATTTCTCTTTAATTGAGGAGTTTTTTACAGCAATAGATTTGCATACTTCGACACTGATGTGCAGAGGCAGGACTCCAGCAGCATTTCCACGGCTTGCCTTTTGCACTGACATCACCCCTTTGATTTATGTCCTTTTGGCGGGTTTCGTTTTCTTGGACTATGCCAGTATACGTATCTGAGTACCTGGCTTGCCTGTGTTGGGCAATGCATCGGCTCACGTTTGACATTCAGAAGCAAACACCGACAACTGGGTTCACACTCCTTCTGATGCTTTTATTGTGTGAAAACAAGTTTGTGTATTGTAGTTTCTGATGGATACTTCTAACCAGAGATTCTCCAACATTGGATCTTGTATACATTCACATGCCTGAATCATTCCCCGTCGTCAGGCGGGTGAACCTCGATACATAAAAATAGCAGTATATAGTGCTAAAATGGGCAAAGGACAGAAACAACATTATCTGTTTAGTAGCACTTTCACCATATTTGACAGAACAGTCAAATGAGGTGTGAGCTTAAGCTCTCCTACTCCCCGTAGATGCCACCATAGCTCATGTTTCTACCGCACGTCGGGTGTGAGGGAGCCCCTGTCAGAGCGCTGCTCTCAACTTTCAGTGACCCTAAAATCTGTTACTTTCTTGGTCTGCCCTGGATTTGAAGCAGCCCTGTTTCAGCACTGAAGAACTATGATTTGTTTTTAGGGAATATTTGATCAAAATCTGGGCCAAGGAGATCTTTATATCTGAGAGCAGAGAAGGCCCGCCCACAAATGAAACATAAAATGATAATAACTGGCTGTAGCGGGCACCAGGCATTTCTTCGGTGGGACGCCAGGGTGGGTGCCAGTTTTCAGGTCCAGGGGGGGGCGTTTTTGTTACTGCGGGCCTGCAATATCGACCCCCGGTAACTAAATCGGCTAAAACCGGCCCTTGCAAACAGTTTACCAAGGCTGGTTTCGGTTCCCAGTCCAGGCCTGATTATCATTTAATGTTTTTTCTTCTAGCACTGCTTGAAAGCAGTGGGGCGACGCTCCTCCGCCATAGTGCTCCCTCGACAGCCATCACCTCTGTTTCCTCCACCAGGTCCAAGAGAGCCACCCCCCTAAACCATTCAAAAACCATTGGCCCCACCAACGCCTGAAGACATGGATAACGATGAATCCAACACCTCTGTTTATCCTAATATAGATCAGGAGGAGGATGAACTTCCGCAAGATGGCGGAGGATAGGGCGGTGTTGCGGGGGATGAAGCTATCCCAAGGGAAGTGGATGAAGCACCTAATCCACGGGATTAAACAGATCATATTTCAAATTTTCCTTAATGAATGGAAAGAGCTGCTGAGTAAAGCCAATCTACCAATTAAGCCTATGGATCAGCAGCGTTTCCTTTCCTACTTCAAGGAGCAGCCACGGAAGTCTGTGAGATCAATACCAGTTTTGGATTTCCTCTGGTTGGAAGGCCTCGAGCTGATGAAGACTTCGACTGTGGTTCCAAAGGCGATACCTAATCGGGAGAAGTGTGAAGGTTTGGACGCTGCTCCGGCTGGTCTCGCTGGACATTCTAAACAGGATGAAGTCACCTCTTCAGCGGTTCAGAGAAGGTCTAAGAATCCAATCACACTGTCCTCTGGTCCGCCAGACAAGGAGAGTAGACGTAGAGCTAATTTGGGCAGAAGAATTTCATCTATGGCAGCGACTTCAATCAAGACGGCCAATGCTTTGCAATTCTAGGGCGTTCTGATCGTCAGGTGTAGGATGATATTGTTCCACTGCTTGAGCTCATCCCATAAGATGAGAAGGAGATGGCGGGAGCGATCCTTAGGGAAGGAGAACGGGTGCAGATACAACGGTCTAATACAAAGCAGAGCCTTCAACGGACTGTAATTTGAACATAGCGCACATCTGAAAATAAGCATGGCGCCTGCATGGAACATGGGGTGATGACACAAAGGTCATGAGTTGGCCTGGGCGTAGTTCACAGAGTTTTGCTACTCTGAACTCCGCAAAGTTACAGAAAAACTCCACAAAGTGCAGTGCGAACTGAGGTTTGTGCTGGTATTTCTGCAGCTCGGGTAGAAATTCTACAGAGCGCAGGTGGGGAAAAACCTCCGCTGTACAACGCGAAGCAGAGTTTTCAATGAAAAAACTCTGCAAACTCAGCGAACGTAGCAAAGATCACTGCCCAGGCCTAGTCATGAGCAATTGCAGCCAAGCCTTCGAGAATGGAAGAGTCTGGCCTGCGTCATTACCTGTTATGGAGCAGCCCAGACTTTGATGGTTTTGCCTCTGAGTCCTGGTGTCTGTCCCGACATGCTGCTTGTGTAATACTCCTGGGGTTTGGGCTGCTTCTCGCTCTGGTTTGTGGCTCCTGGTCATTCCCTCTCTTTTTATTGTTCTGTAGTCTGCGGCTGTGTATTAGTTAACACTCCTTCTTTCTATTCCAGATCCTCGGGTACTTCGATTATGCTTTCACCTCCATCTTCACTGTGGAGATCCTCCTGAAGGTACAAAGATGCACATAGTGTGTGTGTGTTTTGGGGAAGTTGGGGGGGGGTATCTGCTGGGGGCTCTCTGCTAATGTTGAGCTTCTATCTTGAGAGTGTGAGCCCCAATGCTGCATTGTGGGGTCAGATAGCACCCTGGGAGGCTGAGGGGGAGATGAGGGGCTGTCAGTGAGTGGGCCTCTTTCTCTCTACTTCCTTTCCTTCTTTCAGTTTTTCTCTCCATCTCTTTTTCATGCCTGTCCTTTTCCTTCTTCTCTCCTTTCAACCCACGTTTGTCTTTTTTATTCCTGCACCCACTGCTCTGTTTCTCAGTTCCCCTTTTATCTCACATCCTCTCTCTTGCTCCCCTTAATCCTCTATCACACAAACATTAATTACCCTGCTTCCCACTTTCCACCCCCCTCTCCCACCTATGTCCGTTACCCCTCTTTTACTCATCTATCAATGTGTCCCCTGTTCTTTCATCTCTCTTGTCTCTGCCTCCCAATTCTCTTGTTCCTCTCTCCTCTCTCCTGCATCCTTTCCTTGTTACCTTCTTCTTCTCCACTCTTTTCTTTCTTTTCTCTACTCCCTGTTTTTCTCTCCCATACTCCTCTTCCTCATGTTTTTTCTTCTTTCTTTCCTCTCTTATCCCCTCTCCTGAATCTGGATCTTCCTCCTTTCCCTTGTTATCCTCTTTCTATTCCCACATTCTCTCGTGGGTCCTTTCTCTTTCCCTCTTGTCTCTTTCTGTGCCCTTCTTTTATCTCTGTCCCTTTCATCTCCTCGCTCCTGGATACTTTACTTCCCCCCCTTCCCCCCCTTCTCCCCTCCTTGCCTCTTTTTCATCTCTGTCTCCCTCCCCATACTTGACTGTACCCTGGACCGTTGCCTCCTTCCCGTCTCCTCCTCTTCAAGTCTCTGTCTCCTTCTCTGTCTCCTTCTCTGTCTCCTTCTCTGTCTCCTCCTCTTCAAGTCTCTGTCTCCTTCTCTGTCTTCTCCTCGTGCCTCTCTCTCTTGTGGACTCTTCTCTCGCTCTTTCTCTCTCCAGATGATGTCCTACGGAGCCTTCCTCCACAGGGGATCTTTCTGCAGGAACTGGTTCAATCTGCTGGACCTGCTGGTGGTCAGCGTGTCCCTCATCTCCTTCGGCATCCAGTAAGTGCCATGGAGTGGCTTCCAGTGGCCCTTTCATCTCCACTCTTGTCTGGTGATGCCCCACTCTCTCCCACACCTCCTCCTCTGTCCTGTCCTCATATCCTCTCTCCTGCTGCCTTCCCCTGAGCCCTCCAGGCCGTTCTGCATCCAAGGAACCTTCATTTAAGTCATAAACAGAGATTCCCTCACCCTGGGAGAGACGCACACAGATGGAGGCAGCAATATCCAATGTGTGGGACCTGAGCCAGGATCCCCGGATGCACAGCCTGGTCTCTCTGAAGTGAGAACCCACCGGCCTAAGCAGGGGCGGGAGAGGCCTAGTGATTGAAGCCCCCTGCCTAAGCAGGGGCGGGAGAGGGCCTAGTATTGAAGCCCTCTGCCTAAGCAGGGGCAGGAGAGGCCTAGCATTGAAGCCCTCTGCCTGAGCAGGGGTGGGAGAGGGCCTAGTATTGAAGCCCTCTGCCTAAGCAGGGATGGGAGAGGGCCTAGTATTGAAGCCCTCTGCCTAAGCAGGGGCGGGAGAGGCCTAGTATTGAAGCCCTCTGCCTAAGCAGGGGTGGGAGAGGGCCTAGTATTGAAGCCCTCTGCCTAAGCAGGGATGGGAGAGGGCCTAGTATTGAAGCCCTCTGCCTAAGCAGGGGCGGGAGAGGCCTAGTATTGAAGCCCTCTGCCTAAGCAGGGGCGGGAGAGGGCCTAGTATTGAAGCCCTCTGCCTAAGCAGGGGTGGGAGAGGGCCTAGTATTGAAGCCCTCTGCCTAAGCAGGGGCGGGAGAGGGCCTAGTATTGAAGCCCTCTGCCTAAGCAGGGGTGGGAGAGGGGCTAGTGATTGAAGCCCTCTGCCTAAGCAGGGGCGGGAGAGGGCCTAGTATTGAAGCCCTCTGCCTAAGCAGGGGTGGGAGAGGGGCTAGTATTGAAGCCCTCTGCCTAAGCAGGGGTGGGAGAGGGGCTAGTATTGAAGCCCTCTGCCTAAGCAGGGGTGGGAGAGGGCCTAGTATTGAAGCCCTCTGCCTAAGCAGGGGTGGGAGAGGGGCTAGTATTGAAGCCCTCTGCCTAAGCAGGGGTGGGAGAGGGCCTAGTATTGAAGCCCTCTGCCTAAGCAGGGGTGGGAGAGGGCCTAGTATTGAAGCCCTCTGCCTAAGCAGGGGCGGGAGAGGGCCTAGTATTGAAGCCCTCTGCCTAAGCAGGGGTGGGAGAGGGCCTAGTATTGAAGCCCTCTGCCTAAGCAGGGGTGGGAGAGGGCCTAGTATTGAAGCCCTCTGCCTAAGCAGGGGTGGGAGAGGGCCTAGTATTGAAGCCCTCTGCCTAAGCAGGGGCGGGAGAGGGCCTAGTATTGAAGCCCTCTGCCTAAGCAGGGGTGGGAGAGGGCCTAGTATTGAAGCCCTCTGCCTAAGCAGGGGTGGGAGAGGGCCTAGTGATTGAAGCCCTCTGCCTAAGCAGGGGCGGGAGAGGGCCTAGTATTGAAGCCCTCTGCCTAAGCAGGGGTGGGAGAGGGCCTAGTATTGAAGCCCTCTGCCTAAGCAGGGGTGGGAGAGGGCCTAGTATTGAAGCCCTCTGCCTAAGCAGGGGCGGGAGAGGGCCTAGTATTGAAGCCCTCTGCCTAAGCAGGGGTGGGAGAGGGGCTAGTATTGAAGCCCTCTGCCTAAGCAGGGGTGGGAGAGGGGCTAGTATTGAAGCCCTCTGCCTAAGCAGGGGTGGGAGAGGCCTAGTATTGAAGCCCTCTGCCTAAGCAGGGGCGGGAGAGGCCTAGTATTGAAGCCCTCTGCCTAAGCAGGGGCGGGAGAGGCCTAGTGATTGAAGCCCTCTGCCTAAGCAGGGGCGGGAGAGGGCCTAGTATTGAAGCCCTCTGCCTAAGCAGGGGCGGGAGAGGGCCTAGTATTGAAGCCCTCTGCCTAAGCAGGGGCGGGAGAGGCCTAGTATTGAAGCCCTCTGCCTAAGCAGGGGCGGGAGAGGGGCTAGTGATTGAAGCCCTCTGCCTAAGCAGGGGCGGGAGAGGCCTAGTATTGAAGCCCTCTGCCTAAGCAGGGGCGGGAGAGGGCCTAGTATTGAAGCCCTCTGCCTAAGCAGGGGCGGGAGAGGGCCTAGTATTGAAGCCCTCTGCCTGAGCAGGGGCGGGAGAGGGGCTAGCATTGAAGCCCTCTGCCTAAGCAGGGGCGGGAGAGGGCCTAGTATTGAAGCCCTCTGCCTAAGCAGGGGTGGGAGAGGGGCTAGTGATTGAAGCCCTCTGCCTAAGCAGGGGTGGGAGAGGGCCTAGTATTGAAGCCCTCTGCCTGAGCAGGGGCGGGAGAGGGGCTAGCATTGAAGCCCTCTGCCTAAGCAGGGGCGGGAGAGGGCCTAGTATTGAAGCCCTCTGCCTAAGCAGGGGCGGGAGAGGGCCTAGTATTGAAGCCCTCTGCCTAAGCTGGGGCGGGAGAGGGCCTAGTATTGAAGCCCTCTGCCTGAGCAGGGGCGGGAGAGGGGCTAGCATTGAAGCCCTCTGCCTAAGCAGGGGCGGGAGAGGGCCTAGTATTGAAGCCCTCTGCCTAAGCAGGGGTGGGAGAGGGGCTAGTGATTGAAGCCCTCTGCCTAAGCAGGGGTGGGAGAGGGCCTAGTATTGAAGCCCTCTGCCTAAGCAGGGGCGGGAGAGGGCCTAGTATTGAAGCCCTCTGCCTAAGCAGGGGCGGGAGAGGGCCTAGTATTGAAGCCCTCTGCCTAAGCAGGGGCGGTAGAGGGCCTAGTATTGAAGCCCTCTGCCTAAGCAGGGGCGGGAGAGGGCCTAGTATTGAAGCCCTCTGCCTGAGCAGGGGCGGGAGAGGGCCTAGTATTGAAGCCCTCTGCCTAAGCAGGGGCGGGAGAGGGCCTAGTATTGAAGCCCTCTGCCTAAGCAGGGGCGGGAGAGGGCCTAGTATTGAAGCCCTCTGCCTGAGCAGGGGCGGGAGAGGGGCTAGCATTGAAGCCCTCTGCCTAAGCAGGGGCGGGAGAGGGCCTAGTATTGAAGCCCTCTGCCTAAGCAGGGGTGGGAGAGGGGCTAGTGATTGAAGCCCTCTGCCTAAGCAGGGGTGGGAGAGGGCCTAGTATTGAAGCCCTCTGCCTAAGCAGGGGCGGGAGAGGGCCTAGTATTGAAGCCCTCTGCCTAAGCAGGGGCGGGAGAGGGCCTAGTATTGAAGCCCTCTGCCTAAGCAGGGGCGGTAGAGGGCCTAGTATTGAAGCCCTCTGCCTAAGCAGGGGTGGGAGAGGGCCTAGTGATTGAAGCCCTCTGCCTAAGCAGGGGTGGGAGAGGGCCTAGTATTGAAGCCCTCTGCCTAAGCAGGGGCGGGAGAGGGCCTAGTATTGAAGCCCTCTGCCTAAGCAGGGGTGGGAGAGGGGCTAGTGATTGAAGCCCTCTGCCTAAGAAGGGGTGGGAGAGGGCCTAGTATTGAAGCCCTCTGCCTAAGCAGGGGCGGTAGAGGGCCTAGTATTGAAGCCCTCTGCCTAAGCAGGGGTGGGAGAGGCCTAGTATTGAAGCTCTTTGCCTAAGCAGGGGTGTGAGAGGGCCTAGTATTGAAGCCCTCTGCCTAAGCAGGGGCGGGAGAGGCCTAGTGATTGAAGCCCTCTGCCTAAGCAGGGGTGGGAGAGGGGCTAGTATTGAAGCCCTCTGCCTAAGCAGGGGCGGGAGAGGGGCTAGTATTGAAGCCCTCACTCTAAGCAGGGGTGGGAGAGGGCCTAGTATTGAAGCCCTCACTCTAAGCAGAGGTGGGAGAGGGCCTAGTATTGAAGCCCTCTGCCTAAGCAGGGGTGGGAGAGGGGCTAGTGATTGAAGCCCTCTGCCTAAGCAGGGGCGGGAGAGGGCCTAGTATTGAAGCCCTCTGCCTAAGCAGGGGTGGGAGAGGGCCTAATATTGAAGCCCTCTGCCTAAGCAGGGGCGGGAGAGGGCCTAGTATTGAAGCCCTCTGCCTAAGCAGAGGCGGGAGAGGGCCTAGTATTGAAGCCCTCTGCCTAAGCAGAGGCGGGAGAGGGCCTAGTATTGAAGCCCTCTGCCTAAGCAGGGGCGGGAGAGGGCCTAGTATTGAAGCCCTCTGCCTAAGCAGAGGCGGGAGAGGGCCTAGTATTGAAGCCCTCTGCCTAAGCAGGGGTGGGAGAGGGCCTAGTATTGAAGCCCTCTGCCTACGCAGGGGTGGGAGAGGGCCTAGTATTGAAGCCCTCTGCCTAAGCAGAGGCGGGAGAGGGCCTAGTATTGAAGCTCTTTGCCTAAGCAGGGGCGGGAGAGGCCTAATATTGAAGCCCTCTGCCTAAGCAGGGGCAGGAGAGGCCTAGTATTGAAGCCCTCTGCCTAAGCAGGGGTGGGAGAGGGCCTAGTATTGAAGCCGTCTGCCTAAGCAGGGGTGGGAGATGGCCTAATATTGAAGCCCTCTGCCTAAGCAGGGGCGGGAGAGGCCTAGTATTGAAGCCCTCTGCCTAAGCAGGGGTGGGGGAGGGCCTAGTATTGAAGCCGTCTGCCTAAGCAGGGGTGGGAGAGGGCCTAGTATTGAAGCCCTCTGCCTAAGCAGGGGCGGGAGAGGCCTAATATTGAAGCCCTCTGTCTAAGCAGGGGCGGGAGAGGCCTAATATTGAAGCCCTCTGCCTAAGCAGGGGCGGGAGAGGCCTAGTATTGAAGCCCTCTGCCTAAGCAGGGATGGGAGAGGGCCTAGTATTGAAGCCCTCTGCCTAAGCAGGGGTGGGAGAGGCCTAGTATTGAAGCCCTCTGCGTAAGCAGGGGCGGGAGAGGGCCTAGTATTGAAGCCCTCTGCCTAAGCAGAGGTGGGAGAGGGCCTAGTATTGAAGCCCTCTGCCTAAGCAGGGGCGGGAGAGGCCTAATATTGAAGCCCTCTGCCTAAGCAGGGGCGGGAGAGGCCTAGTATTGAAGCCCTCTGCCTAAGCAGGGGTGGGAGAGGGCCTAGTATTGAAGCCCTCTGCCTAAGCAGGGGTGGGAGAGGCCTAGTATTGAAGCCCTCTGCGTAAGCAGGGGCGGGAGAGGGCCTAGTATTGAAGCCCTCTGCCTAAGCAGGGGCGGGAGAGGCCTAGTATTGAAGCCCTCTGCCTAAGCAGGGGTGGGAGAGGGCCTAGTATTGAAGCCCTCTGCCTAAGCAGGGGCGGGAGAGGCCTAGTATTGAAGCCCTCTGCGTAAGCAGGGGCGGGAGAGGGCCTAGTATTGAAGCCCTCACCCTAAGCAGGGGTGGGAGAGGGCCTAGTATTGAAGCCCTCTGCCTAAGCAGGGGTGGGAGAGGCCTAGTGATTGAACGCAAGTTGACTGACGTCCCACAACGCCCATGTCCACGGTTTACAGGCCGAGGAAGCTTCTTACCCTGTGGCTCACATTATGCCTTTGGCCGAAAGAGCTGAAGCAATGAGTTCTGCCTGAAGAACTATAGAGGAAAAACTCAGCATCAGAACTTAAAAGATAACACTGGAACGCATCATAGAAATGGATTTCCAAAGCTAGAACTTTTATTGATAAAACCTAATGAAAGATGAAATATGGAAAATCATTTTAATGCTTGACCCCAATATCAGAGGCAATCGTCGTGAGCATACTGGTCTTTGGAAGACCACTGGAGTCCACGAGGAGCAGGGACAAAAGAAAAGCTAAACTTTCAGTAGGATTAAAACCCCTGGCAGGCCAAGTCCAGAGTCCTCCGGGGGCGTCAGAAGGAAGGCCAAGCATGTTCAGGAGAGTAACCTGGGCACTCACTTCCAGTGCTGGACCTCACTGTGTCCTCAAGGAGCAGGGCCACACAGCAGGCTACATTAGCCATGGGTGACTGTAGACCCTCGGTTGAGGTCAGAAGGAGGGCACATCTGAGCAGAGTGTTTCTGGGTAGAACAGGGCAGATAGATTCCCCACCCCTATCCACCCAGCCCCATCCACCCAGTTTCCTGGTCATTCTGTGCTCCCCCCTGAGGTTGTGGTCTCATCTCACTGCCCTATCCTTGCAGCTCTACCACCCCCCCTCTATCCCCCCCCCAGTGTCCTGGTCATTCTGTGCTCCCCCCTGAGTGTGTGGTCTTCTCTCACTGCCCTCTCCTTGCAGCTCCAGCGCCATCTCTGTGGTGAAGATTTTACGAGTCCTTCGAGTGCTGCGTCCCCTAAGAGCCATCAACCGAGCCAAGGGTCTGAAGGTAGGAGACTACAGAGGTGCGATGAGGGGGGCCCCCTCAAGAGTATGAGGAGGGCCCAGGGGTGTGAGGGTGAGAGCAGAAGTATGAGAGGAGAAAGGCAAAGCCTGCAGGAAGGGTCCGAGGTGGGTGGTACTGATTACAGAGGTGGAATGTGGCCGGGAAGCTTAAGGGCGTATCGTAAGCATGATGTGACTTACAAGGCGCCCGAGCCTGCGGATAGATAGAGTCTTTACCAGATAAGGCGTTACTGAAGGTAAGTAACTTGTTCATCTGACCTATTAGACACCATAACTGAAATAGATGAATTATAGAAGCATAGTCTGAGGCATGCAATGGTGTCCAGCTGTGTCGGAGGGTGATATTGGGGTTGTTCTTGAGGCGAGGCCTCAAGAACACCCTCCTTTCGTAAGTGCGTTATGATGTCATGCGAACCAGCTGTGAGGTCTTTACAGACTATCGAGTCACCCAAACATATCCGACAGTTCCGTGTGCCGTTGATGTGTCTCCTGCATCCTGAGATTGCTCATTGTTCAGAGGGATGCCACCAGGTGAGGTGACCCTCGTATTTGGGAACAGACATCGGGCCCCCTTAGTCCGATGCTGGCCAGGTACTCTTCCTACAGTCTAACTGTCAGAGCATACCGAGCGCCAAGGTCAGCACTGCAGGCAGGAGAATGCAGTGGGAACTGTATACAAAACATCTGCAAACATGCATCGCCTTTGTCCAACCCGGTCCTGCAATGATTGCCCTCCTGCCTCGCCGGCTGCCCTCAGCACGTTCAGATGGGATTCTCTGTAGGTGAACCCTAGGGCTCCATCGTATCCCCTGTATTATCCCCACAACAGAGACAGCCTAAGAATCCTCACTGACAGGAGCACTAACATCCATCATTAAAAGGACGATAACCTTCTCTACTTCTGAATCACCATCGGTCTTGACGTTCAGTAACTCAAGGTCCGCCTTGATCAGAATCAGAACGGGATATCCTGGGGCTGCCGACCTCAGCCCCACGGAAGACTGCGTTCCTCCTGTTCACCATCTCTACCAAGCAATCACGGACTCAAACTTAGCTCTGCAACATGTATGTAGATGAAGGCCAATGGAATGTCTCGGACTCACCTTCGACCCACACCTCTCCGCTAAAGAACACGTCATCAAGAAAACCAAGAGAGCTTGTAACAGCTCTCCTCCCTGAAAATACGTCAACCCTTCCTATCTCAAACAGACTTCAGAATGAAAGTCAAAACCTTAATCTTCTCCATACTCGAATGAGGCAACACTTTCAGCGGCTTTGCCAACGCCACACAGACCCCCTGGAGAGCACCCTGCACCCTCCAGCACATCCCTTCAAAAGCCTGAAGAAGATTGACCCCATCACCCTAAGGTTGAAAGACCTAAACTGGCTCCAACTACAAGCACCCGTCAACTGTAACGCCTGCTGCCACGTAGGCAAAGCGATCAGGCCTCTATACCCAGCCGCTGAGACAATACCCATCCCAGGAAGACGGTGGAGAGACACTCCAGGAGCATGGACATGACCAGATTGGAAACAAAGACAACATTTGGAAAATTTGAATACCAACTCAAAGTATCTAGATGCAAACAGTTTGCAAATTACTTTTGCAACAAGATCTCTGATTTCAGGAAAGAAATGGATAATTTGCCCATTTTTAAACGGTGGGAATGTCCTTTTTGCGGTGTACGTTTGTGCTCCTCTGGCTGAGTGCTCCACTGCGGGTATGGTGTAATGGTGTATCCTTGTCTTTATTTTGGCCAAAGCCTCGCACTGATCTAGTGCGTATGCAAAGGCCTAGTACTGCCACTTGACTTGAGGGAGGTCCTGGTGCTGGAGGGTCGCACCAAGCGTGCCCCTCCAAGACCTGAATCTGGAGGGTCGCACCAAGCGTGCCCTTCCAAGACCTGAATCTGGAGGGTCGCACCAAGCGTGCCCTTCCAAGACCTGAATCTGGAGGGTCGCACCAAGCGTGCCCTTCCAAGACCTGAATCTGGAGGGTCGCACCAAGCGTGCCCTTCCAAGACCTGAATCTGGAGGGTCGCATCAAGCGTGCCCCTCCAAGATCTGAATCTGGAGGGTTGCACCAAGCGTGCCCTTCCAAGACCTGAATCTGGAGGGTCGCACCAAGCGTGCCCTTCCAAGACCTGAATCTGGAGGGTCGCACCAAGCGTGCCCTTCCAAGTCCTGAATCTGGAGGGTCGCACCAAGCGTGCCCTTCCAAGTCCTGAATCTGGAGGGTCGCACCAAGCGTGCCCTTCCAAGTCCTGAATCTGGAGGGTCGCACCAAGCGTGCCCTTCCAAGTCCTGAGTCTGGAGGAGGGCACCAGGTGTGCCTTCATTTGTTTTATAGTGAACCACCGTCCCTGTCATGGGTTTTACATGTAGCGTGGGGCTGGCAGTGGACAGTGTTTTCGGCTGTAGTAGTTGTGACCAGATATTTTTGATCTGTGTCACAGAGTGGAGGGCTTTTATCCCACATGTGTAAAGTTTCTCATATATGCGCTAGCCAAGGTCGTAGGAATAACAAACAGTGCGTGTTATACATATGTGCGTGCAGCCTCTGTGGTTCCTGCATTGCGTGCATTTGTGAACGAGAGTACCGAGGTCTGTGGGTTCCATCTTGGAAGCCCCTGGCCTGTCCTTGTGCTGGAGCTGAGGTTGATGCTTCTGGTGTCCCCAGGTCCAGGGATTAAAAAGTCAGAGGCACAGGGGGAGGCACACAGGTGACGCGAGCGGCCTAGTTGAAGACTACATTGGAACTTGGAGAAGGAAAAACTATGAAATCCAGAAGGAAGGGAAGAGACAAACCAGAAATGGAGTGTGGAATGGAGCTGAGAATAAGGTAAGTGTTCTTGGTCAGCCCTCCGTAGACTGCCTTCTTCCCAGTCGTGCTGGTCCTTGGCGGCCGGACCTCCTTCCTACCCAAGGTTGTGACACCTTTTCACATCGGACAGAACATCCCGCTGCCGACTTGCTTTGCTGCATCGCACCCTTCCAAAGCAAAGGAGAGACTCCACCGCCTGGATCCAAAGAGAGCATCATCGTTCTACAGGGATCGTCCTAAAGACGTTCGAGTGGACGATCAACTGTTTGTGGGATTTGTTGGAACAGAGAAAGGTAAAGCAGCGCAAAAGAGACCCATCTCCAGATGGAGCGGCCGCTGCATCAAAATCTGCCATGCACAGACCAAGAAGCATCCCCCCGAGGGTGTGCGGGCTCATTCCACCAGAGCCAAAGAAGCGACCAGCGCATTAATTCATGAAGTCCCAGTCCTAGGCCTCTATTAGGCAGCTATGTGGGCATCGCTGCACACGTTTGCCAAACACTGCTGCCTGGACAATCGGGTCCGGCATTATGGGCATTTCACTTGTTCGGTCTTCCAGGACATTTTAGTGAAAGCAGTCCGCAGACCCACCACCAGGGATACTTTGCTTTGGTATCTATTCTAAGTTGCGGAATCTGTGGCCAGAAGTCTCTATCAGATAATCAAGTTACCTTCGGTAATGGCTTATCTGGTAGAGACTCTAGCTGCAGATTCCTTACCGACCCTGCTATCCGCCCCATTCTGCGAACTGTGGCTTCCATTCTAAGAGACCCTTGAGGCCCTCACTTGGGCACTGTGGCCGCAATACCTCAGCCTGTCTCCGTGCTTCTGGTGCAGAAAATTGTCACGAATCTGAGGCCAGCGCTTTGGGCTGGCTCCTATATAGGCACCACGAACTGGACTTCCGGCGCAGATTATGCCACGCAAAGGTGGATGACGCCACCTACTGGCACGCACGGGGCCTGCTCAGAAAACATTTTGGATCCAGTCTGACACTTGGGGGTTATTCTAAGGCAAGGAACCTGCATCTAGATGGTTTCTACCAGATAAGGCGTTACCGAAGGTTAGCGACTTGTTTTTTTATGTTTGTGGCAACACATTGATCAGTGACTTTGTCAAGTTGAGAGAGTTTAGAGCTGTTGTTGTCGAGATATTACATTGTGAATGTTCACAGTATTCAAAAAGTGACCTGACTTTGCCAGATTTGAAGTCTGAAAGAAAGAAAGTCACCTTAAGACCAGGATGTGTTGATAGTGTGAAACCCAAAACTGCGGATGTATCAGCGAATTGTGTGATGAGGGAGGACTTCATATGAGGAAGAGGTCAGTTTTGTGTAAGAGGAAATGTTTGTGAAGACGGTAAGAATCCACAGAGAAGGCAGAGCTCTCAAGTCTTGAAACTTCTTAGAGGCGAGAACTCCTGTCAGCGTGGCACAACACGGAGGTATATTGATATGTTACTATACCTTGTAATGTACAAGTGATTCCCTGATCAGATGTCCTGGTGCTACAGACCTTCTGATGATGCTCCTCCGTTGTCCCCAGCAGATCAGGTAAATAAGACCGTTTCTAGAGCTTTCCAAAAGGTAACATGCGACTGAATCTGCTGTGCGTCAAGCTGCTCTGTTCCCCAACCCCACAGCGTGCTCGCTGACTTCCTGCTTATGTCGTCGCTCAAAGTGTGGATTTATTTCATTATTTTGCTTTGCGGAGGCTTGTTGTTACACTGGATCGGAGATCAGAAGCAGGAGCTAATAATGCAGAAGGGACAAGTGGCCCAGAATGGAGCAAAGCAGCAGAACTGGTCTGGGCATGATATGAATACGGGCTACAGTCCTCAAGAGAGAGGCTCGGCTCTAAAGAATTTGGGAGGGTTTCTACGCAGTCCTGACACCCGACCCATGCCTAAACCTAGCTTTATTAATCCTTCTGTGCATCTTGCTGACCCTCTAAAGTGAATTAATAATGCTGTTTCATAAGACCTTCATAACCGTCTACAAGTTCGAAAACTTCAGGAGTATTTATTATTCAAGCCTGATGGACTTGTGCCAGCCCTCGCAGAGCAAAGCGAGCGACACCTTTTGAAAAAGACTTGGGTAATAAGCAGCTCATAGAAGAAACCCATAGCTGCTTTTCTGAGCTCAGATTTCCAAAACAAAGAATCCGCTTATTAAAGCAAACAACGTCCAAAATGCCCT
Source organism: Lissotriton vulgaris (assembly GCF_964263255.1). Taxonomy (NCBI): domain Eukaryota; kingdom Metazoa; phylum Chordata; class Amphibia; order Caudata; family Salamandridae; genus Lissotriton; species Lissotriton vulgaris. Next base: position 4,585,835 of record NC_141698.1, read on the forward strand.
GCGCCTAGCGAAGACTGCGGCGGAATCTACGGAGAAGAGCTCCAGTGGTTTAAAATCATCACGTTCAGAGTCCGTAAATGAAGTTATGAGGACCTCATATCTGACTGATATCACTTCCCACTTCAAAATATAGATTCCGCTCTAGAGCCCTCCGGCGTCATCAACGCTGGCCGAAGAACCAACACTCTCTACTTAGAACTGCATGAAAGAGAGAATCCGTCAAATGCACAGCGGACTCCTCAGACCTTGGGCTTGGACCTGCAGCATTTGGCTCTTGGGTCGTATCCACTGTTTCGCAATCATAAGTGTTGTACGACCACTGAGACGAGGAGTGAACTCACGACAAAACCAGTGGAAAAGTTCTCTGCGTTCTGCTCAGTAGCCATCTATGTCCTTGCTTGGCTAGTCGCACTCAAGACAGGCAATGATCTTGATTGTACAACACCGGATATTTTAAAGGAAAACTGTCCTCACATCTGAAGGCAAATAGACAACCTCTCTGGCAGTGGATACATCTACTGTAACCCACAGATGGCAATGGAGAGCCCTCCACTGTCCAAGAGAAGGGGTGAGAGAGGTGAGGGTCTGGATACCTCCTCCCGACTTAAACTATACTCACAATATTGTATCCAGACTCAAAAAAGGCTCTAAAACTACTCAAATCCTCACGTGGCGTGTACCGCACAATGCGGAAAGGAAGCAGTTCCTTTTTGTCATTTAGCCCTCACACACCCTACTGGTGTCATGCTTCATCGTCGGGTTCACCCTACCCCTAAAGGTCTGGGTGGACTCTACTGTATTCCAGGGAGCTCTTAAGAGATGTAGTCCAGAGGGACTTAAAGATAACATTCTGCTACAATCCCCAGGTATCCCTTGTATTCACGGGGCTTAGTGGACCTTAAAAGAGAGTAAAAAGGGTCTTCTTGGAGGTTAGGGTCCTATGACCATAATAAACTCCCAACATGTTTCAGCCCAAAATTCAGTGGCCAAAAAAGGCCCTGGGCTTTCGTCAGGGCACAATACTTATTCCCTCCCCGGTGTTGACCAATATTTGACCTATATATTAGTGTTGAAGGTACAGAACGCTGTAACCTTTGTGACAATAATATTATTACAGTTAATAACAATGGGGAGAATACTTATCTCCCTTCTTTTGAAAGCAGAAAAATCCCTCTAAATTAAAGGGTAACAATTATATCACATGGATCACGGTGGGGGAGCCTTGTAGTTCAACGTACTTAAAAGGTCCTGCCCGTGGCAAACCGATTAGGTATCCGTGGATCCCGGCATATAATTGTTCCCCTTTAATTGGGCGGAATCTCTGAGAGTGAATTGAAGAAACTGCGGTTGAACTTAACAGAAAACAATTATTAATGTATTAAAATAATACCACTGATTAGAATTGTTTAAACGCAGGTGCAGCTGCTGTCCACCCTTCTTTCTCCTCTTCCTGGTTCCAGCGAGACAGGTTTTCATTATTATCGTTAAAAAGAAACTTTCAGCATAACATGTATTTATTTTTTCAATACATTCTTTTCTATAATTTTTAACATGCACGTGTGGATTTGAACTTCTTGTCTCGGTGATGTCCCTCCTCTCTTGAAGAGCAGCCTTGCTCTCAGCCCCTCTACCGAGGGTAAGTCAGAGAAGGGAAGCTTGTATTCAATGTCGTCCTCGACTCATCTCTGGTCTCAAGGCCTGGATGGAGGAGACTCTTCCATATGTTCAATATCTTTGAAATATTTAGAGATAATGGCATGACAGAGACAGTTTGGGGTAATTTGAGGACCTCTTTGGGCATGGGTGCAGATTTGAGGTGTGTAACACGCCTCGGTGTGTGGTGAGCATTGGCGGTGTGCAATGGTTAGTTTGGGTTTACACTCAGTGGCTGTAAAAGAAACAGTGTGAGTGTCTCTGTAAAGTCTAGGTTTGTGAGGGCATCTCGCAGGTTTGGGCAGTTTTGGAAAGCAGTAGGATCCGTTTTGGGGTTCGTATAGGGCGGTTTCTGGAGTATAATGACAGTCTTCCATATTGAAGTGACCTTTGGCACTCTTTTGATTCCAGCACGTGGTCCAGTGTGTATTTGTCGCAATCCGCACCATCGGAAACATCATGATTGTCACCACGCTGCTGCAGTTCATGTTTGCCTGCATCGGGGTCCAGCTCTTCAAGGTAAGAGAATTGCCCCATCGACTCCACCTTGAGGGGTGTAGAGGGCTGAGGCGGAAAGAGACGCAGGCAGAAAAAAACTGAAATATGAGGATGAAGACAGGGACAGGCGGAATATTAGAAAAGATGAGAGAGGAAGGAAAGTAGGAAAATGACTTTAAAAGTGAAGAGTGGGCAGGAAGGTCATAGAAGAAAGGGGAGTATGTGGGGAGCAAGGAATAACAGCAGATGGGCAGGGATGTAGAAAAAGAGCCAAAGAATATGAAAGACAGAAAAATAAGGAAAAAGGAGAGGAAAGGCAAGGAGCAAACAGTAGAGTGAATGAATAAAGAAGTGGAGGCGGAATCCAGAAGAGGGCAGGAGAGGCAAAGACAGGCTATTGAAGACCCCATTTATGCCAAGCACCTGAAAACAGCATTAGGTACATTCGTAAGGAGGTGTTTATATCCAGATGCAAAGGCCATGAGAGCGCATTGGTCCTGCGTGGTCTTTCGATGCTGTGAGTCATAAAGGTCTCCTCCGTCGCCCTCTATATTCGATGGGCTTCGAGGGAGAGGGTCTTTGGGGGTTTCGTTGTTCCTGTTGGACCATCCCTTGAAACTTGCCTCGTTCTGTCACTCTGGAGCATCATTGACTCTTCAGTCCCTCAAGGCTCAGGTCTGTCCGCTCCACTGTTCAATGTATACATGGCAACCTGGTGCTCGTGTTCTGCAACCCACTAGTCCGCTTCGAGATGCGTGCAATGACTTGCACATCTGCCTTAGGTTACAGAATCATGACAGAGATTGCCAACAGCTCATGTATTGCCTCGTACATGTCGATCTGGAAGTGCCTCCTCCTTTCAGAGTTACTGGCACTTGGCACTGTGATTTCCTTTCACCTCCCATCCAGCCGGCCACCCTACTTCCACCCCACGCACAGGTCTTGGGAGTCATCCTCATTGCTGATCGCTGAGTCTTGCGCCTTCGGCTGTCCGTGTGGGGTTTCTCATCCTGCTCTTCCTGTATCCCAGGACCACTCTATGCCCTTAATGTGCTGACCCCAAACTACCTCTCCTCTGCCTGACTCACTAAGATCTCCATGGCCTGGCATAAAGCTCCCTTTAGTATGTCTCAATCACCTAGCCCTCCATGGCCTGGCACCAGACGCCTCTCCCTTTCCTGACTTACTGAGAGAATTAGGGAGAGGATGTGGCCTAACAGCCAGAGCGGTCGACCTTGGAGCTGGGAAACCAGGTTCGAGTCTCGGAAGGGACACTCAACATCCTGTGATTCTGGGCAAATCACTTAATCTCCCCGGGCATAACAAAAATAAACGAGTCCGTCTGTAACGTAACTGGTGCTCATGTAAAGCACTCTGATACCTTTGAGTCTTGTTCGCGATGTATAAAACTATAAAAAAAAAAACTGATCCCTCCATCTCCTGGCACTTCAGTACTTCTCCCATTCCCAATCCACAGAGCCCACCATGGGCTGGCACCAGACTGCCTCTCCTGTAACTGGCCCACAGACCCTCCTTGGGCTGGCACCTGACGCCTCTCCCATCCCCAACTCACCAAGACCTCCGTGCCTGGCGCCAGACGGCCTCACCTGTTATTCATCAACAAAGAACTCCTCGGGTGGCACCGCGCCACCTCTTGAGACCAGAGTCTTCCTACCGTGCCCGATGCCAAGTACCGGCATCGAGGAGCCCGCGTCTCATCGGCAGATCAAGGCTCCATATCCTGGGACTCTTCTGGCGTGAACCTGACCAGGGGAAATTCAGAAAAGCTTCGAACGTGCTCCAGATCTGCTGAACCTCAAGACATCAGCGGCCCAAGCTCGCTGGCAGATTTGAATGTTTGTCTACTGGCTCCACCGTATTGCTCGGGGTCGTCCCCCTCATCTCCCTCCCTCCAATCTTCGCATTCTGAAGCATAGCATTCCAACCCTTTAAATAAATAAATCAGGCGAGGCGTGAAGTCACCAGAAAAGGCAAGGGTAAGACACAAGAGAATAAGCTAAGGCACTGGGAATATGAGGAAGGACAAGAAATACTCAGAAGCAGCAGGAAACATTTGATGAAATTGGGGATAAGGAAGCCCTTTTTCCAGGGGCGCAGTTTGCCGATGCTGATCTGTGCTTTGCTAGCGCTGAGGTCACAAAGTCAGATGAATGCCTCATTTTTATTTTTCAGGGCAAATTCTTCAGTTGTACTGATGAGGCGAAACACATGCCAGAGGAGTGCAAGTGGGTACCCAGGACGCTGCACCGCGCCTGCTGTTCTTATCAACATGCCTGACCTCCACCAAGTCCCCACCCCCAGACCACATCCTCTGTCTCCACTCCTTGTCCTGATCCTTGCCTTGTCCTGTTTCAGGTTCCTGCTCACACTGACTCCTGTGTCTGTGGCTTCACCCCATTCCCCTGATGAATCACCCCCTTATGCTACCAGATTCTAGGTATTTATTATTTATCGTAGTCTCTCATCTCTCTGGCTTTAGTTGACTTTAAATACCATTTCCATGAATTTGTGCAGAAGTAGTTGACCCCCAAAACGAGCATTTCTCAGAGACACACCTTCCCCTGCCTTAAATCTTTCATAGATTCACATTCATGATTTTTTTCCCAGGCTGGGAACCTATGATAGTCGGTGACAACATAGCTTTGCACCATTACAATCAATAACACAGGAAAAAAGCCACAGGTTTCATATACCAGACCACCTCATTGTGTGACCCAAACTTCAGCCAATGAGGACTCTGGACGCACCGCTCTTACCCTGACAGAGGCTTCCAATTGCCAAATGTTCCACCTAGAGGTAGTGCGATGACGTCAGATAGACCCTCCTGGAACGGGCAGGAGGGAGGGTCACACATGAATCTATGAAAGATGCCAACGCCGGAGAACCAAAGTTACAGGGAAGTAAATCATTCCTTATCCGGCAATGGATCTTTGATAGATTCACAGTCATGCCAGGCTGGGAACTCCTGGTAGCCAGTGCTGTCATAGCATACTGTATATAATCAATACATTTACAGTAACACAGCCACACACTATGTGAGGTTATCACATGAACTCTGGACAAGCATGTCTCCTGCGGTCAGACTTTCAAAGCTTGTCTAGAGGAGTGATTTGTAGCCCCACGAAGAGGGGGGAGGCAGGTCACGCGAATCTATGAAAGATGACAAGGATGAAGAACTGTCTTTACAGTAAAGTACAGTTTTCTTCTCAATGTTGGATCTTTCATAAATTAAAATGCTTGAATTACAAGTAAATGCAAAAACAAAAGAAAACCTGGTATCCTACTTAATTTAAATGCAGCAACCACACTGTATTCCTTTAGTGGTGGGGTTGTTTATTCACCCTAATTTCTCAATGACTCTTATTGTGTAAGGAAACTCATATCCTTATAGAGAAACACATATCAAATGACATACGCATTTTATACACCATTTAGAATATTCACCACAAATAACATTGACATTAATTTGACATCATAAACATAAATATAACACAATACCAATATGTCATAAACTTCAACATAACTATAACAAAAAAATATATAACATGTATGTACAAAAATACGCCACAATCTTTGGCGTTTCTGAAATTCAGTTCACTATTTCCTGAATTCATCAATTGACTTTGCCTGTACATGCATCCAAATATTTGTCATCATAAATTGATCAATCAATTTAATTATCAATTTAAAATGTCAATTTATGAACCCAGACGGGCTTTGGAAGGTGAGCAACCACAAGAGTGATGTAGTGAGCCGGAGTACCCGAAAACTGCTAATCGGCGCTCTCCTTCGAGAGTAGAGACATGCTCGAGAGCAAAGAGGGCGAGCCGAGCTGTAGTCGCCATGTTGTGGCTTGCAGGCTCGCGCTGAGGTGTCAAAACGAGGTTGCTCTCGATTGAAGAACAACCCCAGTGGCAGCACAGATGTGAGAGCGGGAAGAGGTATATGCCTCCACTCATACAGGAACGAGGTAGCGCTCACTGCTCAGTCACTGGGGTCTATGCTACTTCCCTATAAGGTCTTCCCCTTGCACTGGAAAATTGAAGAACCGAGAGAAACAGAAGAGGATCCGCCTATTATGCAATAGTTTCCTCACATGCTGAAGGAACTGTAAGGACTACAACTGTTAAAAAAGAGGCCGGTGTCTCTCCAGTGATGATGCAGATTCTTATAAAGTACCTGACGTGCAACTCTCGAAAGCAGGGCAACTCCTGCATTGTTCAACCAGTGACCTCAGCTCTGCCATTAAATGCCTAAGACAAAGGCAATAGGACAGCAAAAGGGCTTGGTGGACCTGCAAAGAGGTTTGTAAGATTCAAATAGAACCCCAGCTAACAAGTCTTGACACCCAAAATGGTGGCAAAAATGGGCGAAAAGCCCAATATTTTCACCAAGGAGGACTTGAACACATATCTCTCAAAACTCCACCAAAAGATCTCTGAAACAGAGACTGAGGTGATGGACCTCAACAAGACATCCAGGTTATCAAAAAAAGGTCTCAACTAGTGAAGATGGCATAGTCGGCATCAGCCAGGATATGATGGTCTCCAAATCAGCCCTCATTCGCTTGGAAGAAGAGCTGAAAATGTTGAGAAATGTGCTGAGCTGGAAGACAGGCCACGCTGGGACAATATCAGGATCCGTAACGCAAGAGAGGCAGAAGAAGGCTCAGGCATCGAAAGGGTCTGTTGAGAGCAATCCAATGTGAGGACGAGGATCTTGTAATTCAGATTGTGTCAGCTTGTAGAGCGGGGGCTCAAAGGGAGGGCCACAGCTTCCGCCTCAAGGTATGTTGGTGAGACCGGTGTCTTCCTAGAAGATCTACAATGTCATCGGAGAGGCGAGGAAATCAAAAGCCTCAAAGCGTATTATCCCTTCACTATCACTAGACCTTTGCTGGAGACGGATCCATCAGAGATGAACCTTCCCAGTGGGGCTGAGGTTCCAATCAGACTCTAAAACCTGCATGATTCGCACTATGGAAGGAGAGAAGGAAGCCCCAGGAATGACGGACACCTCCCCGCCGACAGAATCCCAGGTGATGCGAGAAGCAACATTGAAACCAAAAGACAAGTGGAAGAGACGCCGTCCACCAAGGAATTACACACAGACACCTTGAAAAGAGAGGCTGTAAAGTTACATATTGAGTCACCGTCACAAACCTAAGTTGTTCACTGAAATTGCAAGAGGCTCCCACCTGAGGTGGCGGCAAGCTAGAGAGTTTGGGGGGGAGCCTATGAGGGTGCATCCAGAGAGCATTTTTTGGCTGTGATGCATTTCACATATGTGTCAAAGAGGCATCTACTCTGTTCCAAGGCTGGTTGTTTTCAAATGAGATCTGTGCAGGTTTCCTTCTCCAGTTGAGGTGGGTTTGCAGGAGGGAAGGTGCTCACCCACGGAGCTTGTGGGAAGAACAACCAGGCATGTTTTGCATCTATCACGCAAGAGTTAGAACAGGAGCCAAGAAGGCAGCTCTTTGTAGCAACACAGCCATGGCGACGATAATAGCCTGGAATGTATACATATATATATATATATACAATATATACAATCTGGGGAGCAATAAAATGTGAACACACTGACAGAATCCGCCTACAGGGAACTCATGCCCTTAACAGGGATGGCCCCAGGATGTGGAACGGGCGCTTTCCACAGAAAACTGTGCCAGAGCAGAGGCAAGGAGGAGTGGGGCTGTGGTGTGGTTACCTAACTACAGTGACTTTACAGCAAAAAGGCTGCGTCAGACTCCAAGGATGGGGTTTGCCAGTGTAATAACTGTCATCTGAGGAAGGACATAACCACCGTAGCTATATAAGCCCCAAAGGTAGGCCAGGAGCACTTCCTCACGACTGATTGGCAAGTAAAAGATGGGCCCTGAGTGAACTTATAGGGGTGGGAGACTTTAGCCTGGCACCAGAGCCCACACTATGTTATGTTATGTTAACAGGAGCTTGTAAAGTGCGCGGTCACCAAAGGTTTCATGGCGCTGATGACGTGTGAATGTGTAGCGTGCAGGTTGTTAGTATGCTTGTTTGAACAGCCAAGTTTTCAAGGCCTTCATGAAGCACAATAGATTGCTGCAGCTCCTGATTGACAATGGGAGTGAATTCCAGACTTTAGGGGCTATTAGGAGAACCTGCAACCTCCCGGTCTCTTGGGTTTGATGGCTGGGGTGGACAGTAGGTGTAAGTGGGAGGAGCGAAGGTTGCGTCTGGAAACATGCTTTGTGATCATGTCATTGATGAATGTAGTGCTCTTGCAGTGCAGCGCCTTGAAAGCTTTAAATGCGGCCCGTTGCTCCACCGGCAACCAGCGGAGTTTTTGCAGACAGGGCCGGGCTGATTGCCGTTTTGGTTGTTTGTAGATTTGCCTTGCCGCTTGGTTCTGGACTATTTGGAGCCGGTTGAGCAGATATAGTGGCAGGCCTATATAAAGGGCATTTGAGAGATCAAGGCGGGACAGGACTAGTGCTAGTAACGCCTGCACAAGGGCTGCGTGGGTCAGTAGGTGGGAGATCTTTCTGATTTTCCACAGTTGGAAGAGACTAGTGGATACCACTGAACCCACTTGGCCTCTAAGAGAGAGGTTGGCGTTTATAGTGACCCCTAGACTTTTCACAGAGGGCGAAGCGATGGGAGAAGGACCAAAGTCCCGAGGCCAGAAGTGTGGGCCCCAGCTGATGTCACGTTTCCCTGGCAATATCAATTCGGTCTTGCCTGGGTTAAGTTTTAGATGGTTGAGGTTCATCCAATGTTGGATAAAGAGCATCGTGGTTTTGAATTCCGTGACAGAGTTAGGGGAATCCAAGGAAAAAATCAGCTGGAGATCGTCGGCGTAGTTAAAGACGGTGAACTTCCTGTCCTCTAGGGAGTGGATCAGAGGCCGAAGGTACAGGTTGAACAGCAGAGGGGACAGTGAAGAGCCCTGTGGAACCCCGCACGAAATGGGTACTTTGGGGGCCGTAAATGTGCCAAGGCGTACTGCTTGGGTTCTACCTGTAAGGAAGGACTTAATCCAGTTATAGGAAGGACCTTGGATACCTGCCTGTTCGACACGGTTCATTAAGATGTTATGGTCAACCGTGTCGAACGCCGCCGATAGGTCCAGGAGAACCAGCGCCTGGGAAGCCCCCTTATCCGCATTAGCTCTCAGTCTATCCAAAACCGCAAGGATAACTGATTCTGTTGAGTGTGCGGGTCGGAAACCAGCTTGGTTAGGCTCCAGGTAGTTGGATTGCTCTATGAAATTAGAGAGGCAGCTGGCCACGTGAGTCTCCATGATCTTAGCTCGGTAAGGTAAAAGGGAAATCGGGCGGTAGTTGGAGGGACTTAAGGGATCAGCCCCAGGTTTTTTTAGCAATGGAATAACCGTGGCATTTTTAGGTCTCGCCTGTCGATGCGCATGCGCATCGAGCTTGCAAGACTATGGGGGCTTATCCACTCTTGAACCAACTTGCAAGGAATCGTGGCGATTCCTTGCAGTGCACGAGAAATTTAAGCTCAATGCGCATGCGCATTGAGCTTAAGAGCGCGTGCACATGCCCCCAGCCGCCTGCCTTGCCTACTCTCTCTCTCACTGCCTCCTCCAGCTCCGCCCCCTCACTTCTTGATTGCACGGCCGCTAGGCCGTGCCTCCCCTATTCTCCTCCCCCCTCCTCCTCCTACTCTCCTCCCCTGCCTGCTGTGGCGCACCTCTCCCCTCTCCCCGCTCCGCCCCCTCCCCTGCCCGCCGTCTTACGGTCTTTGCAACTCCCCAGCCATATGTTAAAACCCCTCGCACTCCAGGCCCCCGCTCCGCCCCCTCCCCTGCCCGCCGTGTCGCATTTCTCCTCCCCCCTCCCCTTATCTGGCTTCCCTCCGTCTGTTCCCTCTCCCCGCTCCGCCCCCTCCCCTGCCCGCCGTGTCGCATTTCTCCTCCCCCCTCCCCACAGAAATGCCCTCCGTCTTCCCGTACTTTTTGCTCACAACTGCCTGAGCACTCGATCCTCTCGAAAGTTTCAGCGCACTCCCCCATGTCATCAGCCATTTCCCTCACACGCACGTCGCATTTCTCCTCCCCCCTCGCCCCCTCCCCTGCCCTCCGTGTCGCATTTCTCCTCCCCCCTCCCCTTATCTGCCTTCCCTCCTCGAGGTTCTCCGACGCCCCGCACCCTTCACTTTCCGGCCCACTGCTTGTGCTCTCGTCAGTCACTCTCTGCCGGCCTGTGTATGCCAGGCATGCCTCTGCTCTTTGGTAGCCTCGCTGGGCCCCTCTATGCCCGCTGGACCCCTCTATGCCCGAGCTTCCTCCATTCCTTCGGTATCGCTGCCTGTCCTGCCCCCCCACCCCTTCGTCCCTCCCGGAGCCCCCCCTCCCTCCCAGCAGAGCCCCTAACCTTCGCACCCCGCAGCTGATGCGCCCTCCCGATTCTCCTTGTCTTACCAATTCCTTTACTCTGCCGACCCCTTTTTCCTACCACTTACCCCTTACGACGGGTCTTCTGTGGCTGCCTGCGTTGGTGCCCCATCCCCCCAATCCCTTTGGCGCCCTTTCCTTCTACCACAGTTTCTCTTTTGCACCCTGCTATCACCCCGAGCCCAACCACCCGTACATTTCACTGGGACCGCTCTTAATAACATTCTATGCCTTAATCGCTCCATTTACTGGTCGCCTCTGCTGGGAGCCCCCACCAGCTCCGTACTCACAAATATATGCCTAATCCCTCCAGTATACCTTGCGTGCCTCTTCACCAACCAGTGACCTCCAACAATATGATGTTGCTACACATGTAATATCCGCCTCGTCCTTCCCTTTAAACGGTAACTTTCACAATTACTTGCCACCCCGCGATGTCCTTGCCTGCGTGCAGCACAAGACCCCTTGCCCCTACTCCGCCCATCACCAACCCACAAGCTAGCCTAGGACCGACCCCCACGGGCCCGGGCCAGTGAAGCCAGCACCAAGAACCCCAGCTGCCCCCCCTATCCTCCGACACCCCTTGCTGTGCTTCTCTCCCCTGCTGCACTCTCCTGCTCTCTAGAGATGTGGCCTAACGACCAGAGCTGCCATCTAAGTCACGTAAATACAAAACATGTTGCATTCCAAATGCTATAGGTGTCACATTCGCGAAAGTTATAACTATTGGCATTGTAAATGACAAAGATATCAATTTAGCTATTTTAAAAACTAACAAATAAATAAAATATTTGTCATTTACAAGACCAATAGCTCCAACTTTTCTAATGCGAGACCTATTGCATTTCCAATGCTTGTTAAAGGTGTAGGGTACCTCACCTGTACTAAGGGACTCATTCAGAAAAGGGAGAATAGTATGGGGTAGTGCAGAGAAGACATCTCTAAGGGGATGAATGACGTTACAACGCATACTTTTACAACGCATACCTTTACAACGCATTTTTTACAACGCAATATCCATTACAACGCATTCCATTACAACGCATGACATTACCACGAATTTTTAAAAACTACCTTTACAGCGCATTCCATTACATCGCATACTACCTGTACAACGCATACCGTTACAACGCATAACATTACATTGCATGTAAGGTAAGTATTGGATAGCGTAGGGGTAAAAATTACTATTCTACCTCCAGGGGGGTGCAACAGTAGGGTAAGTGTTGGATAGTGTAGGGGTAAAAATTACTATTCTAACTCCAGGGGGTGCAACAGTAGGGTAAGTGTTGGATAGTGTAAGGGTACTATGCGTTGTAATGCTATGCATTGTAATGGTATGCGTTGTAATGACTGCGTTGTAATGACATGCGTTGTAGTGGTATGCGTTGTAGTGTCATGTGTTGTAATGGTTGCGTTGTAATGGCATGCGTTGTAATGGATGTTGCATTGTAAAAGTTTTGTTGTAATGGTAGTGCGTTGTAAAATTTGCGTTGTAAAGGTTGTTTCCCTCTCTAAGGATTGGGGGAGGGCAATGGTCGCTGGGGGAGCCCGATTTGACACGAGTCAGGAGATGTAGTAGTGTGCTGGGACAAATACCTGACAAGTGGCTCAGGCAAGATGGATTTCTGGATATGTCGTCCAGTGAGTCCCTGTTGACAGTGGGTGGGATACTCGCCTTTATAACAGCGATTTTATCCAGAAAAAAGTTGTTCATGGAGTCACACAGTTCTTGTGTTGGAGCTTGGTTGGGTAAGATTCTCTCATTGCAGCTCAGGTCGTTCACAATTTGAAAAATCTCCTTTGATTTGTTTTGGGCGTTCAAAATTTTAGCAGAGAAAAAGGCAGCTTTAACTGTTAAGTCGACATTTTATAATCATTACGCGCTAGCAGGTACTGCTGCTTGTCTGCACTCGAGTAGTGACGCCTCCATTTCCTCTCAGATTGGCGGAGCATGAGTTTTTGGTCCTTTTGTTCACTGGTGAACCACTTGTGGGCATCAGAGTGTCTGGCCCGGGAGAATTTAGTGAGAGGGGCGTGTATGTCACAGGCCGACAACAACCAGTCTGCAATGACCAGTTCCATAAAGTTGACATTGGGATTGAAAATAAGGGCGGTGCTAGCTAGGGTATTAATAAACTTATTTTTATCAGTGGTTCGCCACTTTCTAGTCAAGCCACCAGGCACTATAGGGGGCTTAATCCTGCCATTTAGGGTAACCGTAAATTCAATCAGATAGTGACCCGACCATATAATACAGGGGGAGATAGAAGTCACAGATAAGGTGAGATTATGGCTCCAGATTTGATCCAGCGCATGTCCTTTAGTATGGGTAGAAGAATGTATGTGCTGGGACAGATTCAGGTTGGAAAGCAGGTCAGAAAGTTCCATAGCATGCGGTCCTCCAAGGGTGTCATTGAGCCAATAGTTGAAATCACCTATGAGCAGGACCCTTGCATGGTTCATGACAAGGTTGGCAATTTGTTCACTTAACAAGAGTGGAAAAGAGGGCAGTATAGGAGCACCAACGCGAGAGATCCGATGTTAGTATCTAAAGTAATGACCAAATTCTCGACTTGTGGTGGTTCGAGGGAAGCCATAGTGTCAAATTTGTGATTGTTATGTATTATGGCGGCAACATCCCCACCCTTCTTCCCTGCGGGCCGATTGGCCGCTAGAATGTAATAGACTGAGGGGAGGGCCGCCAAAATATCCGGTGTAGAGTCCTCAGTAAGCCAAGTTTTGGTGATCAGAAGGACATCCGGTTTTTCCAAAGCTAGCAACCAGAAGATGTCCAGCTGATGTTTTACCAAAGAACGGGTATTCAGATAGAAAACCCGAAGGGTGGTCTCATTACTTAAGGCGGGAAGGGGGGAGGGGACTGGAGAGGGCGGGGCTGGACAACCCGCCTGTTCTGACAGAATACCATTCGTCAGGATGCGGTTGTATGTGGTCAGGTCAAGAGAGGTTGGCTGTGATGTAAGCGTTCGGAGTGCTCCAGGGGAATAGGAAATAAATTGAGCAGCATCCTTGGCCCCTGGTCCCGGCCGGGCATGGACGGGTGCGGCCGGGCTTGCCTTTGGTGCACCTTTGGCGCGCTGCCGGCACACCCGCTGCGCGCGTCCGCTGCGCCTCCACGCTGTAATGGACATTTATGCCTGGCCCTGCCTCCAAGCTCCACCTCCTGCCGGCCGGTTGGAGAAGGCCTAAGGTGGGGAGCTGGACGAGTGAAAGGGGTGCGGCAAGTGAATAGGAATTCAATTTAAAAAAAAGATACAATTGTGATTCGGAGTGAGTGCAACAAGTGATTCTGAAGGCACAAACAGATTTAAAACACAGTGCTAACAAGCCAGGTTCGCGCGGCAGTCAAACAGCAATTCTACTAGATTGCCACCCTTAAAATAGATATATTCAGGGCGCTTTGGGGGCAACTACAGGAACAGGGCCTGTCCGGTATCCGGTGTGAAGCGCGGCACCTAGAACGGGACTATATGTACTGTTCATGTGTTCATAAACCCTACTCTCGGTCAGATACAGACTGGAGCTCCCAACCAATTCTCAAGCCACGATTAAGATAGATCGGAGAGAGAGCACTTTCAGACCATGCAACGCTTACATGGGAGGATAGATTGGAGAGAGAGCACTTTCAGACCACGCAACGCTTACATGGGAAGATAGATTGGAGAGAGAGCACTTTCAGACCACGCAACGCTTACATGGGAGGATATATCGGAGAGAGAGCACTTTCAGACCACGCAACGCTTACATGGAAGGATAGATCGGAGAGAGAGCACTTTCAGACCACGCAACGCTTACATGGGAAGATAGATTGGAGAGAGAGCACTTTCAGACCACGCAACGCTTACATGGGAGGATATATCGGAGAGAGAGCACTTTCAGACCACGCAACGCTTACATGGGAGGATAGATTGGAGAGAGAGCACTTTCAGACCACGCAACGCTTACATGGGAGGATAGATCGGAGAGAGAGCACTTTCAGTCCATGCAACGCTTACATGGGAGGATAGATCGGAGAGAGAGCACTTTCAGACCACGCAACGCTTACATGGGAGGATAGATTGGAGAGAGAGCACTTTCAGACCACCCAACACTTACATGGGAGGATAGATCGGAGAGTGAGCACTTTCAGACCATGCAACGCTTACATGGGAGGATAGATCGGAGAGACAGCACTTTCAGACCACGCAACGCTTACATGGGAGGATAGATCGGAGAGAGAGCACTTTCAGACCACGCAACACTTAAATGGGAGGATAGATCGGAGGGAGAGCACTTTCAGACCACGCAACACTTACATGGGAGGATAGATCGGAGAGAGAGCACTTTCAGACCACGCAACACTTACATGGGAGGATAGATCGGAGAGAGAGCACTCTCAGACCACGCAACACTTACATGGGAGGATAGATCAGAGAGAGAGCACTTTCAGACCACGCAACGCTTACATGGGAGGATAGATTGGAGAGAGAGCACTTTCAGACCACCCAACACTTACATGGGAGGATAGATCGGAGAGTGAGCACTTTCAGACCATGCAACGCTTACATGGGAGGATAGATCGGAGAGACAGCACTTTCAGACCACGCAACGCTTACATGGGAGGATAGATCGGAGAGAGAGCACTTTCAGACCACGCAACACTTAAATGGGAGGATAGATCGGAGGGAGAGCACTTTCAGACCACGCAACACTTACATGGGAGGATAGATCGGAGAGAGAGCACTTTCAGACCACGCAACACTTACATGGGAGGATAGATCGGAGAGAGAGCACTCTCAGACCACGCAACACTTACATGGGAGGATAGATCAGAGAGAGAGCACTTTCAGACCACGCAACGCTTACATGGGAGGATAGATCGGAGAGAGAGCACTTTCAGACCACGCAACGCTTACATGGGAGGATAGATCGGAGAGAGAGCACTTTCAGACCACGCAACGCTTACATGGGAGGATAGATTGGAGAGAGAGCACTTTCAGACCACGCAACGCTTACCTGGGAGGGTGATAACAAAAGGGAAAACTGGAGGTTTGATAAATGCCTTTTAAAGCGGAGGCATCATTGGACACCCTGAAAATAATGGAACAGAGAAGTCTCGCCCTTTTATGGGATGCACTTAAGGTGGTTATGAAAGGCCGATGAGTAGCAGCAGAGGCAGAGCAAAAAATAAATTGGAATTTAACTAGAAATTAGAAGCAGACCTGAAATTGGATGAAGCAAGATATAAGGCTGCTGGATCTCCCCGGGTTTTCTAATTTCTAACTTCCTCGAGGGGCCATTTGAATCTAGTAGCCATAGAAAAGTTTGAAAAGACACCCATGCGCTTGAAACAAAAAGATTACAAAAAGGCCAACAAAATGGACATTTGTTTAATAATGTTTCTTAAGAAGTCAACCATCAGACATAGAATTTATAATGTTAAAGACCCCAAGGGCCTTGTCCAACAGGACGCGAAGCGGGAAATCTGTGGAAAATACAGTAAGAGCATCTGTGCGGCAGGTTCCGTTGTCCTTCCTGTCTTTGGTTGCCTTTGTTATCACCTAGAACAGGTGAGGTCACTGAGGTACAAACCACAGCGGATGAGGTATCACGGGCATTAAACATTTGGAGCCTAATAAACCCCAGGTTCAGATGGGCCGACTCATTTCTTTCATAAATGCTTTCAATCTGTAATTGCTGCACAACCTGCAAAGCTGTTCAACTCATGTGAGCGATGAGGAACAGCTTCCACCCTCAATGACAGAATCGACCGTCACCCTGATGCACAGACCTGGCCATCCCATGGCCGCCTGCGCTTACAATAGACCGATACTGCTGGGTACACAGATGTGCTCACCTCTTTGGTACCTAAAAAAAAGCAAGACTGATCTCCAAGGGAGAATGAACGTCTTTTAAAGGGACTGGTCTAAGTTGCCTCTTTCAGCTGCAAAGAACTCATGAGACTAGTACTAGACGATGACATGCTGTATCACCGCAGCCCAGCTTCGAATCCTTTCTGAATGGAGTCTCAGGAGCCTGAGAAGCGTTGGATCCGTATGGAGGCCGTTCTTCCGGGCTGAGCTATGTGGGATGTAACATGGCGCCTTAGAACACGTAGGCCACAGATGGGATACGTCTTTGTACTATCTCTCTTAAGAATAGGGACCTGGGTAAAGTTACAAGGCCCAAGACATTGCCTCCTGTTTGAATGAGGTGTCACCAACAATTTAGAGCCGGGCATGTTACAAACTTTCCTTCCTACATCTGGTTTTCCCTTATAATCTTAGACATACATTGTAAGAGTGCAATTCCAGCAGATTTGAGAGAATAACAGATGCCAAGGCATCCATTCTATGGGCACCAACTTCAACATGGGGCGGAAGCCATGTTGATGCCCTTATTTAAAGATGTTCTGATGGTTATAGGCGAAGAGATGATGTCTCCTCCATATTTTGGTTCTGTTGGTTCCTTCAAAACCATTGAATCTGAATTTCTACTATAACTCCTAAAAGAGGACGCCGTGGTCTAATAAGGCGTACACAGGGGGTATTAGTCGTTGCTGGGAGCCAATGCAATCGCGCCAACAAAGGCGGAGATGGGATTCTATGGGGGTCTCTGCTGTCCCCCTGTCATTCAGCCTTGTTCATTGGACCTTTCTTTGGACAGATTCAGTCTAATCTCAGTCATACGCTGAGGATGTGTAGACTGTCTACGAGCAAGTGGAACACGTAAAGATTTCCAGACACTGAGGAGCTGAATGGAAGAAGTGGCCACACTCATGAACTAGGGTGGACCGAAAGCAAACATGGCAGAGATTATGATCCTCTGCAGATGCTTCGGATGGAGGATTCTCTTCCTCCTTTGAGGGTCTTGCTGTCTCTCCTGATATCGTTTGCCTCTAACGTATGGAATCTGGGAGCAGTTTGGCCCTGGAGTTTTCAAGCACAGAGGATGACGAAGATGGATCTGGTGTCAGCCCTCCTGCTGCACGGTCCATAGTGTACAATTATAAAACACTCCTTTCTCGGAAAGGCTTGCCCGGATGATGTCACCAGGCCCTGCCCACAGCTCCCATTGTTTTCTTCAGCTGTTTGAGGGGGGCTACAGTGCCACAAGCCAATCAGAATGAAGACTACAGGTCTGCATCTCACTGTTGTGCCAACAACTAAAGAAGTTAGAGAAACTTTCACAGAAAAGGCTGGCAAACCTAGCCATCCCGTTCTGGGATCTGTGGTATTTGCAGCTTCAATTTATCCCTCATGAGACATTTCCTGCTAAAACATGTCGTGTAGTTCAATAGATATAGGAAGTCAGTAAAACAAGGTCTAGGTATTTCTTTTTACAACAGACCACCATCATCAGAAATACTTGACCCTCCACTTTCACCCTTAGATCTGAATACGGGGTGTTGGTTCCATTCTCTGCCCCCTCCATGCCCACACTCCCTGGTTTCCTTGCACATCACTTTATTAGCCATATGTCAAGTAGTCCCTGCATCCTTCCCCCTCCTCTGGTCACACCTCTGTAGCATGCTTATTCCATCGCCTTACTTCCTCTTCGTCTGTCTCCATCTTCCTGATTCTCTGATTACATCATCTTAGCTCCATCCGTGCTTCGACCCACCCAGACACTCTATTTCCATGCTCTTTTCCTGCTTCATAGCTCACACCAGTAGTCTAGGCTCTTCCTCTTTCTCTACCTTGCTAGCCCCTCTGATTCCAAAGCCATAGCCTACTTCCTCTTTATTCCCACATCTTTGTTAGTGCTTCTCTCAATGTCTGCCTCCCAGATCCTGACTGAACTCTCTCTTGCAGGGGCACCTTCATTGTGTACAAAGAAGGGGACGTGGGGCACCCCATGGTCCGTGAGCGCAACTGGCACAACAGCGACTTCAACTTCGACAATGTCCTCTCTGGCATGATGGCCCTCTTCACCGTATCCACCTTTGAGGGGTGGCCAGCGTAAGTGTTTCCAGGGCAAGCCAGGAGGAGGTACCCCTTTTGCAAAATCCAGTATTTTAGGGTGTGGTTGTGGGACACACAGCATCGTAAAAGATTACACTACTCCCTTGGGGAATGGGTTAGTGAATCGAAATGAAAAGAAATGCTAAGGGTGATTGTGGCTGTGCTTGGACGGATTAATGCCAAGAAACCAAGGTGGAGGATTCCTGTAGGGTAAGAACGGAGTGGAGCTATATGAACAGAGAAAGGCATCATGGGAACAAGGCAAAAGGTGTGTGTTGTAATATGTAGAGTACAAGCGTGTGAAAGAAGCAGAGTGGGAATGACAGGCGTAGAAGCAGGGACACATGCCCAATCACGGTGAGACGGTCCACAGACCTCCCTGTTAGTGACGGGGCATAGAAGCAAGGATACATGTCCAATCCTGGTGAGACCATTCACAGACCTCCCTGTTAGTGACGGGGCATAGAAGCAGGGATACAAGCCCAATCCTGCTGAGTACCATTCACAAATGTCCCTGTCTTCTCTCTCTCAATCCAGATTGCTGTACAAAGCGATCGATGCCAACGGTGAGAACGTGGGACCCATCTACAATTACCGTGTAGAGATCTCAATCTTCTTCATCGTTTACATCATCATCATTGCCTTCTTCATGATGAACATCTTCGTGGGCTTTGTTATCATCACCTTCCGGGCTCAAGGCGAGCAAGAGTACAAGAACTGCGAGCTGGACAAGAACCAGGTACCAACTTCACACCTTTTTTTTTTTACATAACGGTTTATTGATTTTCTACAAGGTACAGTAGCAATTAATGAAAATTTAGCAATATCATTCACAAAATTGTATAGCGTTAGTATACGAAGAGAATAGTATTTCTATATTAGGTGATTGATGGTAAATGTTGTCTCAGGTCTATAGAAAGCACATATCATTACCACGATCACACCTTAACCAGGCATTGTTTGAGGCTCATCAGATTCCTCTCGGTCCATAGCATCTGTAGCCTTGTTCCTACCAACTAATCTCTCAATATAATTAAATTCAGACCCTATTTCACTTTAGAATAGAACAGAATAGAATATAATAGGATCAGATCGGCTAGGAGAGGATAGGTTTGGATCGGGTAGGAGAGAATAGGATCGGATCGAATAGGAGATGTTAGGTTCAGATCGGGTAGGGTAGGAGAGAATAGGATTGGATCAAATAGGAGAGGATCGGGGAGGAGAGAATAGGATCGGATCGAATAGGAGAGGATAGGTTTGGGTAGGGTAGGAGAGAATAGGATCGAATAGGAGAGGGTAGGATAGGATCTGATAGGAGAGGATCGGGTAGGAGAGAATAGGATCAGATCGAATAGGAGAGGATAGGTTCAGATCGTGTAGGGTAGGAGAGAATAGGATTGGATCAACTAGGAGAGGATCGGGGAGGAGAGAATAGGATCAGATCGAATAGGAGAGGATAGGTTTGGGTAGGGTAGGAGAGAATAGGATCGAATAGGAAAGGGTAGAATAGGATCTGATAGGAGAGGATCGGGGAGGAGAGAATAGGATCAGATCGAATATGAGAGGATAGGTTCAGATCGGGTAGGGTAGGAGAGAATAGGATCGGATAAACTAGGAGAGGATCGGGGAGGAAAGAATAGGATCAGATCGAATAGGAGAGGATAGGTTTGGGTAGGGTAGGAGAGGATAGGTTCAGATCGGGTAGGGTAGGAGAGAATAGGATCGGATTAAATAGGAGAGGATCGGGGAGGAGAGAATAGGATTGGATCGAATAGGAGAGGATAAGTTCAGATCGGGTAGGGTCGGAGAGAATAGGATCGGATCAAATAGGAGAGGATCGGGGAGGAGAGAATAGGATCGGGTCGAATAGGAGAGGATAGGATAGGATCCAATAGGATAGGATCGGGAGGAAAGGAGAGGATAAGATAAGATCAGAGAGGATAGGATAGGATAGGATTAGGTAGGGTTGGGTAGGATAGGGTAGGATAGGGTAGAATTGGATTAGGTAGAGTAGGGTAGGAAAGGAGAGGTTAGGGTAGAGTAGTGGAGAAGATCGGATAGAATTGTGTGGAGCCCCATTCGTACAATTCCCTGCCCGATCTATATAGAAAATCGGATAGAATAGTGTGGAGCCCTATTGGTACAATTCCCTGCCCGATCTATATAGTTTCCTTCCTGATCCAAAGTGTGTACGGCTCCATCCGTACTACTCCCTGCCCCATCTGTATCGTATCCTTCCTGTTCCTAGGCATCTTCGGGCCCTATTTGTATCATGTACTTTGTGATCCTCAGCATGTGCAGCCCCATCCATACAATGGCCGACCCCATCTGGAGGGTCTTCTTTTCTTCCAGGAGATCCTCATCAATAATCATAAGCACTGAATCGTCCCGCGCATGTGTGGGCCCCAGGAACACTTTTTTAACGATATGTAAATAAGGCTGCACATATGTACAACTGCACAATACCTTTCTGTAGAAAGGAGCTGCACAATAATGTAAATAAGGTTGTTTGCAGCCTATAAAAGGCTACAAAATTACAATTTTTTTTAAAAGTATCCAGTTTAATTAGTCACCAATTACATGAAAAATGACTATTAATTAATCACGATTTGTAGAGTGTGGCTGCTTCACCAGCGAGGGTCTCGAGGCGCTGAGAAAACTATTCACAAATCTTTTTTTAAAGGAAAGGGAGTAACGGACATTGTTAGCAGACAGGATGCAATGTGAAAGCATGAATAAGACTGGTACCATGCCTTCGGAGACCCCACCTGTCCCTCCGTATCCCATCACGCCCCACAGCTCATCTTTATTCTGTCATTTACTGTTTGTGACGTGCACTGCTCGTTGGAAGCAGAGGGCCCAGTTAGACCCTCATTGAGTCTGTAGTGTGTGCTCACCAGAAGACCATTGTCCTGGTAAGGGTGGTATGACAGAATTTCAAGAACAACAATATCCATTGACATTAATAATTTATCAATAACATTAATTACAAAAATATAATGTTTATATACTTACAATGTGGAGTGCAAAAATATTGTGCCAAAAATATTGTAGAAGAGAATATCGCTAACAAAGGTACACATATCATTTTTAAATAAATATTACTTTATTAATTAGTTTATTTAAAACATTAAATTAGTACAAACATAATATAATTTAAAATAGAGTTTTATTAAAATGTATATCCATATTTACCAATATAACTTATTAAAGCTATTTATTTGAAATATTTACATTTTATTATTTTTTTGCAAATTTAATATTTTAAATTATTTAAATATCGATATTTTTGAAAAATTATATTCACACCTTTTTTGGGCAATATTGTCTTCCACAGTATTTTTGAAACAATATTTTTGCACTTTACAATACAGACAATAAAACGACAATGTATGACCTGAGGGAGGGACCATTTCCAGACCTTTGTCCTTGGAATGAAAATACACCTGGAAATAATTAATAGAAAGAGACTTGCACCTCACTTCCATTCACCTACCAGGTATTCAAAATAAAGAAGCAACTCTCTTTGTCATTCATTCCAAGAAAACCATGAGTGGGCTCTCGACGACGACATCCAGCAAAGCATCTTCCAAGACTGAGGTTATCCCCAGATAGATTTGTTCACAGAAAAGAAAAAATCCTCAGAAGGTACCTCTAGATTCCACTAGCCAGAGCCCAGATACCCAGGATTCTGATGACCGACGATATCTATAGAAGCGAACACACAGGAGGAGTCTGCCGTTCAGACAGGATCTCTTGTACAAATGTGAGGGCATGGGCCCTGCATCGCAACCTTCCATCGTTGAATTTAGCAGCCTAGCTTATGAATTCTTCCAATGAGGACACATGAACCAGCTGCAGGCTTTATGGAGATTCTACGAGAGGCCAAACGTCCGTCCACCAGAGATCCTTTCTGCCTTTGGCGCATTCAAAAGAACCGCGATCCTTCCAGACGCCAGGAAGAGGTGATGGTTGCTCACTTTCTTTATCTGGCCTTCAATTGTGGTGACCTTAAGGTAAACCTTGCAGCAATTACTACCTGTAGGAGATATCCTTCACAAGCCTCCTTCTGTAGAATGTCTGATATTAAAGATTTCTTAGAGGGTTTTGGGAGAGTGTTCTCTCCTGCTATATCTCTTTCCGGGAGGTAAATGTAGAACTTTCCAAGTTCACGTGCCCGCCCTCTGAACCCATTCACAAAGCTTTATGACAGCGTATTGCTTGTAAGGCTGACTTATTGGCAGCCGTCAAGATTAAACAAATGTTAAAAGAATAAAATGCATTTTTTGAAAATAATAAATATGTACTTCTGTATGGTTTTAAACATGCATTTATATTTATTTAAAGTTTTAGTTATTTTAAATAATTTAATTTAATCCTACATTATTTCCTGTGGGGTTTTATTTTAAGTCTGTACTTCCCCTATTTTCTATGGGCGGGTGTTGCAGTACCAGTAGTTGGCCATGTGTAGTGCTGGACTTAATACAAAAGTGTAAGTTAGAACAAAAGTGTAGTTTGTGAATACTGAAAAGTATTAGATTTACCCGAAGTGTAAATGCATTCGATAGTGCAGATCGTGAATCAGTCCCAGAGGGTCTATTGTTCGACCATCTACTAATATGTACGCGGCTTCATCTCATTACGAAGGAAATGTAATTCCTGTGACTGTGACAAAGAAGTTCTCTCAGTCATATGGTGATTGTTTGCCAGTGTTCCACAGCTTGGTGTCCACGGCCCCTAATCTTTCTCATGCTACAGGAAGGTAGATGTTATCTAAACCTCCCCGTATCTCCCTTCTTTCTATAGCCAGCTCATTAAAAGTGAAAGATTGTGGTATCACAAATTAGTGAAGAATTACTGTAATCAGGGTGTACTATCATTCTGGACAGCAAGATTCATCAATAGCACAAACTTTTCCAAAACCGCTTTGAGTTTCTTGTCAGTAACTCTTACTCTAAGGAAGACATCTGCATCCGCAGCTATTTAAATAAGGTTTTAACCCGCAACAGCAAAGAAGGATCGGTTTTTGGCAAACTCCTTATTGGAAGTGGATGCGAGGGGAATAAGTTGGACTTATCTCAATGACTCCTAAGACCCGAGAATCATCCGTATCTGACTCACATGTCCATCGTGTCCAGCAATGTTGATGCAGGGTCTTGGATATGCAGTCATGTGTCGTCATCATACGGCGAGCAAATATTGGGACTTTTTTAGGCCTCCCATATTGTTTGAAGTAACATCCAGTGGTTCTGTGGCTGAGGTAAATCACACTGGAGTAGAGGACGTCCTTGTCTGGTTCTTCTCTTTATACCCTTTTCCTATATATAGTTGGCACCTGGACACCGACCCGCCCGCTTCCCTGTGCCCTCCAGTTCCTGCTTGTACCAGACTGATCCCGAAACACCACAGCTGCCCAGGTTTTCACCGCTGAGGTTTTCACGGCCGGGTTTCACCACTCACTATTCTTCCCGCCAAAAGAAGCCCCGTCCACCCCAGGAACTACTTAATGTTGGCTGCAGAGTGACCGTGCAGCGGAATCACGCATCTGGGAGGCCGCTGGCCCCATGAAGGTGCGCCAAAGGTAAGCCCATCGGTGACTGTCCGTGCCATCACAAGCAGTGTGGTACAAGCACAAAGAAATATGGATTCGGAACACAGATTTGAGACAATGTTTTTAACTAATGACTAATGACTAATGCAACACGTTATAATACAGCGCCGACCACGACACATGCATCTTGGGATATGCAGTCCGACATGTGGGGAAGACATAATTGGGTGGGGATTGGTAATGAACATGTGACTTAGAGGGAGATTACTCGGGAGGTGGGACTTAAGAAGGAGCCGGCAGTTAGTAATGGATTACAGCTCGAGGAAGTAACACGCGGACTGCTGCTTTTAATAGCTAGATCACAGCAGGTATGAAACAGCGTTGGGTGTAAGACAAGTTGTTTAATTATTTAATTTTATAATTAGGAGTAGGAAATAAGTGACTTTTTTTCGTTTTAAAAATGACAAAGAATATGCCTGTTTCATAAGTTTGTCAAGACCTTCACATCAGCGGTAATTTTGGCAATCAGCACGTGTCTAGAGAAGGATGTTTTATAGCAAGTAGGAAGGTTGGGGGATGGGCACAACTAAGGCTTAAGAATTGTTTGGGACCACTTGGGAAGCGTGATAAGTTACATAGAAATGGAGAACCACGGAGGGTGACAGTGACAATCCGAGGATGGGTGTACTTTTGGTATATTGAAAGGGAGGATATGCGGAGTTAGATGCAATATGGCAATTATCAATGATTTAGGAAAAGCGCATCATTTATGTAATTTTGTTGAAACTTTACATATACTTAAAAACATTGTTGCTAATGGTGTTTTTTTTAATTGTAGCGACCCCCGAAGAAGGGCCCTGTAAGGGCCCGAAATGCATTGGGTTTTATGTTTAATAAAATACTGCCTGTGATGAACACTGCATCATTCTTATTCTTACAAGAGGCCAGGATCGGCACAGTTAGAATAATAAAAAGCTGAAAATTGGCACATTAATCGTGTTGGTGGATTTGGACAAAGGAAGATGAAAATGAACATGACTAAGATTAGTGAAAAAATTGGAAGCAACATTAGGATTACAACTGATAAATGGTTAAATTACCTTCGAAATAAACATGCACGCCAAGGGCGGCATGACGCTGTGCAAATGGCTTCATGGAGCTGAATGGAGCTCCACCCTAAACAGGTGAACCATCCCAGCACCATGACCCCTGGCCCCTTCACCCCCCAAAGATACACTATCGTCAAGCTCTGAACCCTCGACCCCAGATGCCACAACAAACACTGCCATCGCGCTGACCCACGCTCCACGGTAGGCCCTTTCACCTGCACCCACTGCCACTTCACCTGCCACTGCACACAGACAGCCCACCAACCATCCCCACACCTAAAACACCACAGACACCACCTCAACAAAAAAGCCAACTTGCTTCCCCCCTTCTCAACACACGGTCACTTTGCAAGCATTCCACTGAATGATGGGACCTCATCGCCACCTTCACACCCGACATCGTCTTCCTCACTGAGACCTGGCTCAAACCCACATCCGCCCCAGACATTGCCAAAGGGATTCCCAATGGATTCAAAATCACTCACCAGAATCGCACCAACAAGCCAGGAGAGGAACAGCCATCATCCACAAAGAGACCACACAGGGATCCACTACCACTGACAATACCAGCACCCCATGGAACATCTCCACTTCAAGTTCCACACAGGCAAGACATTCGTCAGAGGCCTCCTCGCATACTAACCCCCAGGCCCGCACTCCAGCTTCTGCAACACCATTGCCGACTTCATTGCACCCCTAGCCGTAGACTACATCTTCCTCTGTGATCTAAATTTCCAACGCACACCTCTTCGACAGTATGAGCAGCTTCGGATTGACGCAGATCGGCCACTACCCTACACATACAGCAGGACACAAGCGGGACCCAATTTTCACCTTCAGCAACCGCACTAAATTCAGCCATGTGACAGAACTGACATGGACCGATAACTCCGTCATCCACTTCAGCATCTCCAGCTCCTCCCACACCATCACCCCCAAGATGACCAACGCCCCCCACCTGAGGTAGAACAACATTTTAGAGACCTGCTGAGCAAATGCCTTCAACACCTCCAACCCTGCTACCACCACCAACCTTGAACAGGAAGTGAAAAACGTCAATGCCTGGATCACCTATTGCACAGATCGCATCATCGCCATCAAGAGCAGCACCCAGAGAAAATCCTTCAAAAAGGCCAGCTGGTACATACAAGAACTCAGAACAGTGAAACGAGACTGCAAACACTTGGAGAGGAGATGGCCCACCAGCAAGAACAGCTCCGACAGGGCAGCCTTCAAGACCTCCCTCAACCTCTATCACTGTCTGCTGAGAGCAACATAGAAGACAGCCCTGCTGCACGCATTGAAACCAGCGCAAACAACCCCAAGGAACTTTTCAACATCGTTAAGGAATTCTCGAACCCGGCTGCCAGGAAAACAACATCACAACCTCACAGGAGCTGTGCGACAACCTCGCCCACTTCTTTCATGGCAAGATCACAGACATGTACAGAAACTTTGAACCCCAACCCACACCTATGGATTTATTCGACAAATGTGCTACCACCGTAACTGAAACGACCTGCACACTGACCACCGGGAACATGCGCTCCTCGAAGAACATCATCTCCACCGGGAAATCCATCCACTCGGGAGCTCCCACAGACCCATGTCCACACCACATCATCAACCTCGGAAACCAAAGACTCAGCCAGGAACTCACCACCCTACTCGACACCTCTATCAACACTGCAACATTTACCGATGCCTGGAAACATGCTGAGGTCAGACCACTATTCAAAAAACCCTCTGCTGAAGCAAGCAAACTCAAAAACTATCGGCCAATCTCCCTGCTCCCATTCCCAATAAAGATATTGGAAAAGATCATCAGCAATCAACTCATGACCCACCCGGAGCAGAACCAGCTACTCAGCGCCTCTCAATCCAGCATTAAAACTGCCCTGATCGCTGCCACCGATGACATCCGAACCCTCCTCGACCGAGGAGAAACAGTAACTTTGATCCCCCTCAGCCTCTCGGCAGCCTTCAATACCATATCCTACCACAGACTGATTGAAATACTCCACCACATCAGCATCCAAGAGTGGACTTGGGCGTTGTAGGGGCACAGGGCTCATGCCCTTGTGCCCTCACCACTGACATAGGGCACCCAGCTGGAGGGGTGGCTGACCTATGCCAGGGCAGTGTTTTGTGGGCATTACACACACAGATGTGTGCCATGTCGACTTTTCACTTTGTTTTGCACCACAACATGCAGCCTGCAGAGGCAGTGTGTGAGAAGACCCTTAGAGGCCTTCCCTGGTCACAGTGCCCTGGGTACCTGTGGTACCAGTTACCAGGGACTGACCTGTGGCCAGAGATGCCAATGGGAGGTGTTTTGGGGAAAAAACACAGGCCCTGGGGACCTGATTGGCAGGGACCCAGGGCACACCAAGGAAAAGTGCATCAGTAGTCTGGCAAAACATGGGGGGGATGACTGCACCAGAAACCCACTTTCCTACAGGGCTATATACCAAAAGCGAGTGCACGCAGGATAAAGCTTAGCGATGAGATGAGAACCATCTGGGTCAATTCGTCGGGGACGAGCGGGTAGGACGGGAGCGCAGCGCACCGTGGAGTCTATTGAGAATTAATTTATCCATGAAGGGGATGTGTAAGTCCGGGGTTGTGGGAAAGGACATGTCCATCTGGGAACACATCCTCAAAGGAATGGAGGTCATGTTTATGTAGAGCGCGTTGTACTCATTTTCCGGCTGTGAGTGGAGCCATGAGTTCAGGGGAAGGGGAAGACTCTGAATGTAAGAAGTTGAAGCCCAATGAGCTTCAGAGTGTCCGCCAGGCCCAGCAAGTGGTGGAGGTCTGAATGTCATTGGGGACCAGTCTAATGCCTTGGGGCAACAGTTCGTTACGGAGTGTAGGGTTTGCCAGGTCCTGTTCCGGTCTGGCGAAGGGCAGCCGTGCGTCCGGGTGAAACCAGTGATACGCAGTATGAGCCTGAGCCACGAAGGACAGCTGAAAAACGGGGACTGCAAAGCCACCACGATCGTAGGGGAGAGTTGGGGTGTTCCAGGCGACCCGAGGTCGACGGCCAGCCCAAACTAATTTCAAAGGTAGGCCCCTGATTGTAGAAAAAAAGGCCTTGGTTAAGGGTATGGGTATGTTTATAAAGCGATACAGGAATCGAGGGAGAACTGTCATTTTTATAATGGCTATTCAGCCAGCTATTGATAGGGGGAGTTGTATCCAGCGATCAATTTGAGTAGATAGCTTGTTGACCGCAGGGCCATAATTCAATCAGATAACTTTCTCCCTATTCCTGTGTAAAACCACACCCAGATGTTTGGTGGTGTCGGCGGACCTTTTAAAAGGATATTCCCAGGTTGGGAGGGTGGTGGCATCAGTAAGGGGAAACAGTTCTGATTTTGCCCAGTTAATGCAAAGGCCAGATAGTTCGCCAAACTGATTCACTTCCTGGACTATTGTAGTTAAATTTAAGGCTGGGCAGTGCAAAAACAACTCTGCCACGGTACGCGAAGCTTCACAAGCAGCAGAGTGCGTTAGATAATTGCCGCTTGTGGTGATTTTAAGTGCCAGGTGCAATCATCGTGAATGGCACCATGCACAGTGCAAGCAGCTGCTGCTTCCTTTCTGCTGCTCGAGTAGATTTTTACTCGAACGGACGCTTTCTCAACGCGAGCGGGCGGTTTCTCAACGCGAGCCATCAACAGAAGGATGATGAACGAAAAAAGGATGTCATCGGCATACATGGACATAAGGCGCGATCCTGTGGAAAACTGTAGACCATGATGCATACTCCTGGAAGTGGCGCACCAGTGGGCCCATTGCTATAAAAAATAATAAAGGTGAGAGAGGGCACCCCTGCCCTTGAAGGGGTCCGTGAAAGAACCATTAATACGGATGCGAGCCGTATGGTTCGAGTATAGTATGGAGATGAGAGCTGTGAACCTCCCTGGAATTTTAAGTTTCTGCAGAGTGACATGAGAAAGGGCCACTCCATGGAGTCAAAAGCCTTCTCCGCGTCGAGCAGGGCGACCACTGTGTGGGGATATCCTATTTAAGACAGCGGACACATTTAATGAGGTGGACTGATGTGAAAATAATCCTGCCTGCATGAGTGACAGTATCGTATCTAACAGTATTAATTACCAATTAACCAAAACTTTGACCAAAATTTTATTCGCGAAATTTAGGAGAGAAAGTGGCCTGTACAAAGCACAGTGCTTGGGGTCCTTTCCAGGTTTCAATAGGAGGGAGATTACTGCTTCTCGCATGGAAGGGGCTTCTGCGCAGACCTCCAGCAAATGGGGGATCGGAGTGGATTGATAGGCTCCATAAAAGGCTGCCCTCAGGCCGTCCAGCCCAGGGACCTTCGAATCGTTCATGGAGTCAATCGCTTTGGCTATTTCCTCAGCCGTGAATGGTTCGTTCTGTGATTGGGATTGGCCGTCAGAGAGCCAGACCATGGCTTTTTCCTCCAAGTAATTCTGACACGCTGCTGACTCAGGAGGAAGGCAAGATGTGTTGAGTGATGTATACTAGGAATTTGCTTTGGTAAGCGTGTCCGCGGTAGACGTGTGAAGGGTACCATCATCCAGCTCCAGAGCGGCAATACATCCAGGTCCCGGAGGAGGGCATAGGGTTCGAGCAAGGGTCCTACCAGGTCACCATATTTCCCTGCCATAGCGTGTTTACCCAAAAGAATAAGCTCCCTGGCGGCCAGGAATGAAACTCCTCAAGCAACACTGAGCACCTGTGGAGACCGGAAGGGGCAGGTGAGGGGGCATTCCTCTCGCTTTGTGTTTGGGCTCATTCTCCACCCCTATCAGAGTGTTACGGATATTGCGAAGCACATCGCCTGTTTGGAGATGCATATCCCGTGAATGTAAGCTTTGAATGAATCCATTAGGGTGGCATTTTGTTGAACGGACCCTAAATCCAATGAAAGCGTCCTGGAACCCGGAGCGAAAAACCGGGCCCAACAGTGCCTTCGAGGGGAAGGATCAACGGGGCTCCGAGCCGCATCTATAAGGAAGAGTAAGCATCAGTCGCACCGGGGCATGGTGAGACAATGTGTGTGGTATCGCCTGGATGTCTCAAAGCCACAGAAAGTTGTCTGCTACCAAGAGCCAATAATCCAGTCGGGTCCACACCGACTGTGGAGCAAAGTAGAAAGTGTGGCCCGGAATAGCAGGATGGTGTGAGCGCCAGACGTCCCAGAGGGTTTGGGTATGTATCATATCCTGACGAGCATGCAATGAGCGTGGTTTAGTACAAGGGATGGTGCTGGAAGAATCCATGGTGGGATCTAGAAGGATATTTAAGTCCCCACCCACCAAAATGGTGTCTACGTCAATGCCCTCTAGGAGGGTGGCCATGGTCTGGTAAAAGGGGGGTTGTCGGAGTACGGGGCATACAGGTTTAAGAAAACAATTTGTCTCCCCAACATAGTTCCTGTCACCATAATGTAGCGCCCTGCATGTCTGCAACAATGGACTGGTGGATAAAAGGAAGGGATTTATGAATAAATATGCAGACTCCCCTGGAAAAGAAGCGATAGTGAGCAAAACATGGGTTCAGGCCCCACGTTGTAGCAAATACTGAAGACGTCTCGGGGGGCAGGTGTGCTTCCTGCAGGAATGCCATCGTGATGCCATGCCGATTGAGGTACGATAACACCAACTTACTTTTATGAGGGTTATTCAAGCCTCGGACATTCCAGGTAAGAAGAATCATATCCACTCTCCGCCTGGAGGTGCCTGTTGAGAAAGGAATGGGATGGGAAGAGTCTGCTAGGTCAGGTCAGTCAAGGAGGCTATTTCAAAGAACAATCCCCTAGTCCTGGTCGTCGTCCATGTCGGATGAGGCGTTTCAATGACCAGGGCCGGTCAAATGTCACTTTATGTTGTTTCGTGTCCCCTCGGCCCATGGCGGCGGAGCCACAGAGGCGATGTCAAGCCCAGCAGGCAGACACAGTTGTTCACTCAGCGGGCAAACAGGGTGAGGCACAATTGTCTGCAGCCCACAATTATAAGGGGCCCATCAAAGTGTAGCGGCTCTGATATCCCCGAGCTCCAGCCCAGAGCGTCCCCAGCAGGGATGGTCATAACGGGCGATGCAGGATAGGGCGGAGGCAGTCCCGGGTATGGATGAGCCACCCTGAAGCCACGAGCATCCTAGTGGGTGCAGCCACTCATGTGGAGTTGAAAGTGGGCCGGGAACCCCAAACGAGGGGGCACTCACTGCAGCGGAAAGAGCGAGCATCAGAAGGGCAATCCCTCAGAGCATGGCGGCTAGCTGGCGACGATGAAGGTAGCAGCGTGGCACTCACCACGAGTAGCCTGTGGTGGCTAGAGCCATAGCGGCACACTTGTCACGAGTGCTGCAGGCCACATGCCCACCCCAGTGGCGGCGTGCTCTTGGGCGATTATTGCCTGCCCTCAAGGGTTTCTCTTTGGACCCAAGGTTTATCTCTTTGTTCTGTCCTTGGATGTTTTCCTTCTGCTCTTAAGTGTTTCTCTTCTTCTGCTGAGTGTCTCTCTTCTGTTCTCAGGTGTTCTTACCTGGCATTGTTTTTCTTATGTTCTTAGGTGTTACTCCTCTTCCCTAATGTTTTTTCTTCTGCCCTCGGTTTTGCACTCAAGTGTTTCTATTCTGGTGTCCCGTGTTTCTCCTCTGCCAACAATTTTTCCTGTTTTGTTGTTAGGCACTTCTCTTTTGCTGTCAGGTGTTTTTCTTGTATTGTTGAGTGTTTCTCTTTGCCCTCAAGTGTTTCTGTTTTGCAGTCAGTTGTTTCTCTTCTGCCGTTCTGATGTTCCTCTTCTACCCTCTGGTGTTTCTCTTCTGCTCTCACATGTTTCTCTTTAACCCTCATGTTTCCTAGCTTCTCTCACCAGGTCATTTTGTTGTATCCTCAGGAGTTTCTCTTCTGCCATAAATTGTTTTTCTCCTACTCTTAGGTGTTATTCTCTGCCTAAAGGTGTTTTGTCCTTCCATGGTACTTTTTTTCAGGTTCTGCACTGGGTTGTTTTTCGTCTACCCTCTGGTGTTTTTCTTTGTTCTCAGGAGTTTCTTTTCAGCTTGTAGTTGTTTTTCTTGTTTTTCACCCCCTGTCATTTCTCTTTTGCTCTCAGGTGTTTCTTTGTTGCCTTCAATTGTTTCCGCTTTCCACTCCGGTGTTTCTGTTCTCTCCTAGGGTGTTTCTCCTATAACTGCAGGTCTGCCTCCTTTTTCCCCTTATGTTCTCTCTGCTGTCTTTCATTTGCCCGGTGTGGATACCTCTTCAGTCCTGTACGTTGCATTGTGTCTGCCCCGGCTCTCAGTCCTTGATCTTAGCCACTCCTTCCTTTCAGTTCTAATCACTCTGGTGGTAACCATGTCTTCTCCTTGTCTCGCCCCCAGCGCCAGTGCGTGGAGTACGCTCTGAAGGCCCAGCCTCTGCGGCGCTATATACCCAAGAACCAATACCAGTACAAGGTGTGGTACATGGTCAACTCCACAGGCTTCGAATACATCATGTTCGTGCTGATCCTCTTGAACACCATCGCACTCGCCATGCAGGTAGGACGCTCAGATGTCCAAACACTATGGAGGAAACGTCACCGGGGAGGCTTCCTGCACAGTACCAGGGGCATGACCTTAAAGGCAGGGTCACGTCTGGCCCTTTGGAGTTCTCAGATGCCCCTCTCTCTGTATCCCAGCAGTATGGAGGTATCCACAGGAGCATGAGCTCAGGGTGGAGTCTAACTTAGTACTATTAAAACCCCACCCATATTTCTCCTTGTTTCACAGGGCCACGGTGGTACCCCTCAGGGGCATGACCTCAGAGATGGGGTCTCACTTGGTACTTTGGAGTTCTCAGATGCCCCTCTCTCTGAATCCCAGCAGTACGGAGGTATCCACAGGGGCATGATCTCAGAGGTGGGGTCTTGCTTGGTC
This sequence comes from Lissotriton vulgaris, assembly GCF_964263255.1. Taxonomy (NCBI): domain Eukaryota; kingdom Metazoa; phylum Chordata; class Amphibia; order Caudata; family Salamandridae; genus Lissotriton; species Lissotriton vulgaris. The sequence goes on from NC_141698.1 coordinate 4,618,939, forward strand.
CTTTGGAGTTCTCAGATACCCCCCTCTCTGTATCCCAGCAGTACGGAGGGGTGTGACCTCAGAGGTGGGACCTAACTTAATACTATTAAAATCCCACCATCATTCTTCTTGTTGCACAGGACCATGGTGGTACCCCCCAGGGCCAGGACCTCAGAGATGGGGTCTCGCTTGGTACTTTGGAGTTCTCAGATGCCCCTCTCTCTGTATCCCAGCAGTACGGAGGGGTGTGACCTCAGAGGTGGGACCTAACTTAATACTATTAAAATCCCACCATCCTTCTTCTTGTTGCACAGGACCATGGTGGTACCCCCCAGGGCCAGGACCTCAGAGATGGGGTCTCGCTTGGTACTTTGGAGTTCTCAGATGCCCCTCTCTCTGTATCCCAGCAGTACGGAGGGGTGGTACCCCCCAGGGGCATGATCTCAGAGGTGGGGTCTTGCTTGGTGCTATGGAGCTTAGAAGCTGTCACAGGCGGTGGTGAGGCCCAGTGCAAGACATTTTGGTGGGATCCATAGCTCAGGAATTGTATCCACCTTAGAAAGAAGAAAGGCTTAAAGGATCCGACAGCATTGGCATCTGTGATTTACAGATGTAATGTGGATATCTATAGCAAGCACAGCAAGCAATAGAACAGCACCCATATATCAAGTGCGCTTAGAAACACATGAAATATCAGATTTACGCATTATTACTATATTCTATATGTGTGTGTGTGTTTATATATATATTATTTGTTTTTAAGTAATTGACTCTGTGGCAATCGCCATTTGTGCATAACAGATTGTGTACACCCTCTCACCCGCCACCATACGTCCCCCCTACTCTTGCCCTGTGTGTATTTCGTAACGCTGAAAGATGTCACCCTAATAGTGAGGCTGACATCACAAGGTCATTGCTAGACTTGTTATCTTCATTTTACTGTGAGCCATTCATTTCACATGTTGTATGCTTAAGTGCGGGCCCTTCCTAGAGTGGCCCCCCTCAACGGGGCCTTCTTCCCCCGCCCTCTGTGACGGCCCTGCAGAGGTCTCACACGTGTCGCCTTCTCTTCCAGCATTACGAGCAGTCGAAGCCTTTTAACTACGCCATGGACATCCTCAACATGGTGTTCACCGGCCTCTTCACCGTGGAGATGGTGCTGAAGATCATCGCCTTCAAACCGAAGGTGAGTGCGCTTGTCGCGGAGAGGTGCACGTGGAGACTAGTGGGACCCTCACTCTGTCCGCGGGGTCGGTGGTACTCTCCTCACTGTGTGGGCTCTGTCTGATAGTGTCTGCCTCTTTGGGTAAATGGTGTTCCTCTTTGACTGCTCCTTGATGACAGCTGTCAGTATTGTGTTCCTGGTCCAGTGATTGTGGTTGACAATTTTGGAACTTGTTGTCTGGCCCTGTCTGACAGAGCTGTCAGGAGTGTCTTGTTGTTTATTTATTTATTTTCTGACACTTATAAAGCGCGAACAATTACCCTTGGGTGTCTCAGCGCTAGACTGCAGTAATGTCATTCCTTAGAGGTGAGGATGCGGTGGGTGTACTGTATTATTGGTTGAATAACCACGTCTTCAGATTTTTTCTAAACTGTAAGAGCGATGGACTGGCTTTGATGTGGTATGGTAGGGTGTTCCAGATTTTGGAGACCGCAACTAGGAAGCGGCGGTCACCCCATGTGACTGTTCTGCTACGTGGGACCACTAATTGGTTAAGTGATGAAGATCGTAGCTTTCTGGCAGGACTGTAAGGTATTAGGTGATCTTTTAGGAAGCGAGGCCCCTGATCCTGCATTACCTTGTAGACTATGCACATAGCTTTAAACTTTATCCTGTTTTGGATAGACAACCAATGGTAGGACCTCAGAGTATCTGAGATGGGTGCGAATTTTGTTTTTTTGGACAGCAGGCGTCCAGCCGCATTTTGTACCGTCTGCAACTTTTTTGTGACTCTGGATTGTGCATTCAGAAAGAGTCCGTTGCAGTAATCTAGTGAACTTAAAACCAATGACGTGACCAGGGTCTTAGCGGCCGTGTCAGGCAGAAAAGGCAAGATTTTCCTTATCATTCTGAGTTTAAAATGGGCCGTGGACGCTACCTTATTGGCATGAGCCATAAAGTTAAGCTGGTTGTCAAAGGTAACTCCTAGATTTCTCACCTTGGGGGTCGGACAAGGTGGGGTGCCAAATGTTGATGGCCACCAAGTAGTAGGCCACGATGGCGAGAGATTGCCAAAAATGACAACCTCCGTTTTCTCGGAGTTGAGCTTCAGGCAGTTTCCTGCCATCCACTCACCGATAGCTGTCATGCCTCTTTGGAACCGTTCTGCCACCTCCTGTCCATCAGCCTTAATGGCCAACACCAACTGTGTGTCGTCTGCGTATGAGGTTAGGCTCATCCCATGTGCTTTGATGACACTAGCAAGGTCCGACACATAGATGTTAAAAAGTGTCGGACTAAGGGATGAGCCTTGAGGGACCCCACACGGCAACAACAGTTTGGCAGATTGGAATGGTCCAAGAGTGACCGCCTGAGTTCTATTAGCCAAGAAGGAGGCAAGCAGGTTTCTCGCAGTGGAATGGATTCCCATTTTTTCGACACGGTCGACCAAGGTCTTATGGTCAACCGTGTCGAATGCTGCCGAGAGGTCCAAGAGTACCAGCAAAGCTGTCCCTCCTTGGTCCCGGATGAGTCTAATATCATCCGCTGCTTTGATGAGAGCAGTTTCGGTTCCATGATATTTACGGAACCCAAACTGGGTATCATCAAGCAGATTGTTTCTCTCTATATATTCCGACAGCTGCTGGTTCATGGCTTTCTCTGTCAGTTTGGCCAAAAAAGGAAGACTTGCTATAGGCCGGTAATTTTTCAGATCATTCCTGTCAAGATTTGGTTTTTTAAGCAAAGGCTTAATCAATGTGTTTTTTAAAGAGTCTGGATAGGTCCCAGAGCTCAATATTATATTGCAAACATGAGTGATAATGGGAGTAATTGTATCTGAAACCATGGCTAACACCGAAGTGGGGCAAGGGTCCAATGCAGAGCCTGATTTAATGGACCTCAGTATGGTTTTAGTTTGATCGGTCGTTAAAGGTTTAAAACTCGTCATGGTATTACTCAGAACTGTCTGCGAGAGAGGGGCAGCGGTAGTATTAGGTTCCAAGGTGAAAGCTTGGTATATATTATTCACCTTTGTGAAGAAGAACTCAGACAGGGCATCACATAGTGATTGTGATGGGGGGGGGTTTAAGTCTGGTGTGTTACCCGATAGGGTTTTAGCTATGTTATACAGCTGTTTGCTGGAATTTATAGCATGTTCTATCTGCAGAGAGAAGAAGTGCTTCTTTGCTGTCGTGATCAAAGTTTTATAAGTGGCTAGAGCTTCTTTATATTTATTCTTACTTTCACTGTCGTAAGTTCGTCGCCAATACCTTTCCCTGTTTCTTGTTAATTGTTTCTGTATTTTTAGCTCTTCTGTGTACCACTGAGCAGTCGGCGTACTTCTGTTTCTTGAGTGGGACTTAGCGGGTGCCAGTTGAGACGTGGCGTCACTCAGCCATTCATGAAATTGGGAAGTAGAAGTACAGGGATCGTTAGATAGCTCAGGTTTAGTATTATTTAGAAGTATATTTAGGTTGTTGTAATTTATGTCCTTCCACGCCTTGAAAGTGCCTGGCTTGGGGTGGGAAGTATTCTTCCTAAACGTGTAATTGTTCTCCTGATGATGGTGTGGCCCTGTCTGACAAAGCTGTCGGGAGTGTCTTGTTGTATGATTGTTCTTTTGATGATTGTGTGGCCCTGTCTGACAGAGCTGTCAGGAGTGTCTTGTTGTGTGATTGTTCTCCTGATGATTGTGTGGCCCTGTCTGACAGAGCTGTCGGAGTGTCTTGTTGTGTGATTGTTCTCCTGATGATTGTGCGGCCCTGTCTGATAGAGCTGTCGGGAGTGTCTTGTTGTGTGATTGTTCTCCTGATGATTGTGCGGCCCTGTCTGACAGAGCTGTCGGGAGTGTCTTGTTGTGTGATTGTTCTCCTGATGATTGTGTGTCCCTGTCGGATAGAGCTGTCGGGAGTGTCTTGTTGTGTAATTGGTCTCCTGATGATTGTGCGGCCCTGTCTGATAGAGCTGTCGGGAGTGTCTTGTTGTGTGATTGTTCTCCTGATGATTGTGCGGCCCTGTCTGATAGAGCTGTCGGGAGTGTCTTGTTGTGTGATTGTTCTCCTGATGATTGTGTGTCCCTGTCTGATAGAGCTGTCGGGAGTGTCTTGTTGTATGATTGTTCTCCTGATGACTGTGTGTCCCTGTCTGACAGAGCTGTTGGGAGTGTCTTGTTGTGTAATTGGTCTCCTGATGAGTGTGTGGCCCTGTCTGACAGAGCTATCCAGGAGTGTCTTGTTGTGTAATTGTTCTCCTGATGATTGTGTGGCCCTGTCTGACAGAGCTGTCGGGAGTGTCTTGTTGTGTAATTGGTCTCCTGATGAGTGTGTGGCCCTGTCTGACAGAGCTATCCAGGAGTGTCTTGTTGTGTAATTGTTCTCCTGATGATTGTGTGGCCCTGTCTGACAGAGCTGTCAGGAGTGTCTTGTTGTGTAATTGTTCTCCTGATGATTGTGTGGCCCTGTCTGACAGAGTTGTCAGGAGTGTCTTGTTGTGTGATTGTTCTCCTGATGATTGTGTGTCCCTGTCTGATAGAGCTGTCGGGAGTGTCTTGTTGTGTGATTGTTCTCCTGATGATTGTGTGTCCCTGTCTGATAGAGCTGTCGGGAGTGTCTTGTTGTGTGATTGTTCTCCTGATGATTGTGTGTCCCTGTCTGATAGAGCTGTCGGGAGTGTCTTGTTGTGTGATTGTTCTCCTGATGATTGTGTGTCCCTGTCTGATAGAGCTGTCGGGAGTGTCTTGTTGTGTGATTGTTCTCCTGATGATTGTGTGTCCCTGTCTGATAGAGCTGTCGGGAGTGTCTTGTTGTATGATTGTTCTCCTGATGACTGTGTGTCCCTGTCTGACAGAGCTGTTGGGAGTGTCTTGTTGTGTAATTGGTCTCCTGATGAGTGTGTGGCCCTGTCTGACAGAGCTATCCAGGAGTGTCCTGTTGTGTAATTGTTCTCCTGATGATTGTGTGTCCCTGTCTGATAGAGCTGTCGGGAGTGTCTTGTTGTGTAATTGGTCTCCTGATGAGTGTGTGGCCCTGTCTGACAGAGCTATCCAGGAGTGTCTTGTTGTGTAATTGTTCTCCTGATGATTGTGTGTCCCTGTCTGATAGAGCTGTCGGGAGTGTCTTGTTGTGTGATTGTTCTCCTGATGATTGTGTGTCCCTGTCTGATAGAGCTGTCGGGAGTGTCTTGTTGTATGATTGTTCTCCTGATGACTGTGTGTCCCTGTCTGACAGAGCTGTTGGGAGTGTCTTGTTGTGTAATTGGTCTCCTGATGAGTGTGTGGCCCTGTCTGACAGAGCTATCCAGGAGTGTCTTGTTGTGTAATTGTTCTCCTGATGATTGTGTGGCCCTGTCTGACAGAGCTGTCAGGAGTGTCTTGTTGTGTAATTGTTCTCCTGATGATTGTGTGGCCCTGTCTGACAGAGTTGTCAGGAGTGTCTTGTTGTGTGATTGTTCTCCTGATGATTGTGTGTCCCTGTCTGATAGAGCTGTCAGGAGTGTCTTGTTGTATGATTGTTCTCCCGATGACACCCGCCCTCATTGTCCATTTCCTGATTGGTGACCAATGCTCTTGAGTCTTTCATTTCCTTGTTGTGTTACTGCTCTCTAGTGACGGATGTTCTTTGTTTAGTGGTTTCTTTCAGATGACAGCTGTCCTTATTGTTTGGTGTTTTCGGGGATGATTGTCTGTGGTGCACGATTTGTTTTTTTGATGTGTAATTTCTACCTATGATGCTTGTGCTCATTGTGTGCTCGTTGTGTGCTCTCTCTCTCTCTTTTTCTAAAAATTGCTATCCCAGGTTTATCTTTTTTCTGAGACACAGTATCCACTTGTTGTGTACTTTCTTTTCTTGAAGATTTCAGGCCTTACTGTGTTTTCTCTTTGACGTAGTCCTATGTGGTTTGTATCTATTGTAATCTTTCCAGGATGCTGGGTTTCTGTTGTGCAACACCCTGCCCTCTTTATTTCCTCTGACGATTGATGTCCATATTATACTATTATCTGATAGTCGTATCCTTGCTGTGTGATGACTAATGTCATCTTCGTGTGGACTCTCTCTACTCTGATTGTAACTTAACTTCCTGATGGATACTTCTACCTGTAGATTCCTCACCTTTGAATATAGCTGGAACCAGTGCGGATCCAGAAACCTCTGACTCTGGTGCTCATAGAAGGTGCTGGCTCTGACCCAATGCTAGAAACAGAGTCGGGATGGCGTCACTGGAGCTTTGTCGTCCCACTTTAGCACACTGATGTCAATTCTGTTTTTCTCACCTTTCAACACATATCTGGAGCTTCTTTCCTCAGCTCTGAGGTGAAGACTCTTCTCTCCAAATTGTTTTTGGTGCAGTGCTAGAAACCTGTCTTTACCTTAGAAACCAGGCTTTCAGCCCTGTTGTAGGTGTGATGGACAGATGTCAATCACGGATCCAAGCAAGGACTATCTATGCTGTGTTGGATCCAAACAGGACTCATCATCATGTGACCTGTACCTCTGCACGAACCCCAAGGCAATCAAAGATCAGGAGGCCGTTTGAATGTCCCGGAAGACTCCATGAGCATTTCAAAGAAGCCAAACCGATATATCAATATACCAATATCTATATCAATATACCAATATCTATATCAATATACCAATATCTATATCAATATACAAATATCTATATCAATATACGCTTTGAAATGGAAAAGATTAATCATACGGTTCCTGAATAATGGGCGTAATCCTGTTCTTTTCTAAGAGGAGATTCTTGTTCATTACTCATTTCAAGGTGCCAAGTCAGCATTCTTCCAATAAAGTCATCTGGCTGCCATTACTGCATACAGTATTGGGTCATCTCAAAAATACTTTAAAAAACCTTTTTTTTACCATCCTGTTAATCAAACACGTCTTGGAAGGATTGAAGAAAGTGTACCCTCCAATTAGTCCACCTCCACCTTCATGGGAACGGAATCTGGTTTTATCAAAGTTAATGGCTCTTCCATATGAGCCAATACCCAAGACCTCCTTGCCGCTCCTTTCACAGACGGTAGCTTTTGTAGTAGGCATTACTTCCACCAGAAGAGTTAGCGATCTCCAAGCTCTTTCAGCCGTCTAGCCTGTACAGTATTTCATTGTAAAAAAGTAGTTCTAAGGACACATCTTTCTTTTTTTACAAGGTAGTATCTGATTTTCACATAAATCAGACTATTTACTTGCCAGTATTTTTCATCGATCCATCATCCCCAACAGAAAGATCTTTGCATTCCTTGGATATTAGAAGAGCCCTTAAGTTTTTCCTTGGTATACACTTCCCCCTCTCCCCAGACATAGAATAGTCCTGTGCAGCTGTTATTTTTCAACGGAGCCCGACCAGGATTGCACCCTTAAAGTCAAACATTGTATATTGGGCCTGGTCACTCATTGATTGATATGCCACTATATCCATAAGGTATCAGACGTCAGGGGGTTAGTAGATCTTTAGAGACATTCGACCCAAGGGACCATTGGGTTTTCTGTAGTCTTTTAGACAATGCGCCTCTTGTTGTGTACTCTCAAATGGCAGCGGCTCTTGTGTGCTCACTTTCAGATGACAACACGTTTGTTGTGTGTTCTCTTTCAGATGACAGCAGCTCCTATGTGCTGTCTGTAAGATGAGAGCCACTCTTGTTGCCTATTGTCAAATGACAACAGCTTTTGTGTGTTCATTTTTAGAAGACTGCAACTCTTGTGTACTCTATTTCAAATGACAGGGACTCCTGTGTGTTGTCTTTCAGATGATTGTGGTTCTGTGTGCTCTCTTTCAGTGACAGCATCTGTTGCTGTGTGCTCTCTTTCAGTGACAGCAGCTCTTGTTGATGCCTTCTTTCTGATTCCAGTGGTCCCCTTCCCTTTGTCTGCTCTCTCTGATAGTATCCCTCTTTTCTTCCTCTAGCATTACTTCTGCGATGCCTGGAACACCTTTGATGCCTTGATTGTGGTGGGCAGCCTGGTGGACATCGCAGTGACAGAAGTGAACGTGAGTTGGTCTTTGGTGCCAAGCTGCACCATGCTGTAGATGAGATGCTCAAACCCTCCCTGGCATCAGACTGTCACCAGGCCACTGCAGCTGGGCAGATCTGTGTGGGCGCACGCCTGCCAGTGTCGGTCTTCTTATGGCCTTGTTTTGTGCGGCTGTCAGTGTGTCTCACATATACTTGTCTTTTGTAAATCTTTCTTGTCTGAGTCAGTCTGTGTCTGTCAATCAATCACTCTTTCTCCTCTCCGGTTTGTTTCTTATAGTGCAGAATAGCTCGGAGGGTTGGATACTGTCCTGGGGAGGAGAGAGCATTATTTCTTCTGTGCCTTCCTACAGGTCACTGACTTTGAATACTGTGGTGAGAGGGCGGGACATGCAGGGAAAGCTGTGCAATGTATTTGCACTTGTAAGCATGTGAGGCTGTATCAGGGAGCTATGACAGGGACTGATACATACCTTACACCCCTCATGACACAGCAGTGAAAGGACTTGGGGGTTCATGTATAGGTTGATGGGTTGTACTCTGGTCTGCCAGGCCAGCAGAGGGGGGCACTTCCTTGACAAGGCAGAGTAATGTAGCCGTATGAGGAGATCTTGCCATGCAGGCCGAGATCTTTTGCCTTCAGGTTCAGCTGATGATGACAATGATGATGTGAATGCATCACCACATGACCATCCAGAAACCCCTACTAGGGATTCAGAGTGAAACGATTTATTAGTCCTGGAGATGCGAGCACCGAGCTCGTGCCACGGGATCCGCCTCCGGATGATGTTTACAAATGCTGTGCTCCTGTTGAAAAAGTGTTTCACCGTTTCCACCTTCCTAATACTGCTGTAAAGAAAGCATTTATTAGAGTTTAAAGAAAAATCTCAGAGGAGCTCCAGGTCCATTCGTATTCTGTGGGAAGGAGGTCTGCTCACCATGAAAAACCTGGCAACTGCCACTGTAGACCCCTTGAGAAATGAAACACTGGTCCACTAATTCAGCCCCTGCGTTTATTTTAAATCAAGTAAAGACTGACCCGGTGCTGTGAGCTGCTGTACAGGGTAGAGGCAGAAACCCTTCCACACAGTGCACCACAAATATATCTCTTTACAATGAATGCACTACAACACATTCCAATACAACGTGGTCGTTACAATGACCGCGTTGTTACAACGCAAACGAGTACATCGCAAGTCGTTACAATGACTTGCTGAAGGGGGTACGCTGGACATAGGAATATTATAATTTACTATTCCAAATCCAGTTTGTGCAACAACAGGGAAGGTGTTGGATTGTAAACTCAACACCAGCGCGCCCCCTACAGCAAAGTCTTTGAAACAACTTGTTATGTAATGGTTTGCAATGTAACAACACAGTCGTTGTAAAGACCGCGTTGTAATGGAATACGTTGTAGTGCATTCGATAACTGATGTCTGCTGTGCACCACCCCATGGATAAAGAAGGCTGCAAGTGGAACTCTAAGGGTAAAAGTGTGTTCATTCTTGTGGAAGGTGCAGTTAAGATTGCAAACGCATCTGCTATAGATGCTAGATTCAGTCAGCAACAGTAGAGCGACACAGTAGAATACGCTGATGAAGATCAGCCAGCCCTCATATAGTGATCCTCAAAAGCCACTGGTGAATATCAGCTAGCCCTCACAGAGTGATCCATGCAAGCTGCTGGTGAATATCAGTCAGGCTCATCTAGTGATCCGCAAAGGCTGCTGGTGAATATGAAGGACTCGCCGTCTTATTTATTTATTTATTTATTTCTTTCGATTTGTATAGCGCTATATAACCCAGGGGTCTCTAAGCGCTTGTCCAGTAAGCACCACAGGAAACCAAAAGAAAGACACTACCAGAAATTTATAGCCCTCCCCAGGCCTTCTGAAGGTTCTTCCTAGTGAGCTGTGATACTGCAGAGCACGAGTGCACATGGCCAGGAGTGCTGGAGCGTGACGGCTCTCAGCTGTGTCTAGTGAGCGAGCAGGTTACAAACATGACTTACTTTTAATTGTTGCTGCTAGTGCTGACTGAGATCACTGCTTTGAATATGAGACTTTCATGCATTTTGGGCAGATTGTCCTTTTTTAAGAATCTAGGGGTATTGGTTGTTCTGGTCCGATGACAGGTAGTGAGATGCTTGGTTTCGCAGATGCATTGCACTATGCTCAGTCATCTGGGACGGTCATTCCGTGGCCCTGCGGCATTCATTGGTACCACAGAGAGGTGCATTAGTGAGCTTCTTAAACTTGTTAACAATAGCGCCTCTGAGCTTGCACGGCTGCCTCTGTCTCTGGCTCTCCCCAGTGACTGCATCTCTCACCGGTCTCTGCATTGTGTCTGTCAGTCTGTCTTTCATGTGTCCCTTTGTCTCCTCAGTCAGTGGCATGTCTGTGACTGTCTCTCATTGGTGATTTGGCGCTTTGTTGCTCATCTTTTGCTTTGTCTCATCTGTCATTGTGTCTCTCACATATCACCTTGGGACGGCTGTTCTTATCATTATCGTCGTCATCATCATCATCGTTGTTTTCATCATCATCATCATCTTTGTCGTCATCGTCATCATCATCACCGCCGTCTTCATCATCATCATCGTCACCATCATCGTCCTCGTCTGCTCCTCCGGGCACAGAACGGATGGCACGTCGGAGAGGTAACAGGCTCCACCCTTCACTGTCTGTGATTGATACAATACATGTTATAGGGAGGAGGTGTGAGCTTCCGGGGTGAATGATGGGAGAGATGGAGCGTGTCTGGAGAGAGGTAAGCGCTGTGTCGATGGAGGGGAGAGCCCCACGGCACCTTTGAGACGGTCCCCTAAACTGAGGCGTATGGAAAACTGTCAGCACCCCTGAGGCATCTATTCCACGCCTGCTCTTTAGCTTCCATTGTGGAGATCATCCACTATTAATGCCTCTTGATTTGGGTTTCTTACTGCCCTGCACTTTGTGTGATTGATGCCAGCATGCACTTCTTTATGCACTTTGTGTGTTTGATGTGAGTGCGCATTTCTTTATGCACTTTGAACAACCTCTTTTTGTGATTGTATTTCCAACATCTCAAGTTGATTGGGCACCGGCTCACTAAAATTCAATAGTGAAAAAAACGAAGTTGCGTTTTGCCACCTGGAAAAACTAGGGCTGCTCCACCAATAGGCTTCTGGCCTTTGGAGGAGAATTTGCCCTAGTGGTGTCAACTTCAGGTCAGCACTTAGGGTTGCAAATGGACTGTGATCGCTCGCTCTAGTCCTGTGTCAATATCGAAGGACTGGGCTATTCTAAGGCCCAGCGGTGCCAGGGACAACACCTGAAACCTTCGTGGGTTACCTGTTCCGGCGTACAAATCATAGAGACACGGGACACTTCCTTCGGCGTCAAAGATCAGCGTTTATTTACTGCAGGGATACAGAAATCGCAAGAAGTACACAATGTGTAGGTTCTGAGAGACTGCTTCGAATTGCAAAAGTGAATCGCTCCTTTTATACACATTTTCGTCATTGCACAACATGGTGAACAAAAGGTTACAACTCAGTTCCCGCAGTAAACTTCAAAAGGGTTGCTTTCATGTATTCAGGAGCCCGGAACATAATTACAGTCACATTGCCGGTTCCCAACTGTAAAAGCACGCTATCCCACCGTTAGGCACATTCCATTCTGGCTGTAAACGAGCTAAGAGAAGAGACAGAAACAGGTGCAAGGAAGACAAAGACAGACAACAGATTGAAAAAGAGTGTAGGGGGCAATATCGGAAGCATGATTGCAGGATCAAAGGATTCGTGCCTAATGCATGCACGGCTGAAACAATAGACCAGCACGGCAAGATGAGCCTCGAGCGGAGCCATCTGCCTTTGCTGTGTCATCCCCCTCGTCATAAAGACACCCTCAAAGGAACATGTGTCTTCCGCAAGAGTATGGGAATCCCAGGGTCACGAAGCGGACAGTGTCCGTTCGCTGACTACTTGAGGGCAAGAAACAAAATGGATGCCGTATCTAAAATGGAACCCGTGGGTTCAGATGGAGAAACCCACGAATAAGACGAACGGTGCAAAGTAGTGTAGCGAAAATGCGCACACCCACTAAACTCGTCATTTGCGGTTCATAGATACCAAACTCGTCCATATTCGAACAAGTCGAAAACGTCATTACGATTCTCACAGAACCTCAATACACTCACTGCCTCCTGCTTCTACATGATGAGGAGTCTACCCATAATCTGACCTCCCTTGCCAGTGGCATCCATTAATAGTCCAGAGTGCCATTTTGAACAGCGTTGAATATGAAATGCCCTGTTTTTAGGTGCTCCTACACATCTCAACAAGGGGTTAGCTGGGCTCCAGTGTGCCGAGACCAACTCCTGCCATGAGGTGATGCTACTGAAGCAGCCCCGCACTCACCTCACTGACTCCCCTTGCACAAGAACATTTTATTTAAGTCATTGTGCTTGACTCAGCAGGCATTTTACCAAGTAGGTCTATGTATGCTTTTGAATAAACTGCAACGTTATGTCCCTCAAAGACCTCTATGTTCTGCAAACACTAACGGATTAAATGTTCCTCAATTCAGTCAAGCTCAAGCAGGCGGCTAGCTTTTCTGCTATGGGCTGGTCAGCTCTGGAATAATTGCCCCCACTCGTCGACCCACCTGCGGTCATCTTGCCTTTAGAAACATTTTCAAAACGTGGCTCTTCGCAAAGTGGGTGTTGACCACACACAGCCCTTTTTGTTCCATTCAGCCAGGGCCAGGTTGCCTCCCTTGGTTGCTCATGTGCTTTTCAAGTATAAATAGCAATAGAAATAATTATTTTTGCTGCCATCCCATGGCGTCTTGACCCTTTTGGTATAATTGAATGCTCTTCTGTTTGTGATTCGATGCCTGAAAGTTTCAACTCCCTGGTTGTAGTTTGTTTGTCATATGACTTCCTCCATTAGTTTCCTGTGAATGTCACTATAGTTGAGTACCGTTCCATTGCTTGTGTTGAGGAGCCAGAGTTGTTTTGTCTGCATTGCTAAAGTTGAGTGTGCTTCCATTGATTGTGTTGTGGTAAGAGTGTTGTTTCAACTCTGTTGGTACAATACTTTGCTCTTCCATTAGATTTGTTATGGATCATGAGTTGTTTCGACTCCATTGTTACAGTTGATGTCTCTTCCATTGGTCTTGTTGTGCTTCCTGAGTTGTTTTGACTCCATTGTTACAGTTGATGTCTCTTCCATTGGTTGTGTTGTGCTTCCTGAGTTGTTTCGACTCCATTGGTACAGTCGGTGTCTCTTCCATTAGTTTTGCTATAGTTCCTGAGTTGTTTTGACTCCATTGTTACAGTCGATGTCTCTTCCATTGGTCTTGTTGTGCTTCCTGAGTTGTTTCGACTCCATTGGTACAGTCGGTGTCTCTTCCATTAGTTTTGCTATAGTTCCTGAGTTGTTTCGACTCCATTGTTACAGTCGATGTCTCTTCCATTGGTCTTGTTGTGCTTCCTGAGTTGTTTAGACTCCATTGGTACAGTCGGTGTCTCTTCCATTAGTTTTGCTATAGTTCCTGAGTTGTTTCGACTCCATTGTTACAGTCGATGTCTCTTCCATTGGTCTTGTTGTGCTTCCTGAGTTGTTTAGACTCCATTGGTACAGTCGGTGTCTCTTCCATTAGTTTTGCTATAGTTCCTGAGTTGTTTCGACTCCATTGTTACAGTCGATGTCTCTTCCATTGGTCTTGTTGTGCTTCCTGAGTTGTTTCGACTCCATTGGTACAGTCGGTGTCTCTTCCATTAGTTTTGCTATAGTTCCTGAGTTGTTTCGACTCCATTGTTACAGTCGATGTCTCTTCCATTGGTCTTGTTGTGCTTCCTGAGTTGTTTCGACTCCATTGGTACAGTCGGTGTCTCTTCCATTAGTTTTGCTATAGTTCCTGAGTTGTTTCGACTCCATTGTTACAGTCGATGTCTCTTCCATTGGTCTTGTTGTGCTTCCTGAGTTGTTCCGACTCCATTGTTACAGTCGATGTCTCTTCCATTGGTCTTGTTGTGCTTCCTGAGTTGTTCCGACTCCATTGTTACAGTCGATGTCTCTTCCATCGGTCTTGTTGTGCTTCCTGAGTTGTTTCGACTCCATTGGTACAGTCGGTGTCTCTTCCATTAGTTTTGCTATAGTTCCTGAGTTGTTTCGACTCCATTGTTACAGTCGATGTCTCTTCCATTGGTCTTGTTGTGCTTCCTGAGTTGTTCCGACTTCATTGTTACAGTCGATGTCTCTTCCATTGGTCTTGTTGTGCTTCCTGAGTTGTTCCGACTCCATTGTTACAGTCGATGTCTCTTCCATTGGTCTTGTTGTGCTTCCTGAGTTGTTTTGACTCCATTGTTACAGTCGATGTCTCTTCCATTGGTCTTGTTGTGCTTCCTGAGTTGTTTCGACTCCATTGGTACAGTCGGTGTCTCTTCCATTAGTTTTGCTATAGTTCCTGAGTTGTTTCGACTCCATTGTTACAGTCGATGTCTCTTCCATTGGTCTTGTTGTGCTTCCTGAGTTGTTCCGACTCCATTGTTACAGTCGATGTCTCTTCCATTGGTCTTGTTGTGCTTCCTGAGTTGTTCCGACTCCATTGTTACAGTCGATGTCTCTTCCATCGGTCTTGTTGTGCTTCCTGAGTTGTTTTGACTCCATTGTTACAGTCGATGTCCCTTCAATCGGTCGTGTTGTGGTTCCTGAGTTGTTTGGATTCCATTGCTAAATTCGATGTCTTTTCCATCAGTTGTGTTGTAGTTCCTGAGCTGTTTCTACTTCATTGCTACAGTCTATGTCTCTTCCATCAGTGGTGTTGTGTTTCCCGAGTTGTTTTAACTTCATTGCTATCGTTGAGGGCTCTACCATTGGTTGTGCAGCTACATCTTAACTTTTCCCGCTGATGATGCTAGTCTTCCGTTGCTGTGAAGCGCCTGTTCCTCAGGTCTGCATAAAAGCTACACTGGATCCAGCCTATGCTCATTTCTCTCTGTTTTTCTCTCTTAGAGCTCAGAGGACAGCTCCCGTATCTCCATCACGTTTTTCCGTCTGTTCCGAGTGATGCGATTGGTAAAGCTGCTGAGCAAGGGGGAGGGCATCCGTACCCTCCTGTGGACCTTCATCAAATCCTTCCAGGTGAGTATGGATTGGAATGTGGATTCCAGGTGATTTCTAATGTATGCAGGGAGGCAGAGAGAGACTGTTCTAGAATGTACAGTGGAGAGGAAAGAGCTTTACTGCTCCTGACTGGGTTTTCCTGCTCATTCTCTTCCCTTCCTTCTGAAGCAGAGCCAGCCTCGTTTGTGGCAAGGATTGTCTCTGCGCAGCCCTTGCAGCAACCGGCTATCCTGACATGCGATCATCTCGGCCACCGCAGTAATGTCCATGAAGAGCCATATAGCCTGACATATTACATACTTGGACAATGTCGTTCAATGGTATTTATTTCTACCATGTGATTGGCTGTCCCAATCACAATGGCACTTCAGAGAGGATGAACCCTGACATGTTACAGACTCTCTTGGTTCTTGGCCATGCAGAGGCAGCTGTGCTAACACGGGAATGACTCTTCCCCAGTCCTGCTGCCTTTCAGAGGTAGAGGAGCCTGGCAGATGATTGACACTGTCCCAGTCCTAGCAGCTTGTTGGTAAATCCTCAGACTGCTTAGATCACCTATTGGAACACTGCTGGTAGGATTGCTGTGCCTAGAGGCCTATATTCACCATCTCCTTTTATTGCCTGACCTGATTCCATCAATCCAGTGCTAACTTAGTCGCCTGGGTCTTCAGACATCCCTCTGCACCCAACATGCCCCCCCACCCTTTACCTGATCTCCTTATACAAGTAGGTGAAGCTAAACACGAGAGCGCCTCTTCCCGGGAATGGCAGAAGGAAGTTTAAAGGCAACACCTTCCGACTCAATCCTGAAACTATCATCCTTCGATTTGTGTCCTAATCCTAAATCAGGGAAGAAGCTTCCTTTTCTCCAGTACTGACATACACTCTTGGGAAGCCGCTCCCTGGCATTGTCCCAGCTTGGACCAGTGCTCGGAGCAGGATGGGTCTCCCATCATATCTACGGTCAACTTCTATGGTAAAGGAAAAGACTTGACCAATCTGTCCTCGTTCCACACATGATGAACGGCCATGAAACACCTATTGCCGCCCTCAGACTCACGACATCAGCTCCTTCGCTGTCCTTTTGTAAGGCATTCTCTGTCTTCTTTCCATGTCTGCTGATGGATCCCCATGGGCAGCTGCTCCTGATGATAATCCGGCTGCACAATGATCGGGACCAGGGGACTCGGGGTCGCCAATGCTGTGCTCTTTGCTCACATCCACATCCATACTGTCCTGGGCAATCCGTCTTTGCCCTCGGCAGCCTTTCTTCAGTGACCAAGAGTCTGTACCTCGTAAGAGGCCTCTTTGTTGTAGAGTCCCTGTGATTCATCTCCACCATAACTATCCATCCCCTTACCTTTCATTCTCCACCCCAGTGATGAGCAGTGTGGCGACACCTCCATGAGTCTGTGGCAGGTCGGCTCTAACTGCATTTTATCTGCAGCGCTGTGATTATGATGGTACACCTCACTGCAAGACCTCCCAGTTGCTGCGCATGTCGCCCAGCCTCTGCATGGCCGAGGGTGCGGTACCCTCAGACCCCGTGGGTCGCAGGCAGCGGTCAGCCCAGTCCACCCCCCACATGCCCCCACACATCCCTGGCAGTCACAGGCTCCAAACCCTCTTAAACTGCCCTCATACCATCATGGCCACCCAATTGGCAGGAGGATTTGCCATCTCCTGACCCGCTGGAAGTCAATACCATCGGACAAGTGGGTTTTGCAGATCGTCCGAAGGGTGTACTCCCTCCCCTTTGTGACTACCCCTCCCACCACACCATCATTTTATGACCGACTGATGGAGGAACATTTAGCCCTTTCCTGCCAGGAAGTCATGGCTCTCTTGGCCGAGGAAGCCATAGAGAGGGTAGCAACGCCAGAGGTGGGTCATGGTTGCTAGTCCCACTACTTCTTGGTGCCAAAAGGACAGAGGCCTTTGGCCTATCCTAGATCTACGCCTTCTAAATTACTTCCTCGATAAGGAAAAGTTCAAGATGCTCACCCTGGCTCAGAGCCTGTCTACCCTGGACCCATGAGAAGGGATAGTAGAGTTGGACAGTAGCGTTGAACTTGCAGGACGCATAGTTCCTCATTTCCACTCTGCCTTGCCTCAGACATTATCTGTGTTTCTCAGTTGGCCGTGAGCACTTCCAGTTCACTGTGTTTCATTTGGCCGTACCAGTGCCCCTCAGGTGTTCACCAAGGGGATGGCGCTGGTTGCAGCTCATCTGCGGGGATCAGGGGTGCCAGACTTCCCCTATCTCCACGACTGGCTGTTGAAGGCGGGCTCTCCACAGGCTGCCATGTTTCACTTTCAACGTGCCACATTCACAGCTGACTTCCTCTCAGATGCTCCCTTTCATTGGAGCTGTTCTGGACACCGCGCAGTTTTGGGCTTATCCTCCAGAGCAGCTAGTCCAGGATATTCTGTCTCTGATACCGATGTTCAGCCTCTATCCCAGAGTTCAGTGAGACTAACTCCGAGGTAGCTGAGACTCATGGCCTCCTGCATCCTGCTGGTGAGACAAGCACGCTGGTATATGCAGGCTCAGCTGTGGGAGCTGAAGTTCCAGTGGGTGCAGCATCAGGGAAATCTCTCTGACCTGGTCCAAACCTCGGTAAGGACTGTGAAAGATCTGCAGGGGTAGCTAACGTACCGCAAAAGGCTCAGCGGCAGACCCCTCTCCCTTCCCCAATCAGATCTCACAGTAGTGACAGATGCATCACTCCAGGATGGGGCGGCCATCTGGGAGAGGTGAAAAGCAGAGGACTCTGGTCTCCAGCGGAATCCGGTCTTCACATCAGCCTGTTGGAGCTCTGGGTAATCCGATTGGCTTCGAAAGCCTTTCTACCCTCCAACCAGGGACTGCTAGTGCAGGTGTTCACGGAAAAAACTACCGCCATGTGGTACTGACAACATGCGGGCGGGTGGGGTTGTGGGGCCTTTGTAAAGAGGCCCTGCATCTCTGGACATGGCTGGAACAGCAGGGCATATCCCTGGTGGTTCTTCATCTGGCTGGCTCTCTGAATGCCAGGGCGGAGAAACTCAGCCGAAGATGCCTAGAGGATCACAAATGGCATCTCCATCTGTGGGAAGTCGAAGGCCTCTTTCAGCAGTGGGGAGAGCCTTGGTTAGATCTGTTTGATATCTCTGAGAACACGCAATGCCAGCAGTTCTGTGTGTTGGAATTTCCAAGTCAGCTCTCATTCGGACACACTTTTCGTCTTGAGTGGACCTCAGGACTCCTGAACGCCTTTCCACCCTTACCACTGCTACCCAGCCTGCTCAAGAAGATCAGGAGCGACCAGGCCCAAGTCGTCCTTGTGGCCTCGGACTGGGCATGGAGGGTCTGGTATCCTGAGCTGTTGAGCATGGCTATCAGTCCTTCGATCATTTTCAAAGCTCCTGCTGGCTGGGAGCTTACTTCTGTTTTCCCTGCCCATGTTGCAATCAGGGAAACCACTGTGTCCATGGGTAGGTTTCCCGGGAATAGTGTGTGAGCTGGCCCTGTGGGATGGGGTCCCTGTGGCCTTGGCAGGCTCTGGGAGGGGGTCCATGCAGCCTCTCTCCCCTTTTGTAAAACTTTCAGCCCTAGAGGATGGAGTCCTCAGTGCCTATCAAGGCACCGCAAGGGGGTGCGTACCCCTCTCCTCTTATTTTATAGAGCTGCCCCGGGGAATGGGGTCTCCGGGGCCTCCTCGAGGTTTAGGGAGGGGGGGCTTGTGCTCCCTTCACAAACCAAGAGAACTAGCTATGGCCTCTCCCCAGGGGGGTGGGGTGGAGAGCGGTAGAGGAGGGGGTTCAAAACAACCCCGGAGACCAGACTTTTTGTTTTTTTTTCATTTTGCAGTAGATTTGCAGACTTTTTTTGGGGGTCTTCTGAAGGGCTCCCTTTGGGACCCAGCCACCAGGCCTAATGGATTAAAGGTGTCCCTACTTGGCCCACTTATGTGCTTTTTAGGTCTCGGCTAGCCGCGCGGAAGCGCGTCTCCGCCGAGATCTTTTGTCAGCGAGTGTGCTTCCCAGGAGACACTCCTGGCGCGCGCAGGCGAATCTAAACTGGCACGCGCATTAGTACGAGCGCTGCGCGAGGCTCCCACACAACACACGCATGTGCATACATAGAAACAGAAGCGCTCACGCACGCACATACATACAGAACCCCCCCACTCATACACACACACGCGCGCGCACACGCAAACACACACACACACACACACACAAGTGCACCGGCCCCCCCCTCTCCCCTTTAACTTACTGTGGCAATCTGGGGGACTCCGCTCTCCGCACCGGCAGGGGGAGTTGACGCTGCGGCTCCTTTCCCGGGACTCCCTCTTGGTCAAGGGAGTCCCGCAACACGTGTGCAACGTCCTGTTGTCGGCCCCGGGGCTCTCCACGCTCGCAGGAGCCCCGGGCCGCTCGACGCATTTCCTCCGCCTGCCTCCTCTTCCGGTCCGGTCGCGGCTCCGCCCCCGTCACAGGCGACCTTGCCTGACTTCCGGTGCGGCTGTGTATGGTGCGTGCACGCCTGACCTGCACGCCATGCAAAATCATACCTATTGAATTTGTCAAGGCTTATTTTGCATTTTAATCTTACGTGCGTCAGGTAAATTGCACACCCACGAGCGCACACACTCGAACACAGCAAGCCTTGGGCATTGTCCAATACGGTAGCACCTTTAATCCTGGACCTTTGCTTCCGCCTCCATTTGAGAATCTTTCTCAATGACCATTGGACAACCAGGTTAATAAGTGTGGAGACAGCCAGCCACTGATCTTATATTCAGTGCTTTAATTGAGTCGGTGCTGTACGCACCTTACCCTTAGCTTTGAAAAAAGATCAGCAGCCGCTGAATATGGAGTAAGCAATAATTACAATGATTCACTGTTTTCTCATCCGCGCTGCTATTGTATCACAGACAGCAGAAAAAATTGCTTTGAAAAAGGCCTCGCCGTCTCCCATTTCAGCTCCTTCCAGGAATCTGCCTTTATGTGCCGCGCGCTTTCTTCTGTATGGTCTCCTTTCAGCCGCATAAAAGAGTCCAGATGCACGACTTTCGTGGGAGGGGGAGGGGGGGTCCTTCCCTGGTTTAACTCGGTTTATCTGTAGCTACCTCACTGAGGTGCCTTTCTGCATGTCAGCTGTCACTCATTGTGAGTGACACTACAACTCATTGCCATGCCAGATTGGTGCTTGCGTCGGTGTTATGCAATCAATTAAGCACTCTCACGTCTGGCAAACGTCACTCAAAGCAGAGAATTAGCTAAACATGCAAAACAAACAAAATTGCTGAAAACGTTAAATGAAATATTTTTAAACGTTATCTGCCCCTCAGTTTCCATAGATGTGAAATGAATGGTGGTCAGCCATCAGAGGTAGTATTTTTGTGAGAAATGTTTTAAATATGCATCTGCTCCACTTACAATTTTTGAGCACACCTGAAATCTGCTACCACGTCTGTGCTTTCTTGAAAGTAGCCATCCGGGCCAGTAGTGAGTGCAGAGTAGTGAGTGCAGAGTAGTGAGTGCAGAGTAGTGAGTGCAGAGTAGTGAGTGCAGAGTAGTGAGTGCAGAGTATTGAGTGCAGAGTAGTGAGTGCAGAGTGAGTGTGCAGAATGCAGAATAGTGAGTGCAGAGCAGTGAGTGCAGAGTAGTGAGTAGTGAGTAGTGAGTGCAGAGTAGTGAGTGCAGAGTAGTGAGTAGTGAGTGCAGAGTAGTGAGTGCAGAGTAGTGAGTAGTGAGTGCAGAGTAGTGAGTGTAGAGTAGTGAGTAGTGAGTGCAGAGTAGTGAGTGCAGAGTAGTGAGTAGTGAGTGCAGAGTAGTGAGTGCAGAGTAGTGAGTAGTGAGTGCAGAGTAGTGAGTGCAGAGTAGTGAGTAGTGAGTGCAGAGTAGTGAGTGCAAAGTAGTGAGTAGTGAGTGCAGAGTAGTGAGTGCAGAGTAGTGAGTAGTGAGTGCAGAGTAGTGAGTGCAGAGTAGTGAGTAGTGAGTGCAGAGTAGTGAGTAGTGAGTGCAGAGTAGTGAGTAGTGAGTAGTGAGTGCAGAGTAGTGAGTAGAGAGTGCAGAGTAGTGAGTAGTGAGTGCAGAGTAGTGAGTAGTGAGTGCAGAGTAGTGAGTGCAGAGTAGTGAGTAGTGAGTGCAGAGTAGTGAGTGCAGAGTAGTGAGTGCAGAGTAGTGAGTAGTGAGTGCAGAGTAGTGAGTGCAGAGTAGTGAGTGCAGAGTAGTGAGTAGTGAGTAGTGAGTACAGAGTAGTGAGTAGTGAGTGCAGAGTAGTGAGTAGTGAGTGCAGAGTAGTGAGTGCAGAGTAGTGAGTAGTGAGTGCAGAGTAGTGAGTGCAGAGTAGTGAGTAGTGAGGGCAGAGTAGTGAGGGCAGAGTAGTGAGTAGTGAGTGCAGAGTAGTGAGGGCAGAGTGCAGAGTAGTGAGGGCAGAGTGCAGAGTAGTGAGGGCAGAGTGCAGAGTAGTGAGTGCAGAGTAGTGAGTAGTGAGTGCAGAGTAGTGAGTGCAGAGTAGTGAGTGCAGAGTAGTGAGTAGTGAGTGCAGAGTAGTGAGTGCAGAGTAGTGAGTAGTGAGTGCAGAGTAGTGAGTAGTGAGTGCAGAGTAGTGAGTAGTGAGTGCAGAGTAGTGAGTGCAGAGTAGTGAGTGCAGAGTAGTGAGTGCAGAGTAGTGAGTGCAGAGTGAGTGTGCAGAGCAGTGAGTGCAGGTGCAGAGTGGTGTGTGCTGTTGAGTGCAGAGTGCTGTGTATTGGCAATGTAAATGACAATGCCATTTATTTATGATTTAAAGAAAAAAAAGAAATGTCATGAGCAATGCCAATAGCTCTACCTTTAATGATGCCGAGACCATTGCATTGCAAATGCTTGTTACTTTTTTTCTAGGACTCAGGACTGAGTCCCAAGTCCTAAGATTGCTGCCATAACACTAAACTAATTAGCCAGGCCCTGGGGGATGGTGTCCCCGGACCTGAAATTGGCCCGGGGAGGGTGCCGCAAAGCCCCCCTCACCCATTATTATTTAGTCAGGCCATAGGGGATGGGGCCCTCAGGGTCAATAGGGCTCGGGGGAGGAGGGCTGCTTGTTCCACTCTCCCTTTTTTTATATGGCCAGGTCCTGTGAAATTGGGTGCTTGGGGCCAATATTGGCCTGGCGAGGGGGGGGGGGAGGGTGGTGTGACACTCCCCCCCCCTTTTATTATATGTCCAGCCCCCAGAAATGTGGTCCTGGGGGCAATACTGGCCCAGGGAGGGAGGCTGCGTGTCCCCATACCCATTCAAATCTGGTCTGGCCCCAGGAGATGGGTTCCCCGTGGCGGATATCGGCCCGGGGGGGGGGGGGCAGTTCTCACCAGTGATGTTACCAGTGATGTCACAGAACATATTAAGAGTGATGTAATATGTAAGGTAATAAGCAGCGCATGGCTAGGGTGCGAGTTATAGTTACTCAGTTAACTGTAACTAGTGAATTTCAGTGATTTTTTTTGATCGGACGCTCCCTGCCAGGAGCAGTGAACATGAAATGAGAGACTGTTCTGCTCTTTTCATATTTGTGCCCTGGGTATTTTTCCTTCTTTAATGTTTTTTGGGGTACCCCGGTCCCTCCTGAGGCACCCAAGAACATACATTGGGGCCACAGCAGGAGACTGAAGGCCCCTGTGTCTCTTTGCCCGCTCAGGCATACTTTTTAGGGGTACCATGGACCCATCCCGGGCACTACATACCTTTAAATCATTGGAAGCCGCGGAGGAGGCCAATCGCCCCTGCGGTTCCACTGGTTTTGCAGCCAGCACCCGTCTTGGGTGACGGCGGGAGCTGGCTCCATTGGTTTGCTCCCATCCAATGGGAGCAGCTTTTGTTTGTGCTCCCGTCCAATGGGAGCAAACCTAGGAGAGAGTTGGAAGGGACTTACATTTCTGTATCCTGCTGGTGCTCTCCCGGACATGGAACAACAATGTCCTCAGGTTTGGGGTCCCGTGACACTGCCAGGATTTATGCCCCAGCGTATTGGGTCCCTGGGGCTATTTTATGGCTCAGGTTAAAGGAGCCCTCGGCCCCCCTCCCCATATAATTATTTTAACAAGTCCCGGGGCATGGGGCCCCCAGGGCCATTTAATAGTCGAAGAAATGGAAGGGGGTTGCAAGTTTCCTTCGCTAAAAAATAATTGTATTCACTGCCCTGGACCCCCTGTCCTCCCCCTGTTTTTCTCATCGCCAACTTGACAGATCACCCTGAAACTTTCCTGGAAGGGACTGAGTTCACTTAACCTTTTTTGTGGAATGTTTTGTGAAGATTCGTCAAACTGTGCCAAAGGTATTAGCAAACCAAAAAAATCAATTTCCTTTGGAAACCCGGTCACTAACTATAACTTCACAGTGACATCTGCCACTGTGATATATATAATATTATGTATAATCTTTTCCCTCTGGAGTGTCATGCTCTCCTGAACTGAGGCTGTTCAGCAAATTGCCAGTAGAGTGCATTTTGAGTAATGGAAGCTGCAGATAAAATGGAGTTAAAGCTGCCCTGTCGCAAACCTTTGGAGGCGTCGCCAGACTGATCATCAGTGAGGCGGCTACTCCAACATCAAAAGAATATACATATAAAGAAGGGTTTTGGGGACCCATTGCGTAGGTGGGACTATTCTATCTTTATGACTTGAGGATGCCTACGATGCAGAGCTAGGATTACAAGTATAATTTCTTTACCTCTTCTCAGCATCTTCCCATTAACAGTAAAACTCTTCTGAAAAACCTGCAAATCTTCCTCAACTCAAATTCTCCAAAATATACGTCAACCTTTTCTGTTTTTTTAGAGATTTGTTTTTATTCCACAAATATTAGCCTTGTTCTTCAAAAAAATATTAGCTTCATGTTTTCAGAAATAACAGACAGACAGAAGCACTGCTACTTGCATTCCTGGAGGTCAACTAACCGCTGTCCTGCTCTCCGGCAATCTTGGTCACTTCAAAGAAGCCAAAGCTAATGCAAATGACAAAGGAGTCACCCTCCCCAAAAGAAATCTGAAATCCATGAAATCCGAGCCTGGTAGTTGTTGTCCCTCAGGGGGTCCCCATTGAAACCATAAGCACTGGTTAGGCCCGCCTCGTGCGGTAAGCCCGGAGCACTTCTTTACAATATATATTCTTGAGTGCAGATGTTCGCTTTTCTTCAGTAAGACAAGAGTAGCACTGAATTTATTCAAATGTTTGGCAGCCTGTAAATGAGGTGATATTGGCAAATTGCTTTAATTTCTACGTAGAAATTGGTTGATATATCATTAAAAGACCAGGAAAATTAGCAGGAGCTGTGTTATTTGTTCTTATAAATATTCTGAAATGTTTTGTAAAGGTTAGTAAGGAAGACGTCAATGTAGACTTGTAGGCTGCAGGTCTGTAAACATGAAAAGAGACTCTGTGCCTTTAAGGGCTCACAGACCTCCAGTTTCCCATCATGCCCAGTAGATGGCGCTTACTTCAGTTCTTTTTTCCCGGCTCCTGCTGACAATCTTGGAGCACTGAGCTCAGCCTTTTTTTGTTTTTTTCTTCAAAAATTTCTGTCAGAATATTTTCTCAACACCTTTACTCATAGGATTTCAACATTTCCAGTGTTTTTCTGTCATTGTCTTACAGGAAAATTATTTTCCTACCCAAATAAAATGCCATCTTCATCTCACAAATGCCCTTCCTGTGGCAGAAAGACGGGCAAATCAGACCCTCATGATGTGTGTATCACCTGCCTTCCTGACAGCCACATCCTTGGCAGATGTCAACACCGCAGGGCCTTCTCTAGGCGCACCCTGAGGGACAGGGAGAAGATACGCCTTCATGGAAAAGAAGAGCGATGCGGATAGGATGAGGCGTAGTCTAAAGGTGGGACGTCGTTTGAGTGCGGAGAGCGGGCAGTCCTCTACCAGGTTTCTTCCACCTTCCTCTGAGGTTTCCAGTAAAAGGAGATCTAAAAAGAGAGAAAATCTTCAAAAATGAAGCTATTCAAGGTCGATGTTGAGCACATCGACATTTAGATAAGATTCAGTGCCAACATACTCGCCGTTGAGAACAGGGTCGACATTGAGAAGGTGACGAGACATAGGTCTAATCATATGAACAAACTATTTTTAAAACTTTGACAAGCACAAATTTGTCTACTCAAGCGAACAAAATATTTAGCAAAACAATTTTCCTGCTGCACCCCATAATGACAATTGTCTTCTAAGGACAAATGTCTGCTCCAAGTGCAAAGAGTCGGAACAGTCACCTTTGTGGACAAATCCTTTTCTTTCTCTGTGGCCGAACCCTGGAACTCGCAGCCCCTGCGTTTAAGAAATCAGCCTTTGTTGCTGAGCTTTGGGAAATCCCTGAAAACCTTCCTGTGTAATACTTAGAGTCTTTATATCAACAGTTCTTTGACCTCCAATAATTCCCTCCCTAACCAAATGTAAGCGTGCTAAGAAACATCAGTAGTCGTGTGCTAAACAAGTCCCCTTTGCATGCATACATCACACCCCATCTGTACATATGCGACAGGACCTACGTTTAGCAGGTCCAGGTCTTCTCAAACCTATACATTCCGGGTCAGACCAATTATTTTCCAGGTTACTGGCATACCTACCATGTTAACCACTTCTTATTACCTGTATTAAATGTACCTGGAAAAGTGACTGAATCTGACGGACAATAAAAATATACAAGGTACGATTTTACTCAACCTCTCACGTGTCGAACCCATGAGTAACTGAAACCCCATCAACCGCGCCACAGCTCTCTCAGAGTAGTGGGTGCTCATTCTCTGGGGGTGATTTACCAATGCTGGCAGTGCGCCCCTCTTTGTCCTGCATGCAGAGCAGCCAAGAGCGCATAGTGACCACTGTCACCCTCCGTACTAATCTCAAAACTAGGAAAAAGATTGAACCACTCAGCGGATACAGATACATAACCAATAGGCTCTCTCCTTTTATCCACTTTGCAATTGTATGCTCTTGCCTGATTGCATTGACCCGCTTCACATGATCCTAGTGTTAGCAGCATCCAATCCCAAGGCTGCCCTCTGTTTCAGCTTCTCGCTGGTTCATCTGTTGTTCTGTAACCAGGACTTGTATCCAAATTGTAGAATATTTGTTATTCTTCCATAAATCTGCTTGTTTGTTTCAAGCACTCCTAGCAGTGTGTGTTGCAAACTAGCAGGAAACAGGGCTCAACATTGCCCCGCATAAACCCTGATATAGATACATGCTTTGCTTGTCATTTCTCTCTCGCCTCGTGCCACTCATTGTCTCTCTCTCTTTCTCCCTTCTGTTTCGCTCCCAATCTATCTCTCTCTGACGCTTTACCACACCCTTCTCTTTCCTTTCTCTTTGTGTTCTCTTGATCGCTCCTGAACTCTTTCCCCCAATTTCCTCTCTTTCCTTTACTCACCCTCTCTGTCTCCGTCTCTATTTTTCTCTCTTCCTTTCGCATCCTTTTCTTCTCTCTCCTATGATCTTTCCATAGCCTCTTTCTGCATCTCTCTCTGTTCTTCGCTTTCTTGCTTTCTCTTTCCATCACCCACACCGCCCCTGCCTCTTTTTTCTCTCTCCTGACGTGTCTCTCCATTACCTCTTTGTTTTGCTCTCTCCCTCATTCTCACTCCCTCTCTCTCTTTCTTCCTCTCTCCTAGGCTCTGCCATACGTCGCTCTCCTCATTGCCATGATATTCTTCATCTATGCCGTCATCGGGATGCAGGTAAGTCTACCTTGTAAGGGCGGAGACTGGACCCAGGGTTGCTAGTGCCGGGATGTTTGCTGTGGGTGCCGGCGTGCTTGTTCCCTGTGGGTCATAGCTCCGATGATGCTACAGGTCACAGGCGCCTAGAACAGCTCTCCATTGTCACAATGAGTTTGATGCACCAAAGGGGAGTGCGGACGAACATTATATCCCATATTAACTATCCCTAGGGTGAAAGACCACATCCCGTAGTTCTGGGTAAGGAAGCCTCGCCCACGTAATGTGTCATGCTCCATCATACTCTTCCCCTCCCCACCCTGGTAAGATGGTACTACCAGGGCGGACTCAACCTCATCTATCAATCTGCCATAGGGAGTAGGACCCTCACATTCATCAGGGCAGTTAACGGTAGAGATAAAAATCCCTCCAAAACTAGAAATGAAGACATTCGTCAGACCGATCTGAAGGCCCCTTCGTATCTCTCAGACACATTTAATGTCACCTCCAAAACAAAACAGGTTTTAAGCTCTGTAAGGACTGTCACAAACAAGTGTCTGTGACAGATCTCCGCCAGGTACGCCTGCGGTGCCTGGGATCGGGTCATGACTCCAAGGTCTGCAGCAACGGCACGTCAATGAACCAGAAAGCTCTCAGGGACCGCGAGGCAAAGCTTTACACCGCCAAGCATAAGAAGACCCCTCGTCGGGACCATTCCAAGTTGCAGTCTGCTTCGAAAGTTCAATACCGGTCCCAGAGTCGCCGTAGCCTATCGAGAGGCTGGTCTTCATCATGGTCGTCCAGTAAGCCAAAAAGAAGTACAAAAAATTGAGGCAGGATTCAATTTCTGCCCGCCTCGCACCACTGGCATACACCTGAACAGGCGCGGCGGAGACGCCACAAGTCTCATTCTTGTTGCCAAAGTCCCGTCAATTGAGAACTCACACTTCACATTCTGTTTTTGGTACAGACTCTGACAGTGACCGTGAGCCCGTGTTAGCTCAATTCTACCAGCATGGTAATTGGTGCAATGACTTACAGGAGTCTAATGGACTCTATACCTCCCCGAAAACAGGCCTACTCTCACCCACGGGACCCGCCACAGAGGAATCCGCTTCCTACAGCATGGTGTATGTGGCTTAAGTACTTGATCTCCAGTTCCCCACCTTGAAGGTTAAGACCAATGTGTTGACGGAAGTCCTCCAGCCTAAAGATCTTCTGACCCCCGTACATTTAACGAGGCACTGAAAGATACCCTATTTGGGGCGTGGCTCAAATATATTCTAGCCCTCCTCTCAATCGACAAATTGCCAGGCGCATCGCCCTACTCCCAGTGACCCTGCTTTCCTCTCACAGCTCCCTTCTCCCTGAAGTCTAATGGTGCAAACCGCCTCAAGCCTGGGTAACCCCAGCACTTTTCCTACCACACGCCCTGAAGGAGAATCTGAGCACGTGGAGACGTTTGGGAGACAGGTCTTTTCCTCCACCAGTTTGGCACCCAATCGGTTAATGTCAGCTGCTTGTTAGGACAGTATTCCAACGTCCTTTAAGACTCTCCAACACAAGTCCTCCCTGGTGTCTCTGAAGATCTCCAACCTGTTCTCACTCGGGCAATTCAAGATGATTGTGTTGCAGCTAAGTTCACCATTTGTTGTTACTTGGACTCCACCGATTCCATCCGGTGGACCATCAGCTCCAGTGTTGCATTGGCCGCCGTGCATAGCTGCAATCGACTTGGTTCTCCGGCGATGTCCAGTTCTTCCTGATGAACATGTCCTTTGACTGGACTCACCTGTCGGAGGACAAGGCTGACTCCACTCTAGAGCATTTTAAAGTGAGCAGGGCTCCCACTCGCTCTCTGGGCCTTCTGTCCTATTCTAGACCCTCACCCTCTCAGTGCTTTCCTCTGAAAGCAGATATTCAAGAGGCTCACCCTGGCCCAGATATGGTTTGCCCTCGATTCTGGAGCCTGGATGGTGTTGCTGGACCTTCAGGATTCGTCCATATGCCCGTTCTGCCAGCCCATCAGTGCTCCCTGCAGTTTGTGAAGGGACAGGAGCATTTTTGGTTTGCCCTGCTCTTCTTTGGTATCACCAGCGCCCCTCGGGTGTTCACAAAAGTAATGGCTGTGGTTGCAGCGCACCTTTAGAGGCCAGGGGCACCACTCTTCCCTTACCTCCATGAGTGGCAGTTGAAGGCGGGCTCACCTCAGGCAGTCTTCAGCCACCTCCAGACTACGGCGAACCGCCTGTCATCTTTGGGTTTTATTATCAACATGTCAAAGTTACACCGAACTCCATCTCAGACGCTCCCCTTTATCAGAGCCGTATGGACACGGATTGGTTTCCTACCTTTCCCCTGGGAAAGAAAGTCCAGCACATGAGGCTACGGTACCAATCTTTCAGCCTCGGTCCTAGATTTCAGTGCGCTCGACTCTGAGGCTGCTTGGACTGAGGCTCTTTTGCATCCTGCTGGCCGAGCGTGCCAGGTGGCATATTGGGGCTGTGCAATGGGCCTGGAGGTCCCAATGGGCCCCGACATCAGGGAGACTTCTCCAACTGTGCTCACCTTTTTCCAGGAGTCTGCAAAGGATATGCAGTGGGGGTTACTGAACCGCTGTTGGGTCCGTGGCTGACCCCCCTCCATTCTCCACCCAGAGCTGACAGTTTTGTCAGATGCATCACTTCTAGATTGGGCCGGCTGTCTGAGAGAGTTGGAGATCAGAGGCCTCTGGTCTCGATCGGAGTCCCGGCTCCATATCAGCCTTCTGGAGCTGAGGGTTACCTGCTTGGCGTCGAAAGCCTTCCTACCTTCTATCAAGGGGAGGCTAGTAGAGGTGCCCACGGACAACACATCCATAATGTGGTATTGCAAAAAACAGGTTGGGGAAGTGTCACGGACCCTGTGCCAATAGGCCCTGTGCTTCTTGAAATGGTTGGACTGTCATGGGGTCTTCCTGGTGGTGAAACACTTGGCAGGCTCCTTGAATGCCAGGGTGGGCAGAGTCATCCATCAACCCCAAGCGGATCACAGGTGGAAAATACATCTGGAGTTTGTGCAAGTCCATGAATGGGGAGAACCTTGGCTCGATCTTTTCGACACCAATTAGAACACACAACTGCGAGTTGGAGTTTCCAAAGCGTCTCTCACTCGTTCTGCCTCGAGTGGAGCTCGGGACTCCTGGATGCCGCCTCCTGCTGAAAGCACTCCTGACCCTAGTTCTCAAGAAGCTCCGGACTGACCAGGCTCAAGTCATCCCAGTGGCTCCGGATTGGGGACAGAGTGTAAGATTTCCAGAATTCCAGGGCTTGAACATCTGTCCTCTGATCATGCTGCCCCTGAGGGTGGACCCGCTGTCCCAGCATCAGGGCAGAGTTCTGCACCTGGGCCCTCACAATCACTGCTTTCATGCTTGGAGATTGAGCGGCGACAGCTGAACACCTTTGAACGTCCTCTGAAGGTGGTTTATGTAATCTTGTCAGCCAGGCATCCCTCAAAGAAAATTGTATTTGCCTGTTGTTGGGACTAATTTGTGGTTTTGTGAGGCACACGCTAGAGTGACCCACGTCCAGTACACATTATCTGATGTTCTTTTGTTTGTTTTGTTTCTTGCCTGGGAAGGCTTTACTTTGGATGCAGTTAAGGGTTATCTTTTGACCCTTTGAGCCTTCTTACATTTGCCAAATCAGCCCTCCTTCTTTAAGTCACCGGTTGTGATGTGATATTTAGAAGGGCTACAACATATGCTTCCCCCTTCTCCCTTTGTAATACCCCAATGGGACCTTCATCTGGTCCTTCCTTATCGGATGTGCACTCTGTTTAAGTCGCTTCACAGCGTGCCCTTACGGTTCCTGTCCATTTAGACCGTTTCTCATTGCCATCACCGTAACACGATGAGTGAGCTTCAAGCTCCTTGTGTCAATCCACCTAACACGGCCTTCTTCCCAGGCAAACTTGTTCTGCGGACGCAAGCAGCATTTCTACCAAAAGTTTCAATGCCATTCCACATCGGTCAAGCTATCACCCTGCTGGTGTTCTCAGCTCCATCACTTGGACACCAAATGAGCGCATAGCTTTTACAGAGATCGTACCAGGGAACACCAGGTGGACGATCAGCACCTTGTGTAGTTCTCTGAAGTGAAAAAGGCACAGCAGTGCGGAAGAGGGCCATCTCCCCCTGGATCCTGCTCTGCATAAAAGCCGCCTCCACAAGGACTGCATGCTCATTCTACTTGGGCCAAAACTGCCGGCATGTGTCCCTGTCCTAGGCATCCCTTAGGCGGCTGGCTACACGGGTGTCCCTCCACATGTTCACAAAGCATTATTGTCTGGACAGTCAGGTTTGCAGAGGGGCATTTTGTCTTCTCGGTCCTGCTGGACTTCCTGGTTTGGGTCATTCCCAGACCCACCTCCAAACAGGCTCTACTTTGGTATCAATTCAAAAGGTGAAGATTCTGTGGCTTCGGTAATGCTATTTCTGGTAGAAACTCTATATAGGCGCTAACTTCTCACCGACCCTCCTGTCCTCCCCATTCTGTGATCGGACTCTATCTATTAATAAGATCCCAAGTCTAAGAATCTGCACACTGGTCACAACCAATGCGCTCCTGGGCCTCTGGGCGCGTGGACAGCCTCGAAAGCCACTACCATCAACGAGCAGAGGTGCTGCCTCTATAGGCCCCCAGGTCACTTCTGGAGCGCAACATCTATTTGGGATCGATTGGAGAAGAAACTGAGCTGGCTTAGAACTGATCTCTGGATCCCGAATCATCGTACAGGCAAGGAGGGGAGGGGATTATCATTGATGGTGCCAAGCTCTGCTTTGAGATCTACTAGAGGCGGGAGTCGCCACCTCATAGCATCGATGGACATCGTCTACTGTTCATAGTCGGGAAGTTTCAATGCTGCGTCCCACTTAGAGGCCAGACTGGCGGGAGCCCGAGAGGCGTCCGGCCTTGATGCAGTTGGATAGTTGGACTTGAACACGTATTTCTGTCGTCTCACCCAACCACAGGAGGTTAGGAATTGGACAAAACCTGCAGCTTGAGGTTTGATCTCTTTAGCAGCGTGATTATGTATTTGCGTTTCTGGAAGTCTGGGAGGATCCCTTGTTCGAAAAATGCAATGATAATTTTGAATTGCTGTTTGATGGAATGATATCGCTGTAATGTGCGTCAGGTTGAGATTTAGGGTATTGTGGGGTCTTACTGCACATGGAGCTGTAAACAGGAGTCATGCGTGGATACAGTGCTTCTGCAAGTTCTTATACATTTATGGGTACCGTGTTAACACCAAAAGCTGTTGCTACGATGCAATGTATTGTATAATACAATGTAAATGAGGCATTTCCAACTAGCCCAACTTTCCCTCACTTCTCACCATCTCTAAATGACGTCCTCCATGATTATTGACTTGGAAAGTAGCTCGAATGAGATTGTGCTGTTTCTCAGTGCCCAGCGACACACAGTAGAAGGTTTTGTGTCTGACAGTAGAGGGTGCTGTGAATGACAGTGTGCTCATGGCCCCACAGAGAGTGTGATCTGATAGAGACTTTGAGCTGCAGGTTCCTTACCTTAGAATAATCCCCATGTGTCAGACTGAATCCAGAAGATTTCCAAGCAGTACCCCAGCGTGCCAGTAGGTGTCGTTGTTTGGCCGTGCCTGTGCCAGAAGGGACGTGCGCGGTACCTATATAGGCGCCACCTCGGTGCGCTGACGTCAGTTCTTTTCCTTCTGCACTAGATAGCGCTGATCCAGTCTGAGCCACCCCTGAGTCACTTTTTGACTGGCTTTTTTCGATGTTTTGTCAATCTTTTTTGAGATTTTTCTCCTGGTGCGAAGGTCGACCACACAAGAAATTGGCTGGTTTCAAACCATGCGGGCCTGTCACCGGCAAATGTGGTTGACGGATGCCCACTTGGTGTGTTTGCAGTGGGACCACGACTCAAAGACATGCGCGTACTGCCATGCCATGCAGCCAAAGGCGTTGAGGGAGTAGTCCCTCAAGCTGCTCGCTGCCCGATGTTGGTCGACTCTCTCACACTCTAGGTTCCGTTCACACAAACAATCCCAGGACCGTTCACAGAGTCCTTCCCTACGTTCGTCATCCCATCCCCAGTCGTCGGGAAGTACCACAAGCATAAAAAGTCAAAGAAGTTGAAGAGGTCTTCAACTTTGCTTCTTCCGTCGAAGTCTTCTGACGAGACGTGGGAGCAAAGGCACTCCAGGCCCCACAAGACGGTGGAACTTGAACCCAGGTCCGCATCTCAGTTCCCCGATTTTTCCCGAGCTGGAGCGACCACCGCCCAGCTCAAAGAGATTTATGAGGCAATGAGCCCCATATTTAGGCAGCCCTGCCCCTCTGCAGTGCCTTTGGGCTCCAATGGCTTGGGAGGGGCCCCTACTGCATCCTTGCCAGCAGGTCAACTATCTGCGCCAGTCGGGCCCACACATCCCTTGCTGCATCTGGAACAGAGTTGTTGGCGAGACTGAAATCTTCCTCAACACCCACTACAATGCCAATGGCCAACGGCCCTAAGTGGCCGAGAGTTCTCAAGAAAATCAGGAACAACTGGGCTCAAGTCATTCACATGGCTCCAGGTTGGGCACGGAGAGTCTGGTATCCCGAGCTGTTGAGCATGGCCATTGGTTCTCCGATCATTCTGCCACTCTGAAGGGATCCTCTGTCGCAGCAACAGTGGAGGGTTCTGAACCTGGACCTGTGCGCCCTCCATCTTATTGCATGTAGATTGGGTGGCAACAGTTGACAGCTTTTGACCTTCCTTGCGACGTCTGTAATGTTATTTTGACCGCCAGGCGTATACGCCTGCCATTGGCACAAGTTTGTGTCATGGTGTGGTTCCCAAAATGTTGACCCCCTTTCTGCACCTTTATCAAAAGTTCTCTTGTTCACATTGTCCTTGGCCCAACAGGGCTCTGGACACCGTTAAGGGTCACCTTTCTGTCATCGTGGGATTCTTGCTGTTGCCTGATCAACTTTTCCTCTTTAAGCCATCTGTTGTGGCTACGTTCCTTAAAGGCCTCCAATGTTTGTGTCCACCTGCGGCCTTCGTCATGCCTCAGCTGGACCTCAGTCTGGTCTTCGTCTTTCTCACGGGAGCACCATTCGAACCTCTGCTCAATTGTCCCCTGAGGCTCTTGACTATAAAAACTGCCCTTTTAGTAACCTTTACATCGATCAGTAGGGTCAGCAAATTTCATTCGCTCTCTGACTGCCCTCCTTATGCCCTCTTTTGTCCTGACACGCTAGTTCGCCGCACATGTACCCCTTTCCCTCCAAAGGTTGAACCCCTTTCCACGTGGCCAGGACATCACCCTGCCTACACTCTTTGCCCTGCATTATCCCTCCAAAGAGGAGGGGAGACTCCAGCGTCTGGACCCAAAATGAAAATAGTATTTATTAAGCATGGCTAATACCCAGAGGTGTCTAGGCGCTACCTACTAGAGTAACCACAGAGAACGGTGAGACCCTTATAGCATTTGCTGATTAAACAGCCAGGTTTTTAAACTTTTTCTGAAATCCCAGCGGTTCTGATAGCTTTTAACCATAGATGGTAAGGAACTCCACAACCTGGAAGTGCGAAAGATGAAACTTTTCTCACGGCATCGGACAGTTTTGACCTTGGGGGCGACCAGGTTGCCAGTAGATGAAGAGCGAAGAGATCTGGATGGGACATGGAGAAGACAAGATTCAGAGAGTTGAGCTGGGCCAAGGCCATGCAAGCATTTAAAAACAATACACAGGGCTTTGAATTTAATATGTTTTTCGACTGGTAGCCAATGTAGGTGGATTAGGGTCTGGGTTGCCGACTTGTGTCTTGGGATGCCTAGGAGGAGACGTGCAGCTGTATTCTGAAGAACCTGCAGATTTCTTAAACCTCTTTAGTGGATACTGATAAAGAGGGAATTGCAGTAGTCCAGTCTTGAGCATATAAGTGAAATGAAATGAAATGAAATGAAACACCAGTATTTGTAAAGCGCACAGCTACCTCCGGAGAGGTGTCCCGGCACTCGGGGCCCTCGGGAAGATTCAGCGAGCTATTGTCCAGAGTCACATGGTGCTGGGCTAACGTGCCGCCAGTACCGAGGATCAGGCACCGGAGTCAGGCACCCTGGCCACTTGCCACACCTCTTCCAAGTGCTGTGACTACAGTTTTTTGCAGAGCCAATGGTATATACAGCAGGATCTTCCTTAGAAATTTTAG
The DNA here is from genome assembly GCF_964263255.1 of Lissotriton vulgaris. Taxonomy (NCBI): domain Eukaryota; kingdom Metazoa; phylum Chordata; class Amphibia; order Caudata; family Salamandridae; genus Lissotriton; species Lissotriton vulgaris. The sequence continues at coordinate 4,654,085 of NC_141698.1, forward strand.
AATAAAGTAACACGAGGAGGCTGTTTGATTGAACTGGCCATTCAAAGATAGTTTTGTGTCAAAGATTATACAAAGATTTTTTGCTTTGACGCTAGGAATCGGGAGAGGTCTAAATTCAGATGGCCATGACTTAGTGGACAAGAAAGATGGGTTATTACCAAAAAGTATGGTTTCCATTTTAGAGCGTTGTCGTTCTACCTTGACTGCACAAAAGAATTCCGGTTGGACGATCGACTCTTCGTAGGCTATGTGGGAGTAAAAAGATGGAAGCCAGTACAGAAAAGGACTATCTCATGATGAATTGTCCTATGCATTAAAATCCGCTACGCACTGGCCAAGAAGCAACTCCTGAGGGCTTGTGGGCTCACTTTACCAGCGCCAAGGCTGTGACCACGCGGTGTCTCAGTCATGGACATCTGTCAGGCGGCAACCTGGTCCTCACTGCACACATTCAACAAGCACTACTGCCTGGACATTCAGGTCTGTTGTGACAAGCACTTCGCCTGTTCAGTTCTGCAGGACTTTCTGATACAATTGATTTCGCAGTCCTACTTCCGAGGAGGTATTGCTTGGCTATCTCTTCTAAGGTTAGGAATCTGTGGCTAGAAGTCTCTATTAGATGAACTAGTTACTTACCTTTGGTAACACCTTATCTGGTAGAGAGTCTATCTACTCGCAGATTCCTGCCCATTTTCCCTGCTCTGCGAACCGATTACTGTATTGGGAACATCCTCTTAAGGGCCTTAGTGTGTCACCCCAGTGGTCAGTGCCCATCATGGCTCCATGCTCCTGGTGTGGAAAGCCTCGAAAGTAACTGACGTCAGTGCACCTAGGTGGCGCCTATATAAGAACCATGCACGTCACTTCTGGCATGGACGAAGCCAACTATGACACGCAGAGAGGAGCTATGCCACCTACTGGCGCACAGGGGTACTGCTCGAAAATCTTCTGTATCCAGTCTGACACCTGGGGATTATTTTAAGGTACGGAATCTGCAGCTAGAAGTCTCTATCAGATGAACAATATGAAGGAATCTCTACCAGATTAGGCGTTACCAAAGGTAAGTAACTTGTTCTACAGCGACACACACTAGATGGTGCTCTGTCTGAAGCTGTGCTTATCAACACATGCTGGATGGTGCTGTTCATGAGAGTGCGCTCCGTGACTTGTACCACATGGTGATGTGAAAGAGAGGAGGCACAATAATGTGCTCAAGGCTGACAGGATTGCGCCTGCGACTGGACAGGTCTCTGGATGTGCAACAGATGGAGGCGGTTCTCATGCTAGGAGCTCACACACAGACACAACTGGTGTTCTGCTGTCTATTATGTCACCACAGGTGTGTGTGGATTGCAATAGAACCTGTGAGGCCTGACAGACTCTCGCCCTATGCCGTCTTCACTGAGTGATATTCACTTTGTTCCCCTTTTGTGGAGATATGATGCTCGGCACACAGGATGCACAGCATGGTGAGTCCACGCTGGTGATCACAGTCCTTATCTCGTCCTTGAGACATGCTGTGACCATCTCACCCTACAAGACCTTCAAGCACAGGTGGAAGGAAAGGGGCCACAGCCGAAAGAATCCATCCAGGGTGGCCCTTCTCATGCCCCGTCTTTCTTCTGATGTGCTGATACACCGAGCCGCATCTACCCAGATAAAGATTTATAATGATTAATGAACTCTGCGTTTATAGTGGCCATGAGACGCACCTTCCCACAGTCCCCCTAGTCTGCAAATAACCTGTTGCATATTTGCAAACCGCCTTGTTCTGTGTGCTGAGAATTGCTATCTGCAAACACCTGCTGTGTTGATTGCTTGGAGCTTGCATGTCATAGCCGCATGCATTCTTGAGTTGTGTACTAACACCCAGACTTGTGTGTTAATGAATCATGTTCCTTGTTGCATTTCGTGACACACACATTCATAGTTATCTGTCTCACTGGATGACAAGGATTGTTCTTTTCCAGACGTTTGGCAAGATCGCTATGCAAGATGGAACCCAGATCAGCCGGAACAATAACTTCCAGACCTTTCCACAGGCTGTGCTGCTGCTTTTCAGGTGGGTGCTGCTCTACCTGCTTAGTGGACACCCATCACCCCTTCCCTGAGGCCTGCTATGTCTCTTAGGGTACACCTATTGCTCTTCTCTCAGGCCAACCATACCTGCGTACAATACACCTATCTCCCTTCCCTCAGGCCTACCATACCTGCGTACAATACACCTATCTCCCTTCCCTCAGGCATGCTATGTGTCTTAGGGTACACCTATCGCCCTTCCCTCAGGTCTGCTCTGTGTCTTATGGTACACCTATCACTCCTTCCCTCAGGCCTATCGTACCTGCTTACGGTACACCTATCGCCCCTTCCCTCAGGTATGCTCTGTGTCTTATGGTAAACATATCGCCCCTTCCCTCAGGCTTGCTAAATGTCTTAGGGGTGTGTGGATGGGTTTAGCGTACTCAGCTGTCTGCTCCGGTGGTAATTGTGACCTTCTTGTCCTCTGCCCCCCAGGTGTGCCACAGGTGAGGCGTGGCAGGAGATCATGCTGGCGAGCCTCCCAGGTAAACGCTGTGACCCCGAGTCGGACTACGCACCGGGGGAGGAGTTCACCTGTGGAAGCAACTTTGCCATTGTTTATTTCATCAGCTTCTTCATGCTCTGCGCCTTCCTGGTGAGTCTGGGCATCAGCTTTTCAGGGCATCGCTAGAGTGGAGGGCCTTGAGGTCTCACTGACCCCTTCCCTGAGGGCATCGCTAGCGTTGAGGGCCTTGAGGTCTCACTGGCCCCTTCCCTTAGGACATCGCTAGCGTTGAGGACCTTGAGGCCTCACTGACCCCTTCCCTGAGGGCATCGCTAGCGTTGAGGGCCTTGAGGTCTCACTGGCCCCTTCCCTGAGGGCATCGCTAGCCTGGAGGGCCTTGAGGTGTCTCTGACCCCCTCCTTGAGAGCATTGCTAGCCTGGAGGGCCTTGAGGTCTCACTGACCCCTTCCCTTAGGACTGATCCCTTCCCTGAGGGCATCGCTAGCGTTGAGGGCCTTGAGGTCTCACTGACCCGTTCCCTTTAGGACATCGCTAGCCTGGAGGGCCTTGAGGTCTCACTGACCCCTTCCCTGAGGGCATCGCTTGCGATAAAATATCAATATCCCTAGACTCCTCTGCTGGTGACGCCGTGGATGCCGTCTCCTTAAGTGAGATATCCTCAAAAGCCCTCAAGAAACTGATGTATAAGAAAGGAGCTGCCGCATTCCTGCTACTGAAGCATGCCCGGCTAGGCAAGGCACTGATGCAACCACCACCCAGGAGTCTAGATACCGAGGAGTCAGAGGGTGTGGGAACTTCTGGACCAGCCCGTAAACAGACCCAGTTGATGGTAAAATGTCAAGAGGCTCATGAGGAGGAGTCATACATCATAGCTCCGTGTTTGTAAGATCGAGGAAACCTGGCAGGTTATGATGTCTTTGACCAGCACTGACCGTACCATAAACGCCCTTATGATAAGCCCTGACGATATGACCCTCAGTATGATTGTTGTTTCGATCCATATTTCCAGAAAGAGGAATCAGTTCTTAAGATTACTATAAGCCCGGTAAAGACCTGCAACAGATAATGGCAAACTATTGCGCTCAAGTAACTATAACTCATGCCCTAAGGTAACCATAACTCGCAACCCTGCCATGCACAGTTTTCTCATCAATAATTGACCGGGCAGAAGGCTGTGTGCAGCAGGTGATAGCAGTTTACGGGGTTTGGATGCAGGACCTGGCCATTGGCCAGGGCCTGCAACCTACCCCTCGCCACGCACTGCCAGGGGTTGACTTTACATATGGTAATACAAACTTACTTTACGTTGAAAAATAACAAAGGTTAAAGTGATGTTATAGTTAGGTATAATAATATCTAGCTTAGCAGTAAAAAAGACCATAGAAATTCACTGAAAAAAGTAAAGAATAAAGGGACGTTATAGTTAGGTACGAATTTTAGTGACAACGTAACGTTTTAAACTCAAAAAAACATTGAAACTTACCAGTTATAGTTAGCTCTGGTAACTTTAACTCATGCCCTACTGCACTGGTAATCACCTCAGATATTACTTCACTCATTACATCTTCCATGACATTGATAATATCACTGTAACATTTGCAATGAAATTATTGATTAGAAAATGGTGCATGCGCTGCCATAAGTTATAGTAACCGTAGGACATGAGTTATAGTTACCAGAACAAATATTTTAGTGGATATTACCTGGTGGCAGTCGCCACGAGGTAGTTATAGTTAGGTCAGCTGCTCGATAGGAAAAGCTCTTTTATGTTGCTAATAACTTTGGCACCGTTTGACAAATCCCCACAAAACTTTCAGAAAAGGTGCTACTTTTTGACTAGTTTGTGCATGGAGAGTATTGGGGTGATCTGTCAAGCCAGGGATAAGAAAAGGGAGTCCCAAAACACAAAATCCCTTTGCATTTTCCATACACTTCTTTAGGGCGAGTTACAGCCAAAACTGCTGAACGGAATTTCACCAAGTTTGGCAGGAAGCTAGATCTTGGTCCACAGATTGTGCTTTTTGTGATTTGGTGTAAATCTGTTCAGTAAATTTTGGGAAATTAAGGTTGAAAAATAATTGTATATCTGAACGGTCGAGAAACTATTGCAGGAGTGCCAGTTTAAAAATAGAGCATTCTGATTGCCCCACGGAGCTTTATTTCCCTTCGGCCATTACACTCCTAAGTTATTTAGACTACCGCTGGAGCAGCATCTCTAATTGGCTTCCAGCAGCATAAGAAAAATGGTGCTGGCAGTCATTACAGGACTCAGGGATATACAGCTAGATTCATCATAGTCCCTTTTTGCGAGTCCTTAATAGCGATTATTAAGGAATCGCTATTAAGGACTTGCAAAAACGGGATTCATGTAGGAATCGCTAAATAAATTGCAATTCCTACACATTCCTTATTTGCGATTAGCAAATTGCTAATCGCAAATAAGGAATAACTCCCCATTCATTCTTAGGGGCCTAAAGGGCGAAAGCCCCCTACCCTTTAATAAAAATAAAAAGGCCTGTGGGGGGATTGGGTCTCCAGGGCCTGCAGAGACTTGGGGAGGGAGGCCGCACTCCCTCCGCTCCCCTTTTAACTTATATGTACGGCCCTGGGGGATAGTATCTCCAGGGCCTCCAGAGGCTTGGGGGGGGCTGTGCGGCCCCCCTCCCCATTCATAAAAACAAGCATTTGCAATGCAATAGGTCTCGCATTTGCTCGAGTTTGAGCTATTGGCATTGTAAATGGCAATGCCTCTAATTTTTGTGTTGTTTTTTAAAACAGAAGTAAAAGCCATTGTCACTTGCAATGCCAATAGCTTAAACTCTCGCAAATGTGAGATCTTGAGCAAAGAGCAGCATTCTATGTACGGAACGCGGAAATCATTTTACGAAACACACAACCAAGAGCTTCTGAACTGAGGCACCACTTCTAGAAAACCGGTGTGAATAGAAAAATGAAGTGAAAACATGCCGGGTGCAGTGGCTCCGATATGCCTTGTCAGCCGATCACAGAGTACTATGACACCGCCCTCCACAACACATCCCTTCCTGAATGTTTTCATTTGCCCAGTTGCCTCCTGGTTCCATGCAACGTCTTAGAAGCCTCTGGGGGGTTCTGCGGTCTGCTTCTTGTGACATATTTTAAATCTTTTTAGTCTTATTACTCGCCTGTGTTGCGCCATGAATACATGTAGCATTTATGGCGCAGGCTGTGCCTTTGTGGAGATTTGAATGCTCTTTTGGGTGACGCTTGTTATAAAGTCTTCGTAGACACCCCCCCATTCCCAGGGGCTACTCACCCCGTCCAGATTCCTGCCTTGAATTCTGGGATCCGTAGTAATGATTTAATTAAAACAACGCAAGGCCCAGAGAGCAGGTCGTCCAAACGATGTAAGTGTTTTTGTTGAAGAGAGGCTGATGAGAATCACTTTCATGACGCAGTTATGAAGTGTGCAGAAGTAGGTTCATTTCAGCCTACAGATGTGTATTGGGTCCACACAGAGAAAGAGACCAGGTCAGTTGAGCTTTATAAATGCGAATCTTGGTTAGAGGAGGATTAATGACCTTTTTTGTTGACACCCAAATTCTGGAAGTCAGGTTACATAAATCATGGTTTATAGTTAGTGCTGTCCTGGTTTTTCATATGGTGCATCCCCCCAGAATTACAAATGAGCAAGGCTACCCCTCGTTCATGGCACAGAATTAACATGCAGAGGGCATCCACAAAGACTGTGCCTTCGAATGTGTGGTAGCCTGATGTAATATGAACCCAAACAGCTTTCTAGTCACCATAATGAGGATATACCAAACATCGTTGTCGTGTCTTAGCCTCAATGATGACAGACAAATATCTCTTGATTATAGGAGCTTTATTAACTGCTTCCATGCATGTCCCTGTCCCTACTCTAACTGCCCCTTTCCTGTCTGTGCTCCTCCTCTTCCCCCAACCCCTAGACTCCTCCCATCCCAACTACTAGACCCTGTACATCATCACAATCGGGATACGCCACAAGCAGCTCACAGCCCCGTCTCAGGCTCGGGAGGCAGGGAACGGCAAAAGAGAAAGCCGGCACAGCTCCCATCCAGGTGGGGAGGAGACCTGGAAGGGGGATGGCTGCCGCACATGCGCGGTACATGTTACTTTTGTGTGCCCTGCGGCTCGCGCGTGCGGCCTCTGTAGACAGCGCCTGCCTCTTCCGGGGCTCCCGTGATGAAGAGGGAGCCTCGGTGCCAGGGAGGAAGTGAAGTGCGGGAGCTGAAGTCCCGGGAAAGCAGCAGATAGCAGTCCGGGGCTCCCATGCCTAAGGAGGAAGCCCCGCATCGTGCTGCCAGAAATTTGGAGGAGCTGGAGTGCTCCAGTACCGCGCCGCAGCCAGCCACCACACCGGGTGAGTTTGGAGGAATCTTCATTTGTGCCGATGAAGGCACAGTGCCAATGTTTATTTACTGAGCGGGCCTGCAAGGGCCACTCCAACGATGGGGCGAGTTTTCACAAAAGTGAAAGTGAAACTGCATGCTGACTTGCCTCCCAAGGGGGAGAGGAGATGTGCGCGGCGCGTTCACATTTCCAGTCCGGCCTGCGCGTGTCCATCTCCTGTCTCCCTTGAGAGCCAAGTCAGCGACAATAGGTCTCGCTGGCGATAGCACTTTGCGCTGCGTCGCCAGGTGCGAGACCTAAAAAGGCCCTAGGGATGGAATCTCCAGAGCCTAATAAGGCTCGGGCGCTTGGCCTACGCCTACTTCCCCTTTAAAAAGTATAAATCCAGGGGGTCCGAGGATCTGATGGGCTTTATTAGTCTTGGGAAGCTTAAGGCCCTGGTGCCTACCCCCCTCCTTCAGCCGTGTGCGGTTGGGGAATGGCTTTATGCATGGTATTAAAATATTTTTGCACTGGACGGGCACCAGGGCACCCCAATGATTTAAAAAACAAAATACAAAAAAGGTGTTGCTGGCTCCTATGTGGCCAATGAGGCTACTTGTAAGGAGCCTCCGGTCATGGTATATGCATTTGTTATATTCTTGTGGTGCCAATAGAAAGGGCCGGGACACCACCAAGCATTTGTATGAACATTTCAGGTGGGGAAGGGAGGGAGGGCTGCTTGAAAAAACAGTGAGACGCCTGGGTCATGAAATCCATGATCACAGGGAGCTTACCTGATTTTTTAAAGCACTCCTAGCTGGAGATCTATGCTCTCAGCTGGAGTGCAGGGCCCTCTGGTGGGTGTTTTTATCACTGCATTTTGTGGGCTGAAGAACGTTAAAAAAAGACTTAAAGACTCTGATAATTTTTTGTTTAAATAAAAATGTATTACATTTTTTTATGACAACCACTTTTATTATAACATTGCATAGAGTGAATTAATCAAATACACACTTGATATTTGTGAGGAAATGAGTTATAGTTACTTTATGTCACAAGTTTTTACTTCAGATATCTATAACTGATGAATTTCAATGGCTTTGTTAATTTAAAACAGAATGCTTTAGCTGACATTTTCACCTAACTGTAACGTCTCTTTAACCCTGCTTTTTTTCAGTGAAAGAGATTGAATGTGTGTGTATAGTGATATACAATATAGTGATATACAACCAAGAACTATAGAGTGAAAACAAGAAATTCTAAGTACATAACACGCTTATTCAGATAGAGCTGGAACATTTGTATTTTTCAAAAAGGAATCTTTTATACATTTTCTTTACAATGTGTGAGACAAAGATGTACAAAGTTCTGGGGGAGGATGTTCCTCCTTTTTGGGGAACAGCCAGAGAGTGCGGTGTTACTTGAGTGCTGATATTTCAAGAATGAGCGCCCCTACGTGCAGCAGTCGGTGAAGCACCCTTAAATTGTAGAATGTTGGGCCAAGTAATGCAGGGAGCTGCTGGACGGTGTTTGCTGCTCCACTGAAGCTCTTTTGTAGATGAGCCAAACATCTATTGGTAACTACGGAAGAGTGGTGTGGACAGATGAGCTATGGTCCTAGCTCACTGACAGACATCTCACGGAAGGACAACCACAGACCAACTCCTCACAGACTGGTTCCTCACTCACAGACTGCCACAGACTAACTCCTCACAGACTGGTTCCTCACTCACAAGACTCCCACAGACTAACTCCTCACACACCGGTTCATTGGTGACAGACTTACACTGACTAACGTCTCACTGAAGGCTGACCACAGACCAACTCCTCACACTGGCTCCTCACGGACACACTCCTTCTGACAGCCATCTCACTGAAGGATCCCAAGGGGCCAACTCCTCACACACAACCTTACAGATTCCCGCTTACCAGCATCTCACTGAGGGACATCTTACTTTTTTAATGACACCTTACGGACTGACTTCTTTCTGACTGACCCATCACTGACCAACATCTCACTAACCGACACCTCACTGATAACTTTCTTTAGTATTGCTTATGATATTTCTCAATCCTGTCTCTCTCACACCTGCACGTATTTGGTATTCACTACTCTCAACCTCTCTTTTTCCCATTCTGTTTTCTTCTCCCTCCTGTGTGTTGGTCTCTTCCTTCCCTGTTGCCCTACTTCCTTTCTCTGTGTTCCCTACTTCCTCCACTGTGCTTTTCCTTCCTCCTCTTTGGTACTTTCTTCCTCTCTCTTACATCCCCTTGCTGTTACCTTCTTCCTCCACTTTTAACCCCTCTTTTTTCCCCTATCTTTCCCTTGGCCTTGTATGTCTCACGCCTGTTCTTGTTTTGATTTCATTTGGATCCTCATTCTATGTTCTGTTCCTCCTCCTTTTTCGACACTTTTTTCTGCATTACTGCCTTGTGGTTCCTCCTTGCTCCTTTCTGGTGTCTCCTTCTTCCCTTCTCTCTCTCTTCTTCTCTTCTTCTCCTCTCTCTCCTCTTGACTCTTACACACTCCCCTTTGGCTCACCTACTTCCTTTAATGTTGCTTCGCGTCCCCCTCCCACTTTCTGTGGTGACCCACATTCTTTCTCTCGGTGTCCGTCCTTTTTCTGGCTGGTCCCACCTTCCTTCACCTCTTCCCCCCCACCATTTGCTGTGGCCTCCTTCATCCTCTTTCTCCTCCCCTCTGGTACCCCCTTCGTCCTCACAGATCATTAACCTCTTTGTGGCGGTCATTATGGATAACTTTGATTACCTCACACGTGATTGGTCAATTCTGGGTCCGCATCACCTGGATGAGTTCAAGAGGATCTGGTCTGAATATGATCCGGAGGCCAAGTAAGTGAGATCCAGTTATTGTGTACCACCTAACATGCACACCGAACCCACACTACTTAGTGAGATCCAAACAAACCTGTACCTCCAAACCCGCACTACACAGTGAAATCCAACCAACCTGTACCCCCAAATCCACACTACTGTAAGATACAACTAACTAGTACCCCCATACCCACACTACTCAGTAAAATCCAACCAACCTGTGCCACCAAACCCGGACTACTCAGTGAGATACTACCAACCCCTATAACCAAACCTACACTACTCAGTACTATCCAACCAACCTGTTCTACCAAACCCCATTAACTAACTGAAACCCAAAAAAACTATACCACCAAACCCACACTACTTAGTAGGTTCCTACCAATCTGTACTACTAAATTAACACTACTCAGTAAGATGCAGCTAAACTGTACCCTTAAACCCACAGTACTGAGTGAGATCCAACCAACCTGTACCACCGAACCCACACTACTCAGGAAAATTCAACCAACGTGTACCACTAAACATGCACTTCTCAATGAGATCCGACCAAACCCTTACCTCCAAACCCACACTACTCAAAGTGAAATTTGTGCACCTCATGTCACCCAAACTTCACCATCAGACCCATATTATTAAAGTAAGTGAGATTCACCCACCCTGTACTGCTCAAAGTAAGTGTGATCCGTTCAGCTCTTACTGCCTTCCTATTACACCTGATCGCAACTTCTCAGAATGAGATCTTCCAGTTAACTGTATTTAAGGTGAGATCCCCTCGACTGTTGCCTTCCAACGAGTACCATGTACAGCGCTTCCTACCCATTGTAAAGTCCTGAAGTGCATTGGGTGATGAGTAGCATGCTTTTCCATGGGAGTACGATGGATGGAAGAGCGTGTGTCCGTCGTGTGGCCTATATAGGTAATGTTTATAAGTCATATGTAGGATCCAGAGTTGTGCTTGTGTCTGTTTGTAGCTGCACCTTAGCGTGAAGCTAAAAGTAGTGAGGGATATGATACTACAGCATTGAAGCTGGTGTAGGGACAATTACACCCGCGTGACCTCTAGGGAAGAGCTTCATGTCTTGTGTGTATGCTGAAGATTGCACAAACTATGTCACTGCAAGCCTGAGATTGCATAAATGCAATTGTTTAGGAAAATTGTGAAAATAGGCACACATAAGTGCTACGCAACGTACACAGGAGTAAGATCTCCCCAGTCATTACTATTCACATCAAGGAAGATCCACTTGGTAACCACAGACCCGCTGTCAGAAATGTCCATCATCTATCTAAACAAAGCAAGGGAGATCAGCTAAATTGGTAGTTATTCAAAGTGAGCTGAGATCTACTTAATGCGCACTGCTCACAAAATGTGTGGTGTGCCTGCCTGAAAATGGCTCACGGTAAGTAAGGTCTGCTCAGATAGTAATGCTTGTGTTAAGTGAGATCTGCACATCCACTTAAACTTGTAGTAAGTTGAATCTGTGCATCCAGTAATACTTGAAGTAGGTGAGATCTACCAACCAGGGATAGTCACAGTGAATGAACTCTGCCCTGCTAGAAACTACTCCTAGTAAGATGTTCTCAGTAATTCTCTACTCAAAGTCTTGGACCCCGGACAGTGATGGACTCTTAACCCTGGCTAGGGGTGTGTGCAGAGGTGGATACTTGGCCGAGTGGAGGTTTGTTCAGTTAGCAGTTTGATAGACGGACCTGAGCACTGGTATCTGGGTGCTGATGTAGGCAGGCAGCGCTAGATATTTGGCTATGAGTGTAGATGCCAGCAACGCAATGGGGTTAAAGGTCGACCCCGGCCTCCATGTAGCTGCTCTTGGTAGGAGTGGTAACTTCTCCATTGCTGGTGCTGAGAGCACGGATGTACACTTGAGCCTGCGCCTCGGTGATGTTGTGAGTAGGATCGATGCATTGACCTGACGGGTATGAGCGGGTGTGGGTACCTTTTGGTCATTACGTGGTGCTGTGGGCAGGTTGTGGGGTGGGCAGGTGAGGGAACTAACCCTGATGTAACGTGGTGGGCAGTGTTAGTCACTCACTCCTCCCTGTCCCTGAATGCCTTTTCTCTCTCCTAGAGGCCGTATTAAGCATCTGGATGTAGTGACCCTGCTGCGCCGAATCCAACCTCCACTGGGCTTCGGAAAGCTTTGCCCTCATAGGGTGGCTTGTAAGGTGAGTTGGAGTCCAGAGATCACTCTTCTGCCTTTGTTCACCTATACTTGCGTGTCAAGCAAATGTTTCTTGTTCCCTAAGTATTATGAGGGGTGGGCGAGCGCCTAGCTTCTCTTCCAGGGAATCCTCATCAATAGTCATAAGCACTGAATAGTCCCGCCCACACGCCCAGTGCTCCAAGGGACCTTGGAGCACTTAAAAAAATGTATATATGTATACATACAACTATCTAGAAAATGATTTACACTCACAACAATTGCAGCCTATAAACAGGCTAAGAAGTCCACATTTTGTTTTCATTTTAATAAAGAAGCATCTAGTTTCATAAGTCACCATGGAACGGAGGTGAATACAGAAAACCTTTCACAAGCTTTCTTTAAAAGGAAAATAAATGGAGGACAGAATTAGCCAATAGGCTGCAAGTAATACATTCAGCGAATAGGACACTTTCGCTGTATGTGCCATTACCCGGAGTATTTTACTCCACAAAAACTTTTACAACGCAGGCCTTTACAACGCATCCATTACAACGCATTGTAAATTGCAACGCAATTTACTATTCTAACTCCACTGGGGCGTTGTAATGGGAAATGCATTGTAATGGTTTGCGGTGTAAAGCCCTGCGTTGTAAAGCTTTTTGCGGGGTAAAAAATGTGGGGTAATGACATGTGCTGTAACGCATGCGGAGTAAAGGATATTTCCTGCATTCAGCTAATGCAACTGGCACTGTGCCTTTAAGAACCTCACTGTACCCTCAGTATCCCATCATGCCCTCCAGGTGACAGGTAAGTGAGTTCATTTTTCCAGCGCCAGGACACTGAATCCTGGGGAAGTGAGATCTGCCTTTTTTGGAAAATATCCAGAGATAAGATTTATGAAAACTTATTTTCAGGTTTTTACTCAGCGTCCTTTTAGGATTAGAGTAATTTAAAAAAAAATTCTGACCAAAAGAGCTGATTTTTTTGTCAAAGTTACCTTCACTTTTTGAGAAATGACCATCCTGAGGAAAGAAGATGCCTCAAATAGATCCACACAGAGTCTGTATCCACCGCCTTCCAGAAGATCACCCTCCTAATCCATGCAGACACTGTAAACACTCTCCAGAATAACAATGAGAGATACAAAAAACATCAAACTGCATGGACTACAGGAGAAACAGCAAGAAAAACAACAGAACAAGAAAAACAACAGGACAAGACTGCAGGCTCCTTAAGAAGGCATGGTGAAGGTCAGTCTGCAACTAGAGCCCTTTCCTCAGGCTCCAATGACGTCCCTAGAGGCAGATCAATGGAAAGAAGGCATCAAGGGAAGAGATATCGGTCCCATTCTATGTTGAGAAGTATGATGTCGAAGACCATGACATCAAGGACCTGCCGACCTGTCCGCTGTCGACAGGTAATCCATCAAAGTCAGCACTGTGGCTCCATTCGACATCACATAGTCCTCGACATCAAGGCACGAGTTAATGTCGAGAACCCCTCCATTGATGGCAAGACCACTGCCATCGACTTCAAGTCCCCCTCTGTTGACGAAATTACCAAGATCGAGGTTGAGGTGTCCACAGTCGACGTCAAAGACACCGCCATGAACCGCAATGCAACTCCCATTGACGACAGGACTTCCCCTGTCTAGGTCAAAGACACCTCCAAGGTCTACATTGAAGCAGCCACTGTCTACACCAAAGACACCGCCGCCTGCAGTAAAGCATTTTCCGTCTACATTGAGTCCTCTGTCGACGTCAAAAACTTCACTGTCGCCTCAGTCACCGTCAAAACACACATCTGTGATGTCAAGATCTAGCTTTCCGTCAATCCACTTCCCACCATGATGGTTGCAAAGCTTAAGTAAGAGAAGACGGGCACTCCTGGTCTGGATACTCTCGAACATATTCGATCTCAAGGAACGCGCCGGAGACACCCCTTTCTTTCTCGCTATTTCCTGGGCCAGTCTCATCTCCGAAACTCTTAGGAGAAGCTGTTTCCGCTCTGTCTCCAGTCAGACAGACATCCCCTCCAGGAGATAGAGGTCACTGAGTTGAAGGCACGGACCTCGCTCTAGATCTAGAACTAGATCTAAAAGACCATCTGCTTCAAGATCTGCCTCTTCTCAGTCAACGCGATCAGACAGAAGATAGGTACGGTCCCAAGCTCACTATAGGAGATATTTTCCTTCAACCACCTCACAATCTTCTAAACACTATTACGCTACAACCTTAACTAACGCTCCTCCTGCTAGAGTATCTCCAGTACACAATCTCTCCACCTTTAATGATGTATTAGTGGGAGGGGCTACAAAATTGAACTTCACGATGCCCACCACGACTACTTCAACGTAAGTCATCTTTGAGACTTTACACCAAAGAACCTCTTCTAGATCTCCACTGCCTTTTGTCCCAGGTCTTTTAGAGCCAGTAATGCAGTTATTCTTGACGCCTGCATCAATTAGATCTGAGCCTTCCAGACTCCTAAAGAAGTACTTTCCACCCAGACAAGACTCCCTTTTTAAGGCAAGGTTCTAGACCATATTCAGTGATTGTAGTTGTAGCTCGAAAATCACATACAATTGTTCCTACTTCTACCGCCCACCAGACGAAGAGAGCAAAAGGATGGACTCGTTGGGAAGGAAAATATGCGGAACATCTGAAACATTAATGAAGGCGTCAAATGCGACAGCACTTACAACCACACATTGCATTCTACCAACAAGATAAAGAAAAGACATTTCTGTTAAGATAAGAAATCAACAACAAAAAATCACACTTAGGACCAAAAATGAATCTCATGTTTTTTGGAACGAACATTGTCACGGATGGAGATCTGCCACACCCATCACAGGAAATAGAAGAGAAACTGATTCAGCAGTCTGTGTCTTTACAGACAAGATACACCCTCACTGTCAGAATGCTGGACGCGTTCTTGGGGACAAGGTCTTCTGATGCCTCATTGTCGATTGCGCATGAGGATTATTCAGGAGCAACTAAGTACACACTGGCAGCAAATATCAGAAGATTGGAATGGTCTTCTACGCGTGATCTCTCCTATGAAAAAGATGCTCACGTGGTGATCATAAATTGACATTTTCAAAGGCCAACCGTTGAACCCAAAGAAGCCCCAGCTGCTTTTAACGAGAGATGCATGCCTTATGGGATGAGGCGCTTGCCCTGGAGGATTGAAGGCGCATGGACCATGGCCAACGATTGCGTGTATCATGCATAGAAATGTTCTAGATCTAAGACTAATAAGACTGGCGTTGAAGGATTTCTTATTACTGGTACGCGATGCCCATGTCAGGATTCAAGCAGACAACGCCATGGATATGTTTCATATGCTGAAGCAGGAAGGAGCCACATCTCATATGCTTTCAGAGGAAGCCCAAAAATTGAGGGAATGGCCATTCACCTCAATGTAGACATCAGTGGAACGAGTTCCGGAAGTGCACAGTGCTACAGCGGATCGGTTGAGTCAGCAAATCTCAGATATTCATGAGTGGCAGCTAGACGACAACCAGCTGCTTCTCATATGTCACAAATGGAGAGCTCCGCATTGGGACATGTTTGCGACAGAGAAAAACTGCAAACGCAGAAGATTTGCCAGCATGTGGCTATGTCCAGGGTCAACTGGAAATGTATTTGCAATGGACTGCCCAGCCGGGCAGAGAAAGCCATATATGCCTTGCCCCCAATAACTCTGATTCCAAGAGCCATTCGCAAGTTGAAGATGGAATGACGCACAGCTCTATCGAAGGCTCTCGCTTGGCCCCACCGACGTTAGTATGTAGACCTGAGGAACATGTCAGCATAAACGGCGGTCCAGGTAATATCAGGCCATGTCTGCTGTCAAGAAATGCTGGTAAAATGATAAACCTCAATCGTTCACATTGACAGCATGGCCGATCAAGACATAGAATTTGGACTCCGTCCGACTCCAAAGGATTGTAGACTGTTTCTAGAACCTGCAAGAGCATCTTCTGCAGTCAACGCCTATAAATCCAAGAGGAAATGATCTGTCTTGTGGGCCAAGCGACAATCGTTCGACCCACTCACAATGTTGTGTTATGAATTCTCGATGTATCTTCGAAGCCTACTTCTATAAAGGTGCGTCCTGCTGTAATTTCCAGCTTTTTAAGGAAACCAAACAATTTGTACTTTTTTTCTGGTGAATACTGAAGGAGTTATGTTGGGACTTTTTAGGATCTTTCCTCCGTGCCGAGACTGGCACCAGAGTGACAATTGAAAACAGTTTTAAAGCCTTAATGCATCCACCCTTTGAATCCCCCCATAAAGCTAATATCCAGCATGTCTCCTGGCAAGCGCCCTTTCTGTCGGCCATCATTTCAGCCGAAGAGTGAGTGGGTCACAAGCACCTTCATGCAAGGAACCTTTCTTTGCATGACACACAGGAAACATTCATTCCGAAAGTACCTTCAACATTCGACTTTAGACACAAATAGAACTTTGTGCATTTTTTTCAGAGTCAAAAACTGCAGCTGAAAGATCTTTACATTCCTCAAATGCCATAGGATGCCTTAAGTTCAGTTTAGAGGTCACACACTTGTTCTGCCTATCAGGCAAACCTGTCTGTTGTCAGGGCTTTGAAAAGCTGTCAGTTGGGGTCTCAGGGGAGGGGTGTTGGTCATGCTCCCTCCTCTCCATCTCTAGCAGAGGACAGGTTGTTTGATGAGGTGGGTAGGTTGTTTGGGGTCTATGATGTTCAGTATTAATGAAGGCAGTAGAAAGACTGCTTTTCCACAGTAGAGTGCCAAGGGTTCCCAGCCCGATGACAGTAAAGTGTTGAGGCATGAACCTATGAAAGGTACTAACCTTGCAGCGTTCTAGTTACAGGTGATTTACTTATTTCTCGTCTTGAGGATGACTGAACCTATAACTTTTCCTGAGGGTGGGAAAGCGCCTAACCTATCCTAAGTTTGAGCAAGCTCTTCGTTTATCCAGAGGGTCTGTTGTCTCTGTCCAAGGCCGTGTTGTTCTCTTTCCTCTGCCCTGCAGCCTCTTCCCACTGCCCCTTGATGGTCCTTCCCTTGGCCTCTGTTGTGTGCCCTCCACCAAGGGGCATCGTCCACTTACCCTAAAGCAAAAGTCATAAACTGACCTCCCCTTCCAGCTGTGAGTGTTTCTGTCCTGGGCATGGGTGCCCTCTACCCTGGAGTGTATTCAGCCTCACGCTGCTGTTGTTGCCCTAAGATCAGAGGGTTTCCCAATGCGCTCCACTTGGTGCCCTCTGCCCTGGGGCATGGGATGCTTGCCTGTCTCTGTGCCACTTTCCTGTGGAATGGGGCACTTTCCCTGTCTGTGTATTTGAGGCTGCCTGTCCTGGGGTGTAATGTGCTCTCGTCTCTTCTCTTTAGCGCCTGGTGGCCATGAACATGCCCTTGAACTCGGACGGCACCGTCACCTACAATGCCACGCTGTTTGCGTTGGTGCGGACCTCACTCCGGATCAAGACTGACGGTAAGACATGGCCAGCCCCAGGAAGGGGGATAAAGGATTGGGGAACATGGAGAGCAAGGGGTGAGGTCTCTCTATCAACGGGAACCTTGGGGGGTGTCCCAATGACTTGGGGTACATCAGGGCGAGACGTTCTGTGCCCAACAGTCATCATCCAAGGGGGCTGGAACCTTGGAGCGGGACATGTCAGACCCCCCAGTAAACTGCAGGGACGGCTGAAGCACGGGCTGCATGTGTCCGTAGAAGCCGCTCTAAAATGGTGTACATTTCTGACATATCTGTAGTGGACAAACGTATATAAGCCTCCGGTGGGGGAATAGAGGGATACGCTTATTGGAAGAAGAGGGTCTTTGGCACCCTCTGAATATGTGCTCCTCCTCAGAAGGCCGTCAGTGACTTCAAAGATGCTGCAAGCGGATTCTAGAGGGAAAGACTTAATGTGCCAATTTATCACCCCTGAAATATGGATTTCTCTGCGGGACGTGACGGGCAGAGTGGACCATGTTCAGTTAGCTTTGAGCAGTGACCGGAAGGCTATGACGGTATCTGTCGGCAGGCTGTTGTGTGCCCATCGTTCCAAGGTGAAGATTGGCTTCATCCTCTGATTTTAGACACTGCAGGATTTTGCTTGCCCCAGTTGGGAAACTGGAGGACTCAGAGTGGTCCACTGTGCATCAGGTCCTGGATGTGTGCACCGTTAAATACCGCTGCGGTCCCTGAATACCGACGCAGGTGGTCAATGCGGAATTACCACCTACGACAGGGAACTGGGGGAAGCAGGGGAGTGTGAGAGAGAGTGATTTCACTCTTGGACTCGGGAATCATCTCAGTTAAGGCATGGCAGAACTCGACATCAATCCAACCCCCTTAGGGCCAGTAGGTTTTGTTTGTGAATCCTCAGCTCAACCCTGGGAAGCTGTGACTCTGAGCACCAAGGCTTACACAAAGGAACAAACGTAAAGCATTTAAACACCACCATAACAATCGAAGGAGAAATACACACGAGACTCAGGAAATCTGGCAACACTTCATAAAAATAGACCGCATTTTTATATAATTTTAGACACCAAAACAAAAAAGATCCACTGGAGCGTTCCGGAGATGCAGCATTTCCAAGGTGCAGTAAATATGCACGTGTCACTTAACCACAAACCAGCATTGGAATATTCAATGAATTTGACACTTAGACACTTTTTCAAGAACAACTTGGGTAAATATCGATGCAGTTACTTTGAGTGACCAACTCCAACAGGGAGACTGTCACGGAGACCAGCAAAGCCCTCACGGACAGTCACCTCCAGGAAACGCGCCGTCTTCAGTCAGTTCCAGCGCTGTATCCCCTTGCAATAGAGGTCTATGGAAGTGGTCCTGATGCAAGGGATGCAGGATGCTGAAGATGCTCAAGGACGCTGTGGACGCTGAGCTGGTGTCGGGGGGCATCATGGAAATGGTCCTGATACGAGGGATGCAGGATGCTGAAGATGCTCAAAGATGCTGAGCCAGTGTCGGGTGGGAATCATGGGAGTGGTCCTGATGCGAGGGATACAGGATGCTGAAGATTCTCAAGGATCCTGTGGATGCTGAGCTGGTGTCGGGGGGAATCATGGAAATGGTCCTGATGCCAGGGATGCAGGATGCTGAAGATGCTCAAAGATGCTGTGGATACTGAGCCGGTGTCGGGGGAATCATGGGAGTGGTCCTGATGCGAGGGATGAAGGATGCCGAAGATGCTCAAGGATGCTGTGGATACTGAGCCGGTGTCGGGGGAAATCATGGGAGTGGTCCTGATGCAAGGGATGCAGGATGCTGAAGATGCTCAAGGACGCTGTGGATGTTGAGCCGGTGTCGGGGGGGAATTATGGGAGTGGTCCTGATGCAAGGGATGCAGGAGGCTGAAGATGCTCAAGGGTGTTGTGGGTGGGATGCGGTTAGCAGGATTTTCCTGTAGCCACTCCTCTGGCTTCATGAGGCGGTCCTGGCCACAAGGATCGGTGTCCGTCGAGGGCCTCTGGAGCCTGGCAGATGCCCACTCGTCACTGATCTCCTGGTCACCCACTATTGAGTCACAGCGGAATCCTTCCTTGGGCTATAACTTGCCTTCTGGCCGACCACGCTGCACTCTGCCGACACCACTGGGTTCCGCGGACTGAGGGTCAACTTTGGTCTTCAGTTCTTGGTCCCTGGCGCTGCAAAGCCGTGAGGAGGTGCAAATAGAAGACCCTGGCCATCAACCAGCCCCAACTGGCTTCTTCAGCTGTTGTGACCCTTTGCTGCGGACAGCAGGTCGGCCAAAGGACCCTTGGAGTTGGTTGCTTGGGCTGGGCCCAGGAGTGGTCTTTTCCATGAGCAGGACACAGCGGCACAGACCCTTCTTTGCCAATCACCAGGTTCAGTAGGTGCAGTGTACGCCGGTCCAGCCTTTCTTCACCGGTCCCCCTGCAGCAGGCCAGTCCTTCTTCAGTCCTCTTCTCCAGTTCATCGAGTTTTGAGTTCTGGGTGCCAGGGGTGCCCTTTTTATACCCAGGAAATGCGCTCATGGTGGATGCAGCCAGTAATCAATCTGCTACCAGGTTCCCTCCCTCCTGATGACCACTTCCTGTGAAGTGCGGCATCTGGCTATTCTGGAATTCTCCACTCAGCCCACTCGCAAGATGGCAGACCCCCTCTCTTGTCGTGTAGAGTTCCTTAGCCCAAACCAGCGGTGTGGCCACCAAGGGGGCTACACGGCCCTAATAAACTGGTCTGACAACTGGTTTCTGCCTCTTCTTCCTTAGAGCCAGCCTGTCTGCCTCAGCAAAAGAGCATCCCATCTCCTAAGCGTTCACCATTTGCCCTTGAAAGGCGGCTTCCTCTTTGAAACTCGCCAGGGAGAAGCAACACTTCTCCCCCACATAGGCTTTTTTGGTGTCCTTTCCTGGGAGTCACTTGCACGTCTCCCCAGGAGGGCAGAAATCTGTCTGTCTCAGGGACAGACCCCATGTGCCAACATAGACGGGCACAGGTAACTTTGGACAACAACTTTGTAAAAGTTGCACACTGCAACAAGTTACAATAATTTTGATTTGGGTATGAATATGTGCTTAATTCTGCAAGTTGTTTGATACCTTATAGTAACAAATGTAGTAGTCGCAAGTCAGCACGGCTGCAGTGGTGGCCTGTAACAGTTCACTCGCCAATGGGGCTACCAGCCTTTTCCACAGTAAAAATGTCAGTCCAGGTTTTTACTGTTGGAACCTGTAAAACACATGTTCCACTTGTTAATTCACAGCATCCTGCCATTAGGGCTCGATAGGACTGCCTTAGGGGAGACACATATATTAAGAAGGGAAGAATTGGCTTTGCCGTTGCTTTAAATAACAAAGTCCAGTTAGCAGTTTAAAACGGCCCTTCTAGCCCGTAGTGGCGGAGTGGGAGCCATGTTTTACCTTTGTCTCACTCAAGGTGGCACAACAAGGGCTGCAGTCCCTGGGGTATGCTCTAACTTACAGGTCCTGGGTACTCTGGTACCATATACTAGGCTCTTACAAGTTAGTTAGCCTATGCCAATTGAGTACAAGCCAATCGAACCTTCATGGTTTAAGGACAGGGCACTTGCGGTGAAGTCTGGTTAGCCGGCCCCAGTGCACTCTCACAGTATAAAAACCGGCAGCCTGGTTACAAAACTGTCGGGTGACCACACAAAAGAGGCATTTCCTTACAGATGTTATGAGGGGTTAGGGTACCCTTAGCTGAGGGCATGTGTGTGTGTATGTATGTGTATGTCTTTCAAGCCGTGCTGCGAGTCTGGCCTGACTCACCAGAGCCTCCTTCAAGCCGTGCTGCGAGTCTGCCCCGACTCACCAGAGGCTCCTTCAAGCCGTGCTGCGAGTCTGCCCCGACTCACCAGAAGCTCCTTCAAGCCGTGCTGCGAGTCTGCCCCGACTCACCAGAGCCTCCTTCAAGCCGTGCTGCGAGTCTGCCCCGACTCACCAGAGGCTCCTTCAAGCCGTGCTGCGAGTCTGCCCCGACTCACCAGAGGCTCCTTCAAGCCGTGCTGCGAGTCTGCCCCGACTCACCAGAGGCTCCTTCAAGCCATGCTGCGAGTCTGCCCCGACTCACCAGAGGCTCCTTCAAGCTGTGCTGCGAGTCTGCCCCGACTCACCAGAGGCTCCTTCAAGCCGTGCTGCGAGTCTGCCCCGACTCACCACTAGCTCCTTCAAGCCGTGCTGCGAGTCTGGCCTGACTCACCAGAGCCTCCTTCAAGCCGTGCTGCGAGTCTGCCCCGACTCACCAGAGGCTCCTTCAAGCCGTGCTGCGAGTCTGCCCCGACTCACCAGAGGCTCCTTCAAGCCGTGCTGCGAGTCTGCCCCGACTCACCAGAAGCTCCTTCAAGCCGTGCTGCGAGTCTGGCCTAGCTCTCCAGAAGCACTGCACAGGCTCTTCTCCTTCAAGTCGTGCTGCGAGACCTCTAGCCGCTAACATGCGGGTATTCACTGTTCCAGCCTTCTGCATGGGCACTGAGGGCAGGCTCCAGTCGCCCACCAAGAGCAGGCTGCAGTTGGTGCATGAGGCCGTCTTCATAGGTGGAGTGCGGCACACCCTTAAACTATTGAATATGATCGTGATTATGGAATCCGCAGGCGACCGTAGAGCCTGGCAGGCTCCATTCTGCCAAGATGGCACAGGCTGCCCAGCCGTGTTTACAAATAACCACTGGGTCTTCTCCCAGTATCAGGACGGCAGCAGGTTCATGTAAAACACCTATAGCGGCCGATCCACAATCCAATGGCGGACTGGCTGGCTTTGTTTTGAATTCTCCCAGCACACGAGGGCATTGTTTGGTTCCTACCCGGTAGCACGGTGCTGGGGATGGCAGAATACAGGTGCCTTGGTGTCAGATGGGCCTTCCTTAGTATAGAGCTGTTTCAACTCCATGCCAACCGCGTCAAGGGGGTTCATCATTTTCGAGCATTGTGACATTTTTGACAGTTTCCTGGCAGCCTTCGTTCTGGCCCACCTAGTTGTCTCAGCTTAGGCCGGTAAATAAGGCCAGTGGTCACGTGATGCATCGCAGCGTGTGCCTGCACCATTGGTCCATCGATTGTGAGGTAAGGTAACGGAAACCCTGGTGTGAACAAGGCCTCTGTGACCCCGGTGTGACACAGACCGTGGAGACCCTGGGGTGACGAAGACTACTGTGACCCTGGTACGACGAAGACTGCTGAGGCCTCGAAACGATGAAGACAGCTGAAACCCTGGTGCAAAGGAGACTGCGGAGACCTCTGTGTGATGATCATCCTTGAGACCCCTGTGTGATGAAGACTGTTGAGACCCCAGTGTGGTGAAATCCTCTGAGACCCTGGTGTGACCAAGACCTCTGTGACCCCGGTATGATGAAGCCGCTGAGAACCCGGCGCAACAAAGACCGCCGAGTCCTCAGTGCGACGGAGACTTTTGAGACCCCTGTGTGACAATGACTTCTGAGACCACTGTGTGGCGAAGTCCGCTGAAACCCTGTTGTAATGAAGACCACTAAGAACCTGGTGTGACGAAGACTCCTGAGATCCTGGTGTGACGAGGACCAGTGAGATCTCCTCATACTCCTCTCCCGCCTGGATTTCTCGAACTCTATCTACCACGGTCTGCCTAAGACCTTTCTCTTCAGATTACAGATCGTCCAGAACCAAGCGGCGAGACTGGCCTTCGGGATCCCGAAATGGCAATCCGCTAAACCTCTTCTTACCAAATTGCATTGGCTTCCTGTCATTTCGAGGGTAGCCTTCAAGATCGGCTGCCTCACCTTCAAATCTTTAACCGGTCCCTGCCCTGCCTTCCTGAAATCCCTTATCAGTCCCTACTGCCCTTCACGTAACCTCAGATCTTCTCACCTCCACCTCCTGGTTGTCCCCTCTATCAAACTCTGCAGATCCGGAGGCCGGAGATTCGCACATTTGGCCCCTAAATTCTGGAACTCTCTCCCTCCCCTGCTTAAATCCTCCAATTCACTCATTCAATTTGGCAAATCTTTAAAAACATGGCTCTTCCCACAATCTAGCTAATCTCCCTTGCCCCCCTCAGCACCAGATCAGCGCCAGGAAACCCACTGTGACAGAGCGCTTTATAAGCTCACCTTAACATAACATAACATAACATAACATAACATACTTCCTGTGCCCAGATGCTGTTGTTGCTACGGTGCCCTAAGGAGGCCTCTGATCCCTTTGTTCTGGGTGTTGTTCATTATTTTTCCTGTCCTACATTTCCTAAGTTTTCATAAATCCCATTTTATTTTAAAAGGCAAAGCTGCGACTGCTTGAGATGCAGTGGTCGATTGGTGGGAGGGGTGGCCCCGGCGGAGCCAAGCCCGGCCGGGAGACAGGCGGAGCAAGGCCCGGCCCTTAGCTGTTGGTGCTGCGGCGGAGCTGAGCCCGGCCGCGTGAATGCAGGTAGCGTTTGTGTCGATTGGTGTGGGTCCAGAGCACGGCTGGTGACAGCTGGAGTGCATTGGAAGGGCTGTGTAGTGCCGCTGCCATACAATAGCACTAGGCGCTGAGTACCAGGTCTGGAGTATCATGGCACAGGTACAGCAATATAGGGCTAACTTCTGAAATAGCAGCGACTGCAGCATGTTACTGTCTGGTTCTTGGAATTGACTCTTCGAGGGCCCTGGTGCGGCTTCAAACATGGGAGCACCTCTGTCAGGAGGGCTGTTCGCTTCCTTACTGATGTCCCTTCTCTGGCCCAACAGGAAACCTGGAGGCTGCAAATGAGGAACTACGAGCCGTGATCAAGAAGATCTGGAAGCGAACCAAGCAAAAGATCTTGGATGAGGTGATCCCCCCGCCCGAAGGTATGTCCCTGAAACTATGCCCCCTATATCTTTGAGGTGATCCCCCCCCTGAAGGTATGTCCCTGAAACTATGCCCCCTATATATTGGATGAGGTGATCCCCCACTGTAGAGAAGTACAACAATTATT
Organism: Lissotriton vulgaris; assembly: GCF_964263255.1. NCBI lineage: Eukaryota > Metazoa > Chordata > Amphibia > Caudata > Salamandridae > Lissotriton > Lissotriton vulgaris. The sequence goes on from NC_141698.1 coordinate 4,678,426, forward strand.
TTATTGATAATCATTTGACAAAAATAAAAAGAAACAGCTCAATCATACTAATCCATTCATGTCTACATTCATACAATGTCATGCAACCTAAGCTCTATTGAATACATGTGCCATGGGGTTTCCTGGGCTGTGTTACTCCACCCCATGGGATTTGCATGCATTGTTTAGCTTTGTTTTTCTGCTGCATCCACTGGGGTTATCCTTTGTTGTTTTGCTGGTTCCTGGGGTTTCCCTCGGCCGCGTTCCTTCTTCCCTCTGTATCTCCCCAGGTTCTGTTGCTCTACCCGCTGCCAGGTGATGCCCCTATGTGTGCTGTGATGATTCAGAGTCTGCACTGCTCACACTTCTCTCCCCATCGTATCATTTATGCCCACAGAAGAGGAGGTGACTGTAGGGAAGTTCTATGCCACTTTCCTGATCCAGGATTACTTCCGGAAGTTCCGTCGGCGGAAGGAGAAGGGGCTTCTGGGATCAGAAATGCTACCAAGCAACTCCACCACTCTGCAGGTGAGAAGCGTACGCAGACACCTGTGGCCATCTCATTCCTTCTTGTTATTTCTCTTCTTCTCTGGTTCGTAGCAATCTCTCTCTTTGACCTCCTCTTTCGTTGGCCTCCTCTCTCTCGTTGGCTTCCTCTTTCTCTCATTGACCTCCTCTTTCGTTGGCCTCCTCTCTCTCTTTGGCCTTCTCTCTCTCTCTCATTGGCCTCCTCTCTCTCATTAGCCTCCTCTGTCGTTGGCCTCCTCTTTCGTTGGCCTCCTCTCTCTCGTTGGCCTTCTCTCTCTCTTGTTGGTCTTCTCTCTCTCTCGTTGGCCTTCTCTCTCTCTCGTTGGCCTCCTCTCGCTCTCTCATTGGCCTCCTCTCTCTCATTAGCCTCCTCTGTCGTTGGCCTCCTCTTTCGTTGGCCTCCTCTCTCTCGTTGGCCTTCTCTCTCTCTTGTTGGTCTTCTCTCTCTCTCGTTGGCCTCCTCTTTCTCTCGTTGGTCTTCTCTCTCTCTCATTGGCCTTCTCTCTCTCTCGTTGGCCTCCTCTCGCTCTCTCATTGGCCTCCTCTCTTTCGTTGGCCTTCTCTTTCTCTCGTTGGCTTTTTCGCTCTCTCTAGTTGGCCTCCTATTTCTCTTGTTGGCTCCTCTCTCTCTCTATGGCCTTCTCTCTCTCTCGTTAGCCTCCTCTCTCTCTCGTTGGCCTCCTCTCTCTCTCTCGTTGGCCTCCTCTCTCACTCGTTGGCCTCCTCTCTCTCTCTGGTTGACCTCCTCTCTCTGGTTGGCCTCCTCTCTCTCTTGTTGGCATCCTCTCTCTCTCGTTGGCCTCTGCTCTCACTCGTTGACCTCCTCTCTCTCTCGTTGGCCTCCTCTCTCTCTCGTTGGCCTCTGCTCTCACTCGTTGACCTCCTCTCTCTCTCGTTGGCCTCCTCTCTCTCTCGTTGGCCTCCACTCTCACTCGTTGGCCTCCTCTCTCTCTCGTTGGCCTCCTCTCTCTCTCGTTGGCCTCCTCTCTCTCTGGTTGGCCTCCTCTCTCTGGTTGGCCTCCTCTCTCTCTCGTTGGTTTTCTCGCTCTCTCTAGTTGGCCTCCTATTTCTCTCGTTGGCCTCCTCTCTCTCTCATTGACCTCCTCTTTCGTTGGCCTCCTCTCTCTCGTTGGCCTTCTCTCTCTCTCTCATTAGCCTCCGCTGTCGTTGGCCTCCTCTCTCTCGTTGGCCTTCTCTCTCTCTTGTTGGTCATCTCTCTCTCTCGTTGGCCTCCTCTTTCTCTCGTTGGTCTCCTCTCTCTCGTTGGCCTTCTCTCTCTCTCTCATTAGCCTCCTCTGTCGTTGGTCTCCTCTCTCTCATTGGCCTTCTCTCTCTCTCGTTGGCCTCCTCTCGCTCTCTCGTTGGCCTCCTCTCTTTTGTTGGCCTTCTCTCTCTCTTGTTGGCTTTTTCGCTCTCTCTAGTTGGCCTCCTATTTCTCTTGTTGGCTCCTCTCTCTCTTGATGGCCTTCTCTCTCTCTCGTTGGCCTCCTCTCTCTCTCTCGTTGGCCTCCTCTCTCTCTCTCGTTGGCCTCCTCTCTCACTCGTTGGCCTCCTCTCTCTCTCTGGTTGACCTCCTCTCTCTGGATGGCCTCCTCTCTCTCTTGTTAGCCTCCTCTCTCTCTTGTTGGCCTCCTCTCTCTCTCGTTGGCCTCTGCTCTCACTCGTTGGCCTCCTCTCTCTCTCGTTGGCCTCCTCTCTCTCTCGTTGGCCTCCTCTCTCTCTCATTGGCCTCCTCTCTCTCTGGTTGGCCTCCTCTCTCTGGTTGGCCTCCTCTCTCTGGTTGGCCTCCTCTCTCTCTCGTTGGCCTCCTCTCTCTCTCTCTCGTTGGCCTCTGCTCTCACTCGTTGGCCTCCTCTCTTTCTTGTTGGCCTCCTCTCTCTCATTGGCCTCCTGTCTCTCTCGTTGGCCTCCTCTCTCTCTGGTTGGCCTCCTCTCTCTCGTTGGCCTCCTGTCTCTCTCGTTGGCCTCCTCTCTCTCGTTGGCCTCCTCTCTCTCTCGTTGGCCTCCTCTCTCTCTCTCTCGTTGGCCTCCTCTCTCACTCGTTGGCCTCCTCTCTCTCTCGTTGGCCTCCTCTCTCTCTCTGGTTGGCCTCCTCTCTCTGGTTGGCCTCCTCTCTCTCTCGTTGACCTCCTCTCTCTCTCGTTGGCCTCCTCTCTCTCTCGTAGGCCTCCTCTCTCTCTCGTTGGCCTCTTCTCTCTCTCTCTCTCGTTGGCCTCCTCTCTCTCTCGTTGGCCTCCTCTCTCTCTCGTTGGCCTCATCTCTCTCTTGTTGGCCTCCTCTCTCTCTCTGGTTGGCCTCCTCTCTCTTGTTGGCCTCCTCTCTCTCTCTGGTTGGCCTCCTCTCTCTTGTTGGCCTCCTCTCTCTCTCGTTGGCCTCTGCTCTCACTCCTTGGCCTCCTCTCTCTCTCGTTGGCCTCCTCTCTCTCTCGTTGGCCTCCTCTCTCTCTCTCATTGGCCTCCTCTCTCTCTCGTTGGCCTCCTCTCTCTCTCGTTGGCCTCCTCTCTCTGGTTGGCCTCCTATCTCTCTTGTTAGCCTCCTCTCTCACTCGTTGGCCTCCTCTCTCTCTCATTGGCCTCCTCTCTCTCTCTCGTTGGCCTCCTCTCTCTCTCATTGGCCTCCTCTCTCTCTTGTTGGCCTCTGCTCTCACTCGTTGGCCTCCTCTCTCACTCGTTTGCCTCCTCTCTCTCTCGTTGGCCTCCTCTCTCTCTCGTTGGCCTCCTCTCTCTCTCGTTGGCCTCCTCTCTCTCTCTCTCGTTTGCCTCCTCTCTCTCTTGTTGGCCTCTGCTCTCACTCGTTGGCCTCCTCTCTCTCTCGTTGGCCTCCTCTCTCTCGTTGGCCTCCTCTGCTCTCTCTCTGGTTGGCCTCCTCTCTCTCGTTGGCCTCCTCTCGCTCTCGTTGGTCTCCTCTCTCTGGTTGGCCTCCTCTTTCTCTCGTTTGCCTCCTCTCCCGCGTTGGTCTCCTCTCTCTTTGGTTGGCCTCCTCTCACTCTCGTTGGCCTCCTCTCTCTCTCTGGTTGGCCTCCTCTCTCTTGTTGGCCTCCTTCTCACTAGCCGGGCCTTTCTGTGTTTCTTCTCCCTTCCTTCTGTGCTGCAGGCCGGTTTGAAGACCCTACAGGACCTGGGTCCTGAGATCCGCCGGGCCTTGTCCTGTGACATGGAGGACGATCTCATTGGACAAGTTCTGGAGCGACGCGCCTCATGCAAGGTTGGAGATATGGTCCAGGGAGCCCCTCCCTTCTGTGCTGTGTCCCTGTCAGTGTGCCCCACAGGTCCCGTCTGTGAGACTCATGGTCTGTGTGCACTATTGCTTCTGGGGCTGTTGTACTCACAGGTGTGTGTGTGCGGAGGGGGGTCATAGTGCCCATGTGGTGGCTCCAATGTGAAGAGAGCTCTGAGGCACGTCTTGAAGTATGAAAAAATGAGGTATGCGGTGCACACCTTTGTGAATCTGTTTAAACTCCGCTTAGAAAATGTTTGAACAAATGGTGGATTTATGAATGTTTTCTTTGTGCTACACAGTGTCTGTGGGCCGCCTATCCCACTCCTGTATCAGTCATTAAAAGTCAAGCGAACTCTCCCTTAAGGGACTGTGTGCACGACCATATACAGTTTTCGTGAAGATCAACAACCTATACTCGCTGCTATTGAAATTATTCCTGTTCAACCTAGTCAGACAATAACAATTTTCAACACCGATTGATGTTAAGTCAATATTGCTTGTTATTACACAATTTGCATGTGAAGAACCTCTATGTACATCACAAAAGTATAAGTGCATCATGAGATTATAAGACAAGCATTTTTTTCATGTATCCAAAAACTGAAATTACAGTTTGACATCCGTACAAAACTACGAAGCATTCCATTCCAGGGTGGCCCGATGCACTTCGGGACACCACGTCCCTTCTTCAGGGGCCACCACGCTGAATGACAAAGCAACAGGTAGATGTGAACTTAAATGCGCAGGTACACAACGCTGCTGAATATCAGAGAGGGAGGTATCTGCTGGGACTAGAGAGGTAACATGAGGCGATCGTGGCGAATCGTGCACTGCAATACGCGGAGCGGAGTCCGAAGTTCAAGCTTGAAGCACATAGACGTTCTTCACATGCAAATTGTGTAATAACAAGAAATATTGACTTAACATCAATCGTGTGTTGAAAATTGTTATTGTCCAACTAGGTTGAACAGGAATAATTTCAATAGCAGCGAGTATAGTTGTTGATCTTCTCGAAGACTGTATATGGTCGTGCACACAGCCACTCAAGTGGGAGTTCGCTTGACTTTTAATGACTTCTTGCAGTATGACTGGTCTGTGGCTGTTTGAGCAGCCGTGTCCTCTGCACAACGGGTGATGTTCCTTAGGCAGGTCAGTTGTGGGGAGAGCTGTGAGAGCTTCCTCCTTGGTGGATAGTATTTCTCCTGGGTGTATCTTTACTGTGATAGGTACTCTGTACAAGGGGCCTTGAGTCTGTCTACGCTGGCCTGGCACACGTTTCCACAGAACCACTGTGCCAGCATGCTGTGTGCCTCTTTAAAGGTGTAGCAATGCTTGATGGTTTTAAACAAGACACACCTGTCTAGGTGTTGTGTGTGGCAAGGTCGGCTGGACTCTATTCCAGCCTTTCCCTGGCTTCAAGCGCTCATGAACAACCAAGCAGAGCCCCACTGTGCTGGAAGTGGCTATCCTTCCATTATTCTTTATAGTTCAGGAAAACAGATCGTTTCCTTATAAAAAAACCTCGCCCAGCAAGATATCCCTTGGTGTCGTGCTTCATCATCGGATTCTTCCCGCCCACTGCTGGTGGGGCGTTCTCCGACCGACGAAGACGGGGAGCACTTTGTGAGATGGGCACTATAAAGCAAATGATGTAACCAGAGTGGGAGGGTCTGCTCTACCTTTAAAAAATACCAGGCTAAGGAGGAACTAAATATTTACTCACTCCTCCTGCTGGTGTTGTTAAAAAAGGGGAAAGGAGAGGCAGACGTCTATGTGTGTGTATCTCACGGTCGACATGTTTCAACCTTTACCCCAAGGCTTTTCTTCAAGACCACAACAATGATCCCCAGTACCCCTCCTGTTAGCGACACCACATAGGTCTTCCTAATGAATATTAAGGGAAACATACATATAATACGATACCCTATCGGTGTTTGTTCTTTTTAGATCTTGAAAGATAGGACATAAAAGTTATGATATTCATTTCAATGAAGGGAAATAGAGGCAACTAAAAAACACATCACCACATGTGGAAAAACGCGTGATTAATTTGTCATTTTTCGCTATTGTGCTCGGTCAATCCTAGTTTATCGCTGACTGTGTCCGCCTGCCCTTTAGAAGGTTTACAACACAAACAAGACAATACAAAACACGTAACATAAATTACACACTCTGTCGCTTCATGTGTCCTCCACGGTGGGTAACGGGCCTCAGGCTGTGGCGCCGATTCACCAAAAGTGTCGTCCTGTATCCATTGCCGTAGATCTGAACATTATCGCGATGTTAGGTCCTTGTGCTAAAAGTAACATCGTTCTATGTCGTAGTCGAATGTGCGCGACAAGGGAGCAGCTTTGAAGATGTGAGTGCGGCACAGCCTGACAACCAGCACGTTTCCTCACTTACCCATACCTTGGTTGGCTCTTTTTACGAGTCTTGCCTTTCTGTTTTCAGTGTGTGACTACAAGCATCCCTTCCCTCGTTGAGCTCATGGGGACAGATTTTGGCTAAAAAAGATGTATGTTTTAGACTTCTTCGACAAGTTTCCTGAGAATCGATCGCATACTCCTTCTAACCCCTTCCATGCTGGGCCGTTTCCGCCGCTGTGCGGTAAACAAAAGAACAGCGCGGGGCCGTGACGAACCCCAGCCGTCATCAGCACACGAGCGCCGCAGAGCGTGACGGCTGGGGTTCGTCACCAGCATGGAAGGGGTTAATATGACATAGAATGACATATGAATCGCTGCCCCTGAACACATTCCAATTCCCAGATAGGGGGGAGGCCCAGACGAGTGGGTCTGGTGGCCCTCCAGCAGCTGGCCTTCTGCAAGGAGTGTCTTATGTCGTATAATAGAGCCAACGGAGGTTCTTCTGTCTGAACGTTAGCTGCCCCCACCTCCACTCCAAATGAGCTCAGAGACCCACAAGAGCAGAAGGGACACCCACTCTGTCATGGTGAATGTCCCAGGACCTCCCTCTCCAAAGGAGGCCTGTAGAGCCCCCCTCCCTCTGTGGTGTGAGTGTTTTGGGGCAGAGCCCCCTCCCTCTGTGGTGTGAGTGTTTTGGGGCAGAGCCCCCTCCTCCCTCTGTGGTGTGAGTGTTTTGGGGCAGAGCCCCCTCCTCCCTCTGTGGTGTGAGTGTTTTGGGGCAGAGCCCCCTCCCTCTGTGGTGTGAGTGTTTTGGGGCAGAGCCCCCCTCCCTCTGTGGTGTGAGTGATTTGGGGCAGAGCCCTGTCCCTCTGTGGTGTCAGTGTTTTGGGGCAGAGCCCCCTCCTCCCTCTGGGGTGTCAGTGTTTTGGGGTAGAGCCCCCTCCTCCCTCTGTGGTGTCAGTGTTTGGGGCAGAGCCCCCTCCCTCTGTGGTGTGAGTGTTTTGGGGTAGAGCCCTCCTCCCTCTGTGGTGTGAGTGTTTTGGGGCAGAGCCCCCTCCTCCCTCTGGGGTGTCAGTGTTTTGGGGTAGAGCCCCCTCCTCCCTCTGTGGTGTCAGTGTTTTGGGGCAGAGCCCCCTCCCTCTGTGGTGTGAGTGTTTTGGGGTAGAGCCCCCCTCCCTCTGTGGTGTGGGTGTTTTGGGTCAGATCAATCAATCAATCAATCATCGAATTTATATAGCGCACTACTTACCCAGAGGGTCTCAAGGCGCTGGGGGGGGGGGGGGGGGGTCTGTTACTGCTTGAACAGACAGGTCTTGAGTTGTTTCCTAAAGGCGAGGTGGTCCTGGGTCAGGCGAAGGTGGGTGGGGAGGGAGTTTCAAGTCTTGGCGGCGAGGTAGGAGAAGGACCGTCCCCCTGTGGTGGTTCTACGGATGCGGGGGACGGCGGCGAGGGCGTGGCTGGTCGAGCGAAGCTGGCGTTTGGGAGCGTAGAAGTTGAGGCGGCTGTTGAGGTATCCTGGGCCTTGGTTGTGTAGGGCTTTGTGTGCGTGGGTGAGGAGACGGAAGGTGATTCTCTTGGTGACGGGGAGCCAGTGCAGGTCCCTCAGGTGTCCGGAGATGTGGCTGCGGCGGGGGATGTCCAGGATGAGTCGTGCTGAGGCGTTCTGGATCCGCTGGAGTCTCTTCTGGAGTTTGGCGGTGGTTCCGGCGCAGAGGGTGTTGCCGTAGTCTTGACGGCTAGTGACGAGGGCCTGGGTGACCGTCTTCCTGGTCTCCTCCCTCTGTGGTGTGAGTGTTTTGGGGCAGAGCCCCCCTCCCTCTGTGGTGTGAGTGTTTTGGGGCAGAGCCCCCCACTCCCTCTGAGGTGTGAGTGTTTTGGGGCAGAGCCCCTCCCTCTGTGGTGTGGGTGTTTGGGGGCAGGGGTGCTCTGTGCATTGATGTCCTGAGTAACCCTATTTTGAATTCTTTTCTCCCAGAACACCGATAGCCTCTTTGCCCCAAGCGTCGCCCTCCTGGACCGGCGTGGCTCCAGGGCCTCCATGGTAGCGCAGTCCATCCTGGCCATGGGGGGCGTGGGAAGCATCACCCCTGAGGTGAAGTTGCCCCCACCTCCGCGACGCTCCTCCTTGGTGACTTCCTCCCGCCTGGCCAATGGCGCTGCTCCCTGCCAGGACACCGAAGCGGCTGCGCAGGAAGCTGGGGCCTCTGGCACCCATGGGAGCGAGAAGAAGGGCCACAGCCTGCACAGGTGGGTGCTGGCGGTGACAGGTGTGGGTGGGTACTGAGGGTGACAGGTGTGGGTGGGTGCTGAGGGTGACAGGTGTGGGTGGGTGGATGCTGAGGGTGACCGGTGTGAGTGGGTGCTGGCCGCTGATAGGTGTGGGTGGGTGGGTGCTGGCCGCTGACAGGTGTGGGTGGGTGGGTGCTGGCGGTGACAGGTGTGGGTGGGTGCTGGTGGTGACAGGTGTGGGTGGGTGCTGAGGGTGACAGGTGTGCGTGGGTGGGTGCTGGCGGTGACCGGTGTGGGTGGGTGCTGAGGGTGACAGGTGTGGGTGGGTGGGTGCTGGTGGTGACAGGTGTGGGTGGGTACTGAGGGTGACAGGTGTGGGTGGGTGGATGCTGAGGGTGCAAGGTGTGGGTAGGTGCTGGCGGTGACAGGTGTGGGTGGGTGCTGAGGGTGACAGGTGTGGGTGGGTGGGTGCTGGTGGTGACAGGTGTGGGTGGGTGCTGAGGGTGACAGGTGTGCGTGGGTGGGTGCTGGCGGTGACCGGTGTGGGTGGTGCTGAGGGTGACAGGTGTGGGTGGGTGGGTGCTGGTGGTGACAGGTGTGGGTGGGTACTGAGGGTGACAGGTGTGGGTGGGTGGATGCTGAGGGTGCAAGGTGTGGGTAGGTGCTGGCGGTGACAGGTGTGGGTGGGTGGGTGCTGGCGGTGACAGGTGTGGGTGGGTGCTAAGGGTGACAGGTGTGGGTGGGTGCTGAGGGTGACAGGTGTGGGTGGGTGGGTGCTGGCGGTGACAGGTGTGGGTAGGTGGGAGCTGAGGGTGACAGGTGTGGGTGGGTGCTGGCCGCTGACAGGTGTGGGTGGGTGGTTGCTGGTGGTGACAGGTGTGGGTGGGTGCTGGCAGTGACATGTGTGGGTGGGTGCTAAGGGTATTATCAAAAGGAGGGAGGAAGAAAAAGTGATCAATTGATCGACAGACACTATTTACCACTCAGGAAGGTGGAAGGTCCAGTCACAGCGTGTGTCCGAATCTGAGAGTGGAACAAAGAGGAGTTGCTGGACTGTTCCTAAGGAGAACTAGGGAAGATTAAACTGGCGTGACCAAAGGTGTAGGAGTAACACCCTGGGGCATCCCTTTTGTTGGATGGATTTGCCTCACACACCCAGAAGGGTGTCATGCTTCATCATCGGCGGTTGCTCCTCGTCGGGGAGGCGGTGCAATCCCCGACGGGCTCACCTCAAAGAGGGGCTCTTTGGCGGAGATCTTTTTATCCAACAGCCTTATGGTGAGGTGTGGGTGTGTGGGCGGGATGGTGTGTTTAAAAGTGGATGGGATATTAAAATGTAGCTAGGGGTACCGGAATTAACTTTATTCTGGGGGTCCCCTGGCTGCGATTAAAAGCAAGGGGCTAGCTCACTAGGTGTCAACAAGTTAGGTCAGGTGACCCTAGATGAGACTAGGGGTGGAGATGGTCGACATGTTTCTCGCAGTGGGTAATAGTAGCCCGCGATTCATCAGGACCTTCAAAGGGTGAAAAAACAACAACATGCCAGTGTCATGTGTGTGGTGTGGTGGTGTATGTTACCTCTGTGGGTTGTCCTATGCCTACTGGTCAAGAACTAAAGACCACATGAGGGGTCGGCGGGACAGAACATCAGGGATGAACCCTTGGATTGTAGCTCATATCTCCAGTGTCCGCGCTAGGTGACCTACCCTTCTCCGCCGAGCTCGAGTAAGGGTGACAGGTGTGGGTGGGTGGGTGCTGGCGGTGACAGGTGTGGGTGGGTGGGAGCTGAGGGTGACAGGTGTGGGTGGGTGCTGAGGGTGACAGGTGTGGGTGGGTGGGTGCTGGCGGTGACAGGTGTGGGTGGGTGGGAGCTGAGGGTGACAGGTGTGGGTGGGTGCTGGCGGTGACAGGTGTGGGTGGGTGCTGGCCGCTGACAGGTGTGGGTGGGTGGGTGCTGGCAGTGACCGGTGTGGGTGGGTGCTGAGGGTGACAGGTGTGGGTGGGTGCTGAGGGTGACAGGTGTGGGTGGGTGCTGAGGGTGACAGGTGTGGGTGGGTGGGTGCTGGCGGTGACAGGTGTGGGTGGGTGGTTGCTGGCGGTGACAGGTGTGGGTTGGTAGGTGCTGCAGGAGGTATTGGTGCATTAGTTCATGTCCTCTGCTTCTCTTCAGGCGGAGCTCTGAGGTAACCTGCATACCCCCCACAGTACAGGAGGAGCCCCTGGACACGACTGAGGGCGACCAACCCCACGAGGAAGGCTACTGCAGCCGCGAGGAGGATGATGGTGAAAGTGTGGCGTCCAGGGAGAGAGAGAGGTAAGATCTGAAGTGAGATCATTCATACTTTTATACTACAATTAGGAACTCTGTATTTGTGTGTATTTTCAGAGCTCATAAGATGTTTGATGAAAAATGGTTGAATTTACAAAATGTATTTAAAACTGACATTTCAGTAATAAGTCTTGGGGCTGTGGGAAGCCTTATTACTAACAGTATAACCCTGGCGCCAGCGGCATTGAGCGTTGGCTGCGTATTATCCACGTAAAGGCGCTACTTATTGAAAAGGCTTTTTTTTAATTACTGCTGGTCCCCTCCAGAGGCACTGGGGGATCCCTGCTGGTCCCCTCCAGAGGCACTGGGGGATCCCTGCTGGTACCCTCCAGAGGCACTGGGGGATCCCTGCTGGTCCCCTCCTGAGGCACTGGGGGGATCCCTGCTGGTCCCCTCCAGAGGCACTGGGGGATCCCTGCTGGTACCCTCCAGAGGCACTGGGGGGATCCCTGCTGGTCCCCTCCTGAGGCACTGGGGGGATCCCTGCTGGTCCCCTCCAGAGGCACTGGGGGATCCCTGCTGGTACCCTCCAGAGGCACTGGGGGATCCCTGCGGGTTCCCTCCTGAGGCACTGGGGGATCCCTGCTGGTCCCCTCCAGAGGCACTGGGGGATCCCTGCTGGTACCCTCCAGAGGCACTGGGGGATCCCTGCGGGTTCCCTCCTGAGGCACTGGGGGATCCCTGCTGGTCCCCTCCAGAGGCACTGGGGGATCCCTGCTGGTACCCTCCAGAGGCACTGGGGGATCCCTGCGGGTTCCCTCCTGAGGCACTGGGGGATCCCTGTTCCCTCTTGAGGCACTGGGGGGATCCCTGCTGGTCCCCTCCTGAGGCACTGGAGGGATCCTGCTGGTCCCCTCCTGAGGCACTGGGGGGATCCCTGCTGGTCCCCTCCTGAGGCACTGGGGGGATCCCTGCTGGTCCCCTCCTGAGGCACTGGGGGGATCCCTGCTGGTACCCTCCTGAGGCACTGGGGGATCCCTGTTCCCTCCTGAGGCACTGGGGGGATCCCTGCTGGTCCCCTCCTGAGGCACTGGGGGGGATCCCTGCTGGTCCCCTCCTGAGGCACTGGGGGGATCCCTGCTGGTACCCTCCTGAGGCACTGGGGGATCCCTGTTCCCTCTTGAGGCACTGGGGTGGATCCCTGCTGGTACCCTCCTGAGGCACTGGGGGATCCCTGCTGGTACCCTCCTGCGGCACTGGGGGGGATCCCTGCTGGTCCCCTCCTGAGGCACTGGGGGGATCCCTGCTGGTCCTCTCCTGAGGCACTGAGGGGGATCCCTGCTGGTCCCCTCCCGAGGCACTGGGGGGGATCCCTGCGGGTACCCTCCTGAGGCACTGGGGGATCCCTTCTGGTCCCCTCCTGAGGCACTGGGGGATCCCTTCTGGTCCCCTCCTGAGGCACTGGGGGGGATCCCTGCTGGTACCCTCCTGAGGCACTGGGGGGATCCCTGCTGGTCCCCTCCTGAGGCACTGAGGGGGATCCCTGCTGGTCCCCTCGGATGTACCAGTAAATTATACTTATTCCCTATCCTATAGCGCCCCCCAGCGCAATGCGTTGTAATGGTATGCGTTGTAAAAGTCGCGTTGTAATGGTAGTGCGGAGTAACGAATGCGTTGTAACAGGTGCATACCGTCCCCTCCTGAGGCACTGAGGGGGATCCCTGCTGGTCCCCTCCCGAGGCACTGGGGGGATCCCTGCTGGTCCCCTCCTGAGGCACTGGGGGATCCCTGCTGGTACCCTCCTGAGGCACTGGGGGGATCCTGGTGGCCGCTTCTATTTCTGCTACTTTCTGGTGCAGAGGTCTTCGTCTATTTTAGATCTGCACCCGCTCAATGTCTCCTTTGTAAGGAGATATTCAAGACGGCCACTCTGGCCCTGGCTCTCCCTGCCCGCAACCCTGGGGACTGCATGGTAGGGTTGGACCTGCAGGGCGTCTACTTCCATATTCCCATCCTGCAGACCCATCAGCGCTACTTCAGTTCGTGGTGAGACAGGAGCATTGCAAATTTGCTGTGATCCCTTCGGTCTTCCCCGTACCACTTAGAAAGGGGTTGACGTCAGGCGAGGAGGTGGCAGGAGCATAGATGAGTTTGGGCTTTGAAGATATGTTTGAAGGGTCTGGAGGTTTCTTGTTCTCTTTATGGTTGACTTTGGTGTGTTGTCTGTATTCTGAGCAGAGCAGTGGGAGTTGTGAGTTGGTCTGTCCAGTCTGGGCGTATGAAAGGTGATGTAATCCAAAAGAAGATGGATACTTTAAGATAGATCATTTAAGATACTTTATCAAAGATAGGTTGTTAAGATAAAAGATAGGTAAACCCCATCAGGAGCAGCTGTCCTGCTGCTCAGCCCTCACCCAACTGACATTCATAACACACTCACATTCCATTCATCCAACATTCAACATCTCATGCATTCAAGCTGAGCAGCAGGAAGCCTCAAGATACAACAAAAGACGTGTGATGGATTGCTTGCAATGTCGTCGTTATGAGGTCCAGGATGTGACCTTTGGAGTGTTTTGATTGCTTGACATTGGGTTCTCTGGGGGGTGAAAACATTCAGGATGGTGATGTGGGTGTGATAGAAGGATGAATTGAAAAATTGTCTATGAAGCCCTTGTGGTGTCCAGGAGACCAATAGTTGAGGTAAGAAGTGGGAGGCAGCATCTGAGGAGCTCCATGGAGTTGAGCGGTGCTGCTGAACTATGGTTCCAACTTTTGAACCCCGTAGAATTGAAATTAAAAAAAGTGTTGCTCTAATCCGGAATTATAGGCTCCTTGTATACATTGGAACTACAAAGCGATGGAATATACGCCAATTCAGCTCTGTCCTTCATATCTGTGTGGACCATGCATTGATGGGGTGGGGACTCCCATTCTTAAGGACATCTGAACACTCTTATTGTACCCATTGCTCAAGGACGGGCATCTTCTGGGACTCCGAACCCTCTTATTCCTACGCACACCTCAAAAAGTTGTGCATACAATCCCTTAATGTTAATGACTGCACACACTACAGTAAGAGGAAGGAGGTGCTACCTTACTTTGCCTCGAAACCCCCAGAGATTGCCATATTGTAGGAGACCTTGAAGCCTAAAAATCATTCCCTTTGGGGTTTCTTGTCGCATACCAGCTTTCCGAGCAGCGTCCAAACTTCACTCATACGTTACTCACATTCAATTCACAGAGGGTCAGTCTGTTAAGTTGAGAGAAAAATAGTTCTCAATGTACTATTTATTTAAAAAAAAATCTTTCCTAAAGGAATTTATTAGATTGGTTGGCATCAGATGCAATTATATAAAAAATATCACATCAATATTAAGCATTAAAAACAATCAGCATAAAAATTACAATATCAAAAATCAATTAGTGTAGCTAGACAACAGTACATAAATACACCATCAATGACAAAAAGTAATATAATGCACAATCGATTTCATAGGAACATATTATACGTGGCCAAAGGGCTCTTGCAAACCAATCTAATACATTCCTTAGGAAAGAAATGTTTTTTTATAAATAGCACATTGAGAACTATTTTTCTGGCAACTTAATAGACTGACCCTCTGTGAATTGAATGTGAGTAACGTATGAGTGAAGTTCGGATGCTGCTTGGAAAGCTGGTGTGCTATAAGAAACCCCAAAGGGAATGATTTCTAGGCTTCAAGGTCTTGTGTGGTGTCCTATCCCTTTGGTGTATTGGACCACTCTCTTTATATTTGAGACTATTGGCCGGAGCAGCTGGGCGTAGAGTACTTGGAGGTTGACTGGAAGGAAATCCTAGAGTATCTTGATCGCTCGCTCAGAGAAGCAAATGTAATATATGCTTAATTCAAAATCCCCCGGGACTGGTATTGGGGTCCTTTCAAATGACATAAGGCTCGTCTGGTTCCTAGTGCTTTATGTTGGAGGTGTCCAGACGATGCATTTGATTTGTATCACATTCTTTGGTCATGCCCTGTACTGGATATATAATAGCGCTATACACAGGAGACGCTATGCCAACTACTTGTATTCCTTTTGAAGAGTCAGACATGCTGACCTTGTTACACAATTTTGTTGCTTCAGATAATGCAGCTTCTCATTGGCAAAGATGGGTGTCGACAGCTCTTATGGTGGCCAAAATGAGTATATTATAGCATTGGCTTACAGCACAGGTGCCCACATATCAAGAACGGCTAGCTGATCTTTACCGGTTAGCTACCTATGAACGCCAGATTTATAGGGGTCAAGATCAAATCTTGGGATCTGATTTTGGGATGAAATGTTTGAGGTTGGTGGCGTGATTCTTTTGTTTGTTAGTAGATGTTTGTTATGTGTAGGGATAGGTGATCTCAGTAATTGCTTAAACTGTATTTGTTCAGTGAGATAGCCATTTAGTTCCTTATTGCTTTTTTATTTATCTACTTTCTTTTTCATTCTTTCTTAAGTTCTTTTTTGCTCCTTTGTGGGGTTTTTCTTAGTATAGTGTGTATGTTGGAGTGGAGTACTTTGTGTTTCATTCTGGTTGTTTTTCACGTACAATGAAAATATCAATAAAGAAATGTACAAATGCGAGCAGCAATCATTTAAACTTTAACTAGAGACCTGTAAGATCAAGCCCAAGTCTCCTTAACCCCATATTACTCGTTGTGAAGCCAGAGTGCGTGTGTGAAGTGGTAACTCCCTGCGTGGAGTTGTCTTTTATGAAATAGCCAATGTGGAGAGTAAGGGATAGGTGGAGATGCACCTGGTTCCTGAGTAGAATGGATACATTTACTGGTTCAATGTTGATAAGGATAAATTATTCTTTCTACGTCTGATATGGAACAAGGTGGGGTGTGTATTAAGCACTGAAACTGTGGAACATAAAACTACCTGAGAAAGTGGCAATATGGAAAGCATTAATGCCATTGTTTCTGCTATGAAATGAACTGAAAAGAGACGTTTGAGGTCAGAGATGTACTTACCAAACCTGCCTTGGGACGGAGATGAACCCTTTAGAGATTGCTGACCCTTGCAGAGCCCCCCACTGTCATCATCTGTTTCTCCTCCATCTCTTTCTTCAATAGTGGAGGGGGCGGGGAACCTGTAAGTATTTGATTAACCAATCAGGGCTGTTCTTTGCTCTTCAGACATGGAGGATGGACCGGGCTGAGGGAGTCGGTAGTTGGGCCCAGCTCCACCCCCGCCATATCTTGAGCCTCTCTTTCACTTCAGACTATGGGGGGAGCTAAGGTTACAGTTTCTCTCTACCTCACAAGCCCATCTGTAGTCTTTGCGAGGAGGGTAGGCCTTACCGAGCTTTGCCTCCATCCCTCGCTCAGTGATGCTGCAGTGCACACAAAGGTACACAAGTAGGCAGTAGTGCCCATCTGGAGCTAGCTCACACATCTGTTCACACTCAACAGCCATGAGAGGTTTCTTGACATGCAGGATGTGGGAGTATCTAGCCATCGCCCCCTGTGAGCCACTCTTCGAGTCAAGTCAAAGAATCCAACTTAGGATTAGACGGTGTCCTAGCGCCCCCCAGCATGCAGGGTCCTGAGAGTGAGCAAGGATATGAAAGGCTGGGGGGTGAACTGGGCTCAAGGTGGGGTTCCCACAGAGGGTGGTTGGATGTGTCTGTCTGTCTGTCTGTCTGTGTCTGTCTGTGTCTGTGTGTGTAGATGTAGGTGCAGAACAAGTCATAGTGACAGAACTGTTGTAGGTTGATGGCTCAAAACCTGCAGGGTTGCCTCCTCTACCCTCTGCTTTGGTGTTGGGCATCAGTCGCTTTGTTGCGTAGCACAGTCGCCCTCTCTGTCTCACTCTTTCCTGTCTCATTTCTCCTCTTCTAGGCACCCTAGTGGAGAGGATTCAGGTGTTTACCGGGCACCAGTCGAGCAAGAACGAGCCTCTCCTCCGCTCCCATCTCCAGGCAGACCCCAACCCATGTCCAGGGCCAATGGCTTCTTAGAGGGGACGCGATCCACCCGAAGGCGGCTCCTTCCACCAACACCTGCAGGCAAGGAGAGCACATGGACAACCCATGACGAGGGGTGTTTGCCTGTGTGACATGTGTGTGAGTGTGTGAGGTACGCGCTGTGTGAGGGGAGGACCTTCCCACAGGACCTTCAGGCCTCGTTCTGGAACCTACTCCATGTCATCCTATTCCTGTGGTGTGTGAGGGTGCAATGCCTCTCCCTCCAAAACTGAACAGCCTACAGTGGGGCTCAAATAGGGGTCAAGATTCAAATACACGTTCTTCTCTCAGAGACCACTGGTGGGTGGTATCGAATAAGGTGAATATTGTGCATGCTGGTGATACTGGCTCATGCTGCAAGTACCAGTGGGAGGGGTAAGGCCCTCGTCTTCTGCCACCCTCCCGCCCTGTAGGGTGGACACTAAGATGTAAGCATATGTAATCTCCAGGAGACAAAAGGTCTGGGCGAGGAACCTCTTATTCAGTATCATACTTAAATGTGCCCATCTCTCCGTCCCCTGCCTGTCCTAGAGGATTGCCTGGCCCCACCCCGCTGAAGACTCGCGTCGTCAGCTCGTAGACAAAAATAAAATATCATTTTAATTCTTCTCTAATGGCAGGGGGGCGGCACTTCTCTGCTATTACCCATGAGCCGCCCCTAACAAAACCAGGTAGGGTAAAAAGACAGAATATCATCTTAGAACACAAGAGTTTATGTTAAAGCCAGGGCCGCATTCCGCCATTAAGATCCCCTGAGGTTGCACAGGCTTCAAGGACTTCACTCTTCTCCAAGCCCTCGAAAACCCCCCTCGTTCGTGTCTTGAGTGTCACCAGCTCATGAGACTTGCAGCTTTCAAGAGTTCCCTATGTTGATCCTAAAGATAATTTCTTACACTTATTAATTCACGATTGTCACAAGTTCAGGAGGCTTGCTTCATCTGCATCTCCTCAAACTCAACGTACACCTCACGGTAAGAGTTCAACGTTGGTCTTATCCTGATTTCCCTCCAGTAGGTGGTGGTGAATGTGGGGCTGGGGAAGAATTGGAACAACTCTAAAGAGCCCCTTTACCCATCTAGATATGTCATCCAGATTTCCTCTGTTTCATCTCCGGCGTGCAGTGCGATAGATGCCAAAAGCCCGCAGTGGGGTCTGAACTCATATCTTGCGGTGTTGTTCCCCACACGGTAATACCCGGGTACTTAGGCCTACCTATCAGGAGGACTATTGGTTGGTCAGAGTCCTATCTTTTCCAACAGCCCTGATCGAGTGATTCTGAAATGGGCTCTACCCCGAATGTCTCTGTTACCAGCAAGAATTTTCTCTGAATCAGAAACTGGGGCTCTCCTGAGTTCCGTCTTCAACACACCTTTCTTGTACCTAGATAAGGTGTGGACCGTATCTGATGGAGCAGGTTCCTTACCGTAGGCATCTGATAGAGAAGCGCTGTGGCACCTCTCACTACTCGATGTCAGTGACGGACGCGCACCTTGTATGCCTCGAGTGTGACCACGATCCAAAGGCCTGCAATGATTGCTGCACCATGAACCCGATGGCCTTGAGGCAGCGATCCTTCAAGTTTCTGGTGGCTCGACGGGCGACGCTGTAACAATCCAGATCCTAGTTGAGAGGAAGGTCCTGGGAGCGGCCACCTATTTTGAGGTCCTTGTTGCACTTGAAGTCATCGTGCAATTTGGGTAACGCACATCAAAAGAAGAAGTCAAAGCATTCTTTGACTTCACCTCGTCCGTCGTCTGACGAAATGAGAACACTCGAGGCCTGGCTCCGCCGTTGAGGCAGCACGTGGGCTGTGTCTGCTCCTCCCTGAGTTTCGAGGAGCCAGAGCGACCCTTCCAAATTACAAGACTTCTCTGGGGCCCAAGCCCCTCATATTTGGGTGGCCTGATCTCTCTGGTGTGACTTCGGACCCTGCAGGTTTGGGAGGGGCCCCTACTGGATCTGTCTTGGAAGCTCCGGTGCCTGTTGGGCCCCAGGAATTCACATATGGATCCAGGCCAGTGCCGGTTGCTCAGCTCGATCTTCCCCAGCGCTGATCTCAAGGCTGATGCTCCCGGCACCATCTGCGCCATCCCCCATTCTGATACTGACTCTGACACAGAGCTGGAGGGACGTCATTTAACACCGATTGCCGCCATATCTTCCAGGTCGGAGCCTAGAGCCATATTGTAATGGGTTAGGACCCAGGCAAGAAGGGAGGGGTTTATGGACCCTGAAGAATACCCGCCCTATGATACTAACATGGACTGGTGTGCGGAGTTGGCGGACGCTAGCGGAAAGGATACCTCTACAGATACTGACATTTGTTCTCCCTTACCGTGGCTACGGAGAGGGAAGCTTAATTTGCAGTGATGGTGAGGAGGGCCACCGGGGTCCTGGACCATAGCTTGCCCTCGGTGGAAGTCAAGACTAATGTCTCGATAGAGGTGCTTCAGCCGAGAGGGACCCCTCAGAACCGCTTATCCTGTTTAATGAAGCTCTTACCGGTGTTCTGTTTGGAAGATGGTCCAAGCCCAACACAGGGGCTCCTATGAACAGGACAATTGCCCACCAGCACCACCCCGCTCCAGGGGACCCGAAATTCTTCACTCTACCCTGGAGAGCATGGCAGTCCAAACCTCCACCTCTCACGTAAATCCTGGTGCATTCCCAACTGCACCACCGGATCAGGAATCCAAGAGGCTGGACAACTTAGACAAGAAGAGGGTTTCTTCCAGGAGCCGGCGTTGCAGTCTGTGAACAGCACGAGCCTTAGGGGCGGCTGTCACCACTCTCTGTGGGATGTGGCTGCCAAGATGCTGCCAACGGTTCCAGAGTAGGCCTGGGCCGTGCTCTCCCAAGCTGATGTCGGCGGGAGGGATACAGCTAAGTTCACCATTAGATGTGGACTAGATACCACAAATCACTGGCCAAAGCAGTTGCGTAGTCTGTGGTCTTAGTCTGTGGTCTTAGTCTGTGGTCTTATGGCACCACACCTGGTTGAGGACTACTAGCTTCTCTGGGGATTTTAAAATATCTCTTATGGACATGCCTTTTGATGCCTTCCGTGTCTGTGGAGACAAGGCGTATTCAACGCTGGAGCCCTTTAAGGAGAGCAGGACTAGGGCCAGGTCCTTGGGCCATTCCATGGGCCTTCGTCACTCCCAATTTTCCTTTCGCTCATTTCGTAGTCATGGAGGGGGCTTCCAACCGCGTCTGTGCCAGCCTAGACACCACAGTGTACAATCTTCGCAGTCTGTGAATGGCCAAGGGCGTGGTACCCACAGACTTCATGAGTTTGGCAGCCAGACATCGAGCCAGCCCACCACTCCCCTGGCAGCTGCAGCATGCAAACCCTTATAGTCTGCCTTCTTGCCACCACGGGCACCTAGTGGGAGGCAGGGTCCACCATCACCTGCCCCACTGGCGCTCTATAACATCAGACCGGTGGGGTATTAGATTGTCTGAAGGAGTTAATCCCTCCCCTTGGAGCCGTCCCCTCTCTCCATGCCATCTTCTTGCGTCAGGATGATGGAGGACCACCTGTCACTTCTCCGTCAAGAAGTGATGGCTCTCTTGGCCAAGTGAGTCATAGAGAGGGTGCCAATGCCCAAAGTAGGTTGTGGTTGCTTTTCAAGCTACTTTTTGGTGCCCAATAAGGCTGGAAGCCTTTATCCTGTCCTCGATCTTCACCCTCTCAATTTATTCCTCAAGAAGGAGAAGTTTACAATGCTCCCCGTGGCTCAAAGTCATGGGAGACTAGATGGTAGCGTTGGACTGGCAGGATGCATATTTTCATTTGGAACACAGTGTCTGTCTCTGCACTTTTTCCCCATTCTGCCTGCCCACAGACATTACCTGAGGTTTACGGTAGGTCATGAGCACTTTCAGTTCACCGTGCTCCCCTCCGGCCTCACCAGTGCCCATCGGGTGTTCACCAAGCTGATGGCGGTGGTCGCAGCTCATCTGCAGAGATCAGGGGTTTCAGTCTTCCCCTATCTCGACGACTGTTGAAGCAAGGCTCTGCCCTGGCGGACATCACCCACCTCCAGACTACAGTGGACCTCCTGGATTCACTGGGGTGCTCTATCAACGTGCTGAAGTCACACCTGACTCCTTATCAGAAGCTCCTCTTCATCGGACCGGTTATGGATATGACGCAGTTTCGGCGCGATCCTTCTGAGCATCGAGTCCAGAATATTCAGGCTAGGATACCAATGTTTCGGCCTCTATCCTAGATTTCGGTGAGACTGATTCTGAGGTTGTGGGGACTCGTGGCTTCCTGCATCCTGCTTGTGACACGTCCCGAGTGAAGTATGCAGGCTCTGCGTGGGACCTGAAGTTCCAGTGGGCGCAGCATCAGGGGAATCTCCCTGGCATGGTCCATATCTCAGAGGGAACTGAAAGAGACCTGCAGTGTTAGTTAACAAACGGCGATTGGGTCACTGGCAGACCCCTCTTCCTTTCCCAACCAGATCTGACGGTGAAGACAGATGCATCACTCCCGGGATGGGGCGGCCATCTGGAGAGGTGGAGATCAGAGGAGGCTGGTCTCCGGCAGAATCCGGACTCCACAGCAGCCTGCTGGAGCTCCATGCGATCCCTCTGGCATTGAACGCCTTTCTGCCCTCCATCAAGGAAAGTCTAGTGCAGGTGTTCACGGACAACACCACCGCCATGTGGTACCAAACAGGGCGGGGGAGGTCCTGTGTTTTTCGGCATGGAGGGAATGTCAGGGCACTTGCCTAGAAGTTTTACACCTGGCAGGCTCTCTGAATGCCAGGGTGGACAAACTCAGCCTTCGATGCCTAGCGGATCACGATTGGCGTCTCCATCTGGAGGTGGTTCAAGGTCTCTTTCAGCAGTGGAGAGAACCTTGGTTAGATTTGTTCGCCTCTGAAGAGAACGTGCAGTGTCAGCAGTACTGCACGCTAGAGTTTCCAAGACCATGATCGCTCAGCAACGCCTTTCGTTGCGAGTGGAGCACAGGCCTGCTGTACGCCTTTCTTCCCATACCACTCCTGCCCAGAGTTCTCAAGAAGATCAGGAATGACCGGGCCCAAGTCATCTTTGTGACTCCGAACTATGCATGGAAAGTGTGGTATGCTGAGCTGCTGACCTGGGCCATCGATCCTCCGATCAGACTGCCCCTTCCGGAGGAACTTCTGTTGCAGAAGCAGGGGGATAGTCCTCCACCCGAACCTGTCCATCCTCCACCTCCTTGAGCAGTGGCAGTGGACCGCTTTCGACCTTCCGCCCAAAGTCTCTGACGTTATCTTTGCAGCCAGGCGTCCCTCCACCAAGATAGTGTACACCTGCCATTGTGGAGCATGTGTGGCATGGTGCACAGAAAGACTGGCTGCCCCTCTTTCTCAGGTTCTTCTGTTCATACTTTCTTTTTCCCACCATGGCTCTGCTCTGGGCACTCTCAACGGCTATTTAACCCCCGTTTCGGCTTTTCTCCTGTTGCCTGATCAGCCGTCCTTCTTCAAATTCCCTAATGTAAATAGGTTTCTCAAAGGTTTGCAACATTTGTCCCCACCTTCTCCCTTTACTATGCCTCGATGGGACCCCAGTCTCGTCCTCACCTTCCTTATGCGCGCTCCTTTCGAGCCCCTGCACGATTGTCCACTCAGGCTCCTGACTATCAAGGCAGTCTCCAGGTCACAATAACATCAGCCCGGAGGGTCAGTGAGATTCAGGCCTTGTCATCCAGGCCTCCTCACCTTACCATCTACCCAGACAAGCTGGTGCTTCGCACAAGAGCTTCCTTTCTTCCGAAAGTGGTCTCTCCATTTCATGGTGGCCAATCCATCCCTCTGCCTACTTTCTACGCTCCGCCTCACCCCTCTCAAGAAGTGGAGCAACTCCACCATCTCGACCCGAAATGAGCGGTGTCATTCTACCTTGACCGCACACTAGAGTTCCGGGTGGACGACCAACTCTTCGTGGGGTATGTTGGAGTAAAAAAAGTACAGAAGAGGAGCATCTCACGATGGATCGTACTCTGTATTGATATCGTCTACGCATTGGCTAAAATACGACCCCCTGAGGTCTTGCGTGCTCTTTCCACCAGAGCCAAAGCTGCAACCACTGCGTTAGCATGCGGAGTTCCGGTCCAGGATGTCTGCCAGGCAGCAACGTGGGCCTCCCTGCACACATTCACAAAGCACTTCTGCCTGGTTGGTCAGGCCCAAGAGATGGGCACTTCGCCTTTTCACTCCTACAGGACTTCCTGGTGTGAAATTGGTCCGCAGACCCACCTCCAAGGAGGTATTGGTTGGGTATCTATTCAAAGGTAAGGAACCTGTGGCAAGAAGTCTCTATCACATGAACAAGTTACTTACCTTCGGTAATGCCTTATGTGTTATGTGTCTAGCCACAGATTCCTTACTGACGCACACATCCTCCAAGATTCATGAAGAAATTTCTAGGGATAGGGCTATTCCTTTCAGGGCCCTAGTTTTCCACACCAGGTGGTCAATGTACTTTGTGGCTCCATGCTTCTGGGTTGGAAAGTTGCGTAGTGACTGTCAGTGCGTCAGGGTGGCACCTACATAGGCACTGTGAATGTCACTTGTGGCGTGGAAGGTGTCGCTCGGAGCCAAATGACGCCACCTACAGGCGTACAGGGGCACTGCTCGAGAAAAATTACTAGATCCAGTCTCATGCTTGTGGATAATTCAAAGGTAAGGAATCTGTGGCTAGATACAGTCTGTCCAGATAAGGCATTACCGAAAGTAAGTAATGTGTTCTTCAGGCACTTTTATACTTTGCTGTAAGTTCCTGTAGAGGTGACCATGATGTAAGGGATACAGGATTCTAAAGATGCTCAAGGATGCTGTGGATGCTGTGGATGCTGAGCTGGTGTTGGGGGATCATGGGAGTGGTCCTGATGCAAGGGATGCAGGGTGCTAAAGATGCTCAAGGACGCTGTGGATGCTGAGCTGGTGTTGGGGGGAATCATGGGAGTGGTCCTAATGCAAGGTATGCAGGATGCTGAAGATGCTCAAGGACGCTATGGATGCTGAGCTGGTGTCGGGGGGGGGGGATCATGGGAGTGGTCCTGATGCGAGGGATGCAGGATGCTGAAGATGCTCAAGGACGCTGTGGATGCTGAGCTGGTGTCGGGGGGAATCATGGAAGTGGTCCTGATGCGAGGGATGCTGAAGATGCTCTTGGACGCTGTGGACGCTGAGCTGGTGTCGGGGGGGAATCATGAGAGTGGTCCTGATGCAAGGGATACAGGATGCTGAAGATGCTCAAGGACGCTGTGGATGCTGAGCCGGTGTCGGGGAAATCATGGAAGTGGTCCTGATACAAGGGATACAGGATGCTGAAGATGCTCAAGGATGCTGAGCTGGTGTCGGGGGGAATCATGGGAGTGGTCCTGATGCAAGGGATGCAGGATGCTGAAGATGCTCAAGGATGCTGAGCCGGTGTCGGGGGGGAATCATGGGAGTGGCCCTGATGCAAGGGATACAGGATTCTAAAGATGCTCTAGTATCCTGTGGATGCCATGCTTTCAAGGGGTGGTCTTCCTGCTCCTACTCTTCAGTCCACGAATGTGATGAGCTGGTCCTGGACATAGGGTCGACTTCCCTTGAAGTCCGCCTGGTTATGGTAGGTGTCCAGTCACCACTAGGCTACCTGTCACCCAGTATTGTGAACTAAGCTAAATCCTCTCCTGGGTGATAATCCGGCTTCTGGGGGACCAAGCTGTACTCCAAAGACTCTCCTGGGCTTAGGAAACTCACATGCAACTTTGAGCGTCGGATGCTGCCCCCTGGTGGCTGGTGGTGAGGTAAAGATTCTGGGGTACCAACGTGCCCCAATTAGGCTTCTCAGGTTTTTTGGCCCTGTGCTGTGAGTAGAAAGTCCGCCAACTGACCCTGGGTGTCTCTTTGCTTCGGCTAGGCTCCGGAGGCAACCTCTCACAGTCCCTCTAGTGGCTAGATGTCTCTATCAGATAACTGCTCTTGCTGGGACTTGTTTTGGCATCCTAAAGATGCTCTGTAAGGTCCGGTGGCTTCTTCCAGAATTGCTGAGAAAGACAGTAGTCCAGGCTCTCTTAGTGTCTAGACTGGACTATTGTAACATGCTCTACCTTGGGGCTACCCAGGGCAGGCTGAGAATGCTCCAGAGGGTGTAAAATGTTGCTGCACGGATGCCCAGACGTTGGTCCCATGCTGACTTTGCCACTAGATTCAAGCTAGTCAGGCTGATGACGGGTGTTACCCAGAAACCGGTACTAAGATGCTTGCTTCCAGTTCAGGGAAGACCTGGCTTGGCAGTTCGGGCTGGACTGTTCCCATGAGGCACAAGGTCAAGAATGATTTGCATATAGCTGGGTCTGAACTGAGGTGGCGAAGTGAGCTAAAGAACGATGATGGATTCAACCCTGATCTTTGACTGGGGGTGAGTGTCTGAAAAGTTTCAGCGCTCCGTCCATCCTCTCCTTGTGTTTGCTTCGGATGCTTGTCAGCATCCCCAGATACTGTAGCTTCACTGGCTCACTATCAAGGGAAGAGTCTCCTTCAAAGCACAAAACTCTAAATCCGAATGGTCCTCACTATCTTTTTTCCTTGATTAAATTATACTATCCCAAGAGATGTCTTAGATCCTCGGGGACAGCACTGACTGAGGTCCCTAAGGTAAAGAGAGCACGTTTGGGCGGTCGCTCTTTCAGCGACCTTGCCACCAAGCTCTGGAACTCTCTCCCTCTGGACTTGAGACTGGAGCACTCAAAAGTAATTTTTCAGAAAAAGCTCAAATCCTGGTTTTTCAGACAACTCTAAGTGAACACTGCACTGTGTTTGTGCAATCTGATTGCAATTTTCTACGGAAGGGGTAATGGAGGCTGAAACACGTCAAGAGAGGTGAGACTTAACTATCTGAAAGATCTTACAGGAGGAATCTTTGGCCAGCACAATCTTGGGCCGAAGAATTGAGTCTGTGTGTGTCTGATTCACTCCTTAAGGGCTCTAGGATATATTGTTTTGTCTGCTGCAGTATAGTTCCCACACCATAGGCTTTAAAGGTGTTTGCACCCCTTTTTAATGAGCAAGAGCTCGTCATTAAACCTCTCTCCTGTCGGCTTGGAGCAGACGACATCGCATGTTTTTAGTTGTGCTCTGTTATCTAAGGCCTCATCGATCCATGCTTCTACCTGAAGATTGGCCACCTGAGGACAGCAGTTAATCGACGGAGGGTTCAGGTTCGGATTCGTTGTGAAGGCAGTGGGTGTGATCAGAGACCATTCACGAGTTTCGTTGCATCCGACTCCAGATATTTAGGGGTCGAGGGAACCAGAGAAACCTGGAAAGGAAGGATACAATGGTCCGGCAAGCAAAGGGCATGGGAGATGCAGAACTTACATAGGAATGATTAGCAAAGATGGGGTCCAGGATATGGCTAGGAATGTGGTTAGGAACCAGAATCAAGTGAGGAGAGTGAAGCAACTCAAGGTCCTCAACAAGAGACGAGGCCGGTCTACAGGCGACAGCTGCAGATTAAGGTTGCCCAGTACCAGAAAATGTGAGTACCGTAAGGCAAAAGCAGGTACAGTGTCCATCTAAGCAGTTTAAACTGAGCGCCGGGAACAGGCAGGCGAAAGATAAAAAATCCTGCTAAGGTGCAACTACTAGATAATGATAGAGAGAAGCAAGCTGCCTCACAGCCAGCAATCTTCACTTCAAAGAAACAGCACGGAGTGTGCCGTTTAAAAATAACTGCGACGCCCCCATCACCCGTGATGGGGTCTATCTTGCCTCAGGATAGCATAATCCTGCGGGACGGCCTTCAGTATATCAGGGGCCGACTGCGCAGGGAGCCTCGTTTCTACAACAAAGAGTGCCACTGGCGGGTGGTCAGACAAAAAGTCCCAAATCTCAGAAATGTGTTGAAGTAAAGATTGACAGTTTAATGGAAAACAATGTGCTAACTTTGGGCTCTGGTGTTATATCTTCCCCACAGGGTCTGCCCTAGGTGGCATCGCGTAGGGAAACCCACACTTACCGCAGTTAACTGCAGCCAGGAAGACATCCTTGATATGTGTGCTGCCCTCCTTAAGGGCCGGAGCAAGTAAGAGGGTCTCCTTCGCTGTATACCGCGAGGCCGCCGGTGCCGAGCCGGTAGAGGGTCGGCCCCTGGTGCTGTCTAGGGGTGTACGGGCATAGATGGGCTTGCCTTTGGTGTTCTTTCGGTGTGCCAGAGGTGCGCCTGCTTAGCTGCCATGTTTATGTAGCCCGCCTACTGGAGGGCATGCCTAAATCACAGCGAAACAAGGGGGTAACTAGAAATAAAATGCCACCTAGAAGCTCCACTCTTACCTGGTAGGCTTCCCTCCCAGGTGGAACTACAAGGAAATAAAAACAGAGATTAAAATAAAAAAGGCAAACTACGAGCGCTGAAATAAAATAACAAACTAAGTAAAACCAGTGGGGTCCAGTCTAAGATGGCCGCCGACCGGGACAGGAGCCAGGCAACGCCCCGGGCTTAGGGTGCTACAAAGAACTCGAAAGCAGAAGTGAACACACGCCCCTCCCATGCGTAGAGGCAGAGCGGGTGCCTCAATGCACTTTGCGATGCGCACTTAGGTCTTAAACTCCTCAACCATTGATATTCAGAGACTTAAACATGCCTTAATCTAATCCAAACAGTGTCCAGTATCGAGTCATACAAACCGCAACTCAACGAAGGAGGTCCTCATTTACCAATAGTCTCAGAAGCACAGGTCCACACTTGGCAAGCGGCATGAACCGGCACTGCTTCACCCCTCAGCTGGAGGTCAACGGAAACCTCTTAGGTGCAGCTTTGACAAAGATCTCACTTGCAGAGGCCACATCACAAAATAAAACAAGGCAGCACAGCACCAGCTCTCCCTCTGGGAAAAAGGGAAGCTTTGCATCTGCATTACAGAATCCTCACTGACGTCTTAAATGTAGAGCTCTGGCCCCTTTTGAGACCTCCTGCACACTGCGCACGACAGTGCTCATCGCGGGCTGACGAAACCTGATCACATCACCCCAACATTGAATGACATGGTCTCCCCCCAGCTTCCATCGCCTTCCAGACTAGCTGCATTGGCTACAAGGTCGTCAGAAAGTGACTACAACACTCCCTCTACGCTGTGGTGACATGCCGCTACCTGGCTCTCTGTGAACAGCAGTCCAGTACACATTAGTAATGTGGAGGCTGCTCCGCACTAGGCAAACGAGGTATCCTTCATGGTACATACTAGGGTCATGTATGTTGATGGTAGCTCTCAGCATGTGTGTTCATAGCAGGGGCACGTGTGGTGATGGCAGCTCTCTGTACGCATGTTCATAGCAGGGTCAAGTGTGTTGATGGCAACTCTCAGCATGCATGTTCATAGCATGGTATGTGTGCTGATGGCGGCTCTCGGCATGCGTGTTCATAGCAGGGTCACGTGTGTTGATGGCAGCTCTCTGTACGCATGTTCATAGCAGGGTCAAGTGTGTTGATGACATCACTCAGCATGCATGTTCATAGCAGGGTCATGTGTGTTGATGGCAGCTCCCAGCACGCCTGTTCCTGGCAGGGTCATGTGTGTTGATGGCATCTCTCAGCATGTTTGTTCATAGCAGGGTCATGTGTGTTGATGGCAGCTCCCAGCACGCCTCTTCCTGGCAAGGTCATGTGTGTTGATGGCAGCTCCCAGCACGCCTGTTCCTGGCAGGGTCATGTGTGTTGATGGCAGCTCTGAGCACGTGTGTTCTTTCTTCTGCAGGTCGTAAGCCGTCCTTCAGTATCCAGTGCCTGCGCAGACAGGGAAGCTGTGACGACATTCCCATCCCTGGGACCTACCATCAGAAGGCCCCTCCGCCGCGTACGCACACCCAGGTACAGCCTCTACACACACACACACACACAGGCCAGAGTCACATGCAGAGTTTTTACTATCTATGGAACAGGTTTGTACAGCTCTTGCACCATAGTGCTACCAGGGCCTTTGCATTATTGAACATTAACAGAGAACTAGGGCATTAAGGAAGGGGGAAGTCTTAAACCACCCGGACGCATGAAGAAAGGTGAAACATGTTTGAGTCCTGTACAACAACCCCTGAAGTCCTCCTCCTTCTGCAACTGCCGGCACTCTACCCCTGGAGTCCACACCCTAGGATCCAGGGGAGACAGCAACCAGATGCGGACAAAGCTGCTAGGATACAACATAATAAGAACACAAACATAGCCTACATAATAAATGTACAACAGGGGGATACACTGCTACAGATGAAAATAGGAACCTCGGCACATCCATGACCAAGAAGAACACAAAACACACCTCGTGATGCATAAGCAACTCACCACACAACTAT
The DNA here is from genome assembly GCF_964263255.1 of Lissotriton vulgaris. Classification (NCBI taxonomy): domain Eukaryota; kingdom Metazoa; phylum Chordata; class Amphibia; order Caudata; family Salamandridae; genus Lissotriton; species Lissotriton vulgaris. Next base: position 4,707,355 of record NC_141698.1, read on the forward strand.
GTTTTGCAGGCATAGAACATCCTGTGCCATCTGACACACATCGTTTTGCTAAATTTGTTAAGTATTGATACGTTCCATCTTCCCAAATCCCTGCTTAGAAACAGGACCCGCACTTCGAACCGTGGGTGCATTTCCTTATAACCAAATGTCATGTTCCAACTCATTACATAACGTCACTTTCCGAATGTTCCACCTTTTGCCATCATCCACCCACACTTTATTGCCAACCACCTTTTTGACTTGCTCGGACTTGGACCCTTTGGACAAACCATCTGCCCACTGCCCCTGGAGTCCACGCTCTAGAGTCCAGTGGAGACGGCAACCAGATGTGGCAAAGCTGCTAGTAGACCACATATCTCCTGTCCTTAATAATAACACAAACATAGCCTACATAATGAATGTACAACATGTGGATAAGATGCTACAGATGCAAATAGGAACCAGGGGCACACCCACGACCAAGAAGAACACAAAACACACCTTGTGATGCATAAACAGGTCTCCACACAACTGTGTTGTGCAGGCATAGAACTTCCTGTGCCCTCAGGCACATACATCATCCTTTTGCCAAATTGGTTTAGTTCCTAAACGCTCTGTCGTCCCAAATCCCTGCTTAGAAACTGGACCCACACTTCAAACCGTGGGTACATTTCCTTTTAACCAAATGTCATGTTCCAACTCATTACATAAAGTCACTTTCCGAATGCTCCACCTTTTGCCATCGTCCACCCACACTTTATTGCCAACCATCTTTTTGACTTGCTCTGACTTGGACCCTTTGAACAAACCATCTGCCCACTGCCCCTGGAGACCACAGTCTGGAGTACACGGAGTCATTATCTTAGGATACTAAATGCTAAGCCCTGATGAAGTCTGGTGAAACTTGATCAGCCTGAGACGAAACACATGTTGGCAAAGGGCGCTACCAAAGAAATAAATGAACTTTTGAAACCACAACCTCATTTATGTGTGCCTGACAAACCGTATTTACAGCTGCTTTATATTCAGGCAACAAAAAAGAATATTTATTTAAAGTCATGTTAGTGTCTCATGTGTCTGTTTTTTAACTTGGGTACAAGCACTCAGTACTTACGTACAGGCTATTTGCAGTCGGGTATTGAGGCTTTGCACTCAATCAACACTCTGTTTACTCAAGTATATCAGTTTTAGACTTGGTCACAATACTCTACACCATCTCCCTCTCCCCCTCTCCCTTTACTGTCTTGCTTATCTGCTCTACCACTTTTTCTTGCGGCTCTCCATCCTCTCTGTGTTGTTCTTTCCTCTTCACACCCTCTCTGTCCTTTCACCTTCTCTTTCACTGTGTCCTTTATGTTCTGTAACTTCCTGTCCGCACCCATCCTGCGCTGTCACTTTCTTGACTCTCTCTTTATCTGGTCTCTGTCCCTTAACATCCTCTCTCAACCCGCTCTAGTCTCCATCCTCTTCCTTACTCTTCTCTCCTGATTTCCACCTCCACTCTCCTAATCTTCTCTCTCCCGCTCTCTCATTGCACCCATCATTCTCCTCTCAGTTCTAGACCCTAGTGATAATGACATGTTTCGGCCTCTGTTCCTTCTTCAGGTCTACGGACTAATGACATGTTTCGGCCTCTGTTCCTTCTACAGGTCTATGGCAGCTCTGGTTCTTGGCGAGCCAGTGGCCCCTCGCAGGGCTCCTCCTCATACTCTTGGGCAACACCCCCGAAGCGCGGCCGCCTTCTCTATGCGCCCCTCATACTGGTGGAAGAAGACGATTCCTGGGAGAAGAAGGATGATGGTGGCAGTAACCTTCCTCCCCACAACAGGGCCAGCTGGTACCTAGATGAGGAGTCTGAGGGGCCGTACCGGGCGTACACCCAGCTCCGGGTGCCGGGGCACATGACGCACAGCCTCAGTGAGAAGCGGGGCAGTGCCGACAGTCTGGTGGAAGCCGTAAGTTCTCTATGATTCTCAACATGGGTCTTCCTAGAGCCTGTAGTGTCCCAAAGGGGGAGCTGATTGGAGGACAACTTGACACCAGCAGGAGACCAAGGTGGGGAGTGGATAAGACAGCACTTGGGTGCAGCAGGCAGCCACAGTGATTGGGTAGAACCTTACCTGCAGCATGCGGTGACGTAACAGAGCCATGGAAGAGTGCGGGACCTAGAGTGTGTAGGAACTGTGGTGGAGACAGACTAGGGTAGTACCTAAAATATGCAAGAAACCAAAGTATTGTAGGATAAAGCAATACTTCAAAACGTGACGCTATTCGGTGAGCAGCAATTGCAGCTGGTTGTTGAACCTGCTCCCAAGACCAAACCAAGGCATCTCTAGTGTGCCTAAACTACAAGGTTTCAAGGTGCCTGCTGCCCCTTCTAGAGCATATACCATGTCAAAGAGAACAGTTTTCATCCCCTTTGTCAAAGCACCCCAGATCTGTGATTGCCTAGTATGTTGAGAAAACACATTCCATATTTTGACCCCACAGCTTAAAATATTATGAGTTATCTCAAAATTACTAATAGGGCATGGTAAACCTCTAAGCCACTACAGTGTTATCCCCAAGCAGGAGCTCCTGAAAAGTGGTGTCTATTATACACGGTTGACCAATGCTGTCGGACGGTGAGGCGGGGTGGGGCGGGGCTCTGTGGGGCGTAGGGGAGTCCGACATACGATGGCAGATATTTATTTATTTATGTTCACCTTTGCTGTCGTATGTTGGACTCCACTACCCCCCCACCCAGCCCGCCCCGCCTCACTGCCCCACAGCGTTACCTTTGCGAGCCACCACTGATGCATTGTGTAAAAAGTGATCTTGCAAAATGTTGTCAACTCACTGTTTCGGTAGTGTTTATATCTGCCACCTTCCTCAGGACAAAGGGCCCGATTCACAGAAATAACTTAAGACAAAATCCTAAACGTACTACTACTTACTACTTGTTCTCGATATTTTCTGGGGCGAAAAAAAGGACCAAAAGAAGAATTCGGACTCATTCTCGATCTTCGAGTACTAAACAAGTAGATAAAAAATTCAGAATGATAGCATCACACCAGAACTATTTTCAGCAACAGCAAGGAGTCTTGATGTGTTCAGTAAACCTCCAAGCTGCCTACTTCCACATTCCAATAACAAAACATCAAAGGTTTCTTCAGTACATAGTGGGCTCTCAACATTACCAATACAAAGTCTTACCTTTCAGACTAAAATCAACTCCTCGAACGTTTGCAAAATGTATGGCCATTCAGGAAACAAAAAATCTTTATTGATCCTTACCTTGATGACTGGCTAATAAAAGGCAATGGAGACAAATAAACATTTGCCTCAAAACACTAATCAACCTAGGTCTTCAGGTGGACCTAAGAAAGTCTACAACCTACCCAGTTCAAAAGGTACAATACCATGGATCCATACTGGATACCCATTCCTCACATGGGTATCCTTCATTGAAGAGGTAATTAAAAACCAGTCTGATGTGATACAATCTCTTACATACTCGTCATCCAACAGCGAGGCAGATCGCATTCGTACTGGGTATGATGGCTTCTTGCATTTATCTAGTTCCACATGCAAGACTTCGCATAAGCCTCTTGCAACAATGCCTAGAACATCAGTAGAATCACCTCTCGGACCACTGGGAAAAGAAACTGACCTTCTCCCACAATGCAATCCAATCTCTTCCATGGTGGAAACAACCAAAGAACCTATTAGTACAAATAACATTCCACCAGGATTTGCCAGCTCAAACATTGATCACAGATGCCTTTCTCCAGTGATGGGGATATCCGACACTTGCAAGCCCAAAGGATTTGGTCAGACAGAGAAAATGCGTGTTATATTAGTCTTCTAGAATTGAGAGCTGCTTATCTGGTCCTCAAGTCTTGTTCTTCCATAAATAAAAACAAATTCTGTTCTTGTTCAGTCCAACAATACAACAAAAATGTATCACTTGAAGAAGCAAAGGGGGGACTCACTGTCGACCCCTATCTCTAGATGCTCAAGCCATATGGAAATGTGTAAAAGCCAGGAACTTGACTATAACAGCTGTTCATCTTCCAGGGGGTCAGAACGTACAGGCATATTCACTCAGCTAGGTATTTAAGGGAAATCACAACTGAGTTCTAAACAAAGAGGTCTTGCAAGACATTTTTCAAGGCTTGGGCTATCCGCAGATAGATTTGTTTGCCGGTGTAAACAACAAACAATACTAACACTACACATCCACATTCTTCCAATCAGGGTCGAAAGGGGATGACCTTTTGATAGGCTGGTTAGGGAAATTATTATGCATTTCCCCTAATCCCTCTCATACTAACCGTTCCGATCAAATTAAGTCTAAAACCAGGAGGATAGTAATAGCACCGGAATGGCCTCTTCACTGGGGTTCACGGGTCTTCTTGACCTGTCAGAAGAATCACACAAGAGAGTGCAGTGCAGGCGGATTTCCTGTGCAGGTTAGGGGGACAGAAACTACACACCAACCTCCCATCACTGAACTTGACAGCTTGGCTCCTGAACTCCTCCAATATGGCCATCGAGGTCTTCCACAAGACTGCATGGACATTTTACAAGAGGTTGCAAGAGCTTTCATGAGAAAATCATATTCCATTAAGTGAAAGAGGTTTTGCTTTTTGTGCATCCAAAACAGCCACAATCCATCCTTGTGTCAGGAAGAGTGGTTATACCTTACCTATGTCATCTGTCAAGGTCTGGTTTACAATTTTCTTCTATTGAAGTTCATCTCGCTGCTATAATTGCCTATGGAAAGTCTCCATGACAAACCTCTTTCTTTAGAATATCTTGTCCTCTCCAAATTAATGGGACCCCCATTTGAAACCCATTCATAAAGCCTCTTTACAACATCTTACATGGAAAGCGGCTTTCTTAGTAGCTATTACATCAGCATGAGAGAAATTCAGGCATTATGTTCTGTCGAACTATACACAGTATTTCATGGTAAAGGAATTGTAATGAGAACCCATTCCAGTTTTCTTCCCAAGGTAGTTTCAGAGTTTCATATTAATCAGACCGTTTTATTACCTACCTTTTTCCCAATTCATCGACTCCAGCAGAGAAATCTCTACATTCTCTTGTTAAGAGTTCTGATATTTTATCTATACAAAACTAAAGATATAGGAAAATCAGATTGTCTTTTTACTAATTATCGTCCAGTAGGAACAGACTTTCCATAATTAAAACAAACCATTTCTAGCTGGTTAGTTTCCTGTGCACCTCTTTCATACCAATTACCTAAGAAGCCCCTACCTGATAAATGTACACATTCCACAAGTAGGAAATGCTGCAACTTTAGCTCGTCTTAGAAATGTTCCCATATCAGACGTATGTAGAGCTGCTACTTGGAGATCTGTTCATACCTTTACTAGACACTACTGTCTAGATTCAGACTCGAGAGCGGCTACTCACGTCAGGCAGGCTTCTTTGAGGAACCTTTTAGGGTGGTTGCTGGGGCTGTTTTTATTTCTTGTCTGCTTATTGTGGGGTGGGCTTGCTATTCTGGTCAGTGCTTATGACTGTTGATGAGTATCCCCTGGAAGAGAAGGAAACGTTACTCACCTGCAATCCTAGTTATCTTCCAGGGGATTCTTCATCAAAGTAATACTCAACCCAACCACCTCCACGACAGGGATTACTACAGCTCTCAACAACTGACTCAACAAGAATTCCTGATTGCTATTAAAATGACCTGACCTGTCACCTGTGAAGCATGATGGGATACAAGGGGTACTGTGAGGTTCTTAAAGGCATAGTGCCAGCTTTTCTCTGCCATACTTTGCATTGCAGCCTTTTGGCTAACAGTGTCTCATATTCCCTTTCCAATTAAAAAACAAAAGGTTTGTAAAAGATTTCCTATGGTAATTTTTTATTATTGACACCATTTCTAGGCAATTGGTTTCTTTTTTAAATGAAAATGTAATTCAATCTGTCTCTTTTTAGCCTTTCTTCAGGCTGCAGGCATGTATATAAGGTACTACGTTACAAGGTTTGTTATACATATATGTATAAATGTTCAAAGTGCTCCAGGATCCCCTTCTGTGGGCGAGACTATTCAGTGTTTATGACTTTGATGAGAATTCCCTGGAAGAGAACTAGGATTGAAGGGGAGTAACTTGTCCTTCTTCCTGACCCATGAGCGTTTCCACTCTTCACTGTAGTTGTCTCACTGACCCATGTCCTTGTCTTTGTGACCTTTCCTGGACTATGTTTCTAACATTCTTTCTTCTTGTAGGTTCTGATATCCGAAGGACTGGGCCTCTACGCCAAGGATCCCAAGTTTGTCGCTTTTGCAAAGCGGGAGATTGCGGACGCATGTCACATGACCATCGATGAGATGGAGAGCGCTGCCAGTGACCTGCTGAGTCAGAAACGGAAGGGGAGCACCAGCAGCGGACCCTTCAGCGAGTCCTCGGCCCCGTGCCAGATCTACAGTGATGAAGAGTCGCTGCGGTGCCGTGACGAGGAGGATCTGGGGGATGAGATGGCCTGTGTCACGTCCTTCTGATGTGATGGGCTTTAGTTAGCTGGCCTGACCAGCCCGAGGTTCAGTGACTGGCGCGTCTACTTAGAGTAGACATTGCAGGAACATGGCCCTCAGTGTCGTGTGGTAGCCGTAGCCAGCTTGGGTGTCAGAGACTGACGTTGCGGGAGCATGGCCCTCAGAGATACCTAGACTCCAGGCACTGGGTGGCAGACATGGCTATTCCACGGATCAAAGACGAATAGACTCTACTTAGAGCGGACATCGCCGAAACATGGCCTTCAGAGATACCTACTCTGTAGGCATTGGGTGGGTGGTAAGGGTAGCTGAGGTATCAGAGATTGACCCTACGTACAGCTGGAATCAAGAGACTCCTACGCACTAAGCATTGGGAGGTGGGCATGCTAGGGTGAAACCTTGGGTAACACAGGCTGGCTACAGAGTAAGCAGGTACCCGACCCTGAGAGAGCTGCACACTAAGCATTGGGAGGTAGGCATGGCCATTCTCTACTTAGAGTGGACATCGCAGGACCATGGCCGCCAAAGACACCTACACGCTCACACTAAGCATTGGGAGGGAGGCATGGCGAGTCTCTACTTAGAGTGGACATCACAGGAACATGGCCGCCAGAGACACCTACACAGCAAGCATTGGGAGGTAGGCATGGCCAGTCTCTACTTAGAGTGGACATCGCAGGACCATGGCCGCCAGAGACACCTACACACTAAGCATTGAGAGGTAGGCACGGCCAGTCTCTACTTAAAGTGGACATCACATGAACATGGCCGCCAGAGACACCTACACAGCAAGCATTGGGGGGTAGACATGGCCAGTCTCTACTTAAAGTGGACATCACAGGAACATGGCCGCCAGAGACACCTACACGCTCACACTAAGCATTGGGAGGTAGGCATGCTAGGGTGAAACCTTGGGTAACACAGGCTGGCTACAGAGTAAGCAGGTCCCTGGCCCTCAGAGACACCTACACACTAAGCATTGGGAGGTAGGCATGGCGAGTCTCTACGTACAGTGGACATCGCAGGAACATGGCCACCAGAGACGCCTGTACACTAAGCATTGGGGGGTAGGCATGGCCTGTCTCTACGTACAGTGGACATCACAGGAACATGGCTGCCAGAGACACCTACACAGCAAGCATTGGAGGTAGGCACGGCCAGTCTCTACTTAGAGCGGACATCGCAGGAACATGGCCGCCAGAGACACGTACACACTAAGCATTGGGAGGTAGGCATGCTTGTGTTTCACCTCGGGTAACATATGCTGGTTTCAGAGACAGGTGGCAGGGAGGCAGCCGGGTTATCTCTGCACCTTCTGTGATGCTAGGCATGACCAGGCTCTACAGGCAGGACAGGTGACTCCGCAGAGGACTATCAGCGCCACCTGCACACCGCTTCATTTAGCACTGGTGCCCACTCTCTCCCTTAACCGGCACAATGTGTCCTGAGCCGAAGGCAGAACTGGGGCACACTGGGCACCAGAGGCTGGCTAAGACCGTAAGGAGGTGGGCAGAGGGCCTTCAGCAGCCCCCACACACTCACGAGGTCCAGGGGGCTGCATTGAAAGGGAAGGAGGGTCTCAGGGATGGGGCTCAAGCTCTACTTCTTCTCTCATCTCTTGGCGGTCACTTCCCAAACATGAGACTGAGCGTGAAAGCATCACGAGCGGCACCTGGGTGGTCAAAACTGAGACTGACCATTCTCCCAAAGCAGGAGTGACCAACTCGGAAGAACTCTTTTGACACGTGAGGTGTCACAGCTCCCAAAGAGAACTTGAATGCGCTTCTGATGTATATAAGTGTTTTATTTAGTAATAAAAAACCAAACACTGTGACCTTGTTCTTCGTTATATTGTCTTTTCTGTTGGGTGCTACAAAAGGGGTTTGAGAGAGTCTGCAGAGCTGGGCTCTGTAAGGCGTTGGTGGTCAGGAGCTTTTAGGGGTGTTCTCTCTCCATCCCTGAACCTCTGAACCTCTGAACCTTTGAACCTCTGAGTCTCCTGCTACCATTGACTACTCTTCATTTCTGATGGATACAACTACCTGCAGTTCCTATCTGGATCCCGGAACTTTTCTATACCTCTCCCACACTGGCAGGGGGCGCTGCTCCCCTCAGCTCCACCTCAGCGGCGCCTGACATCACTGGGGTCATAGAGCGCCCCCGTTGCTGTGATGACATTAGTTCCCTTGTTTTCTGTGCCATCGACTCGATCTGGAGCTCTTCAACCCTCCTCAGGAGAAATGCAACCTTTTCTTTAAAAAAATGTAATCTCAGTAACGGATTTCTTCAAAATGTTGTTGCCCAAACGGTCGGGATTCAAGTTGTGTGGAGAATGCGATGGTCAGATGTCCATCACTGACCCTCACGCCATCTCTCCACAGTGCCTCGGATCCAGCCACAAAGTCTTTAACGCTTGTAACTCCTGTCAGAAGATGAACCCCAAGGTGGTTGAGGTGCGTGAAGCCGAGATGTTCATGGTTCAAGCACAAGATGAGCGGCGTCGTTGAGAAAATCTCGGCCAAGAACCAAGTCTTCTTCGACGCGCTCTTCTAGGTCTTCAAGAAGAAAGCAGAAGAAGAGACATGAATCACGCAGAAGAGCGTCAAAAAGCAAGTCTCCACCACTGGCGTCGGCGTCGCCCACTTCAGATCAAAGTCAGCCCGGAGACCAAAAAGAAAAACAAGGGAAAGAAGATGCCACTCCGGCAAGTATGGACATTGGTACCTAGTCCTTCCAGCCCCAGCGATGGATCCTTATCAGTTTCTGAAGGCAACATTTAATCTTTTTAACAGATTGATGGCCCCCACTAGTATGCCCTTCCATCCCATGGTACAGATGGCCTACTCATTCGAGAACCCTCTCAACAGGCGCCTTTTACACCATTCCTGCCAATGCCTCAGGTATCTTGGGCTACTACAATCCCGATGCCGTGGCTCCGACTGATGCAGAATTTGACTCCACCACCATTGTGCGTTATGGTGTCGTTTCCTTTGACATTGAATCCCAATAGAAAACCAACACATGCAATTCACAAGACTAGTGCTGCATCAAACGCCACCAGCGCCACAACCGTCACCGCCAACACTGCCGGCGCCACAGTCAACGCCGACTAAGCCACCACCCTTGGCTTCTACAGATCCGTCGTCCTTGGTCGCTCATCATCATTCTAGAACAGACCCTCAAAGAAGACTTGAAGACCAAAGATACCTCCTGGTGATGCAGCCGAACAGGTCTTCATTGGCCTGGCTTTGGAAGACTAAAGGACGCTCCTCGCCGCACACCTGCCGCCCCACTGCTTGGCGCTTCATGCCAAGGATCCGTTTTGTTCTGTTCCTATCTTATCTTCATTTAAATGAAAACTACGCCTATATTACTGATGTTAAGTTTCATTAGTTCACCTTGAGGGTACAACAAAAAAAAATGGATGGATACTGACATCATCACGCTGACGGGGCGATGTATGGCTCTTGTGACCTCACGCGGTGCAGTGTGGAGAGTGAGGTAGAGCCGGCACCCCCTACAGGCGTGGGAGAGCCAGCGCAATGTTTCCGAGTCTAGACTGACGCTGGGGATGTTCAAAAGGTGAGGAATCTGCAGCTAGATATTGTGCCCATCTGAAAAAGTGCAGGTAAAAGTGAGAAACTTCTCTTTTCACCCCCGTGAGTCTTACCGTTTTTCTTCCAGCCCCTCGTTCACCAGTTCTTTTTAAACTCCCTCTGCATCCTTCTGCCTCTCCCACGGTTCTAGCGTTCTACTGCAGTCTACTGTCTATTTATTTATGTTGTGCCTATATGTCGTCTTTTTGCCCCACAAATTATGCGCTTATGACATTGTTTAATTTTTTTTTTTTTTTACAAAATTTTGAAAATGAATTTTTGACTGAATATCCTACGGCTGCCACCAGACTGATGTGTTTCCAATGTGGACAGTGTTTTTATTGCAAGAGCAGAAAAGAGCGAATCTGCAACTTATGGTCATTTTCCTTGGAATAAAACTGTAAAAAGTGAAATTGACCTAATAGCCTGTATGGATGCGTAAACTGTTCATGAAGCCAGCAGCATTCAGTGCAGCTGAGTGAAGCCTTACTATAGAAATTAGCAGTCAGTAGAGATGTATAAGTCCCTCCTGTTCCAGGTATGACATTATCAGCCTGATTCAGGAAGCAAAATTGCGCCCGCAATAGCTGCGAAAATGCTATCGCGGGCGCAATTTCCATAATAGGAATTCACCATGAAATTTGCGAATTCGGCGACACAGATTTGCGAAATCGCAAAAATATTCGCAGAATGCCGGCAGGAGACCATTTGCGAATCGGAAATAGCGAGAAATCACGGATTCTGCGAAAATAATTGCGAAATCGCACATTACTCGCAATCTGTATTCATGAAAAATCGCTAATAGCGAAAAAGCCCAAAATCGCATTTTGCGAGGTGCAATTTAAGGACAACCCAAAGCAGGTGGTAACCATCAAACCCATAGTAAAAAAAAAATTTGAAAAACCGTTGGCCAATCAGTAACTGGTGCAGGCCTGCCCAAACACACTTAAGGGGAAGCAGCATCAGCAGAAGGAATATCACAATGCCAAGAATGTACATGGTGGTCAGGCGGCGAAGGCTACAGCGAGCAGCAAGGAGGAGACGCAGAATCCAGGACAGGATATTCCGCCAGCGGGTCACCCTGCTGGGCCAGACCAGACAGCAAATATACGCAAAGTACCGGCTGAATGGGGCTATGATCATCAAGCTAATACAGGACCTTGACCCCCTGATGCAGCACCCAACAAGGCGGACCAATGCCGTGCCAACACATGTCCAGGTATTGTGTAGCCTGCACCTCCTGGCCTCCGGGAGCTTCCAGGGGATAGTTGCGGTTGCTGGGGGGATATCCCAGCCCACCATGTCCCGCTGCCTAGGGAGTTTCCTTGACGCAATGCTGACCCAGCTACACCACCACATCAAATTTTCCACCAGCCAACAGGATTTGGATGAGACCAAGCTACAATTCTACAATGTTGCCCGTTTCCCACACGTGATAGGATGCATTGACTGTACCCACATCGCCATCTGCCCACCAGCTGCAACGGAGTACATGTACCGCAATCGCAAGTCCTACCACTCCCTCAACATCCAGATGGTCTGCAATGCAAAGACATACATCACGGACATAGTGGCACAGTAACCGGGGAGTACACATGACTCATTCATATTCCGGCACAGCGGCCTCCACACACGACTGGTCAGGGGAGACTTCGGGGAAGGACACCTACTTGGTAAGTACACTTTGCCCAAAATGTCACATTGCGAATAACTAGCTGCGCTGCACAGGCACTCACCCTCTGCTCCTCTCATTCAGGTGACAGTGGGTACGCCCTGCCTGAATACCTCCTCACCCCATACCTCAACCCTGCTACACCACAGCAACGGCGTTACAACGTATCACACATACGCACAAGGAATTGCATTGAGAAGACTTTTGGGTTACTAAAGAGCAGATTCGGCATACTTCACATGACAGGTGGGGCCATGTACTACAGTCCTGCAGTGTGCTGCCGCATTGTGGCTGTGTGTGCTATCCTACACAACATTGCTACCAAGCGCCGGATACCTGTCGACATCTCTGGCAGTGAATCGGAAGGGGACGACCGGCCACCTGCACATGCGCGCCATGCACTCGGGGAGAACCCAGCTGAAGGCCACAGACGTCGCAACCACATCACACAGAACAGTTTCTAGTGCACCCTCCACCCTCACCCCACAAATCACAAATGCATGCAAAATGTAATAATGACACAACGCCAATGTGTGCAGCAAAATTAAATATTATTGTTTCATTCACAATAATGGTACCAGTTTCAATCTTGCCATTGCTATCAGTATTTCAGCATACTGCTGTGTCGAATACACAGGGCAGGCTTATGCTCAGCCTGTGCCTGGACAAGTCCTATGAAGTCATGTGCGCCTCCTGCGTGTACCACCCAAGCGCCTCTGCGGCTCATCCTCATCCAAGGCACGTGTTCCTGCAGTGGGCCTGGTGCTGCGTCTGAGTGCCCCTACGTGTGAGGCAGAGTGGCTGCTCACACTCGATGTCCCCTCACTGGCATCATCACCCCCAACAGTGGCAGGTAGAGCAGGGTGAAGTGCTGTCACGGCAGTGGTCAGGTGCTCAAGTACCCTGGCCACATCCTCGCAGCACTGGATGAGCTGCTGCTGCTGCGCAAGGGACCGGCGCGATAACTGTGAGGTGGCATTGCCTACAACATAATTGCACCTGGTGTAGGCCGTCAGCCGGGTCAATAGCGACGGTGGCGGCGGCGGGCTGCGTTGCGCTGCGATGTCATTGCAGCAGTGTTGGCCTCCATGGCTGCAGTCATGCGGGCCATTCCCTCCCCCACACCTGCCATGGCTGCCGTCATGCGGTCCATCCGGTCCCCCACTCTGGCCACATTGCGGCCAATGTTGTATAGCTGAAGCTGTATGGTACCTTGACGGCGTGCCTGCAGCTGATGTATACGGAGCATGCGTCGTTCCACGCTCATTCTCGCCAGCCGCTGTCCATTCCCCCTCCTGGTGATAGGTGCATTGGTCTGCAGGCGAGACCTGCCACGCCTGCTCTGCTGGCCTGACACAGTGGGTGGCCGCTGTGTTGCCGCTGTCGCGGGCCCTGATGTTGAAGCACCAGCTGCTGGTGGTGTCACGGTAGGCGTTGCTGGTGCGGCAGGGGCTGGAGGCACACTAGTTGTGGGCCTGGCTGCGGCAGTAGTAGTTGCGGCTGAGGCTGGGGGCACGCTAGTTGTGGGCCTGGCTGCGGCAGTAGTAGTTGCGGCTGAGGCTGGGGGCACACTAGTAGTGGGCCTGGCTGCGGGAGTAGTTGCTGTGCCAGACGCAGGAGGCACACTGGTGGTGGACCTGGCTGCATGAGTTGTTGCTGCGGCAGGGGCTGGAGGCTGTGTATGTGGCGGCACCTCCTCCTCATCCTGTGCCTCCTCATCTATTTGCAGCCTCTCGCTGTCGCTGCTGTCTGCGCCACCTGTGAGGGGAAGTGGACGTTCATTAGTTGCATGTATCTGTCATGCGTGCAGTTGCTACATGCATGCTGGGTGACATTCCCTGACTGGCTGTGGCATTGCGTACTTTGGGACCTGTCTGGCTGCATTGGGGTACTTCTACATTGTGGCCACACTACATGTCCCACAATGCTTTAGGGCATTACCTGATGTGCAACGATGGCATGACTATGGAACATTATGGGAGGCTATATGGTCATGGCCATTCATAGGGGACAGGGTCGCAGTCGCATGCCACTTACCTTGGATGTCTTGGGTGGGGCGGGATGAGTCCAGACGGGTCACTCCGATGCACGCCTCAGCCTCCAGCGTGTCTTCTACTCGATCCTCCAAGGGGGTGTTTGGAGGGACTGTAGGTCCTCCCCCTCCAGTGCCCAGGGACTCTCCAAGCCTCTCAGCTACCTTCTCTTTGGCACGACCTCGGAGGTCGTACAAGCGTTTCTTTAGTTCGTCCAGTGACCAATCGGCCACACCCACAGAGTTCACCGTGGACGCTATACCCTGCCAGATCCTGCGTTTTTCCTGCTCAGGCACCCTCCTAGAGTCCTTCCCAAACAGTTTGGAGTGGTTGGCCACCACCCCTTCTATTAAGTGCTCCAGCTCCTGCTCGGAGAACTTTAACTTTCTCTTGCGCCCTGTGGTGTTGCTGGGCCCAGGAACTGCCTCCTCAGACATAGCTGCAGTGTAGTTTGTGAGTAGTAATCCAAGGTGGATTGCAGGAGCTCTCCCAGTTGCTGACTCGAGGTCTGCCTCACTGTGGTGAATGGGGGTGGGAACTGGCTGCTTCCTGGTTGTGATGTCATCACTGTGCTCGAAATGCGACGTCCAGTTTTCCCGATCTCGCGATTTTGCGATCTCGCTTTTTGCGATCTCGCAATTAGCGATATCGCTATTTGCGATATCGCAATTCCGACACGGATGTAGCCGGAAATTGCGATGTTTCTGCGATTATCGATAATCGCAAACGGCTTTTGCGGCTGCGTGCGAATCGCTTTTTTTTATCGCAAAACATCATGAATTCCGTTCTGCGATTTCTCAATTGCGATTCGCAGTTAATCGCTAATTGAGAATCGCAGATTCCGGTTTTCATGAATCAGGCTGAAAATCTGTGCAAACTCTTCTTGCAGCAATTAGCTGTCAGTACAGTTGTCTCAACTTTTCTTGTTTGCGGTAACAGACATATTCGCTGTGTAAACTCTTCTTTTAGCAAGTATCAGTCTGTTTGGCTATCATTCAGGTCAGGCGGCCAGCGATCAGGTCAGTTCACCACCCCCCCAGGCAGCCGCTGCCTCCAAGCCTCTTCAGGCCACCTTCAGACCATCAGAGGCACCCAGCGGGAGGCAGGGTATCCCCCACCCCCCTCCACTGGCTATCAGTAACATCAGACTGTTGGATACCACAGATAGTCCAAAGGGGTTACTCCCTCCCCTTTGGGACACCCCGGCACCAATCCCACCCGCTTATGATCGGCTGATCTTTCCTTGCTCCGCCTAGAAGTGCCGGCTCTCTTGGTCAAGGGGGCCATAGAGAGTGTGCCGGCATCAGAAGTAGGTCTGGTTGCAATTCCTGAAGGAAGAGAAATTCAAAGTACTCATGCTCGTCCAAGTGTTGTCTGCCCTGGATCCCGGAGACTGGATGGTAGAGCTGGACTTGCAGACACTTATTCCCTCATCCCTGTCCTGCCGGCATATAGACGCTATCTGTGGTTCACCGTGGGCCACGAGCACTTTCAGTTCGTAGTGCTCTCCTTCGGCCTCACCAGCTCCCCTCGGGTTATTATCGAAGTGATGGTGGTGGTCGCAGCTCATCTGCAGAGGTCAGGGATTTTAGTCTTCCCTTACCTTGATGACTGTTGAAGCTCAGCAGCCCCAGACCCAGACAGTCGCCTCTGACCTTCAAACTACGTTGGACTTCCTGCACTCCCTGGGGTTCATTATTAACGTGCCAAAGTCATACCTGACTCACTCTCAGACACTCCCTTTCATCGGAGCTGGTCTGGACACAGCGCAGTTTCAGGCTTATCCTCCCAAGCTGCGAGTTCGGGATATTCAGGCTGTGATTCTGATGTTTCAGACTCTATCTTGGATTTCGGTGAGACGGATTCTGAGGCTGCTGGGCCTCATGGCCTCCTGCATCCTTCACGTGCCACATGCCCGCTGGCATATACGGCCCTGCAGTGGGACCTGAAGACCAGCGGGCGCAGCATCAGGGAATCTCTCCGACGTGGTCCTTTTGCTCAAAATATTAATTTATCTTGAAAAAACAAAGACAAGAGGCATTTGGCAAAACAGGAACATTTAGTTTAATTAAACACTGCGGCCAGTAGTACAGCGGACAGAAACGGGCCTGGGGACTGACTCAAAGTACAATCGATTTGAGCGCCATTTTATACACTTCTTGGAGCATCGTTAAACAATCCAAAGGTCCTTTTTAGAAAGAGGAATGCGAGTCTAGTCATGGAGTCACAAATTGCTCCTACCTGATGACAAATGTAGGTGGGTCTCGACCTTGCGTGGAGACAATGAGGGCCGGTGGGTAACGTGTCCAGCATGGGGAGTGTGTGATCGCTGTGTGTGCTAGGCGCCCCGTGTCCTGATTGGCTGAGTGTTCCTAATTTCATGTGGCATCGAACTTTATGGTGTTTTGGGACCGTGCGATACTCCGGCCTTGTGAGCTGCTTTGGGGCCAATCTCCCCGGCCCATTGTTGTGTCGCTGCCTATCTGTGGGGCTCATCTAGATTTTTCCTGTTCGCCCAATTGTTCTGCTGGTTAGGAGTCACCCCACTTGTGATCTGTCAATCAGTTGCCTCAGGCCAAGGTCACAGGGCCTGCCTGACCACGTATTTTTGACTCTGGGTTAATGGAGTGGTCATATCGGGTGATTTTGACAACAGTGGTTCGATTTCGTTTTTATGCGCACATTTATCATTGCGTTCATTGACATTAACATTCACATTTCAGTTCTCAGAGGGAACTGCAAAGGGTCGGTATTGGTGGCTGACAAACTGCTATTGGGTCAGTGGCTGACCCTTCCCCACCCAGTGCTGACTGTAGTGACAGATGCGTCACTCCTGGGATGGGGCGGTCATCTGGGAGAGGTGGAGATCAGAGGACTCTGGTCTCCAGGAGAATCCAAACTCCACATCAACCTGTAGGAGGGGGCGGAGTTCCCACACATGATGTGGAGTTGCCCACAACTTGGAATTTTTTGGGAGGAGGAAGTAGACCTGCTATGTGATGCTACAGTCGCCGAATACCTGTTGCCATGGGCACATGTTTGCTGCATTGGTTCCTGCACACTCCTAAATTAAAAGGTAACAAGCATATTCCTAGACCTGGGGCTGAACTTAGCGAAGAGACATATTACAGCCCCCTGTACGCTTTGTGAGGTGGAAGGCTGATCTAGTGAAATGGGCAGCGTGCGAAGGTACGAGCGACTCCAACAGGCTAGGCGCACAGGTAACGACAAGGCGCTGGAGGCAGCGAGGGCATGGGAGGCCCTGGAACAGGCCCTGCGGGATCAAGAGGAGGAGATGGAGGCGATGCAACCATGAAGGAATACATGGGACAGCCCGGAGATAAAGGCTTAATAGCAACTCCCAGTGCAGCCATGTTAGAGGGCCATTGTGTCAGATTGTACACGGGGTAAAGCATACGGTATTGATGTTATTAAACACAGAGCTGACGGGAGGGGGCTGACCCAGAATGCATGGACATTTGATGGCTGGGGCACACTGGGGGCGGGGGGTGGGCGGGAGGAGGTGGGCATTATGATAATTGTTATTTCAGTTGATTTGGGATATTTATATGTTGATGGATATCAGGGAGTAGCATCCTGTAGATGTGCTGCGCGATAGAAGCGAAAAAAAGAGAATGGAGCTCTGCGGGGTCATTTGGGTGATGTACATGAAAATCTTAGGGAAGTGTACTGATAAATACGCTCTGAGAATTCCATGCAGAATAACAGCTGCGCGGCATGTAAATGAGCGCCAGAATTACTGGGCCCGATTTACAGAACTAACTTAAGGCACTGTATTCACAGAAGGCACTTACTCATTTTGGCATTCACAGAAGTTAGGAGTCCTAATTTTAGGACTCCTAAGTGCCTTCTGTGAATACCAAAATGGTAGTAAGTTTAGGATTTTGTCTTAAGTTAGTTCTGTGAATCGGGCACAGTGTGATTACTAGATGAGAATGTACGTGTGTTGGGAAAAACAATTAAAACATTTTTTTTCTAATTAACCTGTGGAGCTATGAGTGATCCTGCTGGCAATGAACAACGTCCTTCAATCAGTCACGGAAGGCTGGTACAGGTGCTCATAAACAACACCACTGCCATGAGGTACTGCAACAAACAGGGTGGGTGGGGTCTTTGGACCCTTTGTCAAGAAGCTGTGCGTCTCTGGACATGGCTGGAACAGCAGGGCACAACTATGGTGGTTCAACACATGGTGGGTTATTTGAATACCAGAGCGGACAAACTCAGCTGTCGATGCCTACCGGATCACGAATGGTGTCTCCATCCGGAAGTGGCGCAAGGTCTCAGTTGAGCATGCACAATGTCAGTAGTTTTTCGCTCTGCAGTTTCCAAGGCGGCTCTCGCTCGGAGACACGTTTTGTCTGGAGTGGACCTCAGGCCTTCTGTACCAATCCTGCCCAGAGCTCTCAAGAAGAAAAAGATGAACCCGGCCCGAGCAATCCTCGTGGCTCTGGACTGAGCATGGAAAGCCTGGAATCCCGAGCTGTTGAGCTTCACTAAAGCGGTACACACCTGCTGTTGGACCAAGGTAATGGCGCGGTGTACAGGCAGACAAGTTGATCCTCTTTCTGCACTCCTTTCCCAGGTTCTATCGTTTATTCTTACATTGGCCCAGCAGGGCTCTGCTTTGGCACTTTGAACAGCTGTCTTTCTGCCATATTGGCATTTGCCAAATCTGCCTTCCCTCTTCAAGTCCGCTATTGTACATAGGTTTTTGAAAGGTCTCCAAAACATGTTCCCACCTTCACCCTTCATTATGCCTCAGTGGTACCTTAATTTAGTCCTCCCATTCCTAAAGTGTGCTCCTTTCAAGCTGTCACACAGCTGTCCTATCAGGCTCCTTACCATCAAAACGGCCTTCCTAGAGGCAGTAACATCTGGCTGGAGGGTCAGTGAGATACAGGCTCTGTCATCTCAGCCTCTGTACCTTACCATCTATCCAGACAAACTGGTGGTCCTTCGGACTGGGGCATCCTTCCTACCAGGTAGCAACTCCCTTCCATTTAGGTCAGTCCACCAGCATGCCTACCTGTTGCTCTGCCTCACACCTCTAAAGAAAAGGAGGGACTCCATCAGGAGGACCCAAAAAGAGCTTTGTCTTTCTACCTCGACCGCACAAAAGTGTCAGTGGAGGATCAACTCTTCATGGGGTACGTCGGAGCCAAATAAGGTAAGGCCATGCAGAAGCAGATCATCCCGCGATGGATAGTGCTCCCATTAAAATCTGCTACGCATTTGTCAAAAAACAACCTCCTGACGGTTTGCGTGCTCACTCCACCAGAGTCAAGGCTTCGACCACTGCGTTAGCTCACGGAGTACCTGGCCTGGATATCTTTCAGGCAGCAACGTGGGCTTCCACGCCCACGTTTACGAAGTACTACTTCTTGTATAGTCAGGTCCAGCGAGACAGGCATTTTGCCTGTTTGGTCCTACAGGAGTTTCTGTGTCACTGCCCCACCTCAGGGGAGATGTCCATGAGTATTGATCCAGCGCTCCTACCAAAATTCTGCATAAATGATGTCACCATCTACCACCAAACTTACCAATCAATACCAGGCCCATAAAAATAACAGAGCAGCTGAATCATGAGGCGAATGAATCTAATATGCTGTTTAAACTATCTACAATAAACAAGACCAGCTTGTCATTTAGTAAGTTTATTCAAACATATTCATGAAAACTGAGGCCTTAGAACTTTATTAAACAAGTATTAGAAAATGTAATTAAAGAAAAGTTTATTCAGCATTTATAAAGAGAGCTTGATTCAAGAAATATTATTCATTAACAGAAATAAGTGAAAAAGAGCATTTCCAAACCCTAACTAATTCCCTGTCTCTACCCTCATCGCCTGGAAACAAAGTCTTTAAAGTCTCCTTTCCTTACGTGCGTTCGTCGATCAGCAGAACACGACCCTCTGGAATCAAGAAGCTTAGGAAAAAGTCTGCTCCTTGAGCCAATTCTTATACCCTAAAACTAAGGCTAAACTAACTATTTTCACATTCCAACAGCTGAATTCTGGCTCCCCATTGGCTGAGCCACCTCATGCCACAGTACATTGTGACATCTTCCACCTCAGGTCCGGGCCTTTTCACTAACCCATTGTTCATGCACAGAGTCCTGGCGCACTTCCTTAGGCTCAAAACCCAGGCGGAAATGCAGCCCCCTACCACAGCGCCTTGAGACCCTCACAGGTGAGTAGTTGCACTTTACAAATACAGATTGATTGATTGAAAGACTCACAGTGTGGCAGGCAGAATCCATTCCAGGTCCAGTTGCTACTGATCAGCTGGGCAGTTGGGCCTCTTGAAGCTTGTTGTATCCCTGTAACTTGAACAGGAGGCAGAAGTCTTATGACCTATGCTGTCCACTTCTTTATCTTGGACCCGGTCTTCAAAGCTCTTCTCAGGTCTCAGACAGTATGTTTAGTCCTCTTATGCTATTCCACAGGTCCAGAAGTTTTCTGAAGAGGTGTCACATTTATGCATGGCATGAGTTATTTGGTGGGAATGACTCTAGGGACAACCTTACCAGATTCCTGTGGCTAACCCTACCCACTTTGGGCATTTTCAAAATGGACAAAGTATTCGGCCACACTAAACTTGGGCTCTGATGGCTGGGTGTGTGTGGGGGAATGTGCAATGTTCAGTTCAGAAAACTTTATTTCGGTCGTACGACCTAAAAAAGTGCAATCCTAAAAACATTGACAATCGTTGGTATTTGCTTACAATCATCATACTTAGGACATTTAAGAACAGTATCCCAACAGTCTTTAGATTTCATTATTTAAGGAACTAGACGTTACGGATACTACAAGCTACTGGGCTGTACAATTACATAACGGGAAATGCTTGATACAGTAAATAGATAATTAAATAGTTAAAAGTTAAAAAGCACAATAATAATCTATTTGAAAGGTTAAAAAAAACCATAGCACATAAAAGGACTATTCGTGATTTATAAAATATACAGTTGTTAAAAGAATAGTTACATTGAAACATTGGAACATGCCCTAGGCCTCATTAGAAAGTTTCAGTAAAGCCCTTCTCGTACACCACATGGAGAACAAAAATCTGGACACTGAAAACACAATCGGGATGCTAAGGTCGGATTTCAATATCCGAAATGCATCCTGGTAGTGCCTAGTGCCGATATTTTTACAGATCTGTGCTAACCAGCGTTTCCGGACCACCTGGGCTTGCCCCGAAGCGGTTGCTCACCCACGCTCCCTTCCTTGCTGCCTGATCGTGTCCCTCATCGCTGCCTGCTCCCCTGCTGCCTGGACCCGTCCTCGTATCGTAATCTGCACAGTGCGATCGCAATTGCACAGCTTTGCCAAACTGAAAGCAACGTAGCCAGCGCATTTATAAATAGTAACTGTGTCAGCTGATTTGCATAGTGCACGTTAGCGCTGCTTTGCTTTGGATATATAATTAGCGCAGACTGCAAAATCATTCATTGCCGGTCCTCGGCTGTGCCCCGTTTCGCCTTTAGTAGTAAGCAGCCATTTTGTTGTTGTTGTTGTGTCCCTCCTGACCCGTGTCTCCTCCCCGCTATCGCCTCCCAGCTGACCCTCCCTCGCCCCCGCCCCCGCCTCCTCCAATTTCTGCTTATGACAGATGCATTCTCGCGCAGCGTTCACGCGCAGCGGTCGCGCCCTATGCGCGCCGAAGGTGCGCCAAAGGTAAGCCCGTCTGCGCCCGTCCACGCCTGGACCGCGCCCAGCGCCAGACCCCCTGGTCCCTGCAAAGCGCACCCCCCAGCATAACGTATGGCGCCGCCGCCCTCCTAGCCCTTAACCCAGGACGCACACCTCTATGCTGCGTAACTGTCCCAGGACTCACCCATGGACCCTTCGCCTGCCACTCCTGCAAATTTACCAGCATCAAGACCCATACCACATCCACTAACACCAAACACAGCTCCGACTCCAACCACCTGAAGTGCATCCTACTGAACACCCGCTCGGTCCACAGACACGCCACCGAACTCTGGGATCTACTCGACCCTACATCACCGGACGTCGCCTTTCTCACTGAAACATGGATGAACGCATCATCAACACCCGACATCGCCATAGCCATCCCGGACAATTACAAGATCATCCGAAAAGACTGCACCAACCAAACAGGAGGAGGCATCGCCATCGTCCATAAGAACACCATCAAAATCACGACCAGCTCCGACGATAACCTTACAACCGCCGAACACCTCCACTCCCAGATCCACACCGACCCTAGGACCACACTCAGAGGCACCCTCATCTACAGGCCTCCAGGAACCCGTAAACAATTCAGCGAAGACATCACTGACTTCATCAGTCCACATGCCCTCGCCTCCGAGAACTACATTCTACTGGGAGACCTCAACTTCCACCTGGAAAAGAAAAACAACAGCAACACCACCACCCTTCTTGACAACCTGGCCAATCTAGGCCTCAAACAACTTGTTGACACCCCCACTCATGTAGCCGGACATAAGCTCGACCCAATCTTCACCTCCAGCAAACACATCTCCTTCGATCGCACCACAGCTCTCCATTGGACGGACCACAGTTGTGTTCACTTCAGCTACAAAACCACCTTGACCCACAACCCCCCATAACCTATTCCCCGAAGAAAATGGAACAAAATCACCACCGACCAACTCCTCACATCGCTCAACCAAAACCCACCCGCCCTCTCATCGGACCCAAACCAAGCTGCCATCAAATTCAAACAATGGATCACTCACAGCGCTGACGAATTAGCACCCTTGAAGAACCATCACACCAAACAAGACAGCAAAAAGGCCCCCTGGTTCAACGATGACCTTAAGAAATCCAAGAAGCTATGCCGTACTCTCGAGAAAACATGGAGAAAAAACCCAACCAACGACAACATGACCACCTTCAAGGCAGCCACCCGCAAACACCACCAGCTGATTCGATCCACCAAGAAATCAGCATTCAAGAATCGACTCAGCAACAACGCCCACAACAGCAAGGAACTATTCAACATCGTCAAAGAATTCACCAACCCCAACGCAGCCTCAAACGACATCACTCCCTCCCAAGACCTTTGCGATTCGTTATCCTCCTTCTTCTACAACAAAATTGCCGACATACATAACAGCTTCGAAAACAGTTCCAACGAACAATCCTCTCCACCCCCTCAGATCCTAAACCGCCCTCTAACAACCTCAGCGCCTGGAACCCAATCACCACTGAAGACACCATCCGCCTAATGAATTCCATCCACTCTGGCTCGCCAACCGGCCCGTGTCCCCACCACATCTTCAAAAAAGCAGACTCCATCATCGCACCCCATCTCCGTGACGCCATCAACTGTTCCTTCAACTCTGCTACCTTCCCAGAAAGCTGGAAACATGCCGAAGTCAGCGCCCTCCTGAAGAAACCCACAGCAGACCCCTCTGAACTTAAAAACTACCGCCCCATATCCCTCCTCCCATCCCTGGCCAAAGTCACTGAGAAAGCCGTCAATAGCCAACTCGCCGCCTTCCTCGAATCCAACAACTCCCTCGATCCTTCACAGTCCGGCCTTCGAGTCAAACACAGCACCGAAACCGCCCTCATTGCAGCAACAGATGACATCCGAACACTACTGGACAACGGAGAAACATTCTACTCGACCTCTCCGCCGCCTTCGACACTGTCTGTCACAGCACCCTCATACAAAGCCTCAGCAACATCGGCATAAAAGGAAAAGCCTTGGACTGGATCATCTCGTTCCTAGCTGGGAGAACTCAGAGAGTCCGACTTCCCCCATTCAAATCAGAGGCCACCGAAGTCATCTGCGGTGTACCACAAGGGTCATCACTCAGTCCCACCCTCTTCAACGTTTACATGAGTCCACTCGCTTCCATCGCGCGTCAACACAACCTTAACATCATCTCCTACGCTGACGACACCCAGCTGATCCTTTCCCTCACCAAAGACCCCAACACCGCCAAAACCAATCTTCACGAAGGCATGAAAGAAGTAGCCGTATGGATGAAAAACAGCCGCCTAAAACTTAACTCAGACAAAACGGAAGTGCTCATCCTAGGATCATCCCCCTCTGCCTGGGACGACTCATGGTGGCCTTCGGATCTGGGATCAGCACCCATACCTACAGACCACGCACGTAACATTGGCTTCATCCTGGACTCCTCACTCTCGATGACCAAACAAGTCAACGCCGTCTCATCCTCCTGCTTCAAAGTACTTCGTATGCTCAAAAAAATCTTCCACTGGATCCCCGCCGAGACAAGAAAGACTGTCACCCACGCACTGGTTACGAGTCAACTAGACTACGGAAACACCCTATACGCCGGAATTACAGCCAAATTACAGAAAAAACTCCAACGCATCCAAAACGCATCAGAGAGACTCATTCTGGACATCCCTCGCCAAGATCACATTACCAGCCACCTGAAAGACCTCCACTGGCTTCCCGTCAACAAGAGAATAACATTCCGTCTCCTCACCCACGCACACAAGGCCCTCTACAAACTAGGACCCGAATGCCTCAACACTCGACTATCCTTCTACACACCCACCCGCCAACTAAGATCCTCCAATCAAGGCCTCTCCACAGAGTCGCCTTTGGCAGTTCTTTTCAAAACTTTTCACAATAAAAGTTTATAGACTTCTCATCTTTTTCAAAATAAGTTTTCTCTTGTGGCTTTACATCAGCAGGCCTCTTTTCAGAAAGCGTCAATTTTCTGCGCCACTTTTTCTTGCGTCACTTTTTTTAGAATGCATTATTTTTCTGCAGCCAACACTAAGCTTCATTTGGAAAACTATTATTTAAACAAACATAAAACATCAATTAATTAAAGAATTGACATTTGTTCTGTTACCCACCCCCCTTTGCTAAATGTTAACCCATTAATTATGTTACCTAGCAAAAGCACATTTAAGCAGCATATATTACCTTTGATGTACCAATCCGATCTGGAACTGCATTTGTCACAGAAAAGACAAGACAAAAGCACATTTAAAAGCACATGCTATTATTTTTAACAGCAGCAGTTGATTTAATAACATGCAGCAAACATATTAGTTTTATTAAACATTATGGAAGTCTGACTTCACAAGCCTGAACAAAATATTGTTCATTAACCCGCTCCATCAACTCCCTCATCTGGTGTTTTTAAAAATCACCAAACACCACCCAAAAATGTCACAAATGTTATCTATTGAACATGTTTCAGGCTTACTCAGAATTAGTATTTAAACTCTAATTTCATCTATATTTCTGCAACTCTCATATTGAGTCCTACAAAATTCTTCTAATTCTATTTCCTTTTCCCTTTCTTTATTCAGCTAAGTTGGATCCTTTCCACCTTTGAATCCCCAACCCCCAATGAATTTATAGGTATCTACATTTTGACTTGCACCAACAAAACAAATAACAATCTGAGTACTATAAAACAAAACAAAAAAATGTAATTTTGAAAAATTAGTATATAGTATATACTCCCTTTTTTTTTTTTAAGTTTTCAAATTCTAAAACATGTTTTCTTCGACCTTGCGTCTTACATAAAAGTGTTTCCAGCTAACACAATTTCTTCGACCTTGTGTCACCTAACACAATTTCTTCAGCCTTATGCCACAATAAACCTCAACTTAAGGAAAGCTGGCGTGAGGGCACGATACATTTATTTGCGGCACTGCAAGCACAATATAAATTGGCCAATACCGAATGTTTCCGCTACCTACAAATCCGCCACGCATTGTTAACTCAGGTGCCGGTGGGCACGTCGCTCCCGCAAGCCTCCCCCATTGAGGATAGGGTGCTTGACGGGCATCTCCCAGAAAAAAACATTTCTCTCATTTATAGGAAGCTCATCAATAACATGGAAGATCCGCTACGGGGGCTGAGAGGGAAGTGGACCGGCGATGGTCTCGAACTGGATGATGAGGATTGGCAGGAGGCAATCTCCTACCCACGAGTGGTCGCCATTCCGGTCAGGCTGTGGCTGGTGCAGCTTGAAATCCTACACAGAGTTTATGTTACGGGTCCGGGCCTGGTGGGCATGGGACGGGAAAAGAGTGACCAGTGCAGACGGGGATGTGGGGAGGTGGCTACATTTATGCACATACTCTGGAACTGTAGACAGATAGAACAGTATTGGGCTGATATCCACAGAATATTGCATTCTGTTTTGGGGGTGAATCTGCAGCCGGAGGCTCGCAGGTGTATATTGAATGTTTGGGAACCCTCATATCTCAACGCATACACCACATAGTGGGATACCCTAGCTTTCATGATAGCAAAATGTAATATCGCACAACTGTGGGGAGCCAGTCAGCCACCCCGGGTGGGGAAGTAGAAGGAAGACCTGGACTGGTGCATGTTTAGAGAAAGGTCTGTCTTCATAGCGAGAGGATGCCCGGGGAAGTAGGGTAAGATCTGGGGAGCGTGGAACGGATATGGAGGTGACATTTGTCTCCCACCAAGTTGTCATCAGGACTCGGAGGCTCCTGAAACCCCCTGATCAATCTTATGTAAATTTGTCAATTATTTTGTATAAGTGACTTGTCTTTGTACTGGATGTGCCAGCCCGCTTGTGATTACTTTGTTGTAATGTGGTCGAATTGTTCAATAAAAAGAAACATTAAAAAAAGACATATATAGATATGAAAAAACAGATAAAACCAATTTAAAAAGAAATTTAGGATGTTTAAAAACAGCCGAATCAAAAGTTCCCGCCAAACGGAATAGCCAATTGTTTATGTGTTCCGAGAGGTAGATGAAACATTTATTTTCCCAGCCACCACAGATGATGATCCCAAAGGCATACTTTGGAGCAAGTTTATGGAGCAAGTGTGTTCCCATCCAACCCCCACAGCAGTCACAGGAGTGACCACAGATAGGGGAATTCTGCAGAACCAGTGTCAAGCTTGTAAAATGTGTTGCGAAGCAACGGCACACAGGGGACATCGATACGAATGGACCTTTAAGTGGTCCACCAGTACTTTTACGTCCAGTGGTTGAACCAGTTGTGTTCCAAGGCACACGTCCAAGGCACACTTGAAAGTGCACAGCAGGCAGCGGAATACAGGCTGCATGCAGTGAAGCCACACAGGCTGAAAGGACAATAACCAATGCTCATTAGGTTTCTGAAGCAAAGGTGTGCCGAAGCATTGTACCATGCGTTCACAGAACAGGAGCATATATGGTTGTGCCAGCTCCATTTGATCTTGAAGTGGGACATCCATTGTGGAGTAGAAAAATTTAAATCACAGAACGACAATTGGGAACCGGACCAGGGGAAGAACTCCAAAGACACTTCAGAGCACGGAGTGAATAAATGATGGAATGACTCAAAAGACTGTGTGGAGGGTGCTAAGCAAACCAGAGTCCAAGCTCTTAAAAGTGTGCTTCTCCCACCGTATGAGGCATGTTAAAAATGCAATGCACGGAGGAGGAGCCAAGCAGGCATTCGAAATGGCCGCATAGTCGCTCGGCTCCGCGAGCCCACTCGCCCCACACGTCTATCCTGCCGAATATCCTGACCCACGGAGGCATATTTTGATAAAGGGAAGAAAACAAGCACCTACCGTTTGCTTCCGGAGCTCCTGCGTGCCGCCGATCCTGGGAATTCTCCCCAACTGCTCTGCAGCCCATGCGATGGTGAGATCGGGGCATTGATTAGGCGGGGCCTACGGCCGCAGCTGCTGCACCAATTGCCGTTGATGGCGGCAGAGAACCTGCCGGTGGGGGCCGATGATATGAAGGACCGCTGCCAGCGGTGAAGACCCGACCCGCTTGTCGGGGACCATTGAGGGGCAGCGTGGCGACCCAGGATTGAAGGGGGTGCTGGACTCCTGCCCCCTCTCTAAATTTCGTTGCCCGGGCATAGCCAAAGATTGCCCCCGACATAGGCGGGCAAGTCCCGGGGCCCTGCGGGACCTTAGCCTTTTGGTTGCTCTCCTTTCTGGACCCTGCCCCACAGTTCGTTTGCCCTGGGGACGCATCCTGCGGTGCCCTTACAGTAAGGCCTGATCCCTGAATATGGTGAAGAGGGATGGGCCGACTGGATTTAGATGGCGGCCGGTGCCCCTCTCTGCGGTCCACGTCCATGTTGGGCGGCTGATGCAAGGAAGGGGCCGGGATGCCCGCAACGCATGACGGAGTTCACATCCTGGGACGTGTTGGCTGCCCTAACAGTTTTGCACGAGACTATTGATTGCCACGCGCGAGACCTTGGTGCAAGGATAGACGCCATTACTGTTTCGCCATCTATGGCGGCCACGGTCCTATTTCAGGGGTCGACCGATGGACTCGCTGCTGCATCCGTGGTGGAGGTTTCGGATTCTTGGAGGTACCTTGGGTCACTTGAAGACCGGGCTCCCGTGCCCGCGCGGACTGTCTCGGTTGCTCGTATGGAGAAATCCTTGGGACACATGTCCGGCTGGTGGCTGGGGGTGGAGCGCTGCCTTTCTTCTTGGACTGGCCTGGTTGTATCGCGATGGTGGCCAAACTATTTGTCTCTCCTCTCCTGTATGATGTTATTATCTGCCAGCTTTGGGAGGTTCATGGGACCGGCGTTGTTGTTGCCAGATCTTCGCTTTCAATATTTGGACAGATTTGGATTACTATGCTCTTTTATGGCTTCGCCCCGTCCGGGCTCATCCATGCTGCTTGGACCCTCAGGACTGTGCTTTACATTGCTTAACTAGAGGACTTCGGGTGGTACTACCGCCAAACGGGGTCAGGGATGAGGTGGTTTACAATCTATCTGCTTTATTATTGACAGACGGTGCAGTGGGTAGCTTTGATCGATATTTCACTGTTTTTGTATTCGGGATGTGTTATTCTTCCTTATGGTATTGTTTCCTACTTGTGTTTCCGAAGTGTAGGGGTGAAGGGCGGGGCCGGGCGGCGAGATGAGGGCCCTCCTCCGTTTATTTTCTTTTCCTTTCTTTTTTCCTTTTCCCTATCTTTCTATATTTCGGGTCTATTTGGGCGACAGGCAGGCGGCTGGGGGGTAGGCCATGACCTTCTGCGGGTGTGCAGGGTGGGGGGTTGTGGGATGGGTTTTAGATTAGTATTTCTTTTGTTTCCATGGCCCTTAGTCTTTTTCCTTTTTCTATAGTGTCGTCTCACTCACGGTTCCTGTAACGTGTATTGTTTTAAGAGGTGGGGTTAGTATTTGCTATCCATTGGATTTGTGCCTACGTTTCTCCTGATTTGTGTGCCTTTCCCCACTACTTTGTCTGTATTTATGCTAATTGTTGACATCATGATTGCGTGCTGTGTTGCAGGACCACATGTGATTTTACGGCACTTTCTCAGTTCTTATAAATTTAAAAATGAACCTCTGTAATCCTGATTCCGGACCTGATCATCTGTTTACGAGTTGTCTCCTGGTCTACGTTACGCCCTGGCTTTTGAACTGTGCTGATTTTCTGCATTGACTGCTGCATTTTTATTTTACTTCGCGGTAGGCCGAGAAGGTTGTAGGCCCGTACTTGTAACTGATTGCAAGATTAATTAAGGTTCAAAAAATAAATAAATAAATAAATAAAAATGCAATGCACCAATTTTCCAAAATGTTGTAGTAAATCAGTGAGGAGTAGCAACTGTATTTCAAAAGAAGATCTTTCAACTTGAAGATCAACCGTCTCCTACACAGATGCTAAGGCCACATCTTTTTGGAACAGTAAGTCTTTCAGTGTGCCCAAAGCATCAAAGTGCATGTTCGAAAGTTTTATTGAAGACCAAAGCTTCGCCTCCCTAACTGTACTGGCAGGTGGAAACAATACTTATGTACAACAAGTAACCACAGAAGTAACCGTGGCAAGATAAGCTATGCCAAGTCTCATCCCGCAGCCACCTTGATCATTCAACATCAAATAACTCCCATTCGAGAACAATCTGAAAGCCGGACGAGTCATGGCTGCAGAGGAACCTTTCAAGTAGCAAGAGATGTTTGCTACAGAAGCCTTACAATCCTGTGAAGGTGAAACCTCTTTGAACACTAAGGAACCAGTCAAAGCATTCTCGTAGCCAGAGCTGCTGAAAAAAGCTTCAGTGTCTTTATGCTGATATTTGAAGGGTAATTCCCAATACTCATGTACATACCCACCCCCTAACGCTTCATATCTGCCCACTTGATGGTGTTCTATGCAGATTTGGAAATAAAACGTTGAAATCGGCAGAGTAATGAAACTGTGGTTTATCCAATCCGCAGAGAGTGTTTCAGCGACAGTGAACGTCAGCCTCTCAAATCTCTGCAAGTGTAGCATAGTGTGCTTTTTATCTTTGAGTGCCATGAGTACTTGCTGTTTTTTTTCAGTTGGTAAAGAGTTAACAGGTTTGTGGCAATAATATGTTGCCATGGTATGCGACCAGAGCGAAGTGTCTAAAGTGTCCAACTCAACAGCAGGATAGATCTAAGTTGCGATTGCCCATGTTGTAATGTGGACATGTCATGTTGTATAATGCCTATTGCTGACAAGATTATGTTACCCAGAGAGTACATTCCAGAGGACAAGGTTGTCAAGCCACTGTTAACTACTGCTAGACCTTTTTCTAAATTAGCTCTGTCAATTTTGTGCTGTCTTTCAGCAGCTTCCTGCTGAAAAACCTTCCATATTTCATTGTATGTTGCATCCAAGATATGTTTTTGATGTGGTTTTCGAGAACCTAACAAGAAGTCCCGTAGTTGCAGGTCATCAGAAAGAATGGATAAGTGTTGTTTCACCAAATACAATGTGGAGGTTTTTTTTTTTAGCCAGTCAAGGCACAACTTCCCAAAACTGTAAGTTGTCACCACCCTCAAGTGTTCTGACCGCACGTAACGCAGGTCAGGCCTGCTGATCTTAAAGCCCTCAGTGTTACCCTAGAACTGCGCTTGATATCCGTTAGTATTTAACGGCCAAACAGACCATCCCTTCCAATTGGTGTCTGATGAATTCATTGTATGTGCCGTTGTGTTTCATGCTGACTAATGTTTCCTCCTTGTATTTTGTTTAAACTACTGCCAATTTTCAAAATGTCCAAATGTGGAAATGTGTGGTGTGTTCTATTCTTTTATCCTAGTTAAACCAAGACGTGACGTTTGTTGCACAGTTTATTTCAGGAAAATCCTCTGCTGTGGTATAAGGCAAGCTCTAAACAAAGCCTCTTTTCCCTCAACCTGCCAATCCCTTGTCCCCCAAATTGACTTGACATCAATAGTTTCTCTCCAATAGTAGAACCCTTTTGTGGACAGAAAGGAGGCCGAATATTTTAGCTTGGTGTTTGTCAGCATGTTTTGCTTTACAAGTGATGGTGCAAGTTTATAAAAATAAGATACTGGGTATAATTTATCTTACCAGAAAAATAAGCAAACTTCTGCCTAAATGTGTTTAAAGCGACCCCGTGGTGGTGAAGGGCAATGTTCTCATGTAATTAAATACAGCACGTGGAGTACCTGCTTTATGCATTAAATGATGACCGTATTGTTGAAAACTGAACATTTTGTCATAATTAGATGTACCTTCATACAACTCATCACACAAAAAACTGTAGAATGCCCTCGATCTTTTCGCATTTCATGCACTATGTCTCCATCCCCTTCATCCGAGGCCAGCGCTAGGAGTGACAATGCCCTTCAGAGATCTAATTCTGAATTGGCAAACGCTCAGTGTGGCCATGCAGATCATATGATACCCTATTCCAAACCATCCCATCAGGAACTGGAACAGCCGACATATTCACCAGGGAAAGGTCTCTTTGTTCTCTGCGTAATGATGAATGTGGTTGGAGAACCAAGTTCACCAGTAGTACAGCAGAGCATTCTGGGAGATAGTGTCCATATAGAAGCAGGAAAAAGGCTGTCACAAAACCAATCCACAGGACCAGGTAAAGTAACGCATTTGTAATTCAAAGGTGTAGCCATGAAGGAACAAAGTATGTCTTTTTCAGCCCTAGAGCGTATTCATGGTTGCCCCCTGATTTCTCGGGCACATGTTTTGTCTCGTTCCTGTTGCCTCCTACGTATACAGCTGCGGCAGATTACCACAAGACGAGAGTTGTTAGAGGTGTCTTCGGTAAGGAAGATACTGCAGGACAAGAATTAGGAGATTTCTTGAAGGGTTTTCTGCCGTTTTGGGGACCTATGGCTAACAGCAGGAACATTCGGCAATTGACGAGAGTGGTTGAGTCCGCCATAGTCGAAACTGCTGGTGCCCTTAGTAACTTGACTGCTGAGCTCCAGTCGGATCGTCTTATGACTCTTCAGAACAGAGTTGCGTTAGACGTCATACTTACAGATAGAGGAGGGGTGTGTAAATTGATTCAATTGAGCTGCTGCATTTTCATTCCAGACAACGCTCCGACAGTTTTCCAAGCCATTTCCAAGCTACATAAGATCTCCGAGTCTGTACATGTGGACGATGGAGATTGGTCGTCAATGGGATGGTTTTGGGGATTGTTATCCACCTGGGGATGGAAGATTCTGATGGTCACTGGGATGATCTTAGCTATCCTTTTCCTGTTCTGTCTTTGTGTACAGTGTGCTCCTGCAATATGTGGCCTCTGTGTTACTTTGTGTGCAAGGAGACCTGTCCAGAGAGAGTTACTAAGTAATAGGATGATGCTACAGCAACATCTTGATGATCTGATGAATATAGACCTGGATTCAGACTGACATGGGTTTGGGTTTATTGCCTATGTAAGGGCAAAAAGAGGGTCTGAGGTTCCGTGATTCTGAACCCGTTCAATAAAGGTCGTCGTATTGAGACGATTTTGGTATCAGCAGACCGCAAAGTGTTTTCGTCATAATCGATCTATGGAAACACTATGTATTCAGGGATTTCGTTCGAACCTTCGGGTTCCATTTTGTGTACGGCAGCCATTTTGTGGTTGCCCTCACATAGGCCGATGACTGCGGCCGAACGAGTGCTTGGGACACGTACACCTTTAGCTGACTTTTGTGTGACCTGGACGAACTGACTCCCTTGCTCGAGGCTAACCTTGTTGAGCCAGTTCCTTGTTAGGCAGTTGGTCAGATAGAGAACAAAGAGCAGGACATTGCTGAGTTTATGGTACACACACACACCCTTCTATCTGTTCCTTCCTTTATGGCTTATTTATGGTTTGGGTTGAGGTCCTTTTATTATGGGTTTGTCCGGCCTGTCCGAGCAGGAATGTTGGATTTTTGCCTTGTCATTTCTGGTGGGCTGGACAACCGAAAGTGGGCTTGTCGTTATGCGACACCTTTGAAATGTCACTGTGTGATTGGACAGTTTGTAAGTAATTGATGCTAGCCAGGAATGTGATTTTTAGCATAAAAGACGATGTCTCGCTCTATGAATTTGTGCAGTCTCTAGCGAACCACCCGTGTTGTGCTTCGTAGACCTCTGTTCCTGGTTGCAGCCAATAAATTTGATCTTTGACGTCACCGAGAAGTATCCTGTGTCTCTGTATTCTAAGACAGGTGAACCCGAAGACATCAGGCGTTTCCCCTGGCGCCGCTGGGTTGTAACACCCGGTTCTTCAGGGGGGGGGCGATATCCCACTGACTTCTTTTAAGGGGGTATTTAGGCACTTGGGGCTGAGATCGCACTTGGTCGGTTGCAATGGGGGTCTTTATACATGACCCCCCCCCCACAAAACACTCAAACCATACACCACCCTCCCCTCTTTCTCTCTCTTACACACACACATACAACACAGATGAAGCACACGTCCCTTCTGGGACACAAAGGTAACAAACTCATTCATGAATTGGAACACACACACACGGTGCAGCGCACAGCTCTTCTGAGAGGTACACTCACCGACACCTGCATGCAAATAGTATGCACACGCACATACAAACACAGGCCCACACACACAGACACACTCTGAATTTAAGGCACAGATACTTGTAGAGGCAGACAGAATCATTCTGAAACACACATACACACAGTCATACCATAATCATATGTGCCGCAGCTGTAGCATGTATCCCTCTGGACACAGAGCCTTAAATACAGGTACATGTAATAGAACAAGCACACGCAGCAGAAGTAGCATGTGAGCCTTCTGGCAACCACATCCACTTGCACCGCCATATGTACAAAGAAATGACACATGTATTGAGGAGACCGTATGGGTTAATCATTTCACTGCACTGTATAAAACAGACGACTCGGTTAATCTGTGCAGCACTAGCACCAACCAACTTGCAACTCTAGAGTCTGATTCCCGGGTCTCCTTTCCTCTGGACGTCGTCTTTTCTTTACCAGAGGTGGAACTGGCCATCATAGAGCCCCAGGACCAGACGGTACTCCTATTGATATTTACAAGACCATTGCCGCTCTTTAGGCGCCGCTCCTGACAAATGTATTGAACAGTTATAACAAATATGGATTCCCTCCACCTGGCAGGATGCAATAGTAGAGCCAATATTTAAAAAGGGCGATCGTAACGACCCAAAATGCTATCGCCCCATTTCCTTGCTTAATCCCTAATGAAAACAGCAGGTAGAGTCGTTTTAAATAGACTACAGATAAGGGCCAAGGATGACAATGTCTTATCCAAATTTCAATATCGGTTCAAGTCTGGTCTTGGTACCGTTGAACAAGGACTTAATTTGGCAATGCTGATAGGAAAATATAAGATGGCCAAAAAGGGAAACTTATTTTTAACATTCGTTGATCTCAGTTCTGCTTTCAACTGTCTGAGTCACGATGTCCTGTGGGATACCTTGGCAACTGGGTGTTGATGTAAATATACGAAATTTCCTCAAGGAATTATACAGAGGGGTAGGGGCAAGGGTGCGTTACAATAAGAAAGGAGAATGCACTGACATTTTTTTAATAAAGAAGGGGGTACACCAGGGTGCATTCTTGCACCCTTTCTTTTTAATCTTTATCTTAATAGTGTAGCTGAACATTTTAAAAAATTGGCTGTGGATTTCCCTCAAATCGATGGTGCCGCAGTCCCTATTCTGCTCTACGCAGATGATGCGGTCATCATGGCTTGAGGGGTCCAAAAATATACAGTGGCTCTCTTATGTCAAGGAATTCCTAACAAATATAGGGCATTTGGAATTTTTTAATACGCCCGTATCTCTATCCTCCATTTCAAGAAAAATGTTAAAGGAGCAATGCTCTGTCTTTTTGGCCGACCAACGCTGGTCTATTGAGGGGAAGAAGACCTCTGTTCCGCAGCACCCCTCTTTAATGCAGGATTCTGGCTTCCAGCTGTATCTGTCCCCCGAGTTGGCTACCAATGATAGAATGCTTTTGGCTCGATTGAGAATGGGTATCTTTTATAGGATGGTTACTTTTCCAGCCACAAACGATTGGTCTAAAAACCTAATCAGTTGCCCATGCGACAACCGCTCTGCACAGTCCACAATTCATTGTATTCGCTTTTGTAAATTCTTTGGATGGGGAAGAAAAAGGTATCTAATTCCATGGTTGAAGCTCTGGGGTTTGAGGCAGTGCAGACCGGCGCTTTTCAAGATCCTTTTGCTTCAGAATGAATTGACTATAAGGGCTGTGTCTAAGTTCTTAAAGTTCATCGTTAGATGCAGATCTTCTATGGGCTGAATGAATTTTTAGTATCGCCAACAGCACTTTGTAATTGAACTGTAACGTATCGAGGCAAATGAATTTGGTTAGAGAAAGCTCTTGTTAGTACTGTTTCCCGTTAGCATCTTATTTATAATATTT
Source organism: Lissotriton vulgaris (assembly GCF_964263255.1). Lineage (NCBI taxonomy): Eukaryota > Metazoa > Chordata > Amphibia > Caudata > Salamandridae > Lissotriton > Lissotriton vulgaris. The sequence continues at coordinate 4,742,810 of NC_141698.1, forward strand.
ATTGTATCTTTTCTATATATGTAACCTACTCTGTATCCAATTATTACTGAATTTTTAAATTTGCATGTTTTACTGCGCTTATATGATTTTCATAATGGAATTGAATAAAGCTATCTTTGAATTTAATTTGAATTTGACGCATGCACTCACATTATATCAAAGCACACATCTCTTCAGATCCATCCTACAACACACGCATGCACAGGTGTTCACACACTTGACACACACACACTCACATCTATGACGAACCCTCTATCTCAAAAATTCTTGCCTCCTTAAACCCGAGCAATCACTTCAATGATCCTCTCCCATCGAACTGTCTAGCTGCCGCCTCACAGTCTGTCATCCCTTCCTGGACCTCAATAATCAACGCCTCCCTCCTACAGGGCTCAATTCCTGATTCGCTCAAGGCTGGCCAAGTTGTCCCCATCTGAGAAAAAAACACGCTGGACCCTGCATCCACTAAGAACTATAGACCCATATCTAACATTCCACTCCGAGCCAAAGTTCTGGAAAATGTGTGCAACAGCAACTGAGCCCACAGATCAACAAATGTCACCTGTTAGATAACTTCCAATCTGGGTTCAGATCGGGACACAGCACGGAAACCAGCCTCCTCCACATTGTAGATGACGGTCTCCAAGCCCTCGACCAACGCAAAACCTGTCTGCTACTCCTCCTAGACCTTTCCTCCGCCTTTGACACGGTTGACCATCAATTTCTCCTTGCACGCCTCAAACGCAGGATGGGGTTGGAGGGCTCCGTCCTTGACGGGTTTAGATCCTTCCTCCAAAACCGCACACAGAGAGTCCTCATCAATGGTAATCTTTCCGCCCCTTCTCCGGTCACGGTTGGAGTCCCCCAAGGATCAACCCTCTCCCCTACCCTCTTCAACCTTTACCTTGAACCCCTCACCGAGGTTCTACGTGGTGCCAATATCTTCTACCATATGCACACTACTCTTGCAGGGCTACCCAAGAGTCTCTGGCTGGCCCCATTGAAAGCCTGCGTCAACACCGCCGCCAGACTACAAACCGGCTCAAAGAAACTCCACCACATCTCTCCCCATCTCAAAGCGCTGAACTGGCTTCCCCTAGAGGCCAGAATCCAATTTAAACTGGCCTGCATTATTCACAAAGCTCTTTATAACAACTCCACTACATTCCTGGCACAAAAACTCGTGGAATCAGGAGGTTCCAGAAACTCCCGTTCTGCCAAAGACCTTCTGCTGAAACCTGCACTCTTCCGGAAGAAAAAAACCTACAATCGGGCCTTCACCTGGGCTGCGCCAAGGATCCGGGACTCCCTCCCACCCGCCCTCAGAAGACTCCCGTCCTCGGCACACGTTAAGAAGGCGACCAAAACCTTCTTAATGGGTGAATACCTCGTCTAATGAACGCGTCACATTATTATCTTTCTATGGACTCCTGGGCATTCCCCCAAGAGTTGAGACCTAGTGCCTTCTTTTGCAATGTATCTACCTATTTGAATTTCTGTCCCACATGTAGCCGGGACTTTAGACTGCGCGCTTCCTTGCACTCTGTATCCCTGTCTGTCCCAATGACCCTTCCCTTGCTTTGTGCACCACCCTTTATCCTGTAAAGCGCTCTGACACCCTCACGGGCCTGGTTCGCGCGCTATAAAACTATAAAATAAAATAATAAAATCAGAAGCATGCACCCCTCAGAATCACCCTCAGACCCAGGAGCTCACGTGTGCACACAGATCACACACATGTCACATACATTAAAGCAGAGGAATAGATCCCTTCAGATCCAACCTCGAACACGTGCGTACACACACAGACACACACACCATATCCCACAATGACACACACATCATATCGGAAGCACACACCCTTCAGATCCATCCTCGCACCTCTGTACACGCGGCACTACAGACACACGCCCCATCCACACACTCGCAGACTCCTACAAATAAAGGAGCCGGCACGTGCACACACATCTGTACACGCTCACGGGCCACTCGGGCATATATTTGTCTCAAACACGCACCCTAGGCACGAATCCAGCCCTGCCTACACACACCGCCCCCCCCTCACGGACGCACATACACACGTAGAGCACACATGACCACCCGTCCTTTGCTCGGGATTCTCAGGGTGCCCCCCCCCCACATTTTTTGTTGATCTGCCCCCCCCCCTCCCCCCCGCTCAGTGTCCTCCATTTTCCACGTCTCCATCCCTCTGCCAGTCACCAAGATGGTGTCCTCCCCCCGCCCCCTCCCTGTGACGTGGGCAGCCGGAGCGGCGGATCTCTCCCTCCTCAGCCCCCCCCCCCCTCCCTCCTGAGCCCCCCCTCCATCCTCAGTCTCACCTCCTCCTCCTCTCCGGCTGCTGCAGATAAGCCCCCCCTCCGCCCCCGCAGTGCTGCCTTCACCCATTCCACAGCAGACATGGATGTGCTGAACCAGGTGAGGGGCCGGGGGCAGGAGAGGGGGCTGGGGGCAGGAGTGGGCTGGGGGCAGGAGGGAAGGGTAGTGGGGGGCAGGGGGGCCATGCGGGGGGGCGGGGGCGGGATGGAACGACAGGTTGGGGATGGGGCAAAAGGGAGCCAGAGAGATGGCAGTGGGTGCCATGGGGGTAGGGCGGGGCAGGAGGGGGTAAGAGGGGGAGGGGAGGGAACTGGAAGGTGCAGTGGGGGTCGGGTGGGGCAGGAGGGGGTAAAAGGGGATGAAACAGGAGGTGCATGAGGGTGAAAAAGAGGTGGGGAACAGGAGGGTGCACTGGGGTAGGGTGGGGCAGGAAGGTGTAAGATGAGGTGAGACAGGAGGTGCCGGAGGGTGGAGAAGGGGCAGGAGGGTGAAGAGGGGTGGGGGGGGGCGGGGTGGTTAAAATGACCCTGGTGCGAGGGCTGCGGTGAATCGCTCCTCGTCGAGGTGTGTGTGGGGGGGAGGCGGAGGGGGGGGGGGGGGGGGTCGGGCCGGGACAGAGCCCCGACGCCCAGAGGGACGACCCAGGCGGGGGGTAATCTCTTGGGGGGGGGGGGGGGGTCACCAGGGGCAGCTCTGGTAATGCACCCTCACCGTCCACGAAGGATGGGTGGGCGGGGGGGCTGTAGGACATGAGGTCTGGGGGGGGGGGGGGTGAAGAGCGAAGAGCCGCGGGTCCAGGGTGAAGTTGGGGGGCAGCAGAGGTGCGACAGACCCTGAATTCGAATGAGACGTGTTTAGGGGGGGGGGGCACAGGTAGGGTCGCACCAATCTCCAGATATTACTGGGGGGGGGTCGCTATGTGTCTGATGGGGGGGGAGTGCAGCCGGGCATTCAGCACCAGAGGCACAGGGAAGACAGCAGGGGCATTCACCACAGGGAGGGGGGCCACAGGGAGGGCAGGAGGGGGGCCACAGGGAGGGCAGGAGGGGGGCATTCACCACAGGGAGGGGGCCACGGGGAGGGCAGGAGGGGGGAATTCAGCACCAGAGACAGAGGCACATGGAGTGGACATTCAGCACCGGAGACAGAGGCACATGGAGGGGACATTCAGCACCATGGACAGAGGCACATGGAGGGGACATTCAGAACCAGAGACAGAGGCACATGAGGGGACATTCAGCACCAGAGACAGAGACACATGAGGGGACATTCAGCACCATGGACAGAGGCACATGGAGGGGACATTTAGCACCAGAGATAGAGGCACATGGAGGGTACATTCAGCACCAGAGACAGGGGCACATGGAGGGGACATTCAGCACCAGAGACAGGGGCAGATGGAGGGGACATTCAGCACCAGAGACAGGGGCACATGAGGGGACATTCAGCACCAGAGACAGGGTGCACATGGAGGGGACATTCAGCACCATGGACAGAGGCACATGGAGGGGACATTCAGCACCAGAGACAGAGGCACATGGAGGGGACATTCAGCACCAGAGACAGAGGCACATGGAGGGGACATTCAGCACCAGAGACAGGGTGCACATGGAGGGGACATTCAGCACCAGAGACAGAGGCACATGGAGGGCAGGAGGGGACATTCAGCACCAGAGACAGAGGCACATGGAGGGTAGGAGGGGACATTCAGCACCAGAGACAGAGGCACATGGAGGGGACATTCAGCACCAGAGACAGGGTGCACATGGAGGGGACATTCAGCACCAGAGACAGAGGCACATGAGGGGACATTCAGCACCAGGGACAGGGGCACATGGAGGGGACATTCAGCACCAGAGACAGAGACACATGAGGGGACATTCAGCACCATGGACAGAGGCACATGGAGGGGACATTTAGCACCAGAGATAGAGGCACATGGAGGGGATATTCAGCACCAGAGACAGAGGCACATGGAGGGGACATTCAGCACCAGAGACAGAGGCACATGGAGGGGACATTCAGCACCAGAGACAGAGGCACATGGAGGGCAGTAGGGGACATTCAGCACCAGAGACAGAGGCACATGGAGGGTAGGAGGGGACATTCAGCACCAGAGACAGAGGCACATGGAGGGGACATTCAGCACCAGAGACAGGGTGCACGTGGAGGGGACATTCAGCACCATGGAGAGAGGGACATGGAGGGGACATTCAGCACCAGAGACAGGGTGCACATGGTGGGGACATTCAGCACCATGGACAGAGGCACATGGAGTGGACATTCAGCACCAGAGACAGAGGCACATGGAGGGGACATTCAGCACCAGAGACAGAGGCACATGGAGGGGACATTCAGCACCAGAGACAGGGTGCACATGGAGGGGACATTCAGCACCAGAGACAGAGGCACATGGAGGGGACATTCAGCACCAGAGACAGAGGCACATGGAGGGGACATTCAGCACCAGAGACAGGGTGCACATGGAGGGGACATTCAGCACCAGAGACAGAGGCACATGGAGGGCAGTAGGGGACATTCAGCACCAGAGACAGAGGCACATGGAGGGTAGGAGGGGACATTCAGCACCAGAGACAGAGGCACATGGAGGGGACATTCAGCACCAGAGACAGGGTGCACGTGGAGGGGGCATTCAGCACCATGGAGAGAGGCACATGGAGGGGACATTCAGCACCAGAGACAGGGTGCACATGGAGGGGACATTCAGCACCAGAGACAGAGGCACATGGAGGGCAGGAGGGGACATTCAACGCCAGAGACAGGGTGCACATGGAGGGGACATTCAACGCCAGAGACAGGGGCACAGAGAGCGCTTGAGCCTGGTGTTCAGCACCAGAGACAGAGGCACAGAGAGCGCTTGAGCCTGGTGTTCAGCATGGGTGATGGGTGATGGGTAAAGGGAGGCCTGTGGCCTGGCATCCAGACCCAGCGTCTGTCCCTGGGGCCACTGGGATTATGCTGCAGGGAAGCCAGACCCTGCGGCAGGGATGACTAAATTGCGGGCAAGAAAACGACCCAGAGGCCCTTCAGGAGAGGGCCGTGGGCACGGCGGGCTCACGGCCAGGGAGGCACAGCCTTTAGGGGGTTCAGCTGCGGTGGGGTAGGGGGGCATCAGACCCCTCCTGGAGCTGTTCACCACCTCCCTGAAGCAGTGGCTGTTGCCTCACGCAGGGGGGTCTAGGAACAGAGACTGCATGTCACTGCAGGGTGCTCAGCAGTCAGGGGTGGGGGGCCCACTCCCTGCAGCGGGGGCTGCTCAGCTCATTACAGCCGGGGCACCCAGCTGTGGGGGGGTCTCTGCCTTGCTTCAAGGCGCTATCTCACAGCACTGAGGGCTCGAGCTCACTGGAGATGAGATTCATCAGTTCACTGCAAAAGGAGCTCATCAGCTCAGGGTATCATCAGCTCGCTGCATTCTGGGCTGGTCTGCATAGATGGCCCATCATCATCAGCTCGCTGCATCAGGGCCTCGTCATCTCACTGCACCAGGGCCTCGTCCTTGCACTGCATCAGGGCCTCGTGGTCTCACTGCACCAGGGCCTCGTCAGCTCCCTGCAGCAGTGTCTCCTCAGCTCCCTGCAGCAGTGTCTCGTCAGCTCACCGCAGCAGTGTCTCGTCGTCTCACTGCCTCAGGGCCTCGTCATTTCACTGCATCAGGGCCTCGTCCTTTCACTGCATCAGGGCCTCGTCATTTCACTGCATCAGGGCCTCGTCATTTCACTGCATCAGGGCCTCGTCCTTTCACTGCATCAGGGCCTCGTCCTTTCACTGCATCAGGGCCTCGTCCTTTCACTGCATCAGGGCCTCGTCCTTTCACTGCATCAGGGCCTCGTCGTCTCACTGCACCAGGGCCTCGTCCTTGCACTGCATCAGGGCCTCGTCAGCTCCCTGCAGCAGTGTCTCCTCAGCTCCCTGCAGCAGTGTCTCCTCAGCTCCCTGCAGCAGTGTCTCATCGTCTCACTGCATCAGGGCCTCGTCCTTGCACTGCATCAGGGCCTCGTGGTCTCACTGCACCAGGGCCTCGTCAGCTCCCTGCAGCAGTGTCTCCTCAGCTCCCTGCAGCAGTGTCTCATCGTCTCACTGCATCAGGGCCTCGTCCTTTCACTGCATCAGGGCCTCGTCCTTTCACTGCTCAGGGCCTCGTCCTTTCACTGCATCAGGGCCTCGTCGTCTCACTGCACCAGGGCCTCGTCCTTGCACTGCATCAGGGCCTCGTCAGCTCCCTGCAGCAGTGTCTCCTCAGCTCCCTGCAGCAGTGTCTCACCTTCTCACTGCATCAGGGCCTCGTCATTTCACTGCACCAGGGTCTCGTCCTTTCACTGCACCAGGGCCTCGTCCTTTCACTGCATCAGGGCCTCGTCCTTTCACTGCACCAGGGCCTCGTCCTTTCACTGCACCAGGGCCTCGTCAGCTCCCTGCACCAGGGCCCCGTCCTTTCACTGCATCAGGGCCTCGTCCTTTCACTGCATCAGGGCCTCGTCCTTTCACTGCACCAGGGCCTCGTCCTTTCACTGCATCAAGGCCTCGTCGTCTCACTGCATCAGAGCCTCGTCCTTTCACTGCACCAGGGCCTCGTCAGCTCCCTGCACCAGGGCCTCGTCCTTTCACTGCACCAGGGCCTCGTCAGCTCCCTGCACCAGGGCCTCGTCCTTTCACTGCACCAGGGCCTCGTCAGCTCACTGCACCAGGGTCTCGTCCTTTCACTGCACCAGGGCCTCGTCCTTTCACTGCACCAGGGCCCCGTCAGCTCCCTGCAGCCTGTTGCAGGGTCTCCACCTCAGAACAGCAGGGGCTCTCAGGATCGCACTGCAGCCAGGCCCGAGCTGCTGAGTGCAGTCGGAGGGACTCACCAGGGCGGTGCAGTAGGGGCTCACTGCAGCCATGACTCTTCAGTTTGCTGCACCATCGGCAGGTTGCAGCAGGGCTCATCACCTCTCGACTTCAAGTGCAAAACAGCGGGTTGCAGTGTGGACTCACCAGCCCCTTGCAGCAGGGCCGAGCAGCTCGCTGCAGCGATGGTTCTTCAGTTTGCTGCATCAGGGGCTCGTTGGCTGGTTGCAGTGTGGCCTCGTCAGCCCCCTGCCGCTGGGGGTCGTCGGCTGGTTGCAGCAGGGCCGAGCAGCTCGCTGCAGCAGGGACTCATCAGCTCAGACCCCCAGGGCCACGGACACTACAGCAGGAAGAGTCGCTGCCTGCCAAGCACATGACACGCCATGGCTCCGAGGAAGGGGGAGGGGGAGATCAGACATGGGGGGGAGGATCACGAGAGATGCCCCAAAAGAAAGGGGAGGGGTCAGACATGCCCGGGGAGGTGGGGGGGGGGGGGGACACGAGAGAGGTGCCCAGCACACGGGCAGTGGTGCAAAGGCCCCTCTCTGTCTCCAGCCTCAGGGGTAAATGAAGGGCGGCCAGCTCTGGTGTAGGCCTGGCGGTCGGGTCTGTGCGGTGGGGCTGGTGCTGTGGTGAGATTCAGGGTGGACGTCGGTCTGATACTCGGGATGGGGTCGGCTCGTGTGATGTGGTTAAGAGGAGCCTGACGCAGGCTGTGGCTCAAGATGGAGGCCTATAGTGTGCTAGGATTGGGGGCAGGGGTCTGCCTTCTGCCGGGATTGGTGGTGGGATTCATATTCTGTTGAGATTGATGTCCTGGTTCTGTCTTGTGTTGTGATTGATGGAGCCATTCATAATGCACTGTGATTGGTGGTGGTGTTTATCATGTGCTGTGATTGATGGCCTGGTTCTGTCTTGGATTATGATTGGTGGAGGGTTTTATCATGTGCTGTGATTTATGGACTGGTTCTGTCTTGTGTTGTGATTGGGAGGGATCTTTATCATGTGCTGTGATTGACGGCCTGGTTCTGTCTTGTGTTGTGAATGATGGTGTGGTTTATAATGCACTGTGATTGGTGGTGGTGTTTATCATGTGCTGTGATTGATGTCCAGGTTCTGTCTTGGGTTGTGATTGATGGTGCGGTTTATAATGCACTGTGATTGGTGGTGGTGTTTTTCATGTGATGTGATTGATGTCCTGGTTCTGTCTTGGGTTGTGATTGATGGTGCGGTTTATAATACACTGTGATTGGTGGTGGGGTTAATCATGTGCTGTGATTGATGGCCTACATCTGTCTTATGTTGTGATTGAGGGTAGTCTTTATCATGTGCTGTGATTGATGGCCTGGTTCTGTCTTGTGTTGTGATTGGTGGTGGTGTTTATCATGTGCTGTGATTGATGGCTTGGTCCTGTCTTGTGTTGTGATTTGTGGTACGGTTTATAATGCACAGTGATTGCTGGTGGGTGGGTTTATCATGTTCTGTGATTGATGTCCCGGTTTTGTCTTGTGTTGTGATTAGTGCTGTGGTTTATAATGCACTGTGATTGGTGGTGGGGTTTATCTTGTGTGAACTGCCATTGGTGGTGGGGTTTATCACGTGCTGTGATTCATGTCCTCGTTCTGTCTTGTGTTGTGATGGGTGGTGGGGTTTATCATGTGCTGTGATTGATGGCCTGATACTGTCTTGTGTTGTGATTGATGGTGCGGTTTATAATGCACTGTGATTGGTGATGGGGTTTATCTTCTGCAAGCTGCCATTGGTGGTGGGGTTTATCATGTGCTGTGATTGATGGCCTGGTTCTGTCTTGTGTTGTGATTGATGGTGCGGTTTATAATGCACTGTGATTGGTGATGGGGTTTATCAGTTGATGTGAATGATGGCCTGGTTTTGTCTTGTGTTATGATTGGTGGTGGTCTTTATCATGTGCTGTGATTGATGCCCTGGTACTGTCTTGTGTTGTGATTGATGGTGCGGTTAATGCACTATGATTGGTGATGTGGTTTATCTTCTGCGAGCTGCCATTGGTGGTGGGGTTTATCATGTGCTGTGATTGATGGCCTGGTTCTGTCTTGTGTTGTGATTGATGGTGCGGTTTATAATGCACTGTGATTGGTGGTGGGGTTTATCAGTTGATGTGAATGATGGCCTGGTTTTGTCTTGTGTTGTGATTGGTGGTGGTCTTTATCATGAGCTGTGATTGATGCCCTGGTACTGTCTTGTGTTGTGATTGATGGTGCGGTTTAGAATGCACTGTGATTGGTGGTGCTGTTTATCATGTGCTGTGAATGATGGCCTGATTCTGTCTTGTGTTGTTATTGGTGGTGGGGTTTATCATGTGCTGTGATTGATGGCCTGGTCCTGTGTTGTGTTGTGATTGATTTTGCGGTTTATAATGCACTGTGACTAGTGGCTGGATTTATCTTGTGCGAGCTGCCATTGGTGTTGGGGTTTATCATGTGCTGTGATTGATGGCCTGATTCTGTCTTGTGTTGTGATTGGTGGTGTGGTTTATAATGCACTGTGATTGGTGGTGGGGTTTATCATGTGCTGTGATTGATGTCCTGGTTCTGTCTTGTATTATGATTGGTGGTGGGTTTTATCATGTGCTGTGATTTATGGACTGGTTCTGTCTTGCGTTGTGATTGGTGGGGGTCTTTATCATGTCCTGTGATTGACGGCCTGGTTCTGTCTTGTGTTGTGAATGATGGTGCAGTTTATAATGCACTGTGATTGGTGGTGGTGTTTATCATGTGCTGTGATTGATGACCAGGTTCTGTCTTGGGTTGTGATTGATGGTGCGGTTTATAATGCACTGTGATTGGTGGTGGTGTTTTTCATGTGATGTGATTGATGTCCTGGTTCTGTCTTGGGTTGTGATTGATGGTGCGGTTTATAATACACTGTGATTGGTGGTTGGGTTTATCATGTGTTGTGATTGATGGCCTGGTTCTGTCTTTTGTTGTGATTGTTGGGTTGGTTTTTTAAGTGCTGTGATTGATGGCCAGGTTCTGTCTAATGTTATGATTGGTGGTGGGGTTTATCATGTATTGTGATTGAAGGCCAGGGTGTGTCTTGTATTGTGATTGGTGGTGGGGTTCATCATGTGCTGGGATTAATGGCCTGGTTCGGTGTTGTGTTGTGATTGATCGTGCGGTTTATCATGCACAGTGACTGGTGGTGGGATTTATCTTGTGCGAGCTGCTATTGGTGGTGGGGTTTATCCTGTGCTGTGATTGATGGCCTGATTCTGTCTTGTGCTGTGATTGGTGGTGCTGTTTATAATGCACTGTGATTGATGGTCTGGTTCGGTCTTGTGTTGTGATTGGGGGTGGGGTTTATCATGTGCTGTGATTGATGTTCTGGTTTTGTCTTGTGTTGTGATTGGGGGTGGGGTTTATCATGTGCTCTGATTGATGGCCTCGTTCTGTCTTTTGTTGTGACTGATGGTGCGATTTATAATGCACTGTGATTGGTGGTGGGGTTTATCGTGTGTTGTGAGTGATGGCCTGGTTCTGTCTTGTGGTGTTATTGGTGGTGGGGTTTATCATGTGCGTTGATTGATGGCCTGGTTCTGTCTTGTGTTCTGATTGGTGGTGGGGCTTATCATGTGCTGTGATTGATGGCCTGGTTCTGTCTTGTGTTCTGATTGGTGGGTGGGTTTATCATGGAGCTTTGATTGATGGCCTGGTTCTGTCTTGGGTTGTGATTGTAGGTGCGGTTTATAATGCGCTGTGATTGGTGGTGGGGTTTACCATGTGCTGTGTTTGATGGCTTTGTTCTGTCTTGTGTTGTAATTGATTGTGCGGTTTATAATGCACTGTGATTGGTGGTGGTTTTTATCATCTGAAGTGATTGATGACCTGGTTCTGTCTTGTGTTGTGATTTGTGGTGCAGTTTATAATGCACTGTGATTGGTGGTGGGGTTTATCATGTGCTGTGATTGATGGCCTGGTTCTGTATTGTGTTGTGATTGATGGTGCCATTCATAATGCACTGTGATTGGTGGTGCGGTTTATCATGTGCTGTGATTGATATCCTAGTTCTGTCTTGTGTTGTGATTGATGGTGCGGTTAATGCACTATGATTGGTGGTGGGGTTTATCTTGTGTGAGCTGCCATTGGTGGTGGGGTTTATCATGTGATGTGATTGATGGCCTGGTTCAGTCTTGTGTTGTGATTGGTGGTGGGGTTTATCATGTGCTGTGATTGATTGCCTAGTTCTGTCTTGTGTTGTGATTGATGGTGCAGTTTATAATACACCATGATTGGTGGTGGGGTTTATCATGTGCTGTGATTGATGGCCTGGTTCTGTCTTGTGTTGTGATTGATGGTGCCATTCATAATGCACTGTGATTGGTGGTGGGGTTTATCATGTGCTGTGATTGATGTCCTGGTTCTGTCTTGTGTTGTGATTGATGGTGCGGTTTACAATGCACTATGATTGGTGGTGGGGTTTATCATGTGCTGTGATTGATGTCCTGGTTCTGTCTTGTGTTGTGATTGGTGGTGGGGTTTATCATGTGCTGTGATTGATTGCCTAGTTCTATCTTGTGTTGTGATTGATGGTGCAGTTTATAATACACCATGATTGGTGGTGGGGTTTATCGTGTGTTGTGATTGATGACCTGGTTCTGTCTTGTGTTGTTATTGCTGGTGGGGTTTATCATGTGCTGTGATTGATGGCCTGGTTCTGTCTTGGATTGTGATTGTTGGTGTGGTTTATAATGCACTGTGATTGGTGGTGGGGTTTATCGTGTGTTGTGAGTGATGGCCTGGTTCTGTCTTGTGGTGTTATTGGTGGTGGGGTTTATCATGTGCGTTGATTGATGGCCTGGTTCTGTCTTGTGTTCTGATTGGTGGTGGGGCTTATCATGTGCTGTGATTGATGGCCTGGTTCTGTCTTGTGTTCTGATTGGTGGGTGGGTTTATCATGGAGCTTTGATTGATGGCCTGGTTCTGTCTTGGGTTGTGATTGTAGGTGCGGTTTATAATGCGCTGTGATTGGTGGTGGGGTTTACCATGTGCTGTGTTTGATGGCTTTGTTCTGTCTTGTGTTGTAATTGATTGTGCGGTTTATAATGCACTGTGATTGGTGGTGGTTTTTATCATCTGAAGTGATTGATGACCTGGTTCTGTCTTGTGTTGTGATTTGTGGTGCAGTTTATAATGCACTGTGATTGGTGGTGGGGTTTATCATGTGCTGTGATTGATGGCCTGGTTCTGTCTTGTGTTGTGATTGATGGTGCCATTCATAATGCACTGTGATTGGTGGTGCGGTTTATCATGTGCTGTGATTGATATCCTAGTTCTGTCTTGTGTTGTGATTGATGGTGCGGTTAATGCACTATGATTGGTGGTGGGGTTTATCTTGTGTGAGCTGCCATTGGTGGTGGGGTTTATCATGTGATGTGATTGATGGCCTGGTTCAGTCTTGTGTTGTGATTGGTGGTGGGGTTTATCATGTGCTGTGATTGATTGCCTAGTTCTGTCTTGTGTTGTGATTGATGGTGCAGTTTATAATACACCATGATTGGTGGTGGGGTTTATCATGTGCTGTGATTGATGGCCTGGTTCTGTCTTGTGTTGTGATTGATGGTGCCATTCATAATGCACTGTGATTGGTGGTGGGGTTTATCATGTGCTGTGATTGATGTCCTGGTTCTGTCTTGTGTTGTGATTGATGGTGCGGTTTACAATGCACTATGATTGGTGGTGGGGTTTATCATGTGCTGTGATTGATGTCCTGGTTCTGTCTTGTGTTGTGATTGGTGGTGGGGTTTATCATGTGCTGTGATTGATTGCCTAGTTCTATCTTGTGTTGTGATTGATGGTGCAGTTTATAATACACCATGATTGGTGGTGGGGTTTATCGTGTGTTGTGATTGATGACCTGGTTCTGTCTTGTGTTGTTATTGCTGGTGGGGTTTATCATGTGCTGTGATTGATGGCCTGGTTCTGTCTTGGATTGTGATTGTTGGTGTGGTTTATAATGGACTGTGATTGGTGGTGGTGTTTATCATCTGATGTGATTGATGGCCTGGTTCTGTCTTGTGGTGTTATTGGTGGTGGGGTTTATCATGTGCTGTGATTGATGGCCTGGTTCTGTCTTGTGTTCTGATTGGTGGGTGGAAGCATGGGCGGAAAATCCGTTACGCTCGCGGATTTTGCGGATTTTGGGTAAATTCGCAATCCGCGAGATTCGCTAATTTCCCACAAAATCCGCAAATTCGCACGCAGCGGATTTTTTTTCTTTGCGGTGTAAGTTCGCAATTGCGAACATGTAGGTGCGGCGGGCAGCAACAATCTCGCACTCGCGAAATTACAAAAATTGCAATTCCGCACAAGAAATCTACTAGCAAGCAGCATAGACCTTCTGAAAATGATTATTTTTATCAGAATAACTCCTCAGGTTGACATTTGCCTGCACTTTTTTAGATTTGAGGCCTTTTGATTTTCTTTGGATAACTTTTGGATTAGAAATCAACTTTCTCATATAAGCTTGGTGGGGCATTAAAGTTGCTGTAATGCTGCTCTGCAGAAAAACGAGTTTTGCAAAAGTGAAAGCAGGTTCAAAAGTTCAAACTCATCATTAGTAACAGTTCCCTGTAGTGCTTCCTGACAAGGGCCCCTCCAAAGTTCAGTTGCTAGTTGCAACAATTGTTCAGTTGCTAGTTGCAACAATTGTATGACCCTGCTCTGACCCTCACAGCAGGCTCATAGAATAGCTACAAGTAGGCCACAAAGGTCCTGAAAAAAAAATTGCACTGCAACAGAAAGCAAATTACAGATAAGGATGCAGGTGCCAGACTGGAATTTTAAAACAGTGACACATTAATAAATCAACCCCAGATTAAATCATGTCAGTTGAAGCAGGCAGGTGTGCTTGCTTTTTCCCCGCATAATCTACAGTGATGATGAACCAGAGGGTGGCATAAGGCATTGATGTACCAGAGGGTGGCATGGGTAAAACAGAGGGTGGCAGGGGTGAAACAGAGGGTGCTGGGAACCTATGATGATGAACCAGACGTAGAAACAACATAATCGTGACAGTTGCGAGCCGACATGTAAGTTCGCGATTGCGAACTGTTACAAAACCCTCACGAACTGTCAGAAATCCTTGCGAACTGGCAGAAATCCTTGCAAACACAAAAAAAAAAATCCGCAAATTTGCGAGAATTCGCAGATTTTGCGGATTGCGAGTTCGCAAATTCGCAAAATTCGCGAACGCCAGATTCGCAAAATTCGCCCATGCTTAGTGGGTTTATCATGTGCTTTGATTGATGGCCTGGTTCTGTCTTGGGTTGTGATTGTTGGTGTGGTTTATAATGCGCTGTGATTGGTGGTGGGTTTTACCATGTGCTGTGTTTGATGGCTTTGTTCTGTCTTGTGTTGTAATTGATTGTGCGGTTTATAATGCACTGTGATTGGTGGTGGTGTTTATCATGTGCTTTGATTGATGGCCTGGTTCTGTCTTGTGTTGTGATTGATGGTGCCATTCATAATGCACTGTGATTGGGGTGGGGTTTATCATGTCCTGTGATTGATGTCCTGGTTCTGTCTTGTGTTGTGATTGATGGTGCGGTTTATATTGCACCGTGATTGGTGGTGGGGTTTATCTTGTGTGAGCTGACATTGGTGGTGTGGTTTATCATGTGATGTGATTGATGGCCTGGTTCTGTCTTGTGTTGTGATTGGTGGTGGGGTTTATCATGTGCTGTGATTGATTGCCTAGTTCTGTCTTGTGTTGTGATTGATGGTGCAGTTTATAATACACCATGATTGGTGGTGGGGTTTATTGTGTGTTGTGATTGATGGCCTGGTTCTGTCTTGTGTTGTTATTGCTGGTGGGGTTTAGAATGCACTGTGATTGGTGGGGGGTTTATCATGTGCTGTGATTGATGGCCTGGTTCTGTCTTGTGTTGTGATTGATGGTGCCATTCATAATGCACTGTGATTGGTGGTGGGGTTTATCATGTGCTGTGATTGATGTCCTGGTTCTGTCTTGTGTTGTGATTGGTGGTGTGGTTTATAATGCACTGTGATTGGTGGTGGGGTTTATCATGTGCTGTGATTGATGTCCTGGTTCTGTCTTGTGTTGTGATTGGTGGTGGAGGTTATCATGTGCTATGATTGATGGCCTCCTTCTGTCTTTTGTTGTGATTGATGGTGCGGTTTATAATGCACTGTGATTGGTGGTGGGGTTTATCATGTGCTGTGATTGATGTCCTGGTTCTGTCTTAGGTTGTGATTGGTGGTGTGGTTTATAATGCACTGTGATATGTGGTGGGGTTTATCATGTGTTGTGAGTGATGGCCTGGTTCTGTCTTGTGGTGTTTTTGGTGGTGGGGTTTATCATGTGCTTTGATTGATGGCCTGGTTCTGTCTTGTGTTCTGATTGGTGGTGGGGCTTATCATGTGCTGTGATTGATGGCCTAGTTTTGTCTTGTGTTCTGATTGGTGGGTGGGTTTATCATGTGCTGTGATTGATGGCCTGGTTCTGTCTTTTGTTGTGATTGGTTGGTGGGTTTATCATGTGCTGTGATTGATGTCCTGGTTCTCTCTTGTGTTGTGATTGGTGGTGGGGTTAATCATGTGTTGTGATTGATGGCCTGGTTCTGTCTTCTGTTGTGATTGATGTTGTTGGTTATAATGCACTGTGAATGGTGGTGGGGTTTATCTTGTGCGAGGTGCCATTGGTGGTGGGGTTTATCATGTTCTGTGATTGATAGCCTTGTTTTGTCTTATGTTGTGATTGGTGGTGTGGTTTATAATGCACTGTGATTGATGGCCTTGTTCTGTCTTGTGTTGTGATTGGAGGTGGGGTTTAATATGTGTTGTGATTGATGGCCTGCTTCTGTCTTGCTTTGTGATTGATGGTGTGGTTTATAATACACTGTGATTGGTGGTGGGGTTTATCTTGTGGGAGCTGCCATTGGTGGTGGGGTTTATCATGTTCTGTGATTGATAGCCTTGTTTTGTCTTATGTTGTGATTGGTGGTGCGGTTTATAAAGCGCTTTGATTGGTGGTGGGGTTTACCACGTGCTGTGATTGACGGCCTGTTTCTGTCTTGTGTTGTGATTGATGGTGCGGTGTATAATGCACTGTGGTTGGTGGTGGTGTTTATCATCTGATGTGATTCATGGCCTGGTTCTGTCTTGTGTTGTGATTTGTGGTGTGGTTTATAATGCACTGTGATTGATGGCCTTGTTCTGTCTTGTGTTGTGATTGGAGGTGGGGTTTAATATGTGTTGTGATTGATGGCCTGCTTCTGTCTTGTTTTGTGATTGATGGTGTGGTTTATAATACACTGTGATTGGTGGTGGGGTTTATCTTGTGGGAGCTGCCATTGGTGGTGGGGTTTATCATGTGCTGTGATTGATGCTGTGGTTCTGTCTTGTTTTGTGATTGGTGGTGCGGTTTATAATGCACAGTGAATGGTGGTGGGGTTCACCATGTGCTCTGATTGATGGCCTGGTTCTGTTTTGTGTCGTGATTTGTGGTGGGGTTTATCATGTGCTTTTATTGATGTCCTGGTTCTGTCTTGTGTTGTGATTGGTGGTGGGGTTTATCATGTGCTGTGATTGATGACCTGGTTCTGTCTTGTGTTGTGATAGATGATGTCGTTTATAATCCACTGTGATTGGTGATGTTTATCATGTGATTTGATTGATGGCCTGGTTCTGTCCTGTGTGGTGATTGGTGGTAGGCTTTATAATGCTCTGTGATTGGTGGAGGGATTTATCATGTGATGTGATTGATGACCTGGTTCTGTCTTTTGTTGTGATTGATGGTGCAGTTTATAATGTACTGTGATTGGTGGTGGATCATGTGCTGTTATTGATGGCCTAGTTCTGTCTTGTGTTGTAACAGAACCAGGTGTTATGTTGTGTTATATGATGTGGTTTATAATGCACTGTGATTGGTGATGTTTATCATGTGATATGATTGATGGCCTGGTTCTGTCTTGTTTTGTGATTGATGGTGCGGTTTATAATGCACTGTGATTGGTGGTGAGGTTTATCATGTGCTGTGATTGGTGGCCCGGTTCTGTTTTGTGTTGTGATTAATTATCTGGTTTTTCATGCGCTGTGATTGGTGGTAGGGTTTCACATGTTCTGCGCTGTGATTGATGGTTGGGGTATGTCTTGTGTTGTGATTCATTGTGTGGTTTATCATGTGCTCTGATTGGTGGTGAAGTTTATCCTGTGCTGTAGTTCATGGTCTGGGTCTGGCTTGTGTTGTGATTGATAGTGTGGCTTCTCTTGTGTGTCCTGTGATTGGTGATGGTGTTTCTCATGTACTCTGTTTGATGGCTGAGTACTGTCTTGTGATTGATGGTGCAGTTTATAATGCACTGTGATTGGTAGTGAGGTTTATCATGTGCTGTGGTTCATGGTCGGTTCTCTTTTGTGTTGTTATTGATGGTGTGGTTTATCATGCAATCTGATTGGTGGTGGAGTTTATCATGTGCTGTGGTTCCAGGTCAGGGTCTGGCTTGTGTTGTGCTTGATGATGTGGTTCATCTTGTGCTGTGATTGGTAGTGGGGTATATCATGTGTTGTGGTTGATTGCTGAAGTCTCTCTTGTGTTGTGATTGATGGTGTGGTTTATCTTGTGTAGTTATTGGTAGTCAGCTTTATCATGTTCTTTAATTGATAGTTATGGTCTGTCTTGAGTTGAGATAGATGGTGGGGTTTATCTTGTGCTGTGATTAGTAGTGGGGTTTATCATATGCTGTGGTTGGTGCTCGGTTCTCTCTTGTGTTGTTATTGATGGTGTGCTTTATCTTGTGCTGTGATTGGTGGTGGGGTTTATCATGCGCTGCGGTTCAAGATTAGTTCTCTCTTGTGTTGTTATTGATGGTGTAGTTTATCATGCACTGTGATTGGTGGGGTTTATCATGTGCTGTGGTTCATTGTCGGGGTCTGGCTTGTGTTGTGATTGATAGTGTGGTTTATCTTGTGTGTCTTGTGATTGGTGGTGGTGTTTATCATGTGCTGTGATTGATGGCCTAGTACTGTCTTGTGTTGTGAATGATGGTGTGGTTCATCTTGTGCTGTGATTGGTAGTGTGGTTTGTCATGTGTTGTGGCTGATTGTTGCGGTTTCTTCTGTGTTGTGATTGATGGTGTGGTTCATCTTGTGCTGTGATTGCTAGTGGGGTTTGTCATGTGCTGTGGTTGGTGGTCGGGGTCTATCGTGTGTTGTGATTGATGGTGTGGTTTATCTTTTGTGTGCTGTGATTGTGGTGGGGTTTATCCTTTGCTGGGGTTGTTGTGGTCTGTTCTGTGGTTGTTGTCAGAGTTTATCTTGTATTGTCTAGTTCCTTGTAAGAGGTGAGGGGTTATATGTTTTGGTTCTTTGTTTTATCTGCCTTGGTCTGTGGCTTAAGCTGAGGGCTAATTGTGTGTTAAGATTGAGGGTGAAGGTCTACCTCCTGATGGGGTTGAAGGTGGGATTGAGTGGAGAGGCCTGTTTAGTTCTGAGCTCGAGGGCTAGCGTTCTGTGCTATGGTTGAGGATTGGGCTGCCCTTGTATTGTGTCTCAGGTTCCAAGCTTTTCTTGTGCTAGGACTGGGGGTGTGGACTGGCCTAGTATTGGTTTGAGGGTTGGTCTTGTGCTGCAGTTGATGATAGAGTTTGCTTTTTTCTGTGGTTGAGGCTGAGGTGAGAATGGGTTTGACTTGAGCTGCGGTTTGCACTAGGGGCTCATAGTGGAGTCTGTCTTGTGTTGTGATTGATGGTGTGGTTTATCTTGTGCTGTGAATGGTGGTAGGGTTTATCATGTGCTGTCATTCATGGTTGGGTTCTGGCGTGTGATGTGATTGATTGTGTGGTTTATCTTGTGTGTACTAAGATTGGGGGTGGGGTTTATCATGCACTGTAATTGGCGATGGGGTGTATCATTGTCCCGGGGGTGCCGGGTCGGACGGATTCTCGACCACCTGAAGTGGAGTGGGCGGAGTGAACAGAAACACTGGTGCCTTTAATAAGGGTTTTAGTGAAGGTTTAATAGGGATGTATGTTCTTTTCATGAACAAAAGATGGGGGGGGTTAAACTCAGTCTCTGGACAGTGGGAGGGCTTCAGGAGGCTTCGTGATCCTGGAGGTCTTCTTCCTGGATGGGACGTCTCTTCGCCTGGGACCTCTTGTCAGGTACCGTAAATGAAAGGAGAAACACGGGTCAGGCTTAGAACTCTGGGACGTGGGGTAAGGGCCGGGAGTGAGGACACAGAGACCGTGCAACGTGCTCAGTTAACAAAAGGGCGTGCTGAGGAGTGCTCGTGCTCACGTAGGGAAGGTCGCATACAGGGTTCACACCGGGGGCTGCCTCCGCCTCCCAACCCAACCCGCGACCCGGCCCCGTACCTCTCGAAGCCACGCTCCTCCCATGGGCGCGTGGCAGGGCGAAGCATCCGACCGTTGGCCTCCTGGCTTGTCGCTCTCGCTTTCTCTCTCCTCTCGACACCGTCCACCTTCTTCCTCGCTCTTCGTCTCCTCCGGGGAATCGCCATCCCTCCGCTTGCTGGAACTTCCGCCTCTTGACGTCACGAGGGGCGGAGTCTCGTATCCCGGAGCCACTTCCTTAAAGGAGCCGCCCGCGGCTTCCTCATCTGGCCATTCACTGTCGGGGTCCTCGGGGTTCTCATACCAAGTGCAGGCTTGCGGCTGTGGGGAGAAGGTGCATGGTAAGAGGGGGGTGGCGGCCCACCAGTCTTTGGGGGTACACGGCCCCTGCCTGCTCGACCCGTGACAATCATGTTCTCTGATTGATGGTCGGGGTCTGTCTTGTGTTGTGATTGATGGTGTGGTTTATATTGTGCTGTGATTGCTAGTGGGGTTTGTCTTGTGTTGTGGTTGATGATTGGGGTCTCTCTTGTGTTGAGACTGATGGTGTGTTTCATCTTGTGCTGTGATTGGTAGTGTGGTTCGTCATGTGTTGTGGTTGACGGTTGGGGTCTCTCTTTTGTTGTGTGTGATGGTTTGGTTCATGTTGTGCTGTGATTGGTAGTAGGGTTTGTCATATGTTGTGGTTGATGCCTCTCTTGTGGTGTGATTGATGGTGTGGTTCATCTTGTGCTGTGATTGGTAGTGTGGTTTGTCCTGTGTTGTGATTGATGGTATGGTTCATCTTGTGATGTGATTGGTAGTGTGGTTTGTCCTGTGTTGTGGTTGATGGTTGAGGTCTCTCCTGTGTTGTGAGTGATGGTTTGGTTCATGTTGTGCTGTGATTGGTAGTAGGGGTTGTCATGTGTTGTGGTTGATGTCTCTCTTGTGTTGTGATTGATGGTGTGGTTCATCTTGTGCTGTGATTGGTAGTGTGTTTGTCATGTGTTGTGGTTGATGGGCGGGGTCTCTCTTGTGTTGTGATTGATGGTGTGGTTTATCACTCGCTGTGATTAGTAGTGGTGTTTATCTTGTGCTGTGGTTGGTAGTCGGGGACTATCTTGTGTTGTGATTGATGGTGGGGTTTATCTTCTGCTGGGGTTGATATTCGGGGTCTGTTCTGTGGTTGATGTCAGGGTTTATGTGGTATTGTCTAGTTCTTTGTAAGAGGCCCGGGTCATTTGTTTTGGTTGAGTGTTTTATCTGTCTTGTTCTGTTGCTCAAGATGAGGGCTTATCTTATGTTTAGATTGAGGGTGAAGGTCCAGCTTCTTGAGGGTGGGATTGGTCATGGGCTGAGATTAAGGGTAGGGGCCTGTCTAATTGTGAGTTTGAGGGCTAACATTCTGTGCTATGGTTGAGGGTTGGGCTGCCCTTGTATTGTGTCTCAGGCTCCAAGTTGTTCCAGTGTGGCCAGTCCACACTGGGGGTGTGGACTGGCCTAGTATTGCTTTGAGGGTCGGACTTGTGCTGCACTTGATGTGGAGTCTGCATTTTTCTGTGGTTGAGGCTGGGGTGAGAATGGGATTTTTCTGGCGCTGTGGTTTGCACCAGGGGCGTATAGTGGAGTCTGTCTTGTGCTCTGGTTGAGGGTGAGAGTGTAAGCGGGGTCTTTCTATTGCTGTGGCAATGGCTGTGTTTGAGAGTGGGGTCTGTCTTGTGCTACTGTTAATGCTGGGCATTGAGAGTGGGGCCTGGGATTCGGGATTGAGAGTAGGGCCTGCCTTGTGTGTGGCTGGGAGGTTGAGAGTAGAGTCTGTCTTTTGCTGTGGTTGGTGATTGAGAGTAAGGTCTGTCTTGTGATGTGGTTGGGGGTTGAGTGTAGGGTCTGTTTTGTGCTGTGGTTGGGGCTGGGGATTGAGAGTAGGGTCTGTCTTGTGCTGTGGATGGGGGTAGAGAGAGGGTCTGTCTTGTGCTGTGGTTGGGGGATTGAGAGTAGGGTCTGTCTTGTGCTGTGGTTGAGAGTAGGGTCTGTTTTGTGCTGTGGTTAGGGCTGTGGATTGATAGTAGGGTCTGTCTTGTGCTGTTGTTGGGGTGGGGATTGATAGTAGGGTATGTCTTGTACTGTGGCTGGGGGTTGAGAGTAGGGTCTGTCTTGTGCTGTGGGTTTGCATGGGGTTAGAGTAGGCTATGTTTTTTTGTTGGGTTGGGGCTGGAGATTAATAGTAGGGTCTGTCTTGTGCTGCAGTTGGGGCTGGGGATTGATAGTAGGGTCTGTCTTATGCTGCGGTTGGGGCTGGGGATTGATAGTTTGGTCTGTCTTGTGCGGCGGTTGGGGCTGGGGATTGATGGTAGGGTCTGTCTTGTGCTGCGGTTGGGGCTGGGGATTGATAGTAGGGTCTGTCTTGTGCTGTGGTTGGGGCTGGGGATTGATAGTAGGGTCTGTCTTGTGCTGCGGTTGGGGCTGGGGATTGATAGTAGGGTATGTCTTGTGCTGCGGTTGGGGCTGGGGATTGATAGTAGGGTCTGTCTTGTGCTGTGGTTGGGGCTGGGGATTGATAGTAGGGTCTGTCGTGTGCTGCGGT
Source organism: Lissotriton vulgaris (assembly GCF_964263255.1). Classification (NCBI taxonomy): domain Eukaryota; kingdom Metazoa; phylum Chordata; class Amphibia; order Caudata; family Salamandridae; genus Lissotriton; species Lissotriton vulgaris. The sequence goes on from NC_141698.1 coordinate 4,764,907, forward strand.
TGGGGCTGGGGATTGATAGTAGGGTCTGTCTTGTGCTGTGGTTGGGGCTGGGGATTGATAGTTTGGTCTGTCTTGTGCTGCGGTTGGGGGTGGGGATTGATGGTAGGGTCTGTCTTGTGCTGTGGATGGGGGTATTTGTGTTAGTAGTGGAGGGACTGAAAACAGAATGAACATTTGAACGAAGAAACTGCTATTTGGAGCGCTTCCATTCTAACAAGTAGGAAGGGCCGGCCTGTCACAGAACCAGCCACGCACGCGGGCAAGAGAGAGGGAGACATGGAGAGAGGGAGACAGAGAGAGAGAGGGAGACGGAGAGAGGGACAGAGAGAGGGAGACAGAGAGAGAGGGAGACAGAGAGAGAGGGTGACAGAGAGAGAGGTTGACAGAGAGAGGGTGACCTAGAGAGAGGGTGACAGAGGGCGAAAGACAGGGAGACAGAGGGAGGGAGGCAGAAGGATGGAGACCGAGGGAGGGAGACAGAAGGAGGGAGACAGAGAGAGGGGGGGAGACAGAGAGAGGGAGGGAGACAGAGAGAGAGAGGGAGACAGAGAGAGAGGGAGACAGAGAGAGAGAGGGAGACAGAGAGAGGGAGACAGAGAGAAGGAGACAGAGGGAGAGAGGCAGAGGAAGACAGAGATAGGGAGTCAGGGGAGACAGAGGGGAGGAGAGGGAGACAGACAGAGGAGGAGAGAGACAGAGAGAGGGATACAGAGAGAAAGGGAGACAAAGAAAGGGAGACAGAGGGAGGGAGGCAGAAGGAGGAAGACAGAGGGAGAGAGACAGAGGTGGGATGTCCCAAATGTTTTATGGACTGCTGTTGAGTGTCTCTCAGTTACATTGATTTGTTCCCTCTGAAAGTAGGAGTGGGGGTGTGGGTGTGTGGGGGGGGGGGGGTGTGTGTGTGTGGGGTTGTGTTTGGGTGTGGGTGTGTGTGGGGTTGTGTGTGGGGTGGGTGTGTGTGGGGTTGTGTGTGGGGTGGGTGTGTGTGGGGTTGGGTGTGGGGTTGGGTGTGAGCGTGTGTGTAGGGTTGTGTGTGTGGGTGGGGGTGTGTGTGTGGGTTGGGTTGTGTGTGTGTGAGTGTGTGTGTGGGGGGTTGTGTGGGTGGCAGTATGCAAGTGACATCATGGTGCATGACATCACATGAAGTAACATCACAGCTTGTGACATCACAACAGGCCTTGTTCCTTGTCGAGGTGGGCAGTCCCAAAGGTTTTATGGACTGCTGTTGAGTGTCTCTCAGTTATATTGATTTGTTCCCCTGAAAGTGTGTGTTTGTGTGAGTGTGTGTGGGAGTGTGTTTGTGCGTGTGTGTGTGTGGGGGGTGTGGGTTGTCTGTGTGGGTTGTGTGTTTGTGGGGCTGTGTGTGTGGGTGTGTGTGGGGGCGGTGGAGGTTTGGGGTTGTGTGTGGGTGGGGTTGTGTGGGTGTGTGTAGGGTGTGTGTGAGGGGGTGGGGTTGTGTGTGGGTGGGGTTGTGTGTGGGTGGGGTTGTGTGGGTGTGAGTGGGGGTGGGGTTGTGTGTGGGTGGGGTTGTGTGTGGGTGGAGTTGTGTGTGGGTGGGATTGTGTGGGTGTGTGTGAGGCTGTGTGTGTGGGTGGGTGTGTGTGTGTGTGGGGGTGGCATTGTGTGTGGGTGGGGTTGTGTGTGGTTGGGGATGTGCCGTAAATCACTGGGGCATGTGTCTATGTGTGCATTATTATATTCTTGTTTCATGCACAAACCTAACCTTGCTTACACTCAGTTTTGCCGGTCACTGGCTTTGTTAGACCAGATTAACAATTGCTTTATTAACCTTCCTGCTTTCTCAAATTTGCTTGGAAATGCACCATTTGCCCACTACTTTTTCCACAAAAAAAATCGCAACCCCCTTAGGTGGTGCAGGCTTGCTCGCTCGCGTTATTGTGTCCCTGAAATTTTTTTCACAAAAAGGTGTGCCACCAACATGAAAAGTTTGGAAAGCTGTGCTCTATGATGTCACTTCCTGTAAAGTCGTGGCTTGTGATGCAACTTTCTATGATGTCAGCTCCTGTGATGCCGTGTGTGATATTGTGCGCCATGATGTCACGTGTCGTGATGGCGTGTGCCTTGATGTCACAAGCCATATGATGTCACTTGCCTCCTGGCTAACTAGGTCAGTCCCCCCACTTCTTTTTCCGGGACTTGTGCCCTGCATGCACAGCGCTCCGCCACCTTCGGGTCATGCTGGTGCTCCATAAGAGCACATACAATATGGTGGCAGGGTGGGGGGGGGGGGAATGGCCCCCCTGTAATATACATGGGCGGCCTCAATGTGTGATTTGTGGCATGAACTCCTTCCGACCCTGGCAAGCGCAAGAGCGCGAGAGCCCTGCACCAGAATGTGTGCGGGTGTGTGTGGGGGGGACGGGGGGGGGGGCAGATATCAAGGTCTCCTCCCTGTGTTATTCTTCGGGGTGACCTTGGCCGGGGCTTTGGGGCTGGGGGAGGGCGCGGAGGGGGGGGGGGGGGCTAGTAGGGAGTTCGGAGTGCGAAGGTTTGAGTGGTTTGGAGCTGATCCTCGAGGCGTGGGGGGGGGGGGGGGGGTGAGGACCCTTCCCTCATGGAGCGTCACAGTACTGTGCAGTGTGCTGGAGAGGGGGGGGGGACACCGGATCCTCCATTTACTGTAAACGATGCTGCTTCAGAACCAGGAATACCCCCTCCCTTCTCTCCCCTTGATGTGTCCTTTCCCTCACTCCCTGCCCCCCCTTCACTCTCCCCCTCCCCCCCTTCACCCCCCCCCCCCCCCTCCGCTTCAGCAAAGGAGACCACGCTGTCTGTGAAAGGAGAGTAAACCTGCCCTCCCCCCTTCTTTTCTCTCTCGTGCTGTGGGGGGGGGGGGGGGGGAGGCCGGAGCCTGAACGGGGGGGGGGGGGGTCAGGTGTGGAATAGGTGGAGGTGAAAGGATGTGCGGGGAGGGGCGTGGAGGGGGGCTTGGGAGAGGTGGAGGGGGGCCCACCTGCCAACCTGAAAATAAATTCCGCTTGTGGAAAGGGGCGTGGCCATGTAGGGGCGGGGCTTCGTGCTAAGAAATACCTTTGAGGCCTGTCTGTCCCAGTGCCCTATCCCACTCGACCTCCTGCTCCTCCAGTAAAACAACAGGCATTGGCAAAGCCAATAGGCCTCAGTGGGCAATGCTGAAGCTAATGGCCGTGTCAATGTGAATGTCTTGTAGTAAGGGCTGCTTTTGTTTGCAGTTGCCAATGATTGTTTGCTTTGCTCTATCTCATGTTTTGTTGTAAAATGTCCTATTCTTCTTCTGGTTCTCTTTGCACCCCTGACTTGCCGTGTGATCGTCTGGCTCGTCCTTGATCAATCAATCAATCACGGCATTTATAAAGCGCGCTACTCAGCCGGGAGGGTCTCAAAGCGCTGGGGGGGGGGGTACGTTACTGCTCGAACAGCCAGGTCTTGAGCTGCTTCCTGAAGGAGAGATGGTCTTGGGTTCGCCAAAGGTGGGTGGGGAGGGAGTTCCAAGTCTTGGCTGCCAGGTAGGAGAAGAATCTTCCTCCGGCAGTGGCTCTGCGGATGCGTGGTACGGTGGCGTGGCTGGTCGATTGTAGCTGGCGGGTGGGCGTGTAGAAGGTCATGCGGTCGTTGAGGTACTTGGGGCCCAGGTCGTGGAGAGCCTTGTGTGCTTGGGTGAGGAGTCTGAACGTGATTCTCTTGCTGACGGGGAGCCAGTGCAGGTCTCTCAGGTGTCCGGTGATGTGGCTGTGTCGGGGGATGTCCAGGATGAGTCGTGCGGAGGCGTCCTGGATGCGTTGGAGTCTTTTTTGAAGTTTGGCTGTGGTTCCCGTGTAGAGGGTGTTCCCGTAGTCCAGTCGGCTGGTGACGAGGACCTGGGTGACCGTCTTCCTGGTTTTCGATGGGGATCCATCTGAAGATCTTGCGGAGCATGCGCAGGGAGTTGAAGCACGAAGATGAGACGGCGTTGACTTGTCTGGTCATCGACAGGGAGGAGTCCAGGATGAAGCCCAGGTTGCGTGCGTGGTCCGTTGGCTTGGGAGCAGTGCCCAGGGCCGGGGGCCACCAGGAGTCGTCCCAGGTGGAGGGTGATGATCCCAGGATGAGGACTTCCGTCTTGTCTGAGTTCAGTTTAAGGCGGCTGTTCCTCATCCAGACGGCGACGTCTTTCATCCCTTTCGTGTAGGTTGGCTCTGGCGGTGGTGGGGTCGTTGGTGAGGGAGAGGATCAGCTGGGTGTCGTCGGTGTAGGAGATGATGTTGAGGTTGTGTTGTCGTGCGATGGCTGCAAGGGGGCTCATGTAGACGTTGAAGAGGGTTGGACTTAGTGAAGATCCTTGTGGTACTCCCCAGATGACTTCAGTGGCCTCAGATCTGAATGGGGGGAGGCGGACTCTCTGGGGGGCATATTACCAAGCAATAGCGATAATTATCGCTATTGCTTGGTTAGAGACAAAAATTTACCGCAGCGCTGCAGCGATTTTTACCGCAAATAAACCTTGGTATTACCAAGGTTTAACGCAAATGCGGTACAAATCGCCGCAAAGCATGAATATCGCTGAAAAGTCAGCGATATTCATGCATTAGCGAGCTAATGCTCTTAGCCATGTTATCCACCTCCCATTGGATAACATGGCTAAGAACTGCTCAGGGCAGGTGTTAGCTTTTGGAGATATTCCCGCTTAGCGCGAATATCTCCAAAAGTTGGTAATAGGAGATAGCGATGTTAGCGACTGTTTTCAGTCGCTAACATCTTGGCACGCCCACTTTGCATCTCATTAGTGATAAATATCACTGACATGCAAAGTGGGGCCCAAGATGGTCGCTATCTCCTACTAGCTGTTGCTAACTGGTGTTAGCGACAGCTAGGTAATAGGGAGATAATTTTATCTCCGCTTTCTTGGCTTTTAAAGCCAAAAAAGCGGAGATAAACCCCCTTGATAATATGCCCCCGAGTTCTTCCGGCGAGGAACGAGATGATCCACTCCAGTGCTTTCTCTTGGATTCCGATGTTGCTGAGGTGCTTCACTAGGGTGCGGTGGCAGACAGTGTCGAACGCCGCAGAGAGGTCCAAGAGGATGAGGGCCGCTGTTTCTCTGTTGTCGATCAGGGTTCTGATGTCGTCGGTGGCTGCGATTAGGGTGGTCTCGGTGCTGTGGTTGGCCCGAAACCCGGACTGCGAGGGGTCGAGGGATCCGTTTGTCTCGAGGAAGGCGGCAAGCTGTCTGTTGACGGTCTTCTCAATGACTTTGGCCGGGAAAGGAAGGAGCAAGATGGGACGGTAGTTCTTGAGGTCGGTGGGGTCTGCCGTTGGTTTCTTCAGGAGGGCTGTCAGCTCGACGTGCTTCCAGCTCTCCGGGAAGGTGGTGGTGTGGAAGGATGAGTTGTTGATGTCCCGGAGATGGGGTGCGATGAAGGCGTCGGCTTTGTTGAAGACGTGGTGTGGGCAGGGGTCGGTTGGTGATCCGGAGTGGATGGAGTTCATCGTGCGGGTGGTGTCTTCGGTGCTGATCGGGGCCAGTTGCAGAGGGTGGTGGTGGCGGGCGTTGGTTCGGTGGTAGGGTGGTGGTCTGTGCGTCGAAGCTGTTGTGTATGTCGGCGATCTTGCGGTGGAAGAACGAGGCGAGTGAGTTGCAGAGGTCTTGCGAGGGAATAATGTTGTTGTTTCCGGCGCTGGGGTTGGAGAACTCTTTGGCAATGCTGAAGAGTTCCTTGCTGTCGTGGGCATTGTTGTCCAGTCGTTCTTTGAGTGCCGACTTCTTGGTGGGGCGGATCAGCTGATGGTGTTTGCGGGTGGCGTGCTTGAGGGTGGTCCTGTTGTCTGTGGTCTGGTCGAGCCGCCAGGCTTTCTCGAGGGTGCGGCAGTTCTTCTTGGATTCCTTGAGTTCGTTGGTGAACCAGGGGGTTTTCTTGCTGCCGGGTCTGCTGGGAGGGTTCTTTAGTGGTGCGAGGTCATCGGCGCAGGCGGTCAGCCACTTGGTGAGGTTGCTGGCTGCTACGTTGGGGTCCGTTGTGCTGGTGGGAGTGTTCTATTTACAACAAGGGGTGGTGAGGAACAGAGTCTCTGAATTAAGCAGAAAGCTCTCACCCAGTCAAAAGATCAGGGCTAGATCCAACACCGTTTTTTAGCTCACTGCACCATCCCAGTTTCAGAACCTGGCTGTATGCAAATTAGTCTGTTCCTGTCCCAGTGCATGATGGGAACAGGGCAAACCAAACTACTAAAGCCAATTCTTACACTGGGAAGGAAACAAGCTCCCGGGGACCGGTTTCTGGCATTACAGCCGTCTTCGGCCCGGTTTGCTTGAATCCTGATGGTGCAATGAGCAAGGGTCTCACATCTGAGAATACCCTTCCACGCTTAGGGTGGACAAAAATATTTACAACAAGGGGTGGTGAGGAACAGAGTCTCTGAATTAAGCAGAAAGCTCTCACCCAGTCAAAAGATCAGGGCTAGATCCAACACCGTTTTTTAGCTCACTGCACCATCCCAGTTTCAGAACCTGGCTGTATGCAAATTAGTCTGTTCCTGTCCCAGTGCATGATGGGAACAGGGCAAACCAAACTACTAAAGCCAATTCTTACACTGGGAAGGAAACAAGCTCCCGGGGACCGGTTTCTGGCATTACAGCCGTCTTCGGCCCGGTTTGCTTGAATCCTGATGGTGCAATGAGCAAGGGTCTCACATCTGAGAATACCCTAATACCCTTCCACGCTTAGGGTGGACAAAAATATTTACAACAAGGGGTGGTGAGGAACAGAGTCTCTGAATTAAGCAGAAAGCTCTCACCCAGTCAAAAGATCAGGGCTAGATCCAACACCGTTTTTTAGCTCACTGCACCATCCCAGTTTCAGAACCTGGCTGTATGCAAATTAGTCTGTTCCTGTCCCAGTGCATGATGGGAACAGGGCAAACCAAACTACTAAAGCCAATTCTTACACTGGGAAGGAAACAAGCTCCCGGGGACCGGTTTCTGGCATTACAGCCGTCTTCGGCCCGGTTTGCTTGAATCCTGATGGTGCAATGAGCAAGGGTCTCACATCTGAGAATACCCTTCCACGCTTAGGGTGGACAAAAATATTTACAACAAGGGGTGGTGAGGAACAGTCTCTGAATTAAGCAGAAAGCTCTCACCCAGTCAAAAGATCAGGGCTAGATCCAACACCGTTTTTTAGCTCACTGCACCATCCCAGTTTCAGAACCTGGCTGTATGCAAATTAGTCTGTTCCTGTCCCAGTGCATGATGGGAACAGGGCAAACCAAACTACTAAAGCCAATTCTTACACTGGGAAGGAAACAAGCTCCCGGGGACCGGTTTCTGGCATTACAGCCGTCTTCGGCCCGGTTTGCTTGAATCCTGATGGTGCAATGAGCAAGGGTCTCACATCTGAGAATACCCTTCCACGCTTAGGGTGGACAAAAATATTTACAACAAGGGGTGGTGAGGAACAGAGTCTCTGAATTAAGCAGAAAGCTCTCACCCAGTCAAAAGATCAGGGCTAGATCCAACACCGTTTTTTAGCTCACTGCACCATCCCAGTTTCAGAACCTGGCTGTATGCAAATTAGTCTGTTCCTGTCCCAGTGCATGATGGGAACAGGGCAAACCAAACTACTAAAGCCAATTCTTACACTGGGAAGGAAACAAGCTCCCGGGGACCGGTTTCTGGCATTACAGCCGTCTTCGACCCGGTTTGCTTGAATCCTGATGGTGCAATGAGCAAGGGTCTCACATCTGAGAATACCCTTCCACGCTTAGGGTGGACAAAAATATTTACAACAAGGGGTGGTGAGGAACAGAGTCTCTGAATTAAGCAGAAAGCTCTCACCCAGTCAAAAGATCAGGGCTAGATCCAACACCGTTTTTTAGCTCACTGCACCATACCAGTTTCAGAACCTGGCTGTATGCAAATTAGTCTGTTCCTGTCCCAGTGCATGATGGGAACAGGGCAAACCAAACTACTAAAGCCAATTCTTACACTGGGAAGGAAACAAGCTCCCGGGGACCGGTTTCTGGCATTACAGCCGCCTTCGGCCCGGTTTGCTTGAATCCTGATGGTGCAATGAGCAAGGGTCTCACATCTGAGAATACCCTTCCACGCTTAGGGTGGACAAAAATATTTACAACAAGGGGTGGTGAGGAACAGAGTCTCTGAATTAAGCAGAAAGCTCTCACCCAGTCAAAAGATCAGGGCTAGATCCAACACCGTTTTTTAGCTCACTGCACCATCCCAGTTTCAGAACCTGGCTGTATGCAAATTAGTCTGTTCCTGTCCCAGTGCATGATGGGAACAGGGCAAACCAAACTACTAAAGCCAATTCTTACACTGGGAGGCTGAGGGAGGCAGTGAGCTGCTCGGCGGTGATCTTGCTCTAGCTCCGGTGGGGAACCTGTTGCGGGTGGTGGTGGGTTGTAGTTCTTCTGAAACTGAAGTGGACGCAGCTGTGGTCGGTCCAGTGGAGTCCGGTGGCGTGGCTGAAGGAGATGTGCTTGCTGGATGAGAAGACGGGGTCAAGCGTGTGGCCGGCGTAGTGGGTGGGGGTGTTCACCAGTTGCTTGATTGCGAGGTTGGCGAGGTTGTCCAGCAGGGCGGTGGTGTTTCTGTCGTTGTTGTTCTCAAGGTGGAAGTTGAGGTCCCCTAGGAGGATGTAGTCGGCGGAGGGAAGGGTGTGCGGGCTGATGAAGTCTGCGATGTCTTCGCTGAATTGTGTGCGTGGTCCCGGGGGTCTGTAGATGAGGGTGGTCTTGGGGTCAGTGTGTATCTGGAAGTGCAGGTGTTCGGCGGAGGTGAAGGTTTCGTCGGAGTTGGTCGAGATGCGGATGGTGTTCTTGTGTACGATGGCGATGCCTCCTCCCGTCTGGTTGACGCGGTCCTTCCGGGTGATCTTGTATCCGTCCGGGATGGCTATGATGATGTCGGGCGCTGAGGAGGCGTTCATCCAGGTTTCGGTGAGGAAGGCGACGTCCGGTGCTGTCGCATCGAGCAGGTCCTTCGGGGGTGTCCGGCTGTTGCCTGCTACTCTGGAGCCGGATATCCGCTCGGTTGTCGTGGGTCCATTTCTAAAATACATTCTTGGATACTGGTTTGCTATCCGAAGTTTGCATCTACGTTTCAAGACGCTTTCTTAATGTCAGTTTTGTTTTTCCCTGTAATTCAACTGCCAGTTCAACCATCTTTTGCGAGGGTTTTCAGGTGTCATGAAGGGCAGGTTTGCAGTGTGACAGTGCGTTGGGGCCTGTTTTTTCCCTCAACGTGTGTCACTTGACACACTTTGCTTTTGTACATTTTTACCAACCAGGTACCTTTTACTGACTTTTAAACTGGTACCTGACTGTCTTCGATGACTGCAGTTGACGCTGATGGGTTTTCTCCTTCAAGGAACATGGCTTTCTTGTTGAACCACTTGGGGGTAGCAGGTCAGAGGGTTTTTGATAACCTTCCTCGCTTTCGTGCCCTGGTGTCTGAGGATACTCCTTGGAATGTGTACCTAGAAGCAAAGGAGCGGATGAGGAAGCAGTACTCAGATGCATCTAGCGTTCTGTTAGAAAGATTTAATTTTGCAATGTGTAAGCAGTCTCGTGATGAGTCTGTCGAAGTCTAGGTTGCTACGTTAAGGGTGCTGGCTAAAAAATGTGAGTTGGGTGCAAATGTTGATACATACATTCGGGACCAGTTTGTCTTTTATTGCTTCTCAAAAACAATACAAGAGCGATTGCTGACTTGTCATAATCCCACATTAGTGGAGACTATCAAACGTATTGAAAGATAGATAGTTACTTCGAAGGTCCTTTCGAAGCATGCCTCCCAAGCTCAACTGTCAGTTACTTTTGTGATGGACGAGGATGTCGTTTGTGCGGTCAGTGGCAAGCAGTTTAGTGATAAGAAATATCAGAAACACCAGTCAGAACGTGGACAATTGGTTTGTTTCCATTGTGGTTCAAAGAATCACATGGGGAATAATCCATCTTGTCCTGCAATCGGTGGGAAGTATAATCATTGTCGCAAGATGGGCCATTTTCAAGGGGTAGGTAGGGGGGCGGCTGATTTTGGCAACATCCTTAGTAAGGTTAAAATAAGTAATGTGAGTGTGGATGATCCTGAGTGTGAGATGCAGGACTGTAGCAACAAATGTTCTAATGTGTTGTTAACTGTGGACATACCTGATAGATTTTGTGGCAATCAAGGGAAGAAAATCAAAGGGCCCAATGTTGACGCAATTATTGACGGAAAAATAATCACTGTAATGGCGAATTCGGGAGTGTCTGTTACAATCCTAGAGAATTGTACATTTTACAATTTGTAGCCAACAGAAACAGTCTTATCTACTCCTGATATTAATCCCAAAGCATTTGGGGAACAAGATAGAGACCTGCTGGGATTCTTCTAGTCTGCTGTGGAATGTTTGGGCAGGTCCATTAGTACAAAGGTGTACATGGCTGTGAACAGTAGAGATATAGAGGGTTGGAAACATCCTACACAGTTGGGTATTGTTTTACACCCAGGGCAAGAGCAAGGCCCTCCCATTGTATTGGGAGCACCTCCTACTGATCTTTTATCACTAGATGTGGAGGATGATATTGTGAATAGCACAGTTGTCTCCTACCCTGGAGTTTTTTAGGATGTTGTGGGGACGGTACTGGATTTTGAGCATTGCATAAAGCTCAAGAAAAATACTTTGCCTGTTGTGCACATTTTAGGCCTGTGCTGCTCAGTATAAGGGAGAACCTGAAACTACTTTTAGAGAAACTGAAGACTGAAGGGATTATTGCACCCATTGATGTTTCAGAATGGGTTTCTCCAGCCGTATTGACTAAGAAAAAGACTGGTGATCTCAGGTTATGTGTGGATTTGAGGTTCCTCAACTGAAACATCCTGGTTAATTGTCATCTTCTCTCATATATTCAGGAAATGATTGCCAACATTGGTAGTTCAATTATTTTTCAACAATTGATTTGCACTCGGCATATCACCAGATCCAACTCTCAGAGGAATCAGTTTCTCACTACTTTTGTGACTCCATTTGCTGCCATTTGGACTTGCATCCGCGGCAAGTGTTTTTCAAAAGTTAATGGATGGGCTGCTCAGTGATATGCCATTGTGCAGGCCTTTCAGGATGATATCTTGATTTTTACAGAAAGCAGAGACTAGCACATTCAGGTATTACACAAGGTTCTGAAAGTAATGCAAACCAGAGGAATGACTGTGAAACCGAGTAAATGCAAACTTCTAGTAAGAGAAGTTGACTACTTAGGGCACCTCATTTCTGAGAAAGGAATTAAGCCTAAATTTTGTAATGTTGAAGCCAGAAGGAATGCCCCACCTCCTTCTGACAAGGATGCTCTACGTTCATTTCTTAGTCTCTGTGAGTATTACACCAGATTGCCAGATTTGTGCCAGGGTATGATCTCATGGTCCAACCTTTGCGATGCCTTCTAAGAAAGGGGAGAAGTTTGACTGGAATAACTCGGTTTATGTCATTTTTGAAAGGGTGAAATTGTTGGTAGTCAATGCTCTCACTTTGCGACCATTTGTCTCCAAAGGTAAATCTTTTATTACAGTGGTTGCCAAGCTTAAGGGGCTTGGTGCTATTTTTGGACAGTGGTTTGAGGGGCATAGGAACATCATTGTGTTTGCCTCTAGAGCTTTGTCTGGTGCTGAAATCAATTACAGTACTATAGAAAGGGAAGCGTTGGGAATCGTTTGGGCTGTGAAAAAAATTCAAGACATATATTTGGGTCAAATCATGTGAAATATTTAGTGGTTATAAACCACTAATATTCTTATTGGCTGGAAATGGTTTGGGCAAGGCCTCTGCACGCTTGGTAAGATTGCTGTCCAATTTTCGGAAGTATGATCTATTGGTTAAGTGCATTCAAGGAGGAAAGAATATTTGGGCAGACTGCTCATCACGTCTTAATCTCCCTTATGATGGTGATTGTGCTGACGATTTTGACAAGGATTGTGTTGCTGGTTTTGTTGCTGCTGTGTCTGCTTGCAATGGAAGTGTAACTCAGTGTGTTGTCTTAACTGGGGTGGAGGAGTGAGCTAAAGAATGGTGATGGATTAAACCCAGATCAGTTGACTGGAGTGAGTGTTTGCAATGTTCAACACTCCGCCCATCATCCCCTTTGGTTTTGCTTTGAAGCTGCCAACTTAACCATGGTGATTACTTTTCTCGAGAATATTTTTTAGATTGAAGGCGCACCCTGCTGTATATTTACAGACAATGATTTCTCCTTTGTCTCTAGACAGATGACAAGTTTTGTGGAAAGGTTTGAGATCAAGCACTGTCAAGTTGCTTTGTACAGCCCATCCTTAGTCCGAAGGGTCAACCAAATTTGAAAGAGGGGATTCAGACTGCCATGGCGGCAAATATTGACATTGCTGACTTTTTGCAGTAAAATGCTTGGGCAGATCTCACTTCTCCCCATTCCACCACAGGAGTCACTCCATTCAAAGCACTGAGGGGCAGAGAAGCCAGGTCGAAGCTTATGCCAGAGCGCTTTCAAACTTGGCAGCGGGGTCAGATCTAGCTAAATGAAGAGGTGTGGGTGAAGAGGAACAACGCGCTAGAGACAGGGTGCTTGCCAAACAACTATTGCAGAAAAATCAGTATGAGGGCAGGTCAGGAGGCAAAACAGAGCCCTTAGCAGTCAATGGCTGGGTTCTTATCAAGAACCCGTGCAGTTTCTAAAGGAGAATCCAAGTTTTCTCTAGCAGTTCGAGGGATCAGGGTTAGTAAACCTTCTGTTTCATGGGCAGGGAGAGGTTGGTGGAACAAAGATCATGTTGTCAGGCTGTCAGAGTCAAGTGGTCATGTTCAAGCGTGTATGCGAACGGAGGGGATAGAAGTGACTCAGATCTGGTTATGATGTGGACTGTGGGGTCCTGTTGTCCTTGTTGCTCGTGTTCATGGTTCACCCGGAGTTACTGATGTGAGTGTTTCTTCACCTGATGTTGGATTTGAAGCCCGTGGCTCAGAGTTTGATGCAAGAGTTATGAGTGAGCCCAGGAGTCACGCATCACTGGTTATGAGGAGGGTTTATCTTCTGGCAGCCAGCGTGCCTTTAAGCCGCCTACTAGGTTCCATGATTATATTCTCACGTGATTTCTTTTTGCAGTGAAAGGAAGGGGGGTGATGTTGTATGGTCTGCTTTTGTTTGCAGTTGCCAATGGTTGCTTGCTTTGCTCTATCTCAAGTTTTCTTGTAAAATGTCCTATTCTTCTTCTGGTTCTCTTTGGACCCCTGACTTGCTGGGTGGTCTGGCTCGTCCTGGGTGGGAGGGGGGGGGGGGGGGGGTCTGGCTGTTGCCTGCTGCTCTGGAGCCGGATTTCCGCTCGGTTGGTCGTGGGTTCATTTCTAAAGTTTGAATCTACCTTGCAAGCCTCTTTCTCACTTGCAGAACCCCGTGCACTGCAGTCTTGTCTGCTGTTCAGCACGGCTGAAAGTCACTGAAAGCCCAGAATCACAGGATGCTGAGCTGACCCAGCCTCTGTGCCCCCCATGTTGAGTTCATTGTCCTGCCCTCCTATGTTATGTTATGTTAGTATGAATTTGTAGAGCGCACGTTCACCCCAGGGTTTCTTGGCGCTGTATACCGCTGGGGAACCCGTCCTGGCTTTCCCTGTGAGATGGTCCCCATTGGGCACCCCCAAGGTGAAGCCAGGCATCCCCGGCAGCGAGGGGGCCGTTGTGGAGATTAAGCAAGCTATTGCCCAGAGTTGCAGCCTGGGACCCATGGTTAGAGAAGCACGAGGCGAGATTTATCGAGCCCGCTGACATTGGTTCCGTACCCTGCCGCGTCGGGAATTGAACCCTGGTCCCGGGCCGGCCTCTGCTTCTGGGTCTGCCACCTCTAAGCCACACTTCTCCTAACACATACACGCGCTGAGACGTGGGCTGCCCGCATCACAGCACTTTTTTCAGTGACCCATGAACTCAGCATCACTTTCTTCTTACTTATGGTGATGCTCTGAGATGCTGTGTGGCTCTCGCCTCCTAGAAGCATCTAAAACAGATCAAGATGCGGATTTTATGGTCAATAACTGAGCCATCTCCTTTGCTGGGTCCCTGGCTAAGGTGGAGGAGGCGCAGGCGGGGCTGGGGAAGAGAGAGGAGGGTATCTGGAGAAAGAAAAGAGCAGGGCAGAGGGGAGGAAGAGAGAAGGGCTGGAGAGAGAGAGAGCATGGCTAGAGAGGGCAGCAAAAAAAAGCAAGGCTGAAAGTGAGGGCCGGGCTGAGAGAGAAAGAAGGCAGAGAGGGCTGAGGAGAGGGGCTGAAAGGAGAGGTACAGGACAGTGAAGTAAGGAGAGCTGGAGAGCGAGAAAGAGGAGGGAAACATAAACATAAGACCTGCAAGTTGAGCATGACCCACTGTGCTGGGTCTCTGGGGCATGCGCATGTACCCCCTGTGCTAGATATCTGGGGCAGGCACATGTATCCACTGAGCTAGAACTCTGGGGCAGGCACCCACTGAGCTAGAACTCTGGGGCAGGCACATGTACCCACTGACCAAGAAATCTGGGGTGGGCACATGTACCCTCTGTGCTGGGTCTCTGGGGCAGGCACATGTACCCACTGTGCTGGGTCTATGGCGCAGGTGTATGTACCCACTGTGCTACATCTCTGGCTCAGGCGCATATACCCCCTGTGCTGTCTTAGCAGCTGATTTATTCCAGGTGGTTGTTGTTTTTATCTGACTCTGTCTCTCTGTCTCTCTTCAGCTCGTGGCTGTTGGCCAGTTCCGGGTGGTGAAGGAGCCGAAGGGGTTCATTAAGCTGCTGCAGTGGGTAAGTAAACTTGGTAAACTGCTGGTTCTAAGCAAGTGATGTGCACCCTGGGGCCTGGCAGTGACGTCAGTGAGCCCCCACAGATAAATATCACCTGAATGAGGAATTTTAGAAAAATGCTTTCGAGAGCACGAGCTTTATAGAAATGCTATATTTTAACTTCTCCCTGATGCAGTCCCACAGAAATGTAATATTTGACTGAAACACGTCGGTAAATAGTTGATGTTTACAAAAAAGGGGGACGGATGGATTGCATGAGCTAATCGGAGAAACTGGTTCATTGCTTGGGCCGCATACCACCTCAATGTTATTTTGCACACCTTGCCACCCCAGTTTGGACCCAGTCATATACAAATCAGCCTTGAACCTGTCAGCATATCATCAGGTGCCAGTGGTAGCACCAGACTAGGATGCGTTCCTGAGTCATCATTACTAGGCCTGGGTACTAAACTCTGTTCTGCTCGCGGAATTTGGGTAATTTGGATAATTTCATGTTCCCCCTGAGAACGCAAAATTTCCAAAAATTCCACGATCCGCGGCTTTGCTGAATTTTTTGCTTGTTTGCGCTTTCAAAATGCGTGTTCGCAAGATATTTCCCCGCGAGCACTCAAACAGCATTTGCGAACAGGAAAAAAGCATCTCGACCAGGCCGAACAAGCAATTCCGCATGTTCACGGAACTCTGCGTGCTCGCAGAGATTTGTTACCGTTTTGCGGAGCTTTGCATAGTGCGACTACCCAAATTCTGTGCACCCCGATTACAAGGGAGGAGAGGGATTTAAGCATCCCTCCATCACCTGTTAGCACACTTCAGGCGAATAGTTGATGTCAGCACGTGGATGAATCTTGCCTTGTGCACTGGCTGGCCCTGCCAAGGACCCATAGTTTCACCGCAGGACCGACCAGCGTCACTGCAAGCTACTGCGTGACGTCACTAGTCTCTGTCCCAGATTGCGAGGACGCTTCACATCTCGTGTTTCATGTCCTCTTCCCCCCAGCTCGTCTTCATTCGTGATTCTGGTTCCCTGTCCTGTTGCCATGGTGATGGCTGAAATGACACACATAATACAGAGCAAGGCAAACACATCTTCAAATTCGGTCTGTGTCCGGCGTGAGAATGCTGGGACCCAAGGCCCCCCATGGAGGGTGACGCAGACAGACACAGGGCACACCTGTACACCCCTCTCAAGGCCCCCATTGAGACTGACGCAGACACAGGGCACACCTGAACACCCCTCTCAAGGCCCCCATGGAGAGTGACGCAGACACAGGGCACACCTGTACACCCCTCTCAAGGCCCCCATGGAGACTGACGCAGACACAGGGCACACCTCGACACCCCTCTCAAGGCCCCCCATGGATGGTGACACAGACAGGCACCAGGCACACCTATACACCCCACTCAAGGCCCCCCATGGAGGGTGACTCAGAGACAGGGCACACCTGGACACCCCTCTCAAGGCCCCCATGGAGCGTGACGCAGAGACAGGGCACACCTGTACACCCCACTCAAGGCCCCCCATGGAGGGTGACGCAGACAGACACAGGGCACACCTGTACACCCCTCTCAAAGCCTCCATGGAGAGTGACGCAGACACAGGGCACGCCTGTACACACCCTCAAGGCCCCCATGGAACGTGACGCAGACACAGGGCACACCTGGACACCCCCTCAAGGCCCCTCATGGAGCGTGACGCAGACAGACACAGGGCACACCTGTACACCCCTCTCAAGGCCCCCATGGAGACTGACGCAGACACAGGGCACACCTCGACACCCCTCTCAAGGCCCCCATGGAGACTGACGCAGACACAGGGCACACCTCGACACCCCTCTCAAGGCCCCCATGGAGGGTGACGCAGACAGACACAGGGCACACCTGTACACCCCACTCAAGGCCCCCCATGGAGGGTGACGCAGACAGACACAGGACACACCTGTACACCCCTCTCAAGACCCCCATGGAGGGTGACTCAGACTGTCAGACAGACACAGGGCACACATGCACACCCCACTCAAGGCCCCCCATGGAGGGTGACGCAGACAGACACAGGGCACACCTGTACACCCCTCTCAAGACCCTCCATGGAGGGTGACGCAGACAGACACAGGGCACACCTGTACACCCCTCTCAAGGCCCCCCATGGAGGGTGACGCAGACAGACACAGGGCACACCTGTACACCCCTCTCAAGGCCCCCCATGGAGGGTGACGCAGACAGGCACAGGGCACACCTCGACACCCCTCTCAAGGCCCCCCATGGAGGGTGACGCAGACAGACACAGGGCACACCTGTACACCCCTCTCAAGGCCCCCCATGGAGGGTGACGCAGACAGACACAGGGCACACCTGAACACCCCTCTCAAGGCCCCCATGGAGAGTGACGCAGACACAGGGCACACCTGTACACCCCTCTCAAGGCCCCCATGGAGACTGACGCAGACACAGGGCACACCTCGACACCCCTCTCAAGGCCCCCCATGGATGGTGACACAGACAGGCACCAGGCACACCTATACACCCCACTCAAGGCCCCCCATGGAGGGTGACTCAGAGACAGGGCACACCTGGACACCCCTCTCAAGGCCCCCATGGAGCGTGACGCAGAGACAGGGCACACCTGTACACCCCACTCAAGGCCCCCCATGGAGGGTGACGCAGACAGACACAGGGCACACCTGTACACCCCTCTCAAAGCCTCCATGGAGAGTGACGCAGACACAGGGCACGCCTGTACACACCCTCAAGGCCCCCATGGAACGTGACGCAGACACAGGGCACACCTGGACACCCCCTCAAGGCCCCTCATGGAGCGTGACGCAGACAGACACAGGGCACACCTGTACACCCCTCTCAAGGCCCCCATGGAGACTGACGCAGACACAGGGCACACCTCGACACCCCTCTCAAGGCCCCCATGGAGACTGACGCAGACACAGGGCACACCTCGACACCCCTCTCAAGGCCCCCATGGAGGGTGACGCAGACAGACACAGGGCACACCTGTACACCCCACTCAAGGCCCCCCATGGAGGGTGACGCAGACAGACACAGGACACACCTGTACACCCCTCTCAAGACCCCCATGGAGGGTGACTCAGACTGTCAGACAGACACAGGGCACACATGCACACCCCACTCAAGGCCCCCCATGGAGGGTGACGCAGACAGACACAGGGCACACCTGTACACCCCTCTCAAGACCCTCCATAGAGGGTGACGCAGACAGACACAGGGCACACCTGTACACCCCTCTCAAGGCCCCCCATGGAGGGTGACGCAGACAGACACAGGGCACACCTGTACACCCCTCTCAAGGCCCCCCATGGAGGGTGACGCAGACAGGCACAGGGCACACCTCGACACCCCTCTCAAGGCCCCCCATGGAGGGTGACGCAGACAGACACAGGGCACACCTGTACACCCCTCTCAAGGCCCCCCATGGAGGGTGACGCAGACAGACACAGGGCACACCTGTACACCCCTCTCAAGGCCCCCCATGGAGGGTGACGCAGACAGACACAGGGCACACCTGTACACCCCTTTCAAGGCCCCCCATGGAGGGTGACTCAGACAGACACAGTGCAAACCTGTACACCCCTCTCAAGGCCCCCCATGGAGGGTGACGCAGACAGACACAGGGCACACCTGTACACCCCTCTCAAGGCCCCCATGGAGGGTGACGCAGACAGACACAGGGCACACCTGTCCACCCCTCTCAAGGCCCCCCATGGAGGGTGACGCAGACAGACACAGGGCACACCTGTACACCCCTCTCAAGGCCCCCATGGAGGGTGACGCAGACAGACACAGGGCACACCTGTCCACCCCTCTCAAGGCCCCCCATGGAGGGTGACGCAGACAGACACAGGGCACACCTGTACACCCCTCTCAAGGCCCCCATGGAGAGTGACGCAGACACAGGGCACACCTGTACACCCCTCTCAAGGCCCCCATGGAGAGTGACGCAGACACAGGGCACACCTGTACACCCCTCTCAAGGCCCCCATGGAGGGTGACTCAGACTGTCAGACAGACACAGGGCAGACAAGCACACTTCTTCCTCTCTG